>NC_138774.1:184194044-184794044 GCF_965119305.1 Pelophylax lessonae
GTTAAATGCTTCACATTTCAACTTAACCATCAACTCTGCAGTCTACTCACGTCACTTTCTGAAACTGCAGCAAAGCGCATCGATAACACGAGGTCCACCTGCCAAACTGGAAAGGTAGTTCTCTGTGTCACCTCTGGAACATCTTCATCAGTAGCACACCAAAGCCTCCTCTGAGCTGATCTGCCAGCAACGCAGGCTTTGTCTCTTTTAATAAGACACAAGCCGAGTGAGGCTCCAAGTTCTCTTCCCTGCTGTTATTCTTATGCTGATCACAGAACAATAAACTGATTTGCTGCTGCCTTTTACTTACAGCTAGTGTAACATTAAGCCAACACAAGCCACAAAAGCAACAAAGGAAATTGAGCAGAAGAGGAAGAAAGGGAGCATTTAAGACAAAGAAGAATCTAAACCTTAAACTGTTTTAGCAGATCAAACCACAGTAACAGGAACAAATAATATGTCATTTTATATTTCTTTTTCCAAATAGGCCAAGGACTGTGCATAAAATAAAACAATGAATCTGGTTACATAAAAGCTTAACGTTAACAAGGTTCACCATTAGTACTATGCCTGGACATATGTACTCTCAGCCTACCTTGCGTGGAAATTTTAGGGTTTTCCATCATGACAATGCTGAATACACCAGGGCATCCAGACCTTTAACTCTGTGCTCTGGGAACAACTCATTGTAGGAAAATGCCTCCCAAAATTTTCTGGAGATTATGTAATGATGCATCCCCTGGCCTGTTCCACTTTAAAACTGAACCCCAGGCAAATAGCTAAACATATAAAAAATCCACATATGTGGGCTATTTTATGTTTCCCATGATTTGTAAATCTGCTCAGCCAGTCTTGTGATCCAGACACCTCTGCCAGATAGCAAAGCTTAGTGAGTGACCTTGCTTTTCTTTACTGCATTAAAAAAGATACAACTTAGTCACAAGCCCATCCCCAGGCTGTGATTAGCAGAGATGTATAGTAACTAAGTAGAACTACTTCACTACTGTACTTAAGTACCAAAAGGCGGTATCTGTACTTTCCTAGAGTATCATTTTTTTCTCCTACTTCCACTTTTACTTCACTACATTTTTTCAATGATTTCAATACTTCTACTCCGATATTTTTTTGTGTGCTGCATAGTTACTTGTTACAATTATAAAAATTACCACTGCCAGAACAGTAGATGGCAGGTTTCATGAAGCTCAAAACATGTGTATTATCAGCGCATACGAAAATAAAAGCTACTGTATGTATAAATAAAAGCTGCATTTGAAATAATAAAAAACAATATGATGTTCAAACTTTTGCCTTCTTTCTTTAATAACTACATAACACAGTACTTGTACTTTTACTTTCAGTAGTTGAGTAGCAATTTTTTTTTCAAAACTACTGGTACTTTTACTTTCAGTACTTGAGTAGCAAAATTAAAAAAAAAACTACTTGCAATACTTAAGTACAAAAAATGTTGAATACTTTAGTACTTCTACTCAAGTCACTTTTTGATCGAGCACTTGTACTTTTACTCAAGTCACTTTTTGATCGAGCACTTGTAGTTTTACTCAAGTATGGGTTTCGAGTACTTTATAAAACTCTGGTGATTGGTCAATGAAGGACAAGCTCTTAAGTCTTCACTGTGATCTCTTCTTCTTTTTGTGTCTCTGGTTTAGAGTTACCCAAGCTCTCATGTTGGCTTTTTGCATCTACACTAACTGCTGAGATTTTGTTTTGTATCTCCTAAATGGCAGATACTTATGGGCCCCCAGGATCTTTGGCTGTTTTAGAGCTCTTTCACACGGGCGTTCCGATCAGATCCGCCTGTCAGTTTTTTAGGCGGATTTGATCGGATGCCCCATTCAGCCCTATGGAGCAGCGGATGTCAGCGGTGACATGTCCGCTGACACCCGCTGCCATCCGCATCCGATCCTGTTTGTGAAATCCGGACGGATGGAAACCCTATTTTCCATCCATCCTGGGGATCGGATGGGATCGGATGAGAATGGACAGGCGGTCCGCTCTCATCCGATCCCCCATAGAGAGCAGCGGGGCTCTGACACCTCCCTCTCCGCACACAGTGCGGAGACGGAGCTGTCATCCGCCGGCTCAGCGGGGATCGGCGGATCGATCCCCGCTGAGCAGAGCATGGTCCACAACGGAATGCGGACCGTGTGAAAGAGCCCTTAGGGTATGGAGGCAAATTCCTTTTTTTTTTTTAATTATTCTGCCTTGAAAAATAAATAGCCATCGCTGTAATCTTCTATTGTATTTTTTATAGGCTTGGCATCCAATGATAAATCAGACTACACATGACATTCTGCTGTATCAAACAGTATATTTAAAAGCTAAGTACGTATACTTATCCCATACATTTATGCAGAGAATAGGTCTAAGTAGTTTAATATTTAGTGTCCAATACAGAAAGTTGTATAACATCCCTGAGCAAATCCCTGAGCAAACCTACTTAATGGGTACTAAATTACAATAAGAAATAATCGATTATACACTGCTCAAAAAAAATTAAAGAAACACTTTTTTAATCAGAGTATAGCATCAAGTCAATTAAACTCCTGGTATATTGATCTGGTCAGTTAAGTAGCAGAGGGAGTTGTTAATCAGTTTAATCGGATTTGGTGGTAATGAAATCAACAAGTGCACTAGATGGGCAACAATGAGGCAACCTCCAAAACAGGAATGGTTTTACAGGTGGAGGCAACTGAGATTTTTTTCCCTACTCATCTTTTCTGAATGTTTTTCACTAGTTTTGCATTTGGCTAGGGTCAGTGTTACTACTGGTAGCATGAGGCCATACCTGGACCCTAAAGAGGTTGCACAGTCAGTCCACCTCCTGCAGGATGACACATCAACACATGCAATTGCCAGAAGGTTTGCTGTGTCTCCCAGCACAGTCTCAAGAGCATTTAGGAGATTCCAGAAGACAGGCAGTTACTCTAGGAGAGCTAGACAGGGCCGTAGAAGGTCCTTAACACATCAGCAGGACCGGTATCTGCTCCTTTGTGCACGGGGGAACAGGATGAGCACTGCCAGAGCTCTACAAAATGACCTCCAGCAGGAAACTGGTGTGAATGTCTCTGACCAAACAATCAGAAACAGACTTCATGAGGGTGGCCTGAGGACTTGATGTCCTCTAGTGGGCCCTGTGCTCACTGTCCGGCACCGTGGAGCTCGATTAGCATTTGCCATTAAACACCAGAATTGGCAGGTCCGCCACTGGTGCCCTGTGCTTTTCACAGATGAGAACAGGTTCAGCCTGAGCACACGTGACAGGCATGAAAGGGTCTAGAGAGGCATTGGAGAACAATATGCTGCCTGTAACATCGTTCAGTATGACTAGTTTGGTGGTAAGACAGTGATGGTCTGGAGAGGCATATCCATGGAGGGACACACAGACCTCTACAGGCTAGACAATGACACCAATTGCCATTAGGGATCAGGATGAAATCCTTGCTAGACCCTTTGTTGATGCAGTAGGTCCTGGGTTCCTCCTGGTACATGACAATGCCTGGCCTCATGAGGCGAGAGTATGCAGCCAGTTTCTAGAGGATGAAGGAATTCATCGCCCATGCTCGTCTGACCTAAATCCAATAGAAGCCTCTGGGAAATTATGTTTCGGTCCATCCAACACCACCGGGTTGCACCTCAGTCTGTTCAGGAGCTCTGGGAGGAAATGCCCTAGGACTTCATCTGTTTTCTCATTAGGAGCATATCCTGACATTGTCAGGCATGCATACAAGCACGAGGGCCATACAAACTACTGAGTACCATTTTGAGTTGCTGCAATAAAAATTTCAGCAAAATGGACTAGCCTGCTGCATCATTTTTCACTTTGATTTCTGGGATGTCTTTGAATTCAGCCCTCTGTAGGTGGATAATTTTAATTTCCATGAAACGATGTGGCATCCTTTAGTTCCTAACACATTACCTAGTCCATATCAGTATTGATATCAAACATGATATTTTTCTGCATTCAGATCTGGTGTGTTTTGAAAGTGTTCCTTTAATTTTTTTGAGCAGTGTATTTAAAATACCTCCCAAGACGTATAGACAAGCACCTCCTTGAAAAGACCATTCATCAAGGAAGAAATTGTGCAAGCTATTAAAATCTACTCCATAAAGCAAAAGCCCGGGCCCGGATGGCTATACGCCTACATTTTACAAGACCTATCAAACTCTCCTTGTACCATATCTAAGGAAAGTTTTCAACTCATTATCTTCATTCCCCCCTGAGCCATTAGAGGCTCATATCTCATTGATTCATAAACCTGATAAGGTCATAGCTACTTTTTCTTTTCATGGGTGGATATATTTTTCTAGCCAAGCATAAGAAATGTTATTTAAATTTAGTTTAAATCATAATTTAACCACTTACCTACTGGCACTCTTACCCCCTTCCTGCCTTGGGCTTTTTTAAGCTTTCAGCGCTGTCGCACTTTAAATGACAATTGCGCGGACATTCAACACTGTACCCAAAATACATTTTTATCTTTTTTTTCACACAAATAAAGCTTTTGGTGGTATTTACCCACTTCCTTACCGGCACATTGTAAAATGACGCCGGCAGGGATGGTTCCTCTCTCCGGGCGGACATCATAAGACATTCTTGCCACTCTCCCGCGCCCCAGGGGCGATCAGCGCAGCGATTTGGGAAACAGCCCATCGTTGTAAAGAGCCAATAAAAAATGGCTCTTTACCATGTGACTGGCTGTGTCCAATCACAGCCGGCCACATACACTGTCCTCGTGCACGCCGCTTGTGACTGCCCCCAGGGGCGGGAAGAGCAGCGATCAGGGATGGAGAGTGTCACTCTGAAACAGTCCATCCCCGATCAGGGTAAAGAGCCAATGAAATTGGCTCTTTACGACGTGACCGGCTGTGTCCAATCACAGCTGGTCACAGAATGTCAACAAAACCACGGTAACTAGCTGTTACCGTGTACTCCTCCTCACACACCAATCCTGTGTGAGGAGGAGATTGCAGTGACAGCTAGTTACCTATTACATTCCAGCATAAAACACACTGATTGCCCCCCCCCCCAATAAAGAGGACCTGTCACTAGCCCATCCAAGTACCTGTCACCAGTCCATTAGAGTACCTGAGTACCTGTCACCAGCCCGTCAGGTACTCTGATGACAGGTACTCAGGTAAATAAATAAATAGTGGGAGCTCTCGCGCTCAAAAGCAATATTACTCCAAAAATAATATCGATACCAATATATAATATGAAATCAATATATGAGCAAACATGAAAAAGATGATGAAAGTGAATAGATCACAGTGCTGCAACTTAAAAAAATATAACTGAAAAATAACAGTGCAAAATGATATAAACTGTTAGCTGCGCACATATATCATCCAAAACAGTGACATGTGTATAAGTGATCAATCAAATAATCAAATACGTGAACAATAAAATTTAAAAACACTGCCACCAAAAATATATTTGTATATAAATATGAAAAATAAAAATAGTCCAAAAAAGTTAATGAACTAAACTGAAAATCCATAGTGATAAGTATAGATAGTCCGGTGAGATTCCAGTGACTTCAAGATAAAAGAAACACCAAAAAAAAGGTCCACCACCTCTGTGTTCCACACCCCTTTGCCAAGTCACTCACCCCCACTTAATGCCCTCCACTCTCATGGAAAGGGCAAAAGACACTTGGATGTTCCACTTTAGATCAAGAGTACACTTGCTGGTAGATCACTGATGCCTAGATAGCCTTCCTTCCGCTCATAGCATGTAAAGAAAGAGAAGATACCACTAGTGCAATAACGTCTGAAAGACCATTTAATGAAATATCAGCTTCCAATGTTTAGACTCACATGGAATAATCCTTGTAAAAACACATAAAAGAATGTCATAAGCCGGGATAAAGGTGCTCACTCAGATCCTGCTGCCGTGGCGTAGTGTACCGCTGGAACCGAGGAGACACCTCTGCTCACCCGACCAATCCTTCCGGTACGTTGTGTTGCCAAGCCCCTAACGTTTCGTCACTTCCTGACTTTTTCGAAGGGGATCTCTACCAAAAGAAAGCTCTATTTGTGTGAAAAAAATGATAAAAAAATTTGATTGGATACAGCGTTGCATGACTGAGTAATTATCATTTAAAATTTGAGAGCGTTGAAAGCTGAAAACTGGTCTGGGCAGGAAGCGGGTGTAACTACCCTGTATGGAAGTGGTTAAACACAGCTGTTTTTTTTATTTTATTTTTTGCAAAACAAACGAAAAAAGTCAGAGAATTTGGAAAAAAAAAAGTTTACATAGCTTGTTATAAAATTTTGCAAACAGGTAAATTTTCTCCTTCACTGCTGTGCGGAGATGAGGCTGCACTGATGGGCACTGATGTGTTGGCACTGATAGATGGCACTGATGAGGTGGCACTGGCGGGCACTGATGAGAGTGCACTGATAGGTGGCACTGATGGGCACTGATAGGCAGCATTGAAGGGCACTGATAGGTGGCACTAATAGGCAGCAATGATAGGCAGCACCAATGGGCACTGATAGATGACACTGATGATGAGGCACTGATGGGCACTGATTGGCAGAACTGATATGCACTCATTGACAGCACTGATGAGCACTGATGGGCACTGTTTGGCAGCACTGATAGGCTTTGATTGCCAGCACTGATGAGCACTGTTTGGCAGCACTGGTGGGCACTGAATGGCATCACTTGTGGGCACTGATTGGCAGCACTGGTGGGCACTGTTGGGACTGCCCTGATAATTAAGACATTGATAATCAGTGCCCTGATTATCAGTGCCAATGTCACTTTACCACAGACCAGTTATCGGCTCTCTTCTTCTCCCCTCACTCAGTGTTCACAGAGCAGGCTGCCCGTGCGACACAAGGGGTGCGCGGGCAGCGCGATCACGAGAGGACGCCAATAGACGCCCTCCCGGCAAAATAAGCCTGGGTTAAGGGGTTGAATAAAAGTGTCATTTTAAGGCTTGCCATACATTATACAATTCTCTTATTCAATTTCCTTTAGATTTATCTTCAACTATGTATTGCAAGGGCCTGTCTGACGGAATACAAATGGAAAGCATTTAGGTTTGACCTCGTACACTTTTCAGATATTTATTTGTAAAAAAAAAATTGAAAACCATTTATCATTTTCCTTCCACTTCACAATTATGTGCCAATTTGTCTATCACATAAAATCCCAATAAAACACACGTTTTTGGTTGTCACATGACAAAATGTGGAAAATTTCAAGGGGTATGAATACTTTTTCAAGGCACTGTATTATATGGTTTTGGTAAGTCTAAAGGAAAATTGTACAAGAAAACTGTATATAATGTATGGCCAGGCTAAGTAAATATCAAGTACACTAAAAATGATTTATTTATTTACATGTTTCTTTGTTTCTGGACAATATATGATTTATCTATTTGCTTTTGGATATGTCAGAATGTTTTTCTTTTTCCTTGTTTTTGTAATATCTAAATGTAATAAAAAAAAAAAAAAGATTAAAACAAGTAGTTTTAAGATACACTCTGCCATTTGTAAAAATACCGTTTTATGCAAATGCCATACCTGTAGGCCTTTTCTGTCACCCATAAAGACTGGCTGCAATGCTACCAATGTTTACAATTTTATGTTCTGGCTTCTTTTTAGAGCATGGGCTACATCAAAATTGCCAAAGTTTCTACTTTGAGGATAACTAAAGATATTACCACTTTAGTTGACCTCAAAGAAGGTGGCTTTGTGGGCATTTTGTTGTAGCCTGTAGCTTATGTCCCAAAATAAGCAATCATGTAGGAATGTAAACATTAGCACTATTTCAGCCCGACTTCATGGAAATAAAGGGTCTACGGGTATGGCATTTGTATTAAACAACATTTTTACAACAGCACAGTGTATTTTAACTCCTTTACGACCAGCCGCCGCAGATGTACTGCGGCAGGCAGTGGCTCCTGGGCGAATCGCCGTACGGCTTTAGCGGGGAAGCCGATGCATGTGTCAGATGGCTCCGATTGCCGCTTGACACCCGTGATTGTTCCCCGCTGAGAGAACACAGCCAACCGTCCTTCTCCCTGGGATGCTATATAGGATCACATGTTCCTATGGTCATTTCAGAAACCATGCCCCCCCCACAGTTAGAATCACTCCCCTAGGGTCACATTTAACCCCTTGATCGTCTATACTGTTAACTCCTTCCCTGCCAGTGTCATTATTACAGTAACAGTGCATATTTGTAGCACTGATTACCAGTGTTGGTAGTAACTGCGTTTAAGTAAACGGCGTTACTTAACGCAGTTACTTTTCAGGGTAACGAGTAATCTATCAGATTACTCGTGTTTTCCCTTTAACGCCGTTGCCGTTACTTTCGGCTGCGTTACTGCAATTACATCTACCACCGCTAGATGGCAGTAGATGTAATTGTATTCCCCTCTCCTCTATGACCGCTGTCCGCGGCACTGGAGAGAGAAGAGGAGGAGACTCATGTGCAGTATGCAGGTCTCGTAGTGACGTCATCTCCACCTGCGACCATGCGGCGATGTTTGGCTTCCTGCGCGGCGGGGATATTTGATGTGGGACTTGCGTGGTGTAGAGGTGGTAGTCTTTTGATGGCGGGCGACTGGATGCAGAAGACTTTGTTTATACTGGTGAGCTCTTGTTACTCTTATTGCCAGTACTCACAGTATCTTATGGGGGATAGCATCTGAGGCAATTTCAGGCTACCACTAAGTACTCTTTTTATTGTCTTTAGAAGTTTCACACATAGCCCCATGAAGGATTGATGCCAACAGTACCTGAACACACGCCGGCAGCATACGCGGAAGTGGGATGACTTGTAGTGACTGCTTAACCCAATGCTGATTACAACTATACTTTTGTGAGAAATATTCTTTATTTATGAAATAAAAACACCTACGGGCTTCACTATGTCTGGCTCCTTCCCCTTCTTTTAAATATATGGTCGTGGAGAAAGTGGAGAGGAGCCATTATAGAGATATCTTAGAGGCTGTGCTGGATCCATCCATCCGTCCAGGGGATATTGTCTCAGCTTAAGGCTTGTCTTTATCCATGATCTGGTGAGTGCATCCCCATAGGGGGTTTACTTCCTGAGAGCACCTGGGCACCTGGGCATCACCTCGACCACTTTTCCAGCACTTTAGTTCCATTTAAGGGAACCATTTTGGACTGCACTTTAATTTGATTATTTTTGCACTATTGCATATGGTTGCACTATGGACAATTTATGATTGCACTCTATTTATGCACTTTAATATATATGAATTTTGTATTTATTGATCACATTATGCACTTTATTTTGTATGAATTTTATATTTTTTGATCACACTATGCACGGATTTATTTAATAATATTTCACATCATATACATTTTTATATACCTGTTAGCGCTGCCTTTTGATTGATTTTAGCTTTAACATCTAATGAGAGCCACAATTATTCCAGCCACACCGCTTGCAAACAAGTACCAAATAGCATGGTCACACAATAGGGTTGCAACCTCATCCCTTTAAAACTGAACACATATTAATTACTCAGGTTCTGTGTCTGATTAAGGTGGTAATTAAACTCACTTTGTACCTTATCTGCATTAAATTAGCCCCAAAACCTGTGTAATTAATATGTGTTCGGGATTAGAGGGATGAAGTGGCAACCCTATCATGCCACCCCTCACTGGTAACAGCTACAGTTTATTACACTCTATATCCTGTATACTATATAAACTACTTCACTACATATCCTGCTTCATTAAACAAAAATGGATGCTGCAGAAGAGAAAAGCCATTGAAGGAAATATGCAGTATGTACAGTGGGAAAGCGTGCAGGTGGTCGAAGAATGATGAGATGTATTTAAATTACTGATATAGCAGTATAGCATTGGGGGGGAGGGAGAACGCTGTTCTGCTATCTCTGCTCATGCAATCTTCCCCCTCGCTGGGCATGATACGAATAAGCTGCATGCTGGGTGCAGAGAGAGGTGAGTGATCTGATCTATCTGACAAGATTAGAAAGAAAATTTCCATATAACATGGTTCTCAGTGCAATCATTTCTTTAGCATAGGGGTGCTGGTAGTTTACCAGAAGCAGTTGTACATTGCACACAACTTGTGCTGAGAGTCCATGTATTTATAATATAAATGCATCAGATGGAGGCAAAGGGCCAATTTAATATAAACATGTTTGAACTCTGCTGTAGTCACATTTAGAAAATGTTCTATTCTTAAACTATAGTGAGTTTTCACTTGAAAAAAGAAATGCACCTAATCTCTATAGAGATTTTATGGTGTATAGCAGGGGTGTCCAAACTTTTTTCAAAGAGGGCCAGATTTGATGAAGTAAACATGCGTGAGGGCCGACTATATTGCCTAAATAGAAAAATAGGTGTGCTGTTGGTGTGAAAAATTAAAAGCTGCTACCAAAGGTCCAATTATGCAATTGGAAATATAATAAGTGAAAAAAATCTGGTGCGCTAATATAAAATATACATTGTGTATCAATATACAAAAAATATATATGAAAACACATAAGGTGAAATCGGATCATGTGGTCAAGTGCATATATGTGACATGTGACAAGTGGAACGTAGAGAGTATACTCTAAGGAACTTCTCCCAAAGCAATATATGGTATGGTTGGATCCTTGTTCTGGGTTATCTGGATCTGTTCTCATCTTGTTGAGGAGAAGAAACATTTGTCATCAGATGATCCTGGCTTGTATATGTTGCTGTCTGGTAAGAGGCTTTGCGTAATTTGAGTGTTCACAAGTGGCCAGTGGGACTTCACGTACAGTGCACCTGAGCGATTTTTTTAGTTGGATTGGCACTTTCATTATTTCCGTCTGGTGAGAGCAGAACTTGTATGGTGGAGGGATTATCCAATTGCACAGTGAATCTTGAGATATACCACTTTGCTGTTTTTTGCACCAGTGAATTATGGACTTTTCATTTATGTCACATATATGCACTTGACCACATGATCCTTTTTCACCTCATGTTTTTTCATAGATATTTTTTGTATATTGATACACAATGTATATTTTATATTAGCGCACCAGATTATTTTCACCGACTATATTGCCTGACATTCTTTGGACCATTAAAATAAATGCAAATTAACTATTTTATGCAAAGTTTATTGCAAACGGCATACTTTTCATTTCGTCACATGGATGACAAATCTAAACAGGTGTTAAATCACTCTGCCTTTCATATCTGAGGGCCAGATGAAAAGAAAAAATCCAGGAAGCTAAAATATATGTCAGGAACATTGTAAAGTACATTACATATTATTGCTAATAAAGGTTTTAAGTTCAAGAAATATAAACAGGAACATAACACCAAGTTTAGATGTTGTGTCCAAATATATTTATAACTGATTTAGACCAACTGACATTAACTGATATTTTACAATGTATTCATCTCAATTCGGAGCATGCGTGCTCCCTAATCAGTCACACAAGGGTTAACCACATATAAGCGCTATATGAATCCACCGATGATGATTAATGATGACAGCAATAATAGTCATGAATGATGCCAATGTGTTTTTCCAAACCACCTGTGGGGCCGTATTAAAAGCGGCCATGGGCTGCAATTGGCCCACGGGCCGGACTTTGAACATGCCTGGTATATAGGCTTAAAGTGTTTGTAAAACCTTACATATACACACTGAAGTAATACGCCTCAGGTGATACAGAGATGAAAAAAAAAAATCCTCCTACCATGGGCGTCCGCAGAGCTTTTTTCAGGGGGGGGGGGGCATCATTTTAAGGTCACCCATGCCCCGCCCCTTTTCAACTATGTCATGAAGGGGAGGGGCTTTGTAATCCTCTCCTCGCCATTTTTATTTTTAAAATAAAAATGTATACCATAAATTTAATCCAACATATATTATTTTAATAAATCTAACGTTTTAATAATTTTACAGACTTTTATAGTGTAATAAAAGGAGTTATCAGTGTATATATTTTTTCTGCTGATGGACATATATTTACTGACATGTTTTCTAGTTTAATTATATATACATTGAGTGATTTTTTTTAAAAGTAACAGCATATTCTTAAAATGATTTATTTATTCATTGATGGTTTTTTGATATTTATAGGATACATTATGACATATACAATACTTCACTTCCGGGTTCGGGATTTTAGGATGCATTCTTATAGTTTTTAATTTTTTTTTCAAATTAATAAATAATCAGCAATTTTAAAAGTGAAATTATACTTGGACCATAGTAATATGGCTGCTGGACTCTCTGGCTTGTCCCCGAATGTAGTAAATACGAAGCTGAATATTGATAATATGGTTGGGGAGATTTTCAAAGATGGCTTCCTGGCCATTTCCGGTTAACATACAAGTGACCCGCCACCTCTCCCCTCCTCTCCCCCTCCCCTCCTCTTCCCATCCCGACTGACGACAGCGAGGAATCCTCGTCCCCACCCACTGCAGGCAGCTGTCAAATGGGGAGAGGAGAGAGCCGACGGGTCACGTGAGCAGCGCTCAGCACTCTGAAAACTGGTAAAGTACGCCTTATTTTTTTAAAACACATACACAGACACAGGGGCACACAGGATTATTAAACAGACCAGACAGGATGGTATAAAGTGGTTTAACAACCACTTTAAAGGGGAAGTTGAGATTCCAGGGGGGGGGTGGCATTTTCCCCCCCTTGCCCCTACCTGTGGATGCCCATGCCTCCTACATATGTTGTACTGTACCTGTTTATATGCAGTCTTCTCTTTTGTACAGTAGTTCAAAGTGCAGAATTTATACAGCTTGTTTGAGCTTCCAGACAACAGGGGGTGGGGAACTGAAGTTACACTCAGTGAGAATAGCTTTGAGAGCTGATTGGAGGGAAGGGACTGTTAGATATAACCTTTTGGGGCTAAACAAAGTACAGGCAGACAGTCTGTTGTTTCACTGAACGCTGCTTTTGTTCGGAGCAGGAACTCTTCTTTATTACCCTTTTGAGGCATAGACAAAAACATGAACTCACAAATGTAACACTGCCATCTAGTGGTCATACAATGTAATAGGCACACAGCAATGACATACAGTGGTTGTTGCTGATTAAATACAAACCTTGTATGCTAACACCCCCACTCAACAACTACTATCTATGTCAATCCCATTTCTGATCTAAGATCCACAAATCTGGTTCTAGCTAGTGGCTTTGTCAAAGCATCAGCAATCATTTTTTCCGACTCACAATACACAAGTACAATCACTTTCTGATCAACTAAGTCATGAATGTAATGATGTCTGACATAGATGTGCTTGGTTCTTCCATTAATTTTCTCACTTGTTGCAAGCTTAATGCAAGCCTGATTGTCCTCAAATAAGATGGTAGGTTCTGATGTTGCTTCTCCAAGATCCTTGAGTAATTGCTGTAACCACACAACTTCTTGACTGGCATAAGCTGCAGATATGTATTCAGCTTCTGTAGAGGACAATGCCACTGACATCTGTTTCTTGCTGGACCATGATATAGGACTGTCTCCCAATTTTAATAAGTAACCACTTGTGGATTTGCGTGTGCTGTGATCACCTGCCCAATCGGAGTCCACATATCCCACGAGTTTTAAACTACCACTTGCTGACAGTTTCAAATTTAAGTCTTTTGTCTGTTTCAGATATCTCATAACTCTTTTGATCGCATTCCAGTCTCTTTGACGTGGTTTATCAACTCGCCTGCAAAGAAGAGACATGCTGGCTGCAATGTCTGGACGTGTAGTGGTTGCAATGTAGAGAAGTGCCCCCACTGCTTGTCTGTATTGTTCATTGGATGTGAGAAGATCATCTTCTCCTTCTAACTTTGGATAGACTGTATCCATAGGTGTGCTTGCTCCTTTCGCCTCTGTCATGTTGAATTGCTGAAGAATAGATTCAATTTTTGCACTCTGATTCAACAGGAAACTTCCATCTTTCTCACGCTGGATGTCAATTCCAAGATAATATGTCACTTCACCTAGGTCTTTAGTTTCAAAGTGCTTGTTGAGTACCCCTGTTAACTTTGCAATTTCATTGTTGTTTTTGTGAGCAATGATCAGGTCATCTACATAAATTAGCAGATACATCCACTCAGTGTCTACTTGTTTAGCATATAGGCACGGATCAGCTTTGCTTCTTGTAAACCCTTCATTTAGTAGAACTTGATTAATCTTCAGGTTCCATGCTCGAGCTGATTGTTTAAGGCCATAAAGAGATTTATTCAACTTGAAGACAAGATGCTCTTGTCCCTTTTTCAAATATCCTTCTGGCTGTGACATGTAAATTTCTTCTTCAATATCACCATTAAGAAAAGCTGTCTTAATATCTTGATGTTTCACAATCATTGTACGCATGGCATCCACTGTCATTAGTGTTCTGAAAGTACTTTGTTTAGCAACTGGAGCAAAAGTAGCATCATAGTCCTCACCGAACTTCTGTGAGTAACCTTTAGCAACCAGCCTTGCCTTGTACCAACAGACTTTCCCTTCAGAGTTACATTTGGTTTTAAAAACCCATTTACATCCTATGGCATGTTTACCTTGAGGTAGCTCTGAAAGTGTCCATGTCTGGAGATCTTTGAGTGATGTCATTTCTTCATCAGCGGCTTTATTCCATACTTGTTTCTCATGCATTGGCAGTTTCTGCATCTCTTTCCATGAACCTGGTTCAGTTTGAACAGCTCTGCGAGCTATGTAAGATAAACGTTCAGCTGGAACACCTTTATTGATTCTGGTTGATTTTCTGACTGAAGGTATTTCTGGTTCAGTTTCAGGTTTTGATTCTTCTGCAGTTATTTCTATTTTTGTATCACTTCCCTTATTTTCTTGAGTGACTGATGTTGATTCTTTCTCAGTTTGAAAAGTTTGAGTCTGTTGTTCAAACTTTGAGCACACAGAACTTTCATCAATAATTACACTTCTGCTGACTGTTACTTTGTTCGTGTCTTGATGTAAAATCCTGTATCCTTTTTGAGATTCACTGTACCCTACAAGTACACCTTCTTTTGCACATGCATCCCATTTTGTACGTTTTTCTTTTGGAATGTGTACATAAGCTTTACTTCCAAAAATTCTGATGTGTCTTAAATCTGGTTTCCTTTTGTTCCACAGTTCATATGGAGTTTTTGTTGTTGCTTTTCCCGGCAAACGATTTTGAAGATAACATGCAGTTGTGATAGCTTCTCCCCAGTATGTAGTTGGCATATCAGCATCAAATAGCATGCTCCTCCCACTTTCACACAGTGTGCGGTTCATTCTCTCTGCAACTCCATTTTGCTCTGGGTTATATGGAACTGTTGTCTGGAACATAATTCCATGCTTCCTGAGAATGGCTTGTGTTTTACCACTTGTATATTCTGAGACATTATCTGTTCGTAGTACTCTGGGCATTCCGCCAAAAATATTATTTACTTGAGCGAGATACTCTTCTAATTTCTCTGGCACTTCATCTTTATTGTGAAGTAGAAATACTGTGATATACCTGGAGTAATCATCAATGAAGGTCAGGAAGTATTTTTTCTTTCCTGGAGTCATAGTTTTCATTGGACCACAAAGATCTGAATGTATTAAGTCCAGAGGTTTTTGGGATTTGCTGTTGGTCTGCTTGGGAAAAGGTGTCCTTGCCATTTTTCCTTTAATACAGCTGGTACAAATCATTATGTGATCACATGGATTAATCTTAATACCACTTGCATAGTTATTCTCAACTATTTTCTTTATTGTATCAGAATTTCTGTGCCCCAATCGTCTGTGCCAAGTGTGGATGCAGTTTGAATGTTTATCCTCTTTGGCTATTTTAACCATTTCACTTCAGTTCAGCTGATACAGTTCATCTATGATTTTAGCCTTTGCAAGCAAGCAATCCTCTTTTGTTATGATACAACTGTCACCCTGAAATGTGACTACATTGCCTTGGTTAGTGAGTTTCTTACAAAAGGTTGCTTTCAAGATCTGGCACATACAGAACATTCCTCATATGGATCTTTTTAGTGATATCTGGAGAGATAGGACAGTATAGAAAGCCATCTCCTATTCCCACTGATTTCATAAATTGTCCATTAGCTGTAGTTATCCCTTCTGTTTTGCTTTCATCAAGCTGAGTGAAGAAACTTCGGTCATTTGTCATGTGACTTGTAGCACCTGAGTCCACACACCCTGCTTGCACAGAGGTGACACCATTTTTGGATCCGAATGCATACTCCTTTGTTTCTATGACATTCTTAGCTTGTTGCAATGCACTTTGTTTTTGCATTCTAGCTTTCCAGATTCTAGAAATCTGCTTTTAGGTGTCCTGGTTTCTTGCACACAAAGCATTCCAGTTTTTCTAGCTGCACGTTACTGTGTTTATTTTTGTTTTTTGTCTTTAAAGCTGTCTCTGAACACACACTCACATTACTCATGCTTTCAGTTTTGCGCTTGTATTCATCCACAAGCTTGCCTTTAACATATTCCAGTGTCAGATCATCATCTGGACGTGCATCTAGTGCTGTGACAAGTGTCTCATAACTTTCAGGAAGTCCACTTAACATCAGCGCGGCAACATGGAAATCTTTTATCTCTTCTCCAATCCCTCTCAGTCTCTCCACCATCTCTAAGGTCTGTCTTATATAGTCCTGCATGTCCTGGTCTTTCTGTAGCTTAGTCTGATAGAGCTTTCTGATTAAATACAGTTTATTGCTGAGATTAACTCTTTCATGTGCTTTCTGTAACTCTTCCCACATGTCTTTAGCAGTCTGACAGTTACATATATGTATGATTTGATCATCATCTATGCACAGGGAGATTGTGCTCTGTGCTTTCTGATCTCTGTCTAACCACTCCTCTGTGGGCCGTCCAGGTCTTGGTTCATTTATACATTTCCATGTACCTTCTCTTATAAGCAGCATTTTCATCTTGAATTTCCAAGATTGGTAGTTCTGATTTGTCAGATTTGCAATGGAGAACTTCGCTGAGGGGATGGCAGCAGCCATTTCTGCTGTTCGTCTTTCTGTTGCTGTCTCCTGCACTTACTTGCTTTTGGCTCACTGTATCTGGCTATATCCGGGGGTAATCTGTATTATATCCTGGGCTTCTGTAACACGTCCTGGGCCCATAACCTGTTAGATATAACCTTTTGGGGCTAAACAAAGTACAGGCAGACAGTGTGTTGTTTCAATGAACGCTGCTTTTGTTCGGAGCAGGAACTCTTCTTTATTACCCTTTTGAGGCATAGACAAAAACATGAACTCACAAATGTAACACTGCCATCTAGTGGTCATACAATGTAATAGGCACACAGCAATGACATACAGTGGTTGTTGCTGATTAAATACAAACCTTGTATGTTAACAGGGACACACCCCCCTTGACACAGCACAGGGGAACAGAGCTGCAGCTGTCAATCACAGACTGTGTGCTGGAGCTTCCTCTCCTGTCATCTTTTTAGCTCTTGGTGTCAGAAAAACCTGTCAGAAGCAGATAGCAGAAGAATGAGGCAGCAAACAGAAATTACACTAAGGCCCCTTTCACATGGCCAGTTTCTTGTGACTGCCAGATTCCTGCAGCAAAAATCTGAAGATTCTTGCTGCTGGTATGACCGTGTTATGTGATCATCAGTAGCCACTCAGCCCATTTAAACTATGAGCAGGCAGACAGCGGCCGATGCTGATCGCATGTAGCTGCGCACAGAGTGATTAGTTGACTTTTGGGACAGATGTCTGAGCCTGGATGCTCTGGATTGAGACAAGTACACACTATGAAGGAATATGCTTTGTTCATATTTCATGTCAGAAGTTTACAACCACTTTAAGGTATTAATTTGCTGATCAAATACACATAGGGGTGCATTCAGGGTGTGCCTGGGCACACCCTAATCACCCTGTGCAGTGCCAATCCCTGCTGCTTCCCTTCTCCCCCCTGCAGTGCTGCCAGCTTCCCTCCTCTCTTCTCAGGAGGGGGGAAGGGGCTGGTACCTATTTCATTAACCGACCTTCCTTTTCCAAGAGAACACAGTGAGTAATCTGTACCTATCACTTCTGTCTTTGTTCCTAACGGGAGCATAGTAAACTGTTTACTGCAGGCTGCAGAGAAAGGGACTGAGGAATCTCTGTCCTCAGTTTCTTTCTCTGTCTCAAAAGTGAGACATCAGGGGTCTGTTTAGACCTTTGATATTTAACCAAAGCCCCATAACGGGGTTCCTAAAAAAGTTTTTTTAAAAATGAATAAAAAATAATATTGTAAAAAAAAATTAAAAAAATATTAAGGATTAAAAAACAAAATTACTGACACCGTCCACTGCCCTGACACCATTCTTTGCTCTACTGACACTGTCCAATGATATACACGCATGTGTGTTTGTGCTCTGGGGTGCACACCCTATAGGATGCAATAGGCTGCACACTCCAATGGAAATACATAAAGCATACATAGGATACCTACTTAATAAGAACAGATACTGACATCTGGCAACTAGCATATAGAGCAGAGATGCGGCATGAGAAATAGTACTGTGCAGTGTTCACGCAAACTGATAGTGAGAATTACACCCAGCATACATATACAGTACTGAGAATTAAACTCAGCACACAGAGCAAGAGAAGTGCCACAGTGCACAATCCATACAGAATAAGAGCAAATACTGAGAATTATGCCCAGCATACGAAACAAGAAAACTGGCATAGTGTAGAATCCATGTATACCAAATGAACACAGATACAGGGAATTTCACTCCACCTACACAATGAGAAGTGGCATTGTGCAGAGTCAATGCATAGAGAATAAGGAAGATATTGTGAATTACACCCAGCATACAGCACAAAGATTTGGCATATTGTAGAATTCATGTATCCCCAATGAAAACTGATACAGAGAATCATACCTAGCCTATATGATAAGGTGTGGCACTGTGCAGAGTTAATGCATACAGAATAGGAACATGTTTTGAGAGTTGGACTTGGCATACAAAGAAACAGATGTACTAGTTTGCAGCATTTATGCAGAGAGAATAAGAACATGTATTGAAAATTACAGAGTACAAAACTGGAGAAGTGCTAATGTGCAGGATTCATATGTAAAGAATAAAAACAGATACTTTGAATTATACTTAGCATATGGATCTAGAGAAATGGTACTGTGCAGAGTCCATACATACAGAATAAGAACACATAATGAGAATTACACCCGAAAATAATTGGTAGTCATTATTAAAAAGGGAATTATAACAGATATTGAGCTTAAAGTGGTTCCAAAGGCAGAAGGTTTTTTTTACCCCCCCCCCCCCTTTTCTACTTACCTAAGCTCAATCTCGATCTAACGCTCTGTCTGAGAGCAGTGTCTCTCTTGTCTCTCTCTCTCCTCACTGGACAGAAAGGCAGCAGTGATAGCCATTGGTTCCTGCTGCTGTCACTCACACCCAGTAAGCAGACCATGGGGGGGCAAGCCACACTCAATGTGTCAATGGACACACAGTGCGTGGCTTGTGATCGAGTCTGCACAAGTGCCCCCCATAGTATGATAGGGAGGAGGAGCCAGCAGCTCCAGCAGCGGCCCCAAGAAGAGGAGGGTTGGGGCTGCTCTGTGCAAAACAGAAAAAAAAATTAGGTTTTCTATTAATTTAAGTAGAAGTAAGCACATTAAGCAGCTGTCTAAAAAATCATTATTAAAATTAAAACGGAAAATGTCATCGATGTACACAGAACATATATTGTTGAGTGTTTGTTCAGACATACAAAGTAATGTGCTCATAATTAGCTATATACAGAGACGGAGGTTAATATGTTGTGCTTACTGGGCATTGTAGAAAAACAATTGCCTTTCTCACTTTTAGCTTTGTTGCTTGAAGCTAAAAGATGAGGAAGGCCGTCTGGAAACAAATAAAGCGTGATTACTGCCTTTGTGAATGTCAACAAGATGTCAAGGCACTTGCCGCACTTAAGACGGTGATGTGCTTTTCCGCAGGTTGTAGAGACAATTTATGAACCTTAAATAGCCTTTTCTTTTCTGGCAAGATAAATAGCAAATTAAAGAGAAGAGGATAAAAAAAGCACATGTAAAACCCTAAAAATGACTGGAAAAAAACAAAGCTAAGACAGCTTCAGCATTTTTCATTGTGACACCGGAAAGCTTATCGAAATGTTGAGAGCTTCTAGATTGCTTATAAATTTAGTTAATGTGAGCTGCTTCAGTAGGGTCAGCATCAAGCAGCAATTTGTTACGGACTCGGCAGTGCTTCACAGAATGTGCTCAGTGGCGCCAGGAGGACGGAGAGGGCGCTGATAGGCTGCGGAGTAGCTGCTCTTTCTGTATAGGCACACACAATAAAATATTAAAGACCTGTAAAGAAAAGAGCAAGAAAGAAAAAAGCAAAAAACAGAAAGGAAGGAAGAAGAAACAAGTACACATAGCGAGGGGTTGGTGCTTTCACAACTTTATTAGTGCTACTATTCTGAGCATGAATCCTCACATTTTTTTTTGCACAGTTAGCATTTGGGGAAATAATTTCCCATTGCTTGTATTGATCTGCACCTGAGCTCAGCCATAATCTGGTGTATATTCTATTGAGAATAAAAGTTCTATCCTATCTCTTTTGTAGCTTTAAGCAGCTAAATTATGATGGTGCTGTGGTCCTGAAATCAGAAAGTGAAGATATGCTATGTTATAGGGAACATGTAGAAATCTTTATTTCAAAGCGGAATTCCGGCCACATTTTAAACTTCACATCATGCATATCTATATCCCTTTCTAAATTCGATTTGGCTATTTTTTTTTTTAGGTTCCCTTACAATTATTTTTAATGGAAAATAACTTCACTTCCTCCCACTTCTTCCTTATGCAGCCGCGGCCGCCGACCTCATTTCCTGCTTTGCATTGACTCATTGGGAGATGAGTGTCGTCAATCCCAGGAGTCAATGTGCCTGCATCTGTGTCCCTCATCCAGGGGCAGACTGGCAAATTTCGGCCCGGAAGGCAAGTACAAACCAGAGGCCCATGGTGCAGTGACTTGCCCCCCCCCCCCACTCTCCCTCTTTTCGTCCTCCTCCTGACCCCCATTCCAGGCTGAAGCCCGGCTCACGGTTCCCAACCTGGCCAGCAGGGCGCGGTTGGGGGGAGCTGGGACAGCTTGGCTGGGGCTGGCCGCGGAGGAGAGTCTCCAGTTAGGCATGGAACTGGCCCCTGCTCAGACACAGTTTAAACCACCATGCTGGGGAGCAAGACCTGCGCTCTGTCCTTGTCTTCAACCCGTACTCAGTAGATCAGTGAAGGGGACTTTTTATTTCTCTTCACCAGGAATCCTTTAGTCATGTCTGTGGCAGAAGTGATGCAGCCTTTTTACAGGGCATCAGAGTGGGCCAGGGGCAATTGCCCCCCTCCCCCTGGCCCAGTCCTCCCCTGCCCTCGTCACTTCCGGTTCAGGTGAATCATTCTCTGCCGATGGATCAAGAACAGCTTCTGGGCATGCGCAATGACGCGGCAATGACGCGGCAATGACGCGGAACCAGCTGTGAGATGACGCACCTGCGCCGGAAGTGACGAGGTATAGCATTCTGGGACTCGCAAAATCCATGAAGAGGGACACTGCGGCTTCAGCTGTCCACACCGCAGATGGCCGCACTGTGCAAGAACTTCACAAAGTAAGTAATTCATGCTGCACAAACAAAAAACAGGGGACAGTTTACAGGATATCTTAATGTAAATGCACTAGCCCTGACTATTCTAGGGGTATTTTTAGCTAAAAACAAAAATTTGGCCGGATCTCCGCTTTAATTATTATATAATGTACGTTTTGTCTTGAACTCCTCTTGTAAAATTGAAATGTACTTCCTGTGTCTAGCAGTGCCAACTTAAGAGCACTAAAGGGCCCCGGGCAATGCAGTGCACTTAGACCCTGCCTACACAATCACCCACGAGCATAAAAATGCAAATTATTGATAAGGCTACATATATTGGTACAGCAGTGCAAGGCTAATGACAGCTTCCAAGTTCGGCGGCTGGGTCCGGTGAACAGACACACGGATGGGAGTAAGACCTGACTGTCCTGTGTGTGCCTGTTCCTGTGGAGGCGGACAGGCATTCCTGCAGTTGTGGTCTCCCCCTCTACAGTCCAAGTGGCCTGACAGCAGGGCAGGGCCGACAGGCGCTTGCCACCTGCTAAGTTCGACGGCGGGATGCACACGGGAATCGGGACTAATGCTTGGCTGGGGCTGGGTCGCTAGGCAGGTGGGGCCCTCAGGCAAGTGGGGCCTCCGGGCAATTGCCCAGCATGCCCATTCAGTAAGATGGCCCTGGTGTCAAGGCATTATTTTGCATTGAGCATTATTTGCATTATTTCAAAGAAATAAACACATGATGAGGGTGGGTCCTCATTTTTTTTTTTTTAGCTCACAATCAGATGGGGAGAAACTTGTTTATTCTGAAACATTGATTTTACAGGCAATAAAAAAAAAAAAAAAAAAAAACACATTTCTATGTAAAAAAAAAAAAAAAAAACACTTAAAAAAAATGTTAACTTAGTTTGTAATCTTATACAAAAAATATTCACTTTATTTAAAATGTTATCTTTTTTAAATCACTTTATTTGTAATTTTATATAAAAAATTAAATGTAATTTATAATTTTATACAAAAAATCATTTTATTTATATAATTGTACAGTATATATAAAAGTAACTTTTTTTATTTAATTTTATATTAAAAATCTCTTATTTTATAATTTTATATAAAAAAATAACTTTATTTAATAGGTGTAGATATATTGAGTGTACTTGGGATTTCCTCTCCTGCATTAAAAGTAGGTAATGAAAAGGGCTTCCCAGGTTATCGACAAAACCAAAGGAATGAACTAGAGCAATATGGCAATGGCTGGATATAACCTAACACCCTGAGCAGATCCCTTGTGTTTCTTGTATGTGTCTCAAAGGTGTTATTTTTACCTTTTACTAAAGTGTGCTGTTAATAAGGAGAAAAACCAAAAGTAAAGAAAAAAAATCTTTCTCAAACAAGAGGAACTGATATTCACCACAAAACAAATGTATACATTTCAATAGTGAGCAGAAACAAGTGGCTTTCAATTGAATTAGCATGACTGCCTCTAAATATTGTCAGTTTCTTATTGTATGACAATCTCTGTATCTTTGCAGTCTCCTGAGACTGCAAGTCATGGTAGCATGACAATCTCTGTATTCTGACAATAGGGATAAGGTTCAGCGCTACTATGGGTTTGTGGCAAATACCATATGTTCAAAGACCTAGTGAAATAATGCAGGAACCTATTATTATTATTATTATTATTATTATTATACAGGATTTATATAGCGCCAACAGTTTGCGCAGCGCTTTACAATGTGAGGGAAGACAATACAGTTACAATACAATTCAAAACAGGAGGAACTAGAGGGCCCTGCTCGTTAGAGCTTACAATCTAGAAGGGAGGGTCAAGTGAAACAAAAGGTGGGCTGATGGAGAAAATGGAGGTATATTTGTTAGGTGTGGGTAGGATAGGCTTCTCTGAAAAGGAGGGTTTTCAGAGATTGCCTAAAAGCTAATAGAGTAGGAGATAATCGGACAGATTAGGGTAAGGAGTTCCATAGGATTAGAGAGGCTCTGGAAAAGTCCTGGAGGCGAGCATGGGAGGAGGTGACGAGGGAGCTAGAGAGCAGGAGGTTTTGAGAGGAACGAAGAGAGCGATTAGGTTGGTATTTTGAGACTAGGCTAGTGATGTAGCTAGGGGCTAAGCTGTGGATTGCTTTGTAAGATGTTGGAAGTATTTTGAATTTAATTTGTTGGGTGAGCGGACGCCAGTGGAGGGCTTGACAGAGAGGAGCAGCGGACACTGAGCGATTGGTAAGGTGGATGAGTCTGGTGGCAGCATTCATGATGGATTGAAGGGGGGATAGCCTGTGTAGAGGTATGCCAACGAGAAGGGAATTGCAGTAGTCGAGGCGTGAGATGACCAGGGAGTGAATTAAGAGCTTTGTTGTGTCTTTGGTTAGAAAGGGGCGTATTTTGGAGATGTTGCGGAGGCTGAGGCGGCAAGATTTGGACAGCGATTGGATGTGGGTTTTGAAGGAAAGTTCAGAGTCCAGTTCAACACCTAAGACCTTGGCATGCGGAGATGGGATGATAGTAATGCTATCGATAATGACAGAGAAATCAGGGGAAGGGGCATGTGGTGGAGGAAAAATTATAAGCTCAGTTTTGGATGGATTGAGTTTGAGGAAGTGGTGAGACATCCAGACCGATATATCTGATAGTAAATTAGTGATACGTGAGGAGACTGAGGGAGAGAGCTGAGGGGTGGATTGAACCTACCTACCATGGTAACTCTGCCTGGCCTTTGAACTTAGGTCAGTTGGCTTAGAAGATCCAATAACAGGGCTTTTGGATAAGCCAGCTCCCTCACTGGCAATGTCCTTTAGCTGTGATGAGAAAATAAGAAGTGCAGTTAATAAAATACATAGGGAGAGGTTAGTGTGGGTTTTATAGGTACTTTCAAGTCTTTTAAAGTAGGTGTAAACTAGTTATCGACCAATATCGTTTTTTCGTTGCCGATACCGATATTTTGGCCAATGCATATCGGTATCGGCTGATACTGGCCGATATTTTTGTACATTTAAAAAAAAATTTTATTTATTTATTTATTTTTTTTCAAATTCTTTATTGAGACAAAACAAAATAAGTCAAACAAGGTTCACACTCAGTAAATCGAGAACAGCGCACAACAGAAACATAGTTCGCAACAGGCATGTAAGAAAAGCAGTTCAGAGTAAATGGTGCGTACGGTCATGGTGAAGAAATAGCCACGTAGAAGTGGTCTACAAAGGGCCTAGGGTAAGGCAAAACATAATGCACATCAACCATTAAAGACACTCAGACATCTACAATATCACAATGTGTTGAGAGCAAAGAGCAGCATTCGTCGTCGTCTAAAATGTAAAAAAGGTAAACCGAGAAAGAAAGAAAAAGAGAAAAGCAAGATCCTTTCGCACCAAAAAGGGTGACAAAGTGAGGCGAATCTGACTTAAGTATAGTACCGAGTGTATAGTTTGAGCGGACAAGAAGGGGGGAAAGAGGTGGGCATATCGGGTTTGGAGAAGGAGAGGGAGGGCAAGGGGAGAGGGGGAAGGCGAAAAGGCAGGCGGGGAAGGAGAGAAAAGGGAGAAAGAAGAAGAAAATGAAAGGATGGGCGCAGGTGGTAAGTAGATGTATTGAGGAATCAGCAATCCCAGAGGGACGGAGAGTGCAAAGAGGACAGGGGTTAGGTCAAGAAAAGGGAGTAGCCGAATGGATCCCGCGGGGGCTGCCAGGCCCGCATCTCAGAAGGTTCAGGTGACACCCTGAAGAGCACTGCCCTCCTCCGAGAGGATGAACATGTTCCAGCATCCCCAAATCGCTGTGTAGTGTTCCCTCCTGCCCTATTTATTTATTTATTTATTTTTTTGACAGGTACTTTTGTGGAGGGATCTGGGGGTCTAAAAGACACCAAACCCCTCCTCTGCACTTAACAGCATTAAAAACACCAGGTTTGGCTGTTTTGAATGCTGTCATTTTTTGAATCTGGCGCCAGTACCGGGAAGTGATGTCACTCATGACATCACTTCCGGGTTTTTACATGGAGACCCAATCAGAACCGAATGCGGCTTTGATTGGGTTTTCGGGTGGCTGTGCAGGCTGGTTGCTCGGGTCTCCCCATGGGATGGGAGATCCGGGCGAGCCGCGTAAACAGGACTGGCCCAAGAGATTGTGCTGCCTGGGTCCAGGAATGAAATGCTGCCCCCCCCAAAAAAAAAAATACACCCAACAAAAGGCCCCCACATCCATCATTATTTTATTTAAATATAAAATTTAGAAAATATTATATATACTGTTATCTTTTTCCATAACTCACCATTGGACCGGTCCACCAAACACCCACTGTCTGTCCTAAGTCCTCCTGTCACTCCTGTGTCTGCTGCGCACCACCGCCTTATAAGGTTCCAGCCTGCCCTGCATGAGATGGAGTGCGCTGATGTCTGACATAATTGCGCACACCACAATCACATGAGGGACGTTCCCCGGAGGACATACTCCACCTCCTCATACTCATAAGTTTGCACTATGGGCGGCAGTATGAGATGGGGAAATGCCGCCCATAACACGCCGCAAACTGATTACTTACAAAACTGCTGGAAAAAAATCTTGGGGGGGAATTTGCTGCCCCTCTCCAAGTGCTGCCTGGGTCCAATGGACCCAATAGGACCCATGGTAGGGCCAGCCCTGCGCGTAAAGTGGCGGGAGGGGGGGGCGTCCCCTCCCGCTCCTTTTAATGACAACCGAGTGGCTTCTCAGCTGCATCGGTTGTCATTACAAGATAGCCGACCGTCGGCTATGGATGCCGGTTCCGGGGTGATGCCTCTAGCTGCAGGCATCTCTCCGGTACAGCACTTTCCCGAAATATCGGCAATATCGGTAACCTCTGGGGCTGATTCCAATATATCGGGAAAAGTGAATATCGGCTCCCGATATATCGGCTTTGCCGATATTCGGTCGATCCCTAGTGTAAACACTTACTGAATGCCACATATGTAGCAAAATGCAAGGTATCTTGAAGAAATAGGGGTTGGTGAGGGGGAAGGGTTTTGACTTTTTTCATTGTTTGTTACATCTCAATCCTGCTGATGTCCTGCAGCCTTTTGAAAGCCTATAGCCCCGTACACACGCAACGATTATCGGTCGACTGATCATCCGTCTTTTGTCCAGAGTTGTGTTTTGTTGGTAGGAATGTGCCTAGACTGCACACGAATTTTCTCGCCCAACAAAAATCTACTTCAGAAGTGATGTCATGTGTTGGTTAGCTTTCTTTGTCTTCTTTCTTCACTGAGCATGCCCAGACTTGCTCATTAGATTTTTCTCTGTCAAAATCTGTACTGACTGCACGAAAATCGGCCGTGTTTTGACGGCAGACAAAAATTTTATAGTCTGCACACCAGATTTTTTTCGGCCGAAAAGTCGGAGTGGGTTGTCGGAAGCATCATACTAACAAGCCGAAAATCGGCAGATCGGTCGTTGGATGAAAATTCCCTGCCAATTTTCGACACGTGTGTACGAGGCTTAACCCTGCCGACATGTACTACAGTTATAACAGGCTGCGTGTGTTTTTTTTTTTTTTTTCTTCATTGGACAAACAGAATTGCCTAATTGTTGCTGGCTTAGATAATTTTTCTTTCATGGGTTACGTCATTATGTCTCACAGCTGTCTTCTGGGATAGCTGGGTGCTTTGAATTTTGCAAGAACATGCTCCTCTAATGGACTAGAGTGCATTTTTTATAGAATTTTGAGTACCCAGCCATCCCAGGATGCAGCAGTAATAAGGCAAGATGACATTACCCACACCTCCTGGAAATTTCGAAAGCCGAGTCTAAGGTATGTGTTTAGCAAAAGCGTTATTTTTAAATTGCCTTTGCGGGCACTTTGACTTTGGGGGATTTCAGTAGAGCTGACCTTGCACTTTTATGGAAGCTTATAGTTTCCTTTAGAAGAGCATGTGGCAAGGTAATTTACAGGCAGGAGATTGTGGGAGATAGGGGCTGAGCACTGTCATCCCTTAACATAGTGCCAAGGACCCCAATATCAGTTTCACCAGCTCCTATTTTCATGAAGGCTACAATTAAAATAAAAATAAAAAGATTTCCTACCATTTTCATGTTAAAGCTTATATGAGATTTTATTGGTTAGATTTACATCTAGATTAACAAACTATGCTTGAGTTTTTTAAATTGCAGTTTTGAGATATATTTTGTTATAATCCCTGCATTTGTACACATATTTGTACATCCAACTCCTTTTTTTAGGATTAAAGGAGTTGTAAAGTCAGAAGGTTTTTTATCCTAATGAATTCTATGCATTTGATAAAAAGCCTTCTGTGTGTAACAGCCTCCCCAGCACCCCCTAATACTTACCTGAGCCCCATCTCGCTCAAGAGAAGTCCACGAGTCCCTTGGTCGTCTGGGACCCTCCCTTCTTATTGGCTGAGACTCAGCAGCGGCACCATTGGTTCCCTGGGTTGTCAATCAAAGTCAGTAAGACAATCAGGAGAGAGAGAGGGGGCGGGGCTGAACGGCAGCTACATGTCTGAATGGATACACCAGTGTTAATTTCGTCGACTAAAACCGACTAAAACGTTTTCGTCGACTAACACAATTCAGATGACTAAAATACGACTAAAACTAAAATGGCATTTTAGTCTTAAGACTAAAATACGACTAAAACTAAAATGGCATTTTAGTCAAAAGACTATAACTAAAACTAAATCGAAATTTGCTGCCAAAAATTAACACTGGTGCATGCTCAAAGCATAAATAATAACATATTAGATTTTTCACTCCAGGACCAGCAGTAGTATATAATGAGTTTGGAAATGGTAGAGAAATGCTTAAATAATGCATTACATATTACAATTGAACTACACCCATTCGATTATAGATGACTAAAATGAGTTTTAGTCGACTAAAATGTAGGGCGTTTTAGTCGACTAAAATATACTGGAGTTTTAGTCGACTAAATACTACTAAAACTAAAACACTTGCAGAAGACTAAAATAGGACTAAAACTAAAATGCCATTTTAGTCCTAAGACTAAGACTAAAACTAAATTGAAATTTGCTGCCAAAATTAACACTGGGATACACGAAGCTGCAGCTTGGCTCTAATGCCCCCCATAGAAAGCTGCTTGCTGTGGGTGCACTCAACAGGAGGGAGGAGCCAGGAGCACAGAAGAGGAACCCAAGAAGAGGAGGATCCGGGCAACTCTGTGCAAAACCAACAGCACAGAAGAGGTAAGTATAACATGTTTTTTTTTTTTTTATAAAAATAAAAAAAAACACAAGACTTTACAATCACTTTAATATGTGTAAGCAACTGAATGATAGCAAGCTCTTCATTTACCAACACTTTAACTATTTTTTTTTTTCTTCAATGAATTGAAGTCTTTTCCCTTTTTTATTTCAATGGTTTAGTTCACCTTTTCAGAAGTAAGGAAAGATAAACTAACATCGGACACGTTCCCCTCCCCCCAGTCCCCACTGTACCTACCTCCAGGGTTGCTGAACTGTCAGCACCCCTCAGCTGCTCCAGTGGTCTAGGTCTATTTTAAATTCTCACTTAATCTTTCTTCCCCACGCAGCACTTTTGTGTTGGACCAGCTCAATTCACTGTGATGGCGCTGACCTATTAGAATTTATCTGGTCTGTCCCTGGACTGCTGGAGTGGCTGTGGGGGTACTGACAGCTCAGCATCCCGGAAGGTAAGTACAGCAGGTACCAGGGGAAAGGGAAGGGTGTCCGGTGTTGGTTCACCTTTTTTAGCTTTGGGAGATTAAAGTGCATTAAGCAGTTTAAATGAAATGCCTTTATAATGGTTCATGTAGTACAACGCAGTTTATAGACTTAGTTTAATTTATATTTTTTTGGGTCAATAACTACAGCAGCTATTTTTATATTATTCCCAACACCTAATACTAAATGCTTCCTGTTTTATGTGCTGCATCCTGGCTTAACCTTGTAGGGACTGGAGTCCCTGTAGGCAGAAGTGGAGGCCCTTTTCCCACCTGAATGTCACTCTGGACCTAAAAGACTCCAGGCCCCAAATATGTCTCTACTAGGATTGTGAGTAAGTCCTCTCCTTGACGTGACTACCCTGAAATTCCTCACCCATGACGAATAAGACCCCTGAGTACGGACACATTTCCTGCTCCTATCACAACTGGGACTACTACTGCCTTCACTTTCCACATCCTTTCTAGTTCTTCTTTCAGTCCTTGGTATTTCTCCATATTCTCATGTTCCTTCTTTCTGATGTTATAGTCAATGGGTGTTGCCACATCCACCATGACTGCAGTCTTTCGTTCCTTGTCTACCACCACGATGTCAGGTTGGTTGGTCAGCACTTGCTTGTCCGTCTTAAACTTGAAGTCCCACGGGATCTTAGCCCAGTCATTCTCAACTACCCTTTGTGGTATCTCACATCTGGACTTAGGCAGGTCCAATCCATATTCTGTACAGATGTTTCAGTATACAATCCCAGCAACCTGGTTGTGTCTCTCCGTGTATGCTGTTCCTGCTAACATCTTGCATCCAGCTACTAGGTGCTGGACTGTCTCAGATTCCTCTTTGCACAGTCTGCACCTTGGGTCTTGCCTGGTGTGGTAGACTCCAGCTTCTATTGATCTGGTGCTAAGTGCCTGTTCCTGTGCTGCTAGGATTAGTGCCTCAGGGCTGTCTTTCAGTCCTGCCTTTTCCAACCACTGGTAGGGTTTTGTCATGTTAGCCACATTCACTGTCTGCCGGTGGTACACCCCATGCAGAGGTTTGTCTTTTCAGCATCTTCTATCTGTTGAAGTCTCTGGCTTCCCCTTAGCAGTTCATCTTTGGGAGCCATCTTCGTGATGTACTTGTGAATGCTCTGTGTTTCATCCACGACTGTGGCATTGACACTCATCAGGCCCCGACCTCCTTCCTTCTGGCAGGTGTACAGTCTCTGGGTGCTTGATGTCAGGTGGAATCCTCCATTCATAGTGATTCGTTTCCTGGTCTTGACATCCATGGTGACCAATTCTTCTCTTGACCAGGTTATTATTCCAGCTAGGTACCTGATGACTGGTAGGACATATGTGTTGATGGCTTGGATTTTGTTCTTGCCATTGAGCTGGGACTTCAGGATCTTTCTGACTCTTTAGAGGTACTTGGATGTTGCTATCCTCCTTGCCTCTTTCTCATGGTTGCCATGCGTTTGTGTTACCCCCAACTTAACTTGTCTGTTCTCTACATCCTCTATTTTGCCTTCTAGAACTTCAACTTCTATCCTGATCATCTTCCTTTTTTTTTGCTATCATCCACCCGCACTTCTCTAGTTTGAATGACATTCCGATGAATATCCCAGTTAGGTGGATCAGTGAGTCAATGTCTCGCTCTTTCTTGGCATACAACTTGATGTCGTCTATGTAGAGAAGGTGGCTACTCCAAACAACAGGGCCTCTTTCCAACAACCCTGGGCAGTGGTTTTGGGGGTCTGCAGGTGGGGAGATTATCAAGGGGGGCTTATCAAGGGGGTGCCCAGACCCCGGCCCCCCCACGTGAGTGAATATGGGGTACATAGTACCCCTACCCATTCACCAAAAAAGTGTAAAAATAAATAAAATCAGGAGGCAATTTTTGACAATTCCTATTAGGAGTAAAAAAAACTGTCCCCCACTGTAGATCCATCATCAATTACAATGCCGACGCCACCACTGGACCTAAAAAAGAACGAAAAAAAAAATGCTCCGCTGTCAACTAAGGCAAACCGCCGAATGCCTGGTTTGCCGTTTGACAGTTCTTATATAGGTAAGGGCGGGGCCACCAGCATGTACCAGTCGGTGATATCACAAGGAGGGTGGTGCCAACAGGTGACGACACCAGGTGGCTCCACCCTTACCTTTATAAGAACTGTCAAATGGCAACACAGGCATTTGGCAGTTTGCCTTAGTTGATGGTGGAGCATTTTGGTTGTCTTCTTTTTGGGTTGGCGGCGGCAGCGGCAGTGTGGATCTACATTGGGGGACATTGATTTTTTTTTTTTTTTAATAGTGGTCAAAAACTGTCCCTGTGTGTTTTTATTACTTTTTGACACATTTTTTGGTAAATGGGTAAGGTACTATGTATCTACTCATTCACATAGATAGGGGGGTCGGATCTTTGGGCTCCCTTGTTAAAGGGGGCTTTCAGATTCCAATAAGCCAATAAGCCCCCCACCTGTAGACCCCCACAATCACAGCCCAGGATTGTGGGTCAGAGGCCCTTGTTCCCATCAACATGAGGGCAAGGTGCTTTGGGATTGGGGGGGGGCAGTTTTTTTTCACTTTTTTATTGTCGGCAATGTTTTCTTTTTTATTCAGCTGTCAGTGGGGAAGCCTATTGACAGCTGATGACTAGTGTTGAGCGAACACGAACTGTATTATTCGTGTTCGTACCGAATAATTGGATTTTTGTTACCCGAACACGGACACGGACACTTTACTGTATGTTCGGGTAAAAAATCCGTGTTCGGTCGTTTTATTTCCGGGTTTTGCATGTTTTGGCGCTCTTTTCATGGCGGGCTTTCAACAGCCAATCAACAATCGTTTAACTGGTGTGCCTTAAGCTATCCCAGCCATGCCTGCAAATGTATGAGTAGCTGTGATTGGCCGTCTGAAGCATGTGACCAAGTCTTTATAAGTTCGAGGCAGCCGCAGCGGCGTCATTCTGCTGCTTAGCTCAGGGACAGAGCACACATACGTGCTGGCTGCTGATTAGGGAAAGACAGGCAGGGAAAACAAATTGGTGTCCGGATAGAATTTAGGGTCAGGTCGGAGTGTTTAGGCAGGGCGAGTTGTAGGCATTTTAGGGATAGAGTCTGCTGAATTATAGGGTCAGTGTGTTCTACAAACTACAATCGATATTGCTGTGTGGGGTGGGGTCTGCACTTAATCCTGATCTACGATCTATTCTCATTTCTGTTAGGGAGAGGCTGCTGCTGAATTATAGGGTCAGTGTGTTCTACAAACTACAATCGATATTGCTGTGTGGGGTGGGGTCTGCACTTAGTCCCGATCTACGATCTCTTCTCAATCCTGTTAGGGAGAGGCTGCTGCTGAATTTTAGAGAAAGTGTGTTCTACAAACTACAATCGATATTGCTGTGTGGTGTGGGATAGGAGATAGGCAGGTGTCAGTGATCCACATCCATTTTTCTGTGTGTGGGCTGCAGTGAACACAATCTTTTTGGGGTGCAGTGAACACAATCCTTTTGGGGTGCAGTGAACAAAATCTTTGTGGGGTACAGTGAACACAATCTTTGTGGGGTGCAGTGAACAAAATCTTTGGGGGGTACAGTGAACACAATCTTTGTGGGGTACAGTGAACACAATCTTTGTGGGGTGCAGTGAAGACAATCCTTTTGGGGTGCAGTGAACACAATCTTTGTGGGGTACAGTGAACAAAATATTTGTGGGGTACAGTGAACACAATCTTTGTGGGGTACAGTGAACACAATCTTTGTGGGGTGCAGTGAACAAAATCTTTGGGGGGTACAGTGAACACAATCTTTGTGGGGTACAGTGAACACAATCTTTGTGGGGTGCAGTGAAGACAATCCTTTTGGGGTGCAGTGAACACAATCTTTGTGGGGTGCAGTGAACAAAATCTTTGTGGGGTACAGTGAACACAATCTTTGTGGGGTACAGTGAACACAATCTTTGTGGGTTGCAGTGAACAAAATCTTTGGGGGGTACAGTGAACACAATCTTTGTGGGGTACAGTGAACACAATCTTTGTGGGGTGCAGTGAAGACAATCCTTTTGGGGTGCAGTGAACACAATCTTTGTGGGGTACAGTGAACACAATCTTTGTGGGGTGCAGTGAACAAAATCTTTGTGGGGTACAGTGAACACAATCTTTGTGGGGTACAGTGAACACAATCTTTGTGGGGTGCAGTGAAGACAATCCTTTTGGGGTGCAGTGAACACAATCTTTGTGGGGTACAGTGAACACAATCTTTGTGGGGTGCAGTGAACAAAATATTTGTGGGGTACAGTGAACACAATCTTTGTGGGGTGCAGTGAAGACAATCCTTTTGGGGTGCAGTGAACACAATCTTTGTGGGGTACAGTGAACACAATCTTTGTGGGGTGCAGTGAAGACAATCCTTGTGGGGTGCAGTGAAGACAATCCTTTTGGGGTGCAGTGAACACAATCTTTGTGGGGTACAGTGAACAAAATATTTGTGGGGTACAGTGAACACAATCTTTGTGGGGTACAGTGAACACAATCTTTGTGGGGTGCAGTGAACAAAATCTTTGGGGGGTACAGTGAACACAATCTTTGTGGGGTGCAGTGAAGACAATCCTTTTGGGGTGCAGTGAACACAATCTTTGTGGGGTGCAGTGAACAAAATCTTTGTGGGGTACAGTGAACACAATCTTTGTGGGGTACAGTGAACACAATCTTTGTGGGTTGCAGTGAACAAAATCTTTGGGGGGTACAGTGAACACAATCTTTGTGGGGTACAGTGAACACAATCTTTGTGGGGTGCAGTGAAGACAATCCTTTTGGGGTGCAGTGAACAAAATCTTTGTGGGGTACAGTGAACACAATCTTTGTGGGGTACAGTGAACAAAATCTTTGTGGGGTAAAGTGAACACAATCTTTGTGGGGTGCAGTGAAGACAATCCTTGTGGGGTGCAGTGAAGACAATCCTTGTGGGGTGCAGTGAACAAAATCTTTGTGGGGTACAGTGAACACAATCTTTGTGGGGTGCAGTGAACAAAATCTTTGGGGGGTACAGTGAACACAATCTTTGTGGATTACAGTGAACACAATCTTTGTGGGGTGCAGTGAAGACAATCCTTTTGGGGTGCAGTGAACACAATCTTTGTGGGGTACAGTGAACACAATCTTTGTGGGGTGCAGTGAACAAAATCTTTGGGGGGTACAGCGAACACAATCTTTGTGGGGTACAGTGAACACAATCTTTGTGGGGTGCAGTGAAGACAATCCTTGTGGGGTGCAGTGAACAAAATCTTTGGGGGGTACAGTGAACACAATCTTTGTGGGGTGCAGTGAAGACAATCCTTTTGGGGTGCAGTGAACACAATCTTTGTGGGGTACAGTGAACACAATCTTTGTGGAGTGCAGTGAAGACAATCCTTTTGGGGTGCAGTGAACACAATCTCATACTTCTGAAGATTTGAGGGTGCTGCCTGTTTCATCCTCCTCCTCCTCATCCATCCTTTTAGGGGTACAAACAATAGTAATTGGGGCCTAGTGTGCTTCTGTACGTGTGAAAAACATACACTTTTTTTTGATCATATTTCCTATTCCGCTATTCAATAAAAACCTTTGGGGATCAATTAAATTGCGGGATAGTCTGTGTCGGTACGTGTGAGATCCACCTTTCCAAGTTTTTGGGGTTCATCTCATACTTCTGAAGCTTTGAGGGTGCTGTCTGTTCCATACTCCTCCTCCTCCTCATCCATCCTTTTAGGTGTACAAACAATAGTAATTGGGGCCTAGTGTGCTTCTGTACGTGTGAGATACATACACTTTTTTTGATCATATTTCCTATTCCGCTATTCAATAAAAACCTTTGGGGATCAATTAAATTGCGGAATAGTCTGTGTCGGTACGTGTGAGATCCACCTTTCCAAGTTTTTGGGGTTCATCTCATACTTCTGAAGCTTTGAGGGTGCTGCCTGTTCCATACTCCTCCTCCTCCTCATCCATCCTTTTAGGTGTACAAACAATAGTAATTGGGGCCTAGTGTGCTTCTGTACGTGTGAGATACATACACTTTTTTTGATCATATTTCCTATTCCGCTATTCAATAAAAACCTTTGGGGATCAATTAAATTGCGGAATAGTCTGTGTCGGTACGTGTGAGATCCACCTTTCCAAGTTTTTGGGGTTCATCTCATACTTCTGAAAATTTGAGGGTGCTGCCTGTTCCATACTCCTCCTCCTCCTCATCCATCCTTTTAGGTGTACAAACAATAGTAATTGGGGCCTAGTGTGCTTCTGTACGTGTGAGATACATACACTTTTTTTGATCATATTTCCTATTCCGCTATTCAATAAAAACCTTTGGGGATCAATTAAATTGCGGGATAGTCTGTGTCGGTACGTGTGAGATCCACCTTTCCAAGTTTTTGGGGTTCATCTCATACTTCTGAAGCTTTGAGGGTGCTGCCTGTTCCATACTCCTCCTCCTCCTCATCCATCCTTTTAGGTGTACAAACAATAGTAATTGGGGCCTAGTGTGCTTTTGTACGTTTGAGATACATACACTTTTTTTGATCATATTTCCTATTCCGCTATTCAATAAAAACCTTTGGGGATCAATTAAATTGCGGGATAGTCTGTGTCGGTACGTGTGAGATCCACCTTTCCAAGTTTTTGGGGTTCATCTCATACTTCTGAAGCTTTGAGGGTGCTGCCTGTTCCATACTCCTCCTCCTCCTCATCCATCCTTTTAGGTGTACAAACAATAGTAATTGGGGCCTAGTGTGCTTCTGTACGTGTGAGATACATACACTTTTTTTGATCATATTTCCTATTCCGCTATTCAATAAAAACCTTTGGGGATCAATTAAATTGCGGAATAGTCTGTGTCGGTACGTGTGAGATCCACCTTTCCAAGTTTTTGGGGTTCATCTCATACTTCTGAAGCTTTGAGGGTGCTGCCTGTTCCATACTCCTCCTCCTCCTCATCCATCCTTTTAGGTGTACAAACAATAGTAATTGGGGCCTAGTGTGCTTCTGTACGTGTGAGATACATACACTTTTTTTGATCATATTTCCTATTCCGCTATTCAATAAAAACCTTTGGGGATCAATTAAATTGCGGAATAGTCTGTGTCGGTACGTGTGAGATCCACCTTTCCAAGTTTTTGGGGTTCATCTCATACTTCTGAAGCTTTGAGGGTGCTGCCTGTTCCATACTCCTCCTCCTCCTCATCCATCCTTTTAGGTGTACAAACAATAGTAATTGGGGCCTAGTGTGCTTCTGTACGTGTGAGATACATACACTTTTTTTGATCATATTTCCTATTCCGCTATTCAATAAAAACCTTTGGGGATCAATTAAATTGCGGGATAGTCTGTGTCGGTACGTGTGAGATCCACCTTTCCAAGTTTTTGGGGTTCATCTCATACTTCTGAAGCTTTGAGGGTGCTGCCTGTTCCATACTCCTCCTCCTCCTCATTCATCCTTTTAGGTGTACAAACAATAGTAATTGGGGCCTAGTGTGCTTCTGTACGTGTGAGATACATACACTTTTTTTTATCATATTTCCTATTCCGCTATTCAATAAAAACCTTTGGGGATCAATTAAATTGCGGAATAGTCTGTGTCGGTACGTGTGAGATCCACCTTTCCAAGTTTTTGGGGTTCATCTCATACTTCTGAAGCTTTGAGGGTGCTGCCTGTTCCATACTCCTCCTCCTCCTCATCCATCCTTTTAGGTGTACAAACAATAGTAATTGGGGCCTAGTGTGCTTCTGTACGTGTGAGATACATACACTTTTTTTGATCATATTTCCTATTCCGCTATTCAATAAAAACCTTTGGGGATCAATTAAATTGCGGAATAGTCTGTGTCGGTACGTGTGAGATCCACCTTTCCAAGTTTTTGGGGTTCATCTCATACTTCTAAAGCTTTGAGGGTGCTGCCTGTTCCATACTCCTCCTCCTCCTCATCCATCCTTTTAGGTGTACAAACAATAGTAATTGGGGCCTAGTGTGCTTCTGTACGTGTGAGATACATACACTTTTTTTGATCATATTTCCTATTCCGCTATTCAATAAAAACCTTTGGGGATCAATTAAATTGCGGAATAGTCTGTGTCGGTACGTGTGAGATCCACCTTTCCAAGTTTTTGGGGTTCATCTCATACTTCTAAAGCTTTGAGGGTGCTGCCTGTTCCATAATCCTCCTCCTCCTCATCCATCCTTTTAGGTGTACAAACAATAGTAATTGGGGCCTAGTGTGCTTCTGTACGTGTGAGATACATACACTTTTTTTGATCATATTTCCTATTCAATAAAAACCTTTGGGGATCAATTAAATTGCGGGATAGTCTCTGTCGGTGCGTGTGAGATCCACCTTTCCAAGTTTTTGGGGTTCATCTGTGACGTGCCCACAAGGTGGAACTCCACCTTGCACATGCTGCAAAGACTGTGCGAGCAGCAGCAGGCCATAGTGGAGTTTCAGCTGCAGCACGCACGCGTGAGTCGCTCTGCGGAACAGCACCACTTCACCACCAATAACTGGGCCTCCATGCGAGACCTGTGTGCCTTGTTGCGCTGTTTTGAGTACTCCACCAACATGGCCAGTGGCAATGACGCCGTTCTCAGCTTAACTATCCCACTTCTATGCCTCCTTGAAAAAACAATTCGGGCGATGATGGAAGATGATGTGGCACAGGATGAGGAGGAGGAGGAGGAGGATGAAGAGGTAACATTTCAAAGGCTTTCAGGGCAGTCATTCGCAAGGGGCTCCGAGGGTGGGTTCCTGCACACACAAATGCCAGGGACACAATTGTCCAGCAGGGGCACAGTTCTGGAGGATGAGGAGGAGGAGGAGCTGGAGGAGGAGATGGAATCATGTTCACAGCAGGGTGGCACCCAGGCCAGCTCATGGCCATCACTGGTGCGTGGCTGGGGGGATACAGAGGACACGGACGATACACCTCCCACAGAGGACAGCCTTTCGTCGCCTCTGGGCAGCCTGGCACACATGAGCGATTACATGCTGCAGTGTCTCCACAACGACCGCCGAGTTGCCCACATTCTAACTTGTGCTGATTACTGGGTGGCCACGCTGCTGGATCCCCGTTACAAGGACAACGTACCGTCCTTAATTCACTCACTAGAGCGCGATCGCAAGATGCACGAGTACAAGCGCACGCTGGTAGATGCGATGCTGCTGGCATTCCCATCTGACAGCGGGGCCACAGTGGAAGCACAAGGCAGAGGAGGAGGAGGAGGAGGTCGCCAACGCAACCAGGGCACCGCCAGCACCTCAGAAGGCAGGGTTAGCATGGCCGAAATGTGGAAAAGCTTTGTCAGCACGCCACAACAAACAGCAGCACCAGCAGCTCAGATGGAACGTCTTAGCAGGAGGCAGCATTTTACCAACATGGTGGAGCAGTATGTGTGCACACGCCTACATGTAGTGAATGAGGGGTCTGCCCCCTTCAACTTCTGGGTCTCCAAATTGGGCACATGGCCTGAGCTTGCCCTTTACGCCTTGGAGCTTGGAGGTGCTGGCGTGCCCTGCAGCCAGTGTATTATCTGAACGGGTATTTAGCACGGCTGGGGGCGTTATAACAGACAAGCGCAGCCGCCTGTCCAGAGACAATGTGGACAAGCTCACGTTCATTAAAATGAACCAGGCATGGATCAAACGGGACTTTTCCGTACCTTGTGCAGAATAGCAATGGATACCGACCTTACCCACCCGTTGTTCCATTTTTGCTCTTTCTCACTCTTTTGGGGTGTACCCTCATTTAAAATTTGTGAAAAGAAGCAGTGTTGGCTACCTCGTCCTCCTCCTCAGGGCCAGATTAACGTAGGGGCTATTGGAGCTGCAGCTCCAGGCCCCTACCTTTTATATAGGCCCCGGGTTGGCCATATTCACTGTGACCGCTCTTCTGTCACTTGTAAACACAGAAGTCTGGCTTCTATGCTCGCTTCCCCAGGCAGCACCCTCAGAACCTCCCCACACAGCGCGAAGGCCTGACAAGGAGGGACAGTTGCCGATGCATGGATGTGTTTATGGGCTTCAGAGACAGCATCCCATGTTGAATTAGGCATGCATGGCTGCACCCTTCCTCCTCTGGGTGCATGCCAAGGCACGGCCCTTAAGGCCCTTCAAAATCCTCAGCACCAAGACCATGATGCTCTTAATCCGGCCCTGGTCCTCCTCCACCGCCGCTTCCACCTACACCGCCCATAGGTGTGCGCAGCCTATTGCATTAGGGTGTGCACCCCAAAGTTGAAATACACATGCATGTGTTTGCCTACAAGTACATGGCCCCGATACATTACTCTCCCTGCTGGCAAAGAGAAATAGAGCAGAGCAGGTCCGAGGGAGATCTTTCCCATCTCCTCACTGGCAAACAGAGCAATAATGCTATGTGCCCTAGGTGATTAGGGTGTGCCCAGGTACACCCGGCACACCCTGTGCGCACGCCTATGACACCGCCACATCCACCACCACCTCAACCTCCCTCCTACTCCATATGGGCCTCGTCCTTCAGAGATGAAGAACATTGTTTTATTTTTCTGTTTTTTTGTTGTTGTTTTAAGTTATTTCCCTATCCACATTTGTTTGCAGAGCACTTGCCATGCTCTTAACTACGTTTTGCTGCCATTTGCAGCACTCTAGCCCTTTCCATTGGTGTTTTAGAGCCATTTTAGTGCCTTAAAGTTCGGGTCCCCATTGACTTCAATGGGGTTCGGTGTCCGGAAAAAGTTCGGTAAAAGTCCGGGACACGGACCCGGACTTTTTTTTAAAGTTCGGCCGAACCCGTCGAACACGGACATCTAGGTGTCCGCTCAACCCTACTGATGACTCATCAGTTGTTAAGGATACCACGGCCAGCTTCCAGGCCCTGCTTCTTAACAACCAGCTATTGACTGCGCCCTGATTGGGCAAAGCTTTGCCCAATCAGGGCTTAGAATGCACTGTGTAGCGCCGAACTCCCTGAAAATTCGGGTGTTCGCCAAATGGGCGAACAGGCAATGTTTGAGCCAAACTTTTGCTCGGCCCGAAACATTCGCCCAACACTACCTACCAGAGTCTTGTGGCTACAATCTGTGACAGCATTACAATTTCTGTATTCTGACAGTCTCCTGTGACTGCAGTCTCTGGTAGCATTATTGTCTCTGTAGCTTGGCAATCTCTTGTGACTGAAGTCTCTGGTAGTGTGCCAACTGTGTATCCTGTCAGCATTACATTTTCTGTATCCTGGCAGTTTCTTGTGGCAACAATCTCTGGTAGCATGACAATCTCAATATCCTGGCAGTTTCCTGTGGCTGTAATCACTGGTAGCATCATAATCTCAGTATTGTGGCCCTTTGTTATGGCTGTAGTCTCTCTAGTCTGTAAGTTTTTGCAACATGGCAGTCTCTTTATCATGGCAGCCTCTTGTCACAGCAGTCTCTGCTTACTATACAATCTGGGTCTACTGTATGTCTGATTATATTTACTGTATGAGTATATGAATATGTGTCCAAAATTCTCAGCAGACTCTTTGTTGCATATTTTTCTTTAATGTAACATCATAAAAGTAATTTCTTGCTGTTTTTCGTATTTGGCTGTACAATGCTGACTCAAGTGCTTATTCCAGCAGATGTAGAGAAGAGACACAAGATGCTTCAGTACGAGGAAACTGAGGAACATATAAAGTGAAATTCACTGGTTCCTGGCTGAATTAATGTTTTAATACAACAGATACACTCAATGATTTTCAAAAAAATATTCTGTGAATGTGCACAATGCAAGGAACCCAAGAATATTTCAACTTAAATCATGCAAAGCGCATCTGAAGAAGGTCTTGTGTAGATTCTAACATGAGGGGTTGAAGCTGTCCCTTCAAAAGTATCAGTTTTATCAGCCTTCTGTTCTCTATCTTGGGCACATCAATTTAGCTAAAGGAGTGGCCACTGACCCCAAGAAACTGGAACCTGTCACCTCCTATAAGAAGGTAAATTCCTCAACATGAATGAACAGAGATCATTCCTGGGGTTGTGCTGTTATTTAAGTTTGTGGAGAGATTTGCCAAAGTACCCCAAGCCCTTCAACAAGCTTCTAAGAAGATAAGGGTGCTGAAGCGAAATTTCCAATACAGGCCTGTCAGGTGAAAGGGCCCAGAAAGTCTCAAGAGTCGATACAGGATGAATGGATTAACCAGTGAGAACAGGCCTTTCGCCAACTGAAGAAGAGTTTGATCAATGCCCTTGTTCTGGCCTGCACTGACCCAAGTCGGCCCTACAAGCTATGTGTTGATGTTGATGTCAACTGTGATGGACTAGGTGGGTGTCGTATCAGAAGCATATTGGAGACCTATAGCTTGTTGCCAATGTGACCTAGCGCCATCTCCACATTAAAAAGAACTACGACACGCACAAGCTGGATTTCCTCGCCTTGAAGGGGACGGTGGTAGAGAAGTTAAAAGGTTATCTGTATGGTACGGACTTTAAGGCCAAGACAGTTAATAGTCTGTTCACATATCTACTCTCCACAGCCAAGCTGGACACCACAGGTCAATCAATGGTTGGCTGCCCTATATGGCTTTTGTTTCAGCTTAAAATACCGCCCAGGAGTCGGAAACAGGGATGTCCTATCAAAGAAACAATATTATCCTGAGACTGCTTGGAAGAGTGGACTTGATTGACATTGGAAGGGCTCCAAGCCTTGTGTTGAGGTGTAGAGCATCGTGTCAAGGGAGCAACTGGGGCTGAAGGGCTGAAGTCATAGGGGTCACTTCTGCAGATATCCTGAAGCTTTACTGTTACCTTACCCCAAATGTGAGGAAGTTGAGACCTACCTACTGTATTAAAGAAAGGCCTAAGAAAGGATCATGTGGTAGACATGCTATTTAGTCGGACCCTAAAAGCTGTCTGGAACTTTTGCTACTGAATTCTCCAAAGGTGGCACGATTGGTCTGCAAGGAGCAGGATTGGCTACAGCTATGTGATGGTTGATGTGCTGAAGGGGCCCCTTGGATGATCCAGAAGACAAGTGGCAGTTGTTTCTCCAAAAAAAACTTAGGGACACTGTGTTAGCCACCTTGTATGATGATAAAACCGGTCTTTAAAATGAGTGAGAATCCAGTTTCCCTGTATGCAAGCCTACGTTTAACCACCTTATTTTACTATACAGCAGGTGGGATGCACTCTCTTTCTGGGATGACGTCAAGTGACAGCACCCCAGAACCGCCGCTCGCACGCCCATGGGGGCGTGCAGCGCAGTGATCGTGGCTGCACCATGTTCCAAGGCCCAGGGCGACCCCGATCTTGGTAAAGAGCCGATGACACGGTTCTTTACCCATGTGATCAGCTGTGTCCAATCACAGCTGATGACAAGTAAACAAGTAAGTGCCATTTATCAGCTCTCCTCAGCTCACACTGACAGAGTGTTTGGCGAGGAGAGCCAATCAGCGGCATCTCCTCACAGGGGAGACCTGTACAGGTAATCAGGGCACTGATCATCAGTGCCCTGATTACATTACAGCCCACAGCAGTGCCCATCAGTGACACAAATCAGTGCTGATTAGTGCTGCCTTTCAGTGCCTGCTAATCAGTGCTGCCCATTAGTGCCCATCAGAAGTGCCCTCCAGTGCTGCTTATCAGTGCGGCATATAAGTGCCCCCCCCCCATCAGTGTCGCCTCATCAGTGCATATCAGTGAAGGAGAAAAATTACTTATTTACAAATCTTATTGACAGAAAGTAAAAAAAAACAAAACAGCAGTGATTAAATACCACCAAAAGAAAGTTTTATTTGTGTGAAAAAAAAACAATAAAAATTGAATTTGGGTACAGTGTTGCATGACCATGCAATTGTCATTCAAAGTGTGACAGCTCTGAAAGCTGAAAATTGGCCTGGGCAGGAAGGGGGTGAAAGTGCCCAGTAGGCAAGTGGTTAAAGTTACTGCCACTCCTGTACATGTTGCATCCAGAGGAATAAACTGCCCCCCAGAGCCACTCCATTGGGCCACCTAAAAATGTCAAGGACCCATGGAGTTAGTGTGCATTGACCTCTCATGCCTAGAACCCATCCTGGACTGGATCCAACTGGACAGGGAAATGTCCTGTGACAGACCATTTCACCTAATACAGCCAGGCTTTTCCCAGAAAAGACCAGGGAACATTCACAGGGGTCAAGGTGTTGGTTAGTAGAAAAGTTTTTTGTCCAGTATGGGCCTATCCAACAAATCCACAGTGATCTTTCCTTTCGGGTGATTGCCAGATCTATTGGGCATTCTGATGTTAAGAATAATGCCACTGGTTATTCCCTATACATGCTCTTATTTGGAAGAGAGGCCTAACTCCCAGTGAACTTAGCTTTGGGCATCTCTTTAGAGAAGATGTGTGCTCTATCCCATGGAGAGTATGAGGATCATCTTACAGGAAATGTAAAGCAGTAATAAACCCAAAAGCAAACATTTATTATAGTGAAGCTTACTAATCCTCATGTGATCGCTATATTTCTTTTATATATATTTTATATATTTCTTTCTTTTATTTTCACCTGGTAAAACTGTCTCCTGCAAACTGCTTATAAAGTGTTAGCTGGAGTTTGGCTTCAGTTTGTTGTGTATTTAAATTTGCTAGTACATCTAACAATGCTGCTCTCCAAATCTGCTTCCTGTTCTCATTCATCCATAGTGGAGGCATTCTAATACAGGAGGTGTGTTACTGGCCAGATCACCAGTTGAAAACAAAGGGAAAAAAGGAAATTTAATGCAGCCCCCACATCTAGGGATTGGTGAAATGCAATATATAACATTTTTGCTTTTGGGTTTAATACTGCTTTAACCACTTGCCGACCAGCCGACGTACATATACTGCGGCAGGTTCCCACTTAATGACGTACCCGTACGTCGAGTCGCCGGTGTGCTCATTCACCAGAGGGGAAGCTGATCTGTGGAGCCGATGGCCGCTATTGCCGCTGGGCACCCGTGATCGCTCCCCGTGGAGACAGAACAGGGATCTGCCGTTTTAAAATGGCAGACCGCTGTTCTGTCAGCAATTAAAACAGGGCTCCTGTGTTCCTCCTATTTAGGAACACAGGTCCCTATGTTCATTTTATAAGTCCTTCCCCCACACAGTTAGAAAGCACCTCCTATGAACAGATTTAACCCTTTGATCGCCCCTGCCAGTGTCATTAGTACAGTAACAGTGCATATTTTTAGCACTGATAACTGTAGTAATTTCACTAGTCCCCCCAAAAGTGTTAAAAATGGCAGTTAGGTGTCCGATCTGTCTGCCACAATGTCGTAGTCCCACAAAAAATTGCAGATCGCCGCCATTACTAGTAAAAAATAAATAAAGAGAGAAAAATTACATAAATATTTCCCCTAGTTTGTAGATGTGATAACAAAACCTATCAATATACTCTTATTGGGATTTTTTTACCAAAAATATGTAGCAGAATACAAATTGGCCTAAAATTATGAAAAAATTTGATTTTAAATTTTTTTTATTATTGGTAATATTAAATAGCAGAAAGAGATTTTTTTTTTTCCAGAATTGTCGCCCCTTTTTTTGTATATAGCGCAAACAAAATAAAAATAGCAAATTCCCACCAAAAGAAAACTTTATTTGTGGGAAAAAAAAGGACATCAAATTTATTTGGGTACAACATTAAAAAAACGCGCAATTGTCAGTTAAAGTAATGCAGTTCCAAATCGCAAAAAATGGCCTGGTCATTAAGGAGGAAAACATTCTGGTCCAGAAGTGGTTAAAAACGGTTTACAAAAAGGCTCAGAATGCATCAGATATTGGAGATCTACAGAAGAAAACTTTGACCCGATGGTGTGAGTTCAGGATCTACAGCCAGGTGATCAAGTGGTGTTCCTGGGAAGCATAAAATACCTGACCAGTGGAAATCCCATCCTTACATGGTCTCCAAGCAACTGTTTGAGTTTCCAGTTTACCAGAACCACCCAGAGGAGATACAGTAACAGGACCATTGAAAGTTTGACCCAGGAATAACCTCCTGCCCTTGAGTGAGGCTGTTACATAGTTACATAGTTTGCGAGGTCGAAAAAAGACACCAGTCCATCCAGTTCAACCTATGATGTGTGTGCGTGTTTGCTGTTAACCGTACATTGTATACCCCTGAATGTTGTGGTCTTTAAGGTGCCCATCTAATAGTTTTTTGAAACTATCGATGCTCCCTGCTTGTGGAAGAGAATTCCACATCCTTACCGCTCTGACAGTGAAGAACCCCTTACGTAATGAAGAACCCCTTAGATATCAACCCCTTAGATAGCAGTATAAATCATCCTCTATGAAGTCAAGATCTTTGAGGAAATGTTCAATAACTTGTTCACAGTGGAGGGCGACAGTGAGGAAGAAAATGTCTGCACAGACTAGTTGTGGTCAACTCAGCCAAAAGATTCCACTCCATCTATCTCCATTATTGAGAGTTATTCAGGTACTCTGAGGCCTGAAGACCCTGATATCATGCCTCAGATCCAGGAGGAAGAAAAAATAGGAGGAGCCTTCCAGTGGTGGAAGAAGTAGAGGCCCCTCAACTAGCTCTTGATTGCAAGGGAGAGCCCCCTGAAGAAAGTCCATCAGATCCAAAGGAGCAGAGAGCCAACAGATCAATACACTCCCCAAAGAGGCTTACATATGAGTCTTTAGGCCTAAGTGTGGAAAAGTCTATTTCTACATCCCAAAGGTCTTCAGAGATGCTTTCTACCTTGCCTATAGGTGATAAAGACCTTTGTCAACCTTATGACACACCATGGTGAGAGTTCCCTATGTCTGCTCCTTTTGCAAGGAAATGTCATTATATTAGCTTAATTTCTAGGGGCAGATGTGGTTAAATGTAAATATTAACTGCAGCACTAGGATTGAAGCTGTAACTTCTACCATTCACACCCAGAAAAAGGTGAAGAAATAATAGCAACCCCTGATATTGTGACCCTTTTCCAATAATCACTGTGAAAGGACCGCCACCATAACTTCCAGATGAAAAACTCATCAAATTGTAGGAACTCACAGCATGAAAGAGGTTAATATGCGTTTGTTGCTGAATCCTATGTCCTCCTCGGTCCAAAGCAATAAGGTCAGCAGAAATCATAAAAGAGAGGAAGCTCTATTGTTGCAATAACCTTTTTTATTATTAAAATGTTATAAAGTAAATATCCATAAAAATCCATCCTAACTCACATGACAATCCTGCTGGATCAAACCAGCTGACAATGTATAATATCAGCATGCTTCAGCTCCACCAACGCGTTTAATCCAAAAGCACTGGATAAAATGGGTTGGGAGGAGTTTAAGCATGTTGATGTCACATGTTGTTAGCCTGGGTGATCTGGCAGCATTCTCATGAATATGAGATTCAGCTTTCCATGGTAATGCATCATTAGAGCTTCCTCTCTTTTATGGTTTATTGTAATCAGGAGTATCCTCACTGCTTTGGAAGGAGGACTCAGACATGCTAATTACACAAACATGTATTGACCTCTTTCATACTGTGCAGTCCTACAATTTGGGGATTTTTCACCTGGAGTTTATGGTGGTTATCCTTTCACAGTGATTATTGGAACTGGGTCACAGTATCGGAGATTACTTTTTTTCCCCTTCTTCTGGGTATGAATGGTGGAAGTTACAGTCTCACTTCTAGCACTGTTGTTTATTTTTAAGATTAAAATAGAACCACATTTATCTCATTCTTCTTGAAAGCTGCTAGAGACCGGTACTAGTATGGACTGTTTTAGGTCACATATAAATGTAAACCTAAAATGTCATTAATGTCATTTCCATGAGGTGTTTACTGTTTTGTTGTATTTGCAACTTTCCTGTTGCTTCTTTGAGGACCAAAAATTTTTGGTGGGGGGAGAATTCAGCCTTGGTGTGCAGCACTCCCGAGCCAAAGCTGCCCAGACAGGGCCATGGCAGTTTGCACAGCTGCTGCAGAGCTACTGCTGTTATTCCATTCCCTCTCCACTGCTGCAATCGTGAGGCAATTTCACAGGGAGTGGAGGAGAGGGAAAGAACTTGCCAGAGGAGAAGGAAACTTTGATAGGCTGCTTTTGCAGCCATGGCCAGAGGACAGCCTGCTCACCACCCAGGATTCAGAGATATTGTATTTGGCTGGAAAAGTAGGAGTCTGCCCAGGGAGTAGAAAAAGACAGCTAGGAGTCACCTGGAACTATGGGGGATGTAGTTCCCTGGAGACAGCCTATATTAAGTGGAGAACTTCCTAATTTTCCTGAATTTACAATTCCTTCAAACGTCCAGGGTTCCAAACACCAGATAACAGCATTGTAGTGAGAGGCCTCAAGACACAATCTGATTACTCTCCTCCTAGAGGGATAGAGACACTCTAATTTGGGACTTACGCCCCTTACCATGGGACTGCAAATGTACTTGAGTGCTCTAATGCAGGACAAGATGGATATACAACTACATTTTATACACCAGACAACTGACACTGCAGATATAATGAAAAACAACTTAATCAGAGGTTCAGTGAAAACTGCATGTCAGAGCATAACTGGATTCTTCTAAATGCAGCTGAAGTCATATGCAAATTTCCAAACTTTCCTGTGAAAGTTGACCTTGTCCTAATCATTCTTACAGCTTAAACGTCCCTATTGGTCATTTGAATGAGCCAAAAAATGCACACAAGTATCAACTACAAGGAAAGCAATAGGCTCCTACAAAGAGCTTCCCTGATAATAGACGAACACAGGAGAGCCTGACCATAAAAAAACATGAAACAACAAAGACATAGGAAGTTATATCACTAGTAGTATAAAAATAGAAACTGTATGTTTAATTTCTCAAGCATAAATCTGTCTATCTACTGCTTCACATGCAGCATTATACAGAGCTTTCAGATTTCTAATTGTCTCTGTTCTACCGTCTTCTGTCACTAGAAGATCCCTAATGAGCCCAAAAATACTTAGCAGATATTGGACTGCAGCATGGCTTTTTCTTGCTGTTTGAGAAAGACAGGTCTCCCTGCATATAAAAAGGATTAGCGCACCAGAAGACGCAAAACAGCTATTTGCATCTCTTGGGTGATGAAAATGGTGACAGGTAGTTTCAGATATAGTACCGCCACCTCACCTCGGTATGAATTCTTGGATTCTTATTTCCCCCTAAATTACAAGCAAACACTATGTTTTGAAATTAACATTTATCAAAGGCTTAGCTGCCAAGCGTGTGTGAAATGACTCCATAGTTTATGTCTAAATACACATAAACACAAGTATGGAGGGTGACTGACAGCTTTTAAGTCATAAAATCCAACTTTTTTAAGTTTTGTATATTGTAAGGGAGGGAAAAACATCTATTTTTAGTTTTGGATAGAGTGGAGAGGAATTAGAATACCTTTCAGATTTTTATTGCTGTCTGTGTTCCCGTTCAGGAGATTCTCCCTCTCTATTTTTCCTGTTTACCATTATCACTGAAAGTAAAAGTAAAAGAAAATCCCAAACTTTGGGTTTACCCAGAAATGTAAAAGAGGGGAAATCTTCCAATCGGGACACTAGTTCTGGTGACCTAGGGGGGGTGTAATTTCACCTTTTACACTCAGAAGAGCAGATGTCTCCATTGGAAGATTTTGCAAACTGCTTTTGTTAGGGTAAGAACTGTACAACTTTGGATTTCCCATCACTTTCCCTCCCATGGGTCGCTAAAACAAATAGTGAGGGTAGATCTTCCCAACAGAAGCAACTGTAACCTTATAGTTTCTAAACCTTCCCTACAATTTGTTATTTGTTAGAGAAACATTGGCTAGTACTCTCCAACATAATACTGCGTATCATTTTTTTAATTTAAAGTGAAAATGGTTTTGCACAGAGCAGCCCAGTCCTCCAAAAGGCGCTCCTGGCCCCTCTCTTCTGCCAAGTGCTCCCAGAGCAAGCAGCTTGGAATGGGGGTACCCATGCAAGCTCGATCCCTCCTCCAATCACAAAGTGGCTTGCATCCGTTGAAAAGAATGTGAGACATTTACTGAATGGAGGAGATGAGTGTGAGTGACACACTGTGATCTGAGTATTCCAGCTAGAACTGTAACTTTCAGTGCCGGTCGTTCGGTGCACTAAGTGGATGAGTGCAAGTCAGAGTTGCACGTAACTCTGCAGCCTAGACACATAGGGCACACTTCATGAATGTGTATTCATTTTACAGCGCACAAGTCAAAAAGTAGCTTTTGGCCAAAGTTCAGCTTCAACCTTTTGAAGAAGTGGTTTTAAAGAGTCTGTGAAATGTGTGGGTCATGCCTCCCAAATGCACTCTGGATGACATTGGAAAATCCTGATGGACTGAATCAACATAAGATTTACTAAAAGGTAAAAAGTGCATTATGGTGAAACATAAGAAGTTCATAAAGATATATTTTTTTGTTTATTATGTGATACTGTGCACTAAGTTTTTAGCTGTTATTTATAATGATAGATGAACGGAAAAAAAATGTGATTTTATAAAGTTGTTAAAGTTAACTGTACTGTTAAAGTCTGCTTGGTATATACAACATTTTCTTGGGTTATAAGACAATAAACCAGGCATGTCCAACCTGCGGCCCGGGGGCCACATGCGGCCCGGAACCCCAGGCAATGCGGCCCACTGCCCCCTGACAATTCTTTTTTTGCTGGGGAGGAAGGAAGTCGGGTCGGGGGCATGGCCACAGCGGCTTCTAACTAACGGTAGGCAGAGGCTGCCTCGGAGGGGAGGGGGAAGGCCAGCATGTGCAGTGTTTCTGACTCCTACCACCATGACCACTTCTTCAAATTACTGAAGTGGTCATGGTGGTTAGAGTGTTCCTTTAATATCCCTCAGAAGAAGTAAACCTCTGTATACTGATTCAATTTCATTTGATCATCCTCTAGTTCTGTTAAATTAGTGCGGGGGGTGCAGCGGTGTGGGTAGGGCGCGGCGGCATTTTATTACTTATATACTTTAACTATAGTATATATTTTATATGCGGCCCGAGAAAATTTCTCTACACTCAATGTGGCCCAGAGAAGCCAAAAGGTTGGACACCCATGCAATAAACAGACAGACTAAAATTATCTGTGGATGCATGTAGATCAAGCCCCCAAAATATTTATTTTTATTTATTTTTACAAAATATGTCCATAAACATGCACAATTGTTTGGGCAGAATGTGGTCATTTATTCATGCACCCCATTACTGTGTATTCTCTGGGGAATAAGAACATTTACATTATGTTGATGCAACATACCCATAAGGACACGTGCCATCCTGTATGTAAATGCTTGTTGGTCCCTAAAGCCCCGTACACACGTACCGATCGTCGGCCGACAGAACGTCCTACAAATGTTCGCGGCTGGTGTGTTTGTTGTTTGTCTGTTGAAAAGTGCTCTAAACTTGCCCAGGACATTTGTCTTCCGACAGAAAATGACGTCACTACGTTCCACGCACGTTCGCCGCTACAAAAGAGGAAGTGAGTGTTTGGCCGTGACCCTTCTGGGCATCTCGCGCTGATTTCGGTAGCATTTGTTTGGTTGACGACATTTCGCTATTTTCCGAGACATCGTTCGAGAATTTATTATGGCGACCGTGAATTCGTTCGTTGCTGTCGTTAGTGTTGGAGTTTTGGCTCTGAGACGACGTACGAGCAATAGGAAGAAGAAGCGGACCTCCTGGACGAAAAATTGGTTGCTTAACCGTGATCAATTTTCTCATATGTCCTTGCTGAGGGAGCTCCAGGAAAATAATCCTGATGACTTCAGGAATTATTTGAGGATGACGGATCCCATCTTTTACCGTCTTCTTGCCCTGGTGTCCCCCTATATTCTGAAGCAGGATACTTGTATGCGGCTTGCAATTACTCCTGAGCAAAGGTTAATTGCGACGTTGAGGTATCTTGCAACAGGGAGAAGCCTGCAGGATCTGAAGTTCACCACAGGCATCTCCCCCCAAGCACTTGGTATCATCATCCCTGAGACCTGCTCTGCCATCATCAAGGTCTTGCAGAAGGACTATATCAAGGTATGTTTGATTTTTTACATTACATTACATGTATTACTAGTTTCACCCGAATTATGATGTTTTTGGATGTACAGCAATTGATACAGGCCATTATTTGTAAACTACCCTCTGTCCGCATGCACATAGTAGTAAAGATGTAGATTATCTTTAACCATTTGTAAAATTACCCACTAACCACCCCACCATTCTCTCCTATGTGTCCCTAAACGCATTGCCTGTTAACAGTATTTTGAATTTGGGTCATTTTATTGCTTTCCCTCAAACAATTATTCCTTGGCCAATGTTTTAGTACCTAGTTAATGATTTATCTAAAATACATCAGTCCATCCATTCCCACCTATGATTCTGTATGTTTATGTAATGATGTTAAAACCTTCACTGACCACAAGCCCTTATTGATGTATAAATGCCCAGTTTTACTTACCCATCCCCCACCCACATGCTAAATCTCAAAGTCAGCATATACCAAAGCTCAAGTTCAGAGGTCTTCAAACTATGGCCCACCAGTTGTTCACGAACTTCAATTTCCATCATGCCTAGTCATGTCTGTGAATGTCAGAGAATTACAAGGCCTCATGGGATGTGTAGTTCTGCAACAGCTGGAGGGCCGTAGTTTGTAAATCTCAGCTCTAGCTGGTGAGTATAATGGGCCATACACACTAGAAGATTGTCAGAACAATTTATCCTTCCGATTTACCAAAACCAAATAATATGAGGTCCAACAAACACTTTCAAATCCTATGCAATCTGGTAGGCCCTTGCACTACATAGAAAAGGTAAATCTGCACGAAAAAGTCTTCAGAGAATCTTCTAGTGTGTATGGCCCTTTACAATATAAGAACAATAGGAGGTTGAAAATAAATGTATGTAGATGTTACATCCCCATATCCAAACCTTTGCCTTCCTGTTGTATATTTTTTTAGCAAGTTGCATAAGCATTTAACAGACAACTGTGTGTGTAATTAATAATGTGATGTGCTCAAGCACTAATTTTATTTTTTTTATTTTTTTTTATTTTTTCCCCACAGTTTCCTTCAAATGCAGAGCAATGGCTGGAGATTTCTGATCAATTTCTGGAGAAGTGGAATTTTCCCAATTGTGGGGGTGCTATTGATGGGAAGCACGTCCGCATTGTCCCCCCTCCGAATTCCGGCACATTTTATTATAATTATAAAGGTTTTTTTAGTATAGTCATGCTAGCCATAGTTAATGCAAACTATGAGTTTATTTTTTTGGATATTGGCAAAAATGGCCGCAATTCGGATGGGGGAGTTATTGATCAGACGGAGTTCGCTCGTCGTCTAAAGAACGGCACTCTGAACCTGCCATCCAGGGAGCAAACTGTTGAGGGTATGAGCTTTGTGTTTATCGCAGATGAGGCTTTTGCGCTTGGGGAGCATCTCATGAAGCCCTACCCTCAGAGGAACCTCACCCCAGACCAAAGGATTTACAACTACCGGTTGTCCAGAGCTCGCAGAGTTGTGGAGAATGCCTTCGGGATAATGGCCAACCGGTTCCGGATATTCCTGACGTCCATAAACCTGGCACTGTACAAAGTGGATAATGTGGTCTTGTGTTGCTGCATTTTGCACAACTTCCTACGCAGGAATGCACAAAATTATGTATTGCAGCAACTGGATACTGACCCTGCTATGCCAGGTACAAGTGGAGAGGCCCAACCTTCTAACCAAGTGGAGTCCATGCCGTCAATGGAAGTTGGACGGTCAGCATTGGCATCACACAGGGCCCGTCAGATCCGCCAGGAATATCTGGACTATTTCGTGGGGAGAGGAGCTGTGTCCTGGCAGCAATCACTGTCACAAACACATTAATCTTGTTAAAGATTGGACACACAAGATAAATGTCAGAGATATATTATTTTTCAACACATTAAACAAAAATTGCAATGATTCTGTATTGTGGATTATAATCATTTGGGCACATATGCCAAACACAATTATTTGGGTTAATCATGTGTTATATATGTGTGACTTTGGAAGGGTTAATACATTCATCAGTGTGTTTCTTGACTGTAGTCTCTCACCAGCTGATCCAAAGTGATGATGGCCATGTGTTATTTTTTAGCCAGTGGTGTAAATACAAGGGCCTTCTGCACCCCACAAAATGTACACAAACCCTGTCACATTGAGAACTAGGTCACACCCAAGGTTCATCTAATGTCACCTTATATTGGTGTTCATTGTCCAGAAGTTGCCCATACTATATATTTCAGATAATACATTAGGGTATTAACAAAGTACCTACACCTGTTATGTTGTGTTCATTTATGACATCCTTCTCACTGCCCACCAATGTTAGGATATGTCAGTGTTATGTGAAACTTGATCATTGTTCATCTCAAAGTGTTATATATATATAGGTAATGGAAAGTGAACTAGAGCAACGAACAAGCAATACACTATAGATTACACTGATCTCCCTACACTGATTGCTACTGGCAATATCAATGCCATATTGAATCCTAGGACTGCTAGTACCTTGAGTGTTGAGTCACACTTATGCGATGCGGGAAGTCTGCGACTTTGCAGCCTTCCAGCATTGCATAAGGGTGACCCGCCACTTACTTTTTCCACAGGATTGTATTCCACAAGTGTTAAGCACTGTGCGATCCAATCCAGATACATCAGAAATAAAGGGTCATGTGCGACTTGTATGCGTGTTCAGTGCGAATGTAGCCATACAAAGTGTATGTCTCAATTCACACTGCACATCTGATGGCATGTAATATCGTAGCGCACTGCTCCTTTATTACATGCGATCAGATGTTCATGCGAAAATCAGCTATACAGTTTGTATGGCTCAATTTGCACTGCACTCGCACAAAAGTCGCACATGATGCATTTATTCAGCCGCATCAGGATAGGATCGCACAGTCGTTCAAACTTGTGTGATCCGATCCTGTGTGAAATGTCAGATCGCACTGTGATATGCGTTAAAACTGGGGGTATCTTTAACATTTCATTGACACCTCCAGCAACTTGCATATGGCAGTGTCCCAAATGCTTTCATTAACATGTAAATATGTGAATAGGACAGCCATCATACATTTAGTGCTTCTTTACACAGCTTTAGACCTCGACCCCCCAACGAAAGTCTAATAAAGAATTGAACACACATTGTTGAATGTAAAAATGTTTTAGTATCAAACATTCACAGGGTTAGGGTTAGGGTTAGGGTTAGGGTTAGGGTTAGGGTGTTGGAAAGTGCTTTTCCCAAACTTGGGTACACTCTTTAACATCTGAGTGTCATAAAACTGGCATAAAATATTATATAAAAATAGGAACATCCCAAAACAAACAGTAAAAAATTTTAAATTATTTTTTTTTAAAATTTGGCAAGCATGTCCACAAAATCACGCATCTTTCCTTGCAATGCCGTTGCAGTCTCCTTTATTTGCTCGAGGTCTGAGCAGCATTGAAGAGCCTCACGGGTCAATTTGGCCAATGTGCAACTATGTAATACATGATCTGGAAAATAAAATACAACGGAGTCAATGTGAATCACCTACATGAGGTCATAATATAGAAACATTTGGTGTGCAGGTAATCTTTAAATTCCTCTCGAGTTAATACCTACCCTGTTCTTATGCTCTTTTGCCCTAGGCTCTTCATCTTCCTCCTGACCTCCTCCAATGCTGTTGCTGATGATTCTGCCGGTCTCCTGAGCTTACTATATATTCATTAGGGGTGTGAACGCATGATGACGTCATTGTGAGGGCATGGTTGTAATGTATATATATTAAGATGCAGAGACCAGAGACGGGCAGAATGCACGGCAACAGCATTGGAGGAGGACAGGAGGAAGAAGAAGAGCCTAGGGCAAAAGAGCAGACAACATAAGAGCAGAAGATTGGACAGCAGAAGGCTGGAGAGGAGAAGATCCAAAGAGCAGAGTGGAGAAGACCGGACGAAGATCTTTAAGAACATTTCATAAACGTCTCCTGTCGTTATTCACATACACTTCCATTTATGTGGTTAATGTGTAGGGGTACTATGTACCCCATACCCATTCACATAGTGATTGGGGTCTGGGATCTGGGGGCCACCCTTTGTTAAAGGTTGCTTCCAAAGTCCTAGGAACCCCCTGGCCGCATGACCCCCCAAAACCACCAGACAGGGTTGTGGGGATGAGGCTCTTGTCCTCCTCTACATGGGAGTAAGGTGCTTTTGGGTGTGCGGTGCAGAGGCCCCCTGGCCCAAAGCAACAAAACCCCCCCATGTTGAGGGCATGTGTCCTGCTGTGGTCCAGGGGGTGTTTGGTCCGCTTGCTCGTTCTCTTTCCTGGCCTGACAAGCTGCATGCTTGTATAAGGGTCTGGTAGGGGTTTTGGGGGTAACCCACGCTGTCTTTTTGTTGTGGGCATACCCTCAAACTCAATACCACACACAAAAGGCCTAGTTGTGAACTTGGGGGGACACCCACGGTGGGTTCTTCAATTTTTTGGTGTAGTTCCCCCTCAAAAATCTTCACAACGCAAGTGGCCCCGCAAGTCAGAGCATCCTGATCCGACTTACGGTGCGACTTCTATTCAAATAAAGAGGCTCCCATAGGGAACTAGTGTTGTAAATTGGAGGCTAAAAATAACACTGATAAAAATCATTCTGAAAAAACCTACGTGGGCACACAATTGGCTCTTGGACACTTGGTCCTGGTTCCTCCACAGTTTCGGAAGTGGCTTCCATGCTGCTTGGCAAGTTGCCAGGAGATATTGGTTCAGACCTGGCTGGGGATGCCACATCCTGGCATGACGCAACATCTGCAATGTAAATTTGTAAGGGAATACAAGAATATAAGGTTAAACAATCATTGCAAATACACATATTTCTATGATCCCACTACACAAAAATCTGTGACTACCAACCTTCTTGTTGCTCTGGTGTCTGGTCACTTGTAGGCTCCACCAGAATCACCTCAGGCATAATGTCTTCATCTACATAATACAAAACATTGGCCATATCATAAAAGTCACAAGAGGTACATTTGTTAGGACATGGTGCCCTGCTTGATAGCTCTTTTAGTAACAAATATGAAGACATGTACATGGTTATCTACGAAAAATATGGTACATTAATGTTTGACAGTGCATAGGAACCAATTACCTTTAGTGGAATCTGTGCCACCATCTGGGCCCATGTCCTCCTCTTCTTCCACAACTGCCGATGGAGCTGCCAAACCTCTCCTCCTCCTTTCCCATAGTTTGGCACGGAGTTTACGTTTTTCTCCTATTTAAAGGTTTGAATAATAATCTGTGATTAATAGGAATGTTTGCTGAGAAGATTCGTGCAGGAAAGAACGTTCGTTGCAACACAATACATATATTTTTAACTATGGCTTCCTGACTTTTAATGTCATATACTAAAACATCAACAATAGATCGATCAAATCACGACATGACAACTAAAATGAGTAATCTAACTTTTTACATAGACATTATAATCTAGACATGTTAATACAACATACACAAAATTATAAAAAACATATTGCATGATTAAAAAAAAAAAAAAAAAAAAAAACTTACTTTTTTTCAAAATCCGATGGATTTGGGAAAGCTGATCCTGCTCACGGTGTTTGAGGTCAGACCACCGTTTCCGAATCTGATCTTTCGATCGCTCGACACCGAATTTTTTGACCAAACAGGCCACCACCTTGTCCATGATGCCATCTTTCCTGGCATTGGGCCGATCGTAATTTGCCAACTTTCCATCGTAATCCATTTTTTCTAAAATGGAGACCATCTCCACCATTTCTGGCTTTGACATGGGTGTAGCCCTTGATTTTCGGGTGGCCCAATCACTTCGGCCCCCACTAATTGAGCTCCCAGATTGTTGAGACATGGTTCGTAATTAAACAATGATTATTCCACTGCCTCAGGTGTGAGTGCCGCATGTAGGCCTGATCTTCGGCACGTACACACCCCTGCACAAGCCCGCCACTGGAGGAGGAGTTGACGCCTGCGCTGTATTTAAAGGACGCCAGATCGTTCGGCCGACGATTCGCTAGCGGACATATCGAGAGTTGGAGCACGATCGAGCGGCGAATCATGACTTTTCCCCACAAACAAAGGTACGACTCTTTTAATAGAAAGTGTGTGTTTTGGGCCCTATACAGCTTTTATTAGGAATATCTTTATTATGTGCCAAAATACATGCTATTTTAATATGTTTTGTGTTGTTTTGTGTCTTGCAGGCATATACTGTCCTGCAATATGGTGGACAATTTCACCACCCACAACTTTCTCATCAGTTTCATTGATGAGTTCAGGCAACTGCCGTGTTTGTGGCAAGTGAAGTCCGCAGATTATAAAAATAGAAAACTCAGAAAACAGGCCATGGAACATTTGGTGGCCTTCTACAAGCCCGTCTGTCCTGGGGCAAATTTTGAGTATATACGCAAAAAAATAAACAGTATTCGCACTGCCTACAGGCGGGAGTTAAAAAAAATTGAAGATTCCACCCAGTCTGGAGCAGGGGCACGGAATGTATATGTACCACGGCTGTGGTACTATGATAACATGCGATTCCTGGCAGACACCATGGAATCCAGGCCGTCAATTTCAACACTGCCTTCTACATCGGCAGAGGGCTCAGTGTCGGTTGATCCAAGCCAGGATGAGGATTTCCTGGAGGAGAGTTTTACTCAGGTATGGCATTTCACAATATATTGTCTGCTAAAATGTAATCATGTAACAAAATTATAAGCTAAACCATAATTGACCCTTTATGTAAACGGGCATAGCAAGGGGTTGGCATGACAGGCAACCGCCAGGGGCGCAGGCCAAGGGGGGTGGGTCACAAAAACATTGGCATTGTTTTATTGTTTATTTTAACAATCCACTCAGCCTGCACACCCCAGAACCCCCAGTTTGCAGGTGGATTCATGCAGGTGTAAAACATTGAGAGCTGCTTCATGCAGGTGTAAAACATTGAGAGCAGCTGAGCCAAAAGACCAGGAGACTGAGACTGCCTCTCACTGCATCCCCAGCACACCTCCGGTCTTACAAACACTGCTGCATCCCCAGCACACCTCTGGTCCTAACAAACACTGCTGTAGCCTCAGCATTCCTCTGGCTCAACCTTTTTTAATACAAAACTAACAGCTCCTGCAAATGATCCATCCATCCTTGCTTCCATGTCTCTGGTCTCTCACTCTGGGTCAGCAAGGCAGGTGGCTTCCTTATTCCTGTTTCCCTGCACTGCTTCACCCTCAATGCCCTACATCAAGCCCTCTGCAAGTTCAGGCCCCTCTCTCTCTCTGCAACCCCCCTCCTCTCTCTCTCACACCCCCTCTTTCTCTCCCTCTCTCTATCTCTCAACCCTCTCTTTCTTTTTCACACCTGAGACAATGATTGCCCACTAGAGAGCTCTACACTGGGCAAACAAGGGGCAAATTAGAAACTTTTAATGCCCTTTAATTTTTTTTGGGGGGGTGGGTTACAGTTTTACATTGATCTTGGGGGGGGGGGGGGGTTGTTGCCAAATACAGCTCCTCAACAAGGGCACTGGAGACCCTAGATACGCCACTGTATGTAAAGTCTGCTATTTGTTCACAATAATATAACAAACATGCATTTTTATATACACTATAACATTCTAATCAATTGTTCATTTCATCAACAGGGAAGTGTCACTGAGGAGGAGCCAGGTTGCAGCCAGGAGCCTGGGGAGCCTGTGGAGCCTGAGGAGCCTGAGGAGCCTGCGGAACTATTTCCACCACCACCTCCTCCTGCCAAACGGAGGCAAAAGAGGAAACACATCGACGACATCACAGATGAATTCATACAGGAGGCCACCATAGCCCTCCGTAGGAAACCGGAGGCAAATGAGTCCTTCGGGAATATGACTGCCAAAATTTTGGATAAGGTGGACCTCAGGCAGTGTCAGTATGCCAGAAAAATTATTCTTGATGTGCTGCAAAAGGCTGAAAACGGCATACTTACTGAGCACAGCCATGCATGCCAGGAGCACCCGTGCCCTCCACCTCCACCTCCACCTCCACAACACCCACCACCTCGCCAAATGCCACATGGCCAGTGGCAATATGGCCAGCATGATCCAAACCTGCCCTCATGGCAACCTGATTACAGTTACCAGCAACTTTAATTTTTGTAACCCCCTATTATTTATTTTACCCCTGTTTGCCAGTTTCTAGTTTAATTTTGTCCAAATGGACCTTTTTTATGTTTAGTTTATTATACGGAAAGTATTGATGTTTGCTTTGGTTTTTTTTGCTGAGATCCAAAAAATAAAGAAAATGAAAATAAAAAATGGCCTATCTGAATTTGTTAACATGTTTAATATTGTGCATAACCTGAAAAATATGTTTTAGACATTAATTCATACAAGAATAAAGGGTCATATCAATAGTTAGATCTTTGGTGTGAAAATACAAAAATAATGGTGAAGAGTTCAAATTATTTAATTATAAAATTTGATAGAACAGATAGAATAGACAAACATTATCTTCATCATAACAGAACACATGCCTTTTTATTAGAAAAGTATGGCATTATGAGCAGCATCTTCCTTCTTCTCACATTTATCAAGATGAGCATGTGCTCCGCATTTCACCTATTTCTTGGACTTCCGCGAGCCGAAAGTTCTTTCTGAATAAAATGTTGAGTTTACTAGAGAAAATTCTTCCGGGAACTCATTTGGTTTGATCATGCGTGTTGGGATTTGTAGCTGTGTGTCGGCCGAATTGTGTACTGACAGGCGAACAATCGTCCGTTCTGGTGTCGGCATACAAAAATTTTCATGTTTGCAAGAAAGACTTTTGTCCGCGGATTGTGCGCAGACATCTGTCGGAGGCACCATACTAACACGCGTACAATCGGCAGATCCTTCGTCCACCGACGTTTGTATGCCGACGATCGGTACGTGTGTACGGGCCTTAAGCGACCAGTTAAAACGTCTGTCACAAATGACTTTACTAATTAATAAAGGAGAGCACTTAAGTCATTTGCAACTACTTTTTCAATATTAATTTTCCTTATTCAAAAGGTCATTCAGCTATACAGCACAACAGTTTGATTTTCAAGGACTCCACTGCCTGACAGCCAGTCTAGGCGGTCATTCTTGTAGCTTAGCTGTGCCTTCCTGTTTAGTGAGATTTAATGGTCCAAGATGAAGCAATCTTCCTAAACAGTCTAACTTTTATTGGATTTCAGCTGTTGAGCCAGAGTGGACCCTGACAATAAGATAAGGATTGCTTTTTTAGGATAAATGTATATGTTGCAATATTTCCAAGGGCTACTTTGAAATCAGAATTTTAGGCAACACAGAAAAATACACAGTTTGGTTCATGGCTGTCCCATTACTCAAAAACCGCACAAACACATTTGTACCAGGTTCATTTTGGCAATTGGGTTATGCAAAAAACATGGTAGACAAACTGGCTGTACTGGTGTCCACTAGAATAAGTCCACTAAAATGAGTTGCTAACAATGTTGCAGTCTCTTGCTGTACCATTGGATCTGATTGACCACTGTGGCTACCATGGACCATACTATACTGCAAACATTTGGGGGATTGTTATTTGTGAGGTCATACTATGTCTAAGGAAATGGATAACTCAGCCCCATTACTGGGCTCAAAGCAGGCATATTGTCAGTGTGATACTGTGCTATACTGAGCTAGATTTGGCATTATTACAGTGGATTTAGAAAATAATCACCCCTCTTTAAAATGATCACATTTTGTTGCTTTGCAGCCTGAAATGAAGATAGTTTTTGTTTTACCCAGTTGTATTTACTCTTATAACATCCAAGTGAAATATATATCACCAACATGTCAGGGAAAACAAAAACAGAATCACTGAGATGGAAAAAGGATCACCCCTCCTAAGAATGACTTGTAAACTCAACCAGGTGTAGCTAATTACCTTCTCAATGGCACACAAAGCCATTTGATTTTCAACTGTGATCAGCTGTGGTCATTTTGATTGGCTCAGCGTGAAAAGAGCTTTCTTGGAGTATACCAGTCCCTGGTAGTGCAACTGAAGCAAAAGATCAACTATGGGTGGCAGGGCACTGTCACCAAGATCTCTGTGATAAAGTTGTGGACAGGCACAAGTCAGGAGAAGGCCTAGAAGCACAGTGAAATCTATTATAAAGAAGTGGAAGGCATTTGGTACAACTCAGATCCTCCCTGGATCAGGACTTTGCCCCAAACTGGATAAAAGAGCCAGGAGGAAACTGGTCAGAGAGGCTACCAAGAGGCCTACAGCAACTCTCAAGCAGTTGCAGGAAATTATGACAAAGAGTGGTCATTGTGTGCATGTAACAACAATATCACAAATTCTCCACAAATGTGGATTGTACGGGAGGGAAAAATACACTCCTCAAGAAAGGCCACATGCTGAGCTTTTCCAAAATGCACCACTAAGATTCTGAGGCCACACGGAAAAAGGTGTTATGGTCAGATGAGGCTCAAATTGAATTATTTGGCCTAAAAACCAAACGATATGTCTGGCGGAAATCCATCCAAATAACACCATTCCTATACTTAAGCATGGAGGTGGTAATATCCTGCTATATGGGGTGTTTCTTCATAGCAGGGACTGGAGTACTTGTCAGGATAGAAGAAAAAAATGGATAGGGTAAAATGCCGTCAAATTCTTGAGGAAAATCTGCTGCCCTCTGCCAGAGAGTTGTCAATGGACAGAGAGTTTACCTTCCAACATGACGATGACCCAAAGCACATAGCAAAAATGATCACACAGTGGTTGAAGGAGAAAAAGCAAACTGGAACCAAACTCATAGTCCTGCTGGTTGGTACGAGAGTGAAAGCATTACCAACTGTACATGGGGGTCCGCACTTGGTGCACAGCAGGAGCCTGTTCTTTCACTGGAAGTAAGGTGGCGGAGGTACGCTGGACTGGAGGAGAGGGCATGGGCTCAGTGGTGTGCCTCCTAATTGCAACATACATCAAGCTAAGGGGTGTAGTGACATGGCACCACATGGTATAGCACATCCCCTGTAGGACCCCCAGGTAAATGGGATCCCCCACCCTGCACAGCCAGGCACACCGAATTCCACAGGCGCACTAGAGTCAGGAAACAGTCCAGGAGCTTTTTTTTTTTTGTTTATTAGTGGTTTTGAACTTGGATGGGAATGGTATTAATATGGGATGCCGACTTGACTTCAAAGAACTCTTCAGGGACATTTCAACAATATACACAGTCTATATACACACTCCTCAGCTTCCTCCAGCACTTCACTTGCTTTTAGCACAAAATCACAGTTCCAGATGGCACACTGTTAGTTAATCTGACAAAGGCAACAGTGAGATGCAAAAAAGGCCCTTTACAGGCAGGGACCGCGGGCCCCTTAGTTGTGTAGCAAAAGTCAGCATCCAGCTTCCATCCCTATGTCTACTGATCCCAGCACCACCTTTTCAGGTACTGCCAGCCTGCCTGGCGGCAGCTGCCTCTCTCATTAGCCCACCTGGCTACTTCCCTCAGTCCTGCCAGACTGCTCACTCACCAGCCCTCTTGGCTGACTTCTCCCTGGGGATCCCTCGGACATGCTGACTCTCTGCCGCTGTCCTCACACCTGCTCCCGTACATTCAGGACAGGACTCCTCTGTGTGTTGTAGAGGATCCCTCCAGCACCCAAGCCCCAGACCCGAGGTCGCTCCCCCAGACTAGCGGGCACCCTCAAGGATCTCCAACAGCCTCCTCAGCACTCTATCTCCAATCTTCTACACGACATCACACTGCCTCTGCTGGGCTGACCCAGAGTATTTAAGAGGTGCCTTCCCCCTGTCAGTCTATTTGACTGGGGATTGGCTGGGGCCCTCATCGATACTCCAGGCAGCTCCTCCCATTCTTCTGGAAGTTTCTCGAAAGTTCCAGCAAGTAGGGGGAAGGTACCAGAGATGCTACCTGATGAGTCATCCAGCCTCCCTAAATCACTTCCCCTGACCCAGATTCAAAACACAGGCTTATGTAGTAACAGTGTAGCTATGTACACTTCTAGAACACTACACTAGAGGGTGCTACAATGGTTTAGAGGACTGCTGTACTTTTATGATTGCACATAGTATTACGGTTAATCTAAGTTGGGGAACTGTCATAATATTTAATTCTCACATGACTGCAGTCCACGCCTGGTCCCTGGCATTGATAAGCATGTGCATGGCCAAATGTACCCCTATGTGCAGGGCGTGTGGCCCCACCCACACACAAAACTGTTTGGGAAATGAACCAAAGCAAATTTGCTCATCCCCAATGCTAGTGAACAGTGATAAATTACTTTTTAATATTTTCCCCATTTTCATACATAGTTTTTTGGAAAACCTGGAGCTCTTCTTTTAAGAACAAAAAGCGAATGGAGGTCTCCTTTAAAACACTGCAGTATACATGGAACATGGAACCACACTGAGCAATACAGAAATGTTTCTGAAATAACTATGTGGTCCCTCCAGCAACAACTTAATGAATTCTTGCATTAAAAACTACTTGAGGGTTTTCAGCTTGGTAAGTTAGAGACAATGCTGCAGAGCAATTGCATCTCTGAGACTGATTTTTAATTCAAGCTCAAAGTTTGAGCTTAGTAGGCAGATCCAATTATTCGACAGTTGAAGAATGCAAATAATTATTTCTTCTGGTACTATAGAAGTCTGGTCTTGGGAGAATACACAAGGACAAAAGGTGTTTATTGGCGCAGATATTAAAAAGCTAGAGAGATTATTGTTTCCAATCGTATTTCAAATGAGGGAGGTACATGTGCGCAGGATACGTTTTTTTAGAGTTTTCAGATTCATATCCCTAAGTTGATTTCTAATAGAATAGATGTGCCAAGCATAATAATGAGTCTCTGTCTTGTGATTCAGTTTTTTTTCCCCACTTTCTGCTGCAAGACACGTCTCAAACTAAAGACTAAAAATGCAGATATTTAATATCTGTCTGTTAAAAGTTCTTCATTGCAGCAGATTTCATCAGCCGGCCAGCAGAAAGATGGCAATTTATTATCATGCAATGGGAACAAACAAGGAGTCACAAGCTGTGTCACCAGAGGACAAGTCCAGCTTTGGAAATTAAAATCAGTGAAAAGGTCACTTGTTATCAATAGCTTTCAGATTTCTTCCTTTCTTTGTGTATGTTGTTCCCTTGAAAGGAGAAAAGATTTTGGTTCATCTAAATATTTTAATCTAAGATCTACTGTCATTAATTTTGCATGCTTCTTTCCCAAAAGAGGTTCACTGTAATCACTTTCAGGTCAAATTGTTTATAAAGTTGGTACAGAGTAGAAGCATTCAACTTTTTAAGGGATGCCTTTGGTTACATCATACATTTTCATTTTAGAACATCAGAATTTTAATAGCGATACAATCAATAGTTATTTTAGACAATCCAATATAAGCTTACTTGAAAAATGTCCTTTTATGTTGTAAGTTCTGCCTATTAGAGATGAGCCCAGGTGTGTTTGGATCCTAGTCCCAACCTGCCTGAGCTATCATGCCAGGAAGCGGTCACTGTAACCTTGCAAACATAAACATCCAAGGCATTCCTGATCCTGCAGCTGCACATATACACACCCCATGTATACATGCAGCTGCAGGGCGCAGAATGATTTGCTCATGATGGTGCACCAGAAAGCGCCTTATTCACCAGCGGGAGAGGATGTCCATTGAGGACTGTCGCAGACTGGTTCACAGTCTGCTCAAAGACTATAACCTGATGGATCTCATGGAGGAAGAGGAGGTCTGAAGATTTCCCCTTCCCCCACTCTCCCTTGTGTGTCTTTGTCCATTCAATAAAGCTTCGGGCCTGTGACTTCATTCCCCTCCCCTTACCCCACTCTCCCACCCCCCATCACACCTGTTGCTTTTTTGAAATGCAATATTACTTGTTTGATTAATGCAACGTATAGACAACGTTTCTTAGTTTCATGCTTTAGGGGTATTGATAAGCATGTGCATGGCCAAATGTACCCCCATTTGGCCATGCATGATGTGATGGCCATCATGCATGATGTGATGCCACGGGGTATCTTTGCTCCACGCAACACATCAGGCATCATACCGCAGACTGAATGTATTTGATTGAATGTATTTATTTGTATGATCGGAAATGTATTGTAATGTAGTGTATTTATGCGCTGCGACGCAGTACAGGGGAGAATGTACCCCGACAAAGTATTCTTTTTTGTATATCTTTTATGCAAATAAAGATTACATTTTCAAAAAAAAAATGATTTGCTCATGATAGGCAGTCCTCAGCAACAGCTTCCTGGCAGGATAGCTCAGGCCAATCCAAAAGCAGCTAAACTCATCCCTGATGTCTATCTGCTGACCCCTCTTTCAACAAATTCCTTGATTCCCTGCATTATTTACTTGCAATTTCTAAGGACTACATATACCAGTCTACCTTGCTGACTGCAAGCTGAGATTTCTGTACTGGCTCTTTAGTTCAGAAGGTAGGCTCTGTAAAATGTGTAACACCAGGGTTTTCTTTCAGCCGGAACGTGGCATTCTGGCACCTCTAACAGCCCTCTCCTCTCAAACTTACGTCATGTAACGTAAGTAACACTAGCGTTGGGCACCCAGGGATGCTGCCCTCGAGTTCATCGGGTCCCAGCATGGCAACATACAGCTGTCTGTGTCTCCGCCTCTACTCACAATTGTAGCAGGGAGCAGAGGAGCCCTAAAACTCCACCCCCAGCTACAGTAGTGATAGCTCCTCGATCGGCTAAAGAAAAAAAAGCCTGCACATACCATATGGAGCTCTAGCGGTGGAAGGGGTGAGGGAGTTGTGAAAGAAAAAAAGGGGGGGTGAGAGCTCTCCAGGGACTGAGATCGCAGAGAGAGGAGAACTATGAAAGGGTGGTGGTGGGGGGGGGGGGGGATTGTGCAGAGTGGAATACTGTAAAAGCATGTGCGTGGAGGGGGATTTGTACAGAGAGGAGAGCTGCGGTGGGGGATGGTGGTGAACTGTGAAAGTGCGTGGGGGGATTTGAGCACAGAGGAGAACTGGGGGGGGGGGCATTGTAGAGAGGAGAACTGGGAAAGTGTATGTGTTGGGGGGAATTTATGCATAGAGAACAGTTGGGAAAGTCAGGGGGATTTGTGCAGAAAGAAGAGCTAGGAAAAGGGGGAGGATTTGTGCAGAAAGGAGAGCTGGAAAAGGGGGGGGATTTGTGCAGAGCGGAGAGGTGGGAAAGTCGGGGGGATTTGTGCAGAGCTGAGAGCTGGGAAAGGGGGAGGGTTTGTAAAGCATACAGAGTTAGTGACCAAGAGTATGTAATGTATGTCATAGCATGCAGGGACCAGTGGTGAGAAATTTGTAACACCTTGTAGATTACATATTCAGAACCCCTATACTCTGTATGCTGTGCTGTATGTTACATATTAAAGGCCTCTGGATGGTACGCCTTAATGCTGTACTCTGCACAATGCGTTTTGCCTTACATGCTCCTGAGCCCCCGCACCCTGTATGCTGGATTGCATATTACATATGCTTTACCATTGCTCTCCGTGTGCTGGACTCCCCGTTACATATTCCTGACCCCTGCACTCTGTACACAGGGCTATATGCTCCATATTTCTGAGAAAATGGGACGCTTCGCATTGAATATAATTACTATCCTGTTTATTTTTTTTTTTCTGCTCCTTGTGTAATACGCACTGCTCACAACTGCACAATACACACTTCTGAGCCCTGTGTGGTATGAAGTCCTCCTGAGTCCTGTATTTTGTTACATATTCCTGAACCATGCGCCTTGTGTGATACGCAGTTCTAAGCCCTAACTTATTACAATCATTTGGCGCCGCTGTACTTCGCTCCTCTAAAGAAGGTGTGTCTGGGGGTGGGGTTTGTGGGTGGTTGGGGCGGGGACTTTGGCGGGGATGGTGAGTTCCTGCACCCACAGTATTTCCTGAGAAAAAAAGCCCTGTGCGACACAATACATGTCACAGCTTTCAAACAAGTAAATATGTGCGTAGCACTGCCCCCTTGAGGGCTGCTGAATTCCTCACCTTTTCGGCTCCCTGTGGGTTACCGTTAGCAACTGCTTGCAAAAAATGTAACAGTTTCCTTTCCGGCTCAGTCAAACAGTCTAGCGGTTGTTGTTTTTGTTATTATTTTAAATAGGGATGGAAGAAGGGAAGAGTGGGATACTCCGGAACTTGAACTATTCACAATTCTGAGGACTTCTATCTGAAGATGCAGCCAGGCTGCGAATTTCACCTTGCTACTAGATTAATTGAAGATATGTGGTCTCTGAACAAAAGACTTGGCTGCACACTATCTTCAGGGTTACGGTACTTGCCTAGCACCCCCTTTCTATCCACCAGCTGACACCCGTCCTCTGACTACTCTACTCCGGGGTGGCCTCCTTCCTGGTCAGGTCCTTAGACATGATCCCCTGTACTCATGATACTGTGTTTTTCCAGGTTCTCCAGTGTCTCAATCCCTCTAGTCAGCTCTCCTGGACCTCTGGGTTCAGCTCCTTCCTTCTGGCTCACCAGGCTGACTGCCTGTGACCATACACCAACTGCTGCAGAAGAGGAGGCAGCCGCCACCCTCCTTCCGGGACTCTGATCACCAGCCAAAGACCCCAAGCACATGTGCTCCTGGCTTTTATATCACACCCCCAGAAAGCCTTGGGGGTAAGTGCACGAGGGATTGCTGGGTGCCACACACTCAAGCAGTTAACCGTGGTGATGATGGCACATCCCCTCATGCAGAGCACCCACGTGACGCTGGGAAAAATCGGGGCCCCCCACTTTGGGGATACACACACCCCCTTTACCCATTTTCATCTACCTCACTTTTAGTTGGCTTTGTACTCACCGCTGTTTATTTTTAATTCTTCTCTATTTGGTGTTTTACTATTTCTCTTTCTTCTTCTTTTTTTCACACTTGGTTTTGATTTGTTTCTTTCACCCTTTGTTTCTGATCTTCACTAACATCCCATGTCACTATTTTATGGCAGCTCCAATTGAAATTACTTTCACATGCGGTATTTTTCCTTTATATGTCTCCTGGTTCTGGGACTTTATTATTTGATAACTTTTTTTAATATGCCATTGTGGCAATTATACATTAATGGAGATACAAATATATATACAGTCAGGTCCATAAATATTGGGACATCAACACAATTCTAATCTTTTTGGCTCTATACACCACCACAATGGATTTGAAATTAAACAAACAAGATGTGCTTTAACTGCAGACTTTCAGCTTTAATTTGAGGATATTTATATCCAAATCAAGTGAAAGGTGTAGGAATTACAACAGTTTGTATATGTGCCTCACACTTTTTAAGGGACCAAAAGTAATGGGACAATTGGCTGCTCAGCTGTTCCATGGCCAGGTGTGTGTTATTCCCTTATTATCCCATTTACAAGGAGCAGATAAAAGGTCCAGAGTTAATTTCAAGTGTGCTATTTGCATTTGGAATCTGTTGCTGTCAACTCTCAATATGAGATCCAAAGAGCTGTCACTATCAGTGAAACAAGCCATCATTAGGCTAAAAAAATAAACCCATCAGAGGGATAGCAAAAACATTAGGTGTGGCCAAATAAACTGTTTGGAACATCCTGTCACAGTTGTACTCCACACAAGAAGTGTTGGTGAAAGAAGAAGTCTTTTGTTTGCCACGAATGAGCATAAAAAATCAGTTTCCTTTAAAAACAGGGCTATAGCTGCCACAGTGACTGGATGGAAAAATGGTGCCAAGGACTGCACCTGTCTACATGCCCGACAGAAGAAGGTGCCCACTGGGAGGTGATCGGGCCACTTCTGAAGCAGGGGCTCCAAGTGACAGGCTGCTGGATCTCCCTGGGAGTATAGATGTCAAGCTGGCAGGTGACTGAGCCAGATGGGGTAGATGTTGTGGCATCCGGGGGTCGTGGATACCCACCTGACTGTGCAGGGGCGTCCAGTGATGGTGTCCCTTACCACACCCAGGAGACAGGCCTGAGCCTCTGTATCGGGTCAGTCAATGGGGGGCAAGCTGAATTCAGAATGGTCCCCTCACCATGACGACATGTTTTGTGTGCCTTGGCCTTGTCAAGTCATGGGACAGGACGAACCAAACAAACGTTTTATAGGGAAGGGAAGAAAACCGTGCGGGGAAAAAAACTAGGGGTGGATTATCATTATACATGGTGCCCTCTGCCGTAAACACAAAGTGCAAATGGACATTAGGTATGAGACAGAAATACCACTGTGACAGAACCCACTGTCACTGTGTGTTTTGGAGGGGACTGTGCGCAAGCCTCCTACCGACAGACTATGGGCCAGAAGCTACTGGAGTTTGGCACTGCAGCCTTTTGACTTTACCATCCACTACTGGCCTGGGAAGCAAAATGGCAACGCTGATGGGTTGTCCCGGCAAATGGAACTCAGCCCCTAACCTAAATCCGGACATCCCCAAGTTGACCTGAAAAGGGTCAAGCTGGGTCTGCCGGAGTGTTCCACAAGGGGGGAGCACTGTGACGGATCACCCTGTCCCTGGATTGTAAACCCCTTTGTGTCATTTTCCTATGAGTTTGGGACATTGCACTTTTATTGCATTTTATTTCCTCTTTATTCATCCTCTGAACAAAGGAAGATGGCAGGACTCATGCCATTGAGTTAATGTAATGTAATGTAATGTTACAGCCCACCCCCCCCCCCCTCCTCCTGTTCCTGTGTCTAAGTGTGTGGATTCACGATTCAGACAATAGCCTGAGCTGGGCTGGAGACATCTCTCCGCAGGGAGTGTGTATTAAGACTTGCAGTTTCAAATGTACAAATGTTCAGTTCTCATTGGTTGTTGGTTGGTCCTTGTCTCATCCCCCCCCCTTGCAGGGCTAAGGGGAGTGCCCCTTAGCTGTGTGTAACTGTTGTCTTGGAATGTAATAAACAGTTTAAGCTCTGCATGGTTAACCCTCAACACCTGTGTGGATTGTCTCGTGATTGAGGGGTTACGGGCTGGGTATGGCTTCTCCGCAGGCTGTGGGTGCGTTTGGAAGACAGGAGACCGAGGTCCGGCGGATGTGCCCAGCTGGGGTACAAAGATCCGTTACATTGGTTGGCAGCGGTGGGATGTCTCCTGCAGTCCAGGACATCCAAACCACCACCAGGATTCAAGATCTGGGCAGCTGCCGAGGAGTGATACAGGGACCAACCAGCATGAGAGCGGAGTTCGGGAGGAGGCTGCAAGGCATGCGGAAGCACCATCGGGGACCAGCGACAGAGCACACCAGGCTCGGCTGGGAGGATGTGATCCGCCGGCAACTCTGGCATGAGGCGCTAAGCCACGAGCGGCACCATCAGGGGAAGGTCCTTCCCTCCTCCACAGAGATGTACCGGAAGCAGTACCGTGCGCGAGAGGTGTTCCTGAGGGAACGACCGCGAGATGAAGGGAAGACGGAGCTCGGAAGATTGGTCCAGGAGGAAATGAGGCTGGACGCCAGCTACAGAGCCCTCCGGTGGTTCGCGGCTCAACTGTGGCCAGGTACAGCAGATGGCAGCCCAACAGAAGGCGTTGGCTATGGCGGCGTGGGGCTGCTCCATCAAAAAATGTACGGAGACCCAGACTTTGGGAGCAATGAGGAGTGGTGGCTGGAACACATTCTGGATTTCCGAGATGAGGTGCTGGACCTCCCCGACGAGGCGTGTGACCTGGAGGAATTGGAGTTCCTGGTTGAGCAGGAATGGGAGCTCGAGATTGCCTACAAGCGGCTGTTTGACGGTGATCAGCAGCCTGGCATGGCTCCCGTTGCCTGGGACTGTCCGAGAGAAATAGCAGACAGTCACGAAGATGAGAAGCAAATGGGGCCAGGGGTGACCCTGCATTTTCCCGTACTAACTGCAATGGAAGAAGCAGCGATGATACAGAGGGCACTGCGAGCGCTAGAATGCCGGAACGCACCGGAGGTCCCCCAGGCAGCGAGACAAGCTGATAGCATGAAGGTCTCAGAAGGGGGAGTTGAGACAGGCGCTGGAAGGCTGGGAAATGGTGATCAGCAGCAAGTCCAGAGTATCTCATCTGGTGCCCCAGCAGAAGCATTGGCTACAGGGCAGAGTGCCCCTGGCATCTGCCCAGCATCAGAAAAAGAGTTGGATCCGGAGAGTCTGAGAGAGGATCTGCGTGAGCTGTTTTCCCAACAGCAGATACCCCCACCGGGAGTAGAGGAAGCAATTCTCCCTCCCCAACAATTGGACACTACCCCAGTGTTTATCCCCCCAGCAGAAGCGCTGGCTACGGGGCAGAGTGCCGCTGGCCTCTGCCCACCCTCAGAGGTAGATCCAGGGAGTCCGAGGGGTGACCTCAGTGAGCCGTTTCCCCAGCACTTGGACACTACCCCAGTGTTTATCCCCCCGGCAGAAGCGCTGGCTATGGGGCAGAGTGCCGCTGGCCTCTGCCCACCCTCAGAGGTAGATCCAGGGAGTCCGAGGGGTGACCTCAGTGAGCCGTTTCCCCAGCACTTGGACACTACCCCAGTGTTTATCGCCCCAGCAGAAGCGCTGGCTACAGGGCAGAGTGCCCCTGGCATCTGCCCAGCATCAGAAAAAGAGTTGGATCCGGAGAGTCTGAGAGAGGATCTGCGTGAGCTGTTTTCCCAACAGCAGATATCCCCACCGGGAGTAGAGGAAGCAATTCTCCCTCCCCAACAATTGGACACTACCCCAGTGTTTATCCCTCCGGCAGAAGCGCTGGCTACAGGACAGAGTGCTGATGGTCTCTGCCCAGCATCAGAACCAGAGATGAAGAATCCCGGAGGCAGTCCCTGCAAGATACCTTCTCAGCGGCTCGTAACTACACCAGGAGAAAAGCAAGTACCTTTTTCTCCCCAAATGCATAACCCTACTAGCCTACATTCCCTACCAGCGGAAGCGCTGGCATCAGGGCAGAGGATTATTCAGTTCCCCCCAATATCTGCAACCCTGCCCTGGATCAGAGGAGTGCAGACAGTTGTTCCCACTCTGCAGCGGCTGTTTTTATTCAGGGGAGACACTATGTGCAATTTTTCTCCCCAGCGCCAGAGTCGTACTTTTACTTTTCCTGGTTGCCTGGGGTGGAAGTTTGTGACTAACGCAGGTCCAGACCAGTTGAGGGTCAGGAACCTGGTTAGTCTGTTTTTAAAAGGGGAGAAATGTGACAGAACCCACTGTCACTGTGTGTTTTGGAGGGGACTGTGCGCAAGCCTCCTACCGACAGACTATGGGCCAGAAGCTACTGGAGTTTGGCAATGCAGCCTTTTGACTTTACCATCCACTACTGGCCTGGGAAGCAAAATGGCAACGCTGATGGGTTGTCCCGGCAAATGGAACTCAGCCCCTAACCTAAATCCGGACATCCCCAAGTTGACCTGAAAAGGGTCAAGCTGGGTCTGCCGGAGTGTTCCACAAGGGGGGAGCACTGTGACGGATCACCCTGTCCCTGGATTGTAAACCCCTTTGTGTCATTTTCCTATGAGTTTGGGACATTGCACTTTTATTGCATTTTATTTCCTCTTTATTCATCCTCTGAACAAAGGAAGATGGCAGGACTCATGCCATTGAGTTAATGTAATGTAATGTAATGTTACAGCCCACCCCCCCCTCCTCCTGTTCCTGTGTCTAAGTGTGTGGATTCATGATACAGACAATAGCCTGAGCTGGGCTGGGGACATCTCTCCGCAGGGGGTGTGTATTAAGACTTGCAGTTTCAAATGTACAAATGTTCAGTTCTCATTGGTTGTTGGTTGGTCCTTGTCTCATCCCCCCCCCTTGCAGGGCTAAGGGGAGTGCCCCTTAGCTGTGTGTAACTGTTGTCTTGGAATGTAATAAACAGTTTAAGCTCTGCATGGTTAACCCTCAACACCTGTGTGGATTGTCTCGTGATTGAGGGGTTACGGGCTGGGTATGGCTTCTCCGCAGGCTGTGGGTGCGTTTGGAAGACAGGAGACCGAGGTCCGGCGGATGTGCCCAGCTGGGGTACAAAGATCCGTTACAACCACTAGAGTCTCAGATGTATACACAAACCGCTCAGCAGTTTACATGTCTTTGGTTAATAAAACAAAAATTCTTACCAATTATTAAAAAAAAAAAAAAAAAAAACATAGGGAAAAAAAACTTTTCTATAATAAAAACAAAAATAATAATAATTATACTCTATATAATTATAGACCCCCCCCCCCCCCCATTGGCATAGAATTTGGATGAACTAAAAAGAGAGGGGGAAACATAAAATGTTGAAGAAATTAAAAAATAGGGGGAGGGGAGGGTTTAATTGAAGTTATGCATTTCTATTTCTTCATTGAACCCATTGGAGGACAACGTGTTTAACTTAAAAATTCGAAACGCCTCCCGCTTGCAAAGGTAAACTTCTCATTCTCTGTCACTGTCTTATGGGGACTCTGATGGGGACACCTGATTAAGGAGGCACTCTCATGGGAACACCATATTAAGGAGGCACTCTGATGGGGAAACCAGATTAAGGAGGCCCTCTAAAAGGGACACCAGAATAAGGAGGCACTCTGATGGGGACACCTGATTGAGAAGGCACTCTGATGGGGACACCTGATTAGGATGGCACTCTGATGGGTACACCCGATTAAGGAGGAACTCTGATGGGGACACCAGATTGGGAAGGCACTCTGAAGGGGACACCAGATGTAAGGGTTCACTGTGATGGGGACACCAAATGTAAGGAGGCACTCTGATGGGGACACCAGATGTAAGGAAGCACTGTGATGGGGACACTAGATGTAAGGAGGCGCACTGATGGGACATCAGATGTGGGGGGTGGGGACACTAGATGTAAGGAAGCATTCTGATGAGGACACCAGTTGTAAGGAAGCATTCTAGTGGGGACACCAGATTAAGAAGCACTCTGATGGGAACACCTGATGTAAGGAGGAACTCTGATGGCGACACTTAATGTAAGGAGGCAATCTAAATTGGACACCGGATGTAATGGGGTATTCTGATGGGGGAACTTGATGTACTGGGGTATTCTAATAGGGGCACCTGATGTAAGAGGGCACTCTGATGGGGGCAGCTTATGTAAGGCGGTTTTATTTTCTTTTACTTGAAATATGGATGTGATTGACCTACTTTTATATTATATTAGAGAGCAATTTGAACCTGGACTGGAAGAAAATTTTAGTGACCTCCTTGAATTTTTAATTTATTACTCCTGCCCTAGGAAGATATTTGTGCATTACAGAAATGCATGCAATTTTGTATACATTCCTGCAATGCTCAAAAACACATACAGCCCTTTTGCAGGTGGGCATTGGTGGCATTAGGTCTTAATGGCACAACCACACACCTTACTTTTGCGCCCATTCACCTGCAGAAAAACGTATGGTAAAAACGTACCATTGGTTTGGTGCAGCACAATGTTTAAAAAGCTTGTACAGGTTTAAAATCGATCTATTAAATCTATTTGTATTACATTACATTTGTTTTCCATTTGTTATATATACCACAAAAAAAAAAAAAGTTTCCGTGCGCCGCTAAAGTATTTGGGTTTGCTTGAAGAAAAAGAGGCAACCCTGTGAAGAATCAGCGAAATGGGTATGCCTTACTACCAGTCTGATGTATCCCTTGTGCTGCTTGCTCCTTGTTTGGTTGAAATCATCCTCCTCCAATCCGCCTCCATCCCCGCGGCTTCCAAGAATGAAAAACAGCAGCAATATTACTCCCCCACCCCTTTTTTTTACCAGGAAAATTATGGTGGATGTAGAGGGGATCAAAGGAGAAGGATTTCAACAAGCAATACAAAGTTAGATGGTATGCTAGTGCTCTATAGGCTTTACAACAAAGATCTTTGGTTGCTTTGCCCCTAGACGAATGCCTACCATACCTCTGGCCACGCATAAGGGATAGGACTTCCTTTTGTGCATCTGCCTGGGTCCCTTTGATAAGTACCACTTACCTGGAATGTTTACGAGAGAATCTATGTTTTTCTTTAGTGTGATTCCTCTTAAAGTGGTTTAAAAAGAACAAATTATTTTTGAGTATGTATTAGCTCAGAAAAGTACCTTCTATTTCTCTCCCCAACCTCCAGATTAGATAAGGAGCTCACAGAGTATCTTACAAGGAGGCAGAAAAAGGGAGAGAGGTAGAGCTCAGAGGAAAATGTGGGAAACTGGTTAACCCTCTCCCTCCTGGGCTGACAGAAGCTAACTGGCATATTTTTAACCTGCTTACACGCGGGTGCTCCAGTTTCCCTGGTCATCTGTGCACATGCAAAGTTTTCTACGTACACACATAGACTGCTAGCAGGAAGGCCAAAATGCTACCTTGTCCTTGTGCATGCCCAGAAATTCATCTGTGCATTTGCAGATGTGCCAACAAGCCATAATTGTGGTGCCCAAGGAGGATGGTTAAGCCACCAAGGAGGCAGACTGAAGTTCCACTTTAGGTAGTAGATGTGTATGGATCGTTTTTGGAGACTTTTTAGGATATCATTATTTTCGGATATCATGTCACTTTAAACCACTAGGCAGTGAACATTTTCTATCCACCGTGTTCAACTATAGAGTCTTTATATAGTTCTATGAAGATTTCAATTTGTGAGTGACGCTGCTGTAAGCAAGCTGAAGAATGATTACCCTATCCTGGAATTTGTGATGATATGCCCCATATCATCCTTTTCATTGTGAGTGCATTATTAGCATCCTTATTTATCTCACATACAGTATACAGTACGTATGATATCACAGAAGGTTGCTGTGTCCTCTCTCTTTGGTTGAAACTAGTACTACCATAGGAAATGATTGTATAATTTTGCCTGTTATGTCTCAAATGAGTGTTCAGTAAACACAGAAAATAAGTTATTACTGGCTAACACTGGCTCAGAGTATTGCTATTTCTACTGTATGGTAATAAAACATTTTTGCGCTCGGCATGCTAAAGACCTAAAGCGCTGACCTTGGGAACTCACAGCTTACTGCAAAAAAATTGTCCATTCCAGGCTCCATCACTAGCTCCACCCTGGGCCTAATTTAGCTCTGGCCAGCATCCAGCTACTTCAGCTTCTACCTTGGCCTCATCCTTGCATCTGTGAGCGTTCCAGTTTTTTTGGCAGGACAGTGGGACACTTTGGCTGCAGTGAGACACAGTCAGCTCTCTAATTTATAAGCACCTTGAGGCGATAGCATTGTGTGGAAAAAAGAAGAGGGAGAATTACATTCTCGCCAATTCATTTTCACGCCACACGTCCAACCACATGTTATAAATCATGCATCGTCATATTGGCAGAGGACATAAATAGCATGGGGAAGAAATTCTGTGTTCATTCTTTATAATGCTGTAAACCTTTCAGATTGATGTTTGAGAGAATAAAAGCTAAGACTGGATTTACGAGGGATGAACTTTCTGTGCTAACAAAGTTTTGTCAAATTATATTTTCAGGAAGTTTGGGTAAGAGAGCCCTTTTATAGTGAATATGTGTAATCAAACAGGTGCTTAGGATGCAAGAGTCCTACGATGTATCCGATTGGTGCGTGAAGTCTCAGTCTTTAGTGAGAGATTTGTCAAGTGGTATTTAAAAGTCGTGTAGGAGGAAACAGCTGTAAGAAGAGTGCTTAAACTGACATGCGAAATCTTGTCATTTTCACTGCCTTTCCATAGTTGCCAACATTTCAAATAAGTTTTTAGGGATACTTTTTTTCTGTCCAGAAAGCCACTGTAGGCGGAGCATGTACTTTAATTAGGGGTGGGGCATTTGTTTAATATGAGCGTGGTTCTACAAAAAGCAAATAATTTACATATTCATTTATTTGTTGCAAGCATAAGTATAGCAACTACAATTTATGTAGTGCGTTACATACTGTTCCCCCTTAGTCCTCCTGGGCTGAGTGCAGGTGGGAATGGGGGCAAACCGTTGTCACTTATCATCAGAGTGCATGCCAGGGTTGCCAACCTCCCGTGACTTTTTTTTTACTGATGGAGCATATTTTTTACTGATATCCTGAAATATGACAGAAACTCTTATTATAATCAAAGAAAATCGATATTTAAGCAGTATAAACAATATGTAAATGTTAAGAGTACGCAGAACAAGTGATTTGCTGGCTTTGCAATGAAAAATTAAAAACAGATTGACAAAATGTGAGCACAACTAGCATAATGAAAGACCTGGGGCACCTTGGGATGACCAGGAATATAAGTTCTGCGGTGTGTATAGAATGCTGCGGCGATCAGTATGCATAGCCAGATTTTGGCTAACATAGGGAGGGACTTAAAGGGGGATGATTAAACAGAATATGTGGCTAGTCCCTATATACACTGCACACATATATCAGTCCTTTTTTTCCCACAAAATATTCCTAACTACTGTACCATAATTGACAGCCTCACAGACACAAATAAACCTCAGGACAAAGGATACATTTTTAAAACTTAAACGCTTCCAGTACATATGCTGTTAGCCACACAAAAATTATATTATTTTGTCTGTCTGAACCTACCTAAAAGAAATAGTTCTTTGCAACCAGCAGCTGTAAAGACAATGAATACCTTGGTCAGAACTATGTAATGTACAACATATTGTATAAAGTGCAGGGGTTAGGAGTAACACAAAACAGCATATAGAGTGCAGCAGTCAGGATGAATCCTCTATTCCCATCAAAGTCCATTCTTATATCAAACTTCCCAGCATTCCCCTATACGTCAAGGTTCCAAGAGTTCCTACTTTCATCCCAAACTCAGAGTGCCCAGTGTTCCCCCTTACATCAGCGTGCCCCCTTACATTAGAGTCTCCACAGACTTCCTCCTTACATAAAAGTCTCCAGACTTCCCCCTTACGTAAGAGTCCCCAGAGATCGCCCTTACATCTGAGTCTGCAGGGTTTCCCCTTACCTCAGGGTCTGCAAGGTTCCCTTTTACAATTTAGGGGGGGACTCTGTGGACCCTGATGTAAAGGGGAACACTGCTGACCCCTACATAAGGGGGAACTCTGTGGAGCTTGATATAAAGAAGAATGCTGTGGATTCTGGATAAAGAGAAACTGTTGTAAGGGAGACTCTGGTTACCAAAGCCCTCCTCCCTCTTACACAATAGTCACTAGAGTTCCCCCTTTCATCAGAGTTCTCCTTTACATCAGACTCTACAGACCTCCCCATTACATCACAGTGCACAGAGTTCCCTTTTACTTCAGAGTCTGCAGTCAGTGCAAGGGAGGACTCTGAAGACCCTGATGTAAAGGGGAACACCGCAAACCGTTTTGTAAAGGGATCTCTGGTCACCAGATCCCCCCCTACACAAGGGTCCCCAGAGTTCCCCTTACGAAGAAATCCAGAGAACCCCATTACATCAGAGCTACATCAGAAACTGCAGGCTTCCTGCTTACAGTACAAGGGGAAACTCTGCAGACCCTGATGCAAAGGGAAACTCTGATGTAAGGGGAAATGCTGCAAACTTTGGCGTAAAGTGAAACTCTGAAGTAAGGTGGTCTCAGGTCCCCAAACATAACAGTTAGCAGCATTTCCCTTTACATCAGAGTTCCCCTGAATGCTGATTTAAGGGGGAACACTGGGAACTCTGATGTGGTGGGGGACTCTGGTGACCAGAGCCCGTCTCGCATCTCTGTGGAGGGGATAATGTTGCAGTGTGCACACAGTGACCTGTACTTCAGTGTGATCCAACCTGTCCCCTCCCCTACCACTGTGTGCAGAACAGGTGTGCAGAGACTCTTCCACTCTGATCACTGACATGCCACTCACTACCTGTGCCCTCTCTGCTCCTCCCAGAGAGAGCCTGACTGTCCCAGGCCTGGACTCCTCTGCTCACTTCCCTCCCCAAATACCCACTGGAATAGGGAAGGCTTACAATACGTGTATCTGCTCACAGTTTCTGCATTCTAAGTGAGCCTATCACACATGCATCAGAGGGCGGACCGACACAGTCACCTTCGAGGCTGACCACAACCCCTCCTGAGTCCTGTCCAATCACTGCAAGCCACAAGTCATGAGTTAGTTTCCAACAGGGCTGCCCAATCAGCTGCTGGGGGTGGAAGTAGGGGGAGGGAACTCTGTCCCCAGTGTGGCGCATGTGTTCTGTGTGCTGTGAACCTGCCTGGCAGCACACAGAGCCTGCCCTGATGTGAATGCAGTTTAACTGTCCATGACCAAGTTTGGTTTCCGGAATGCAGCCCCGGACAAGATTGTGTTGAGACAGCTGTTTAAAATCCGTGAGTGTTCCGGACAAATCGGGACTATTGGCAACTATAACTTTTACATCATGGGGAAGCTCAAAGCTGTCTGTGGACACTATGCCACATTCAAATGAACTGTTAGCAGGTGGTTCTATGGGCTGCCAATAGACATTAGATTGGGATCTGAAAAAATGACAGATTATGAGTCATATACAGTAGGTGGTGGAAAGACCAGTTTTAAAAAAGATCTATCATAGATGAGCTATAAAAAATGTTTCCACAAAGCTGTATTTATCAGCCGCTTTCAGTCAACCTTTCCTTGCCAATATTTTCACCTTTGTCTGACTTTGCCTATGTTTTAGTTACTTAAGCTTGTGAAGAATTGAACTTGATGGACACTTGTCTGTATTCAGCCTAAACTACTATAAAACCATGATAAACAACAGGTATGATGCTGAAGGCAAGCATAGAAAGCAAGTTTAAGGCATATAATGTAAGTTTATTCTACCATCTATCATATTTAACAGGGGCATTAGAGTGTAAGCTCCAGAGGAGAAGAGACTAATGTGACTGATTCAATGCTCTCTATTCAGCAATAGGGAATATAGGGAACCTCATAAAAGTAAAACAATATTAATAATGTGTGACCGTTGCAGGAACATTAAAAGTCTGTCAGCATTAAAGTCCAGGCCCCTGATGCAGCCAATTACACCCTCCCCTTTACTCCTGTAGGTCTGTTGGGAAGGACTTAAAGAAGAACTCCAGGGGAAAAAATGTTTCCGTACAATGGGGCTGCATGGGTTTACTACTCGTTTTTAAGGGTGAAGAGAGCGGAGATATACTTACCTTACTTACTAACAAAAGTTGCTTTAAAAATGGATAGCTGCTTGCAGGGCCATCCACGGCTCAAATTTTGGCCAGATCAGGAGAAATCGGCAGCATAGAGACTAATGTGACTATCTGATTGTTCTCTGTACAGTGCTGTGGAATACAGGGCTACAAACCATAGGAAATACAATGCTGCTGTCAGTCTGTGGTTAGACACTGCAGATTCACCTGTCCTGTCCTCCCCTTTTTTGTTTTACAGTGGCAGATCTGGCAGTATTGAGGAGGTCTTGACGTTTCTGTTGTTGCTCTTTTGTCTCCCCGGAGTCCCTAAGCTTAGCACCTCCCTGGGACCCAGGATCTTCGTTTATCATAAATGTCTACATAGCACAGTAGTGAATTGTGATTAAGAAAACAAATGAGAGTCTGAACACATATGAGCAAACACGGCTTCCTTCTATGGAGCAATCCCCTGCAGAATAACATTTCTTGACTGCAATATTGAGAGTAAATTGAAGAGCACAACACCACACATCCCCAGGTCCACTCCTGGCTCACGTCAATCAGTTTAAATTTCACAGTAATAAAGCCTGTCTTGCTGGCTCGTGTGAAAATTACCTATTTTGTTTGCTTTTTTCCAGGGAGAAAACAACGCAGAACAACTGTTTTGGATTATTGCTGGTATTTCTGAATCACAAAACTTTGATTAAAGCCCTTGTCCGCCCATTTTCATTTTATTTACCTGTAATATATACAGTATATTTTCTGTTATATTTAACCACTTAAGGACCGGAAGGTTTACCCCCTTATTGACCAGGCAATTTTTTGCGATACGTCACTGCTTTACTTTCACTGACAATTGTGCATTCGTGCAACACTGTACCTAAATAAAATTGATGTCATTTTTTCCCCATAAATAGAGCTTTCTTTTGGTGGTATTTGATCACCTCTGCGGTTTTTATTTTTTTGCGCTATAAACAAAAAAAAGAGTGACAATTCTGAAAACAAAAATTAAAAAATCAATTTTTTTTTATTAATTTGGGCCAATATGGATTCTGCTACAGATTTTTGGTAAAAAAAAATCCCAATAAGTGTATATTGATTGGTTTGTGCAAAATGTATCGCGTCTACAAACTAGGGGATAGATTTATGTCATTTTTATTTATTTGTTTATTTCTCTTTGTTTGTGGTCTCTTTGTTTATTTGGACTGCGACATTGCGGCAGACAGATCAGACACCTAACTGAAACTTTTGACACTTTTGAGGGGACCAATGACATTACTACAGTAATCAGTGCTAAAAATATACGCTGGTACTGTACTAATGACACTGGCAGGGAAGGGGTTAACACCAGGGGGGATTAAAGGGTTAAATATGTCCCTAGGGGGTGCTTTCTAACTGTGTGGGGGTGGTATTCACTGGATGAACACAGAGACCTGTGCTCCTAAATAGGAGGAACACAGGATCCTTATGTTAATCACTGACAGAACAGCAGTCTGCCTTGTTTACATCGGCATGCCGCCATTCTGTCTCCATGGAGAGAGATCGCGGGTGCCCAGCAGACATCTCGTCCACCAGACGCGCTAATTGGCTCCCCCTCTAGCCATTCGACACATGTACGTTGTTTCCCGTAACAGAGCTGACCTGCCTCAGTAAAACTATGGCGGCTGGTTGGCAAGTGGGTAATTTCCCTTCTTTCTTGATCTTTAACCACTTCCATACAGAGCAGTTAGACCCCTTTCCTTCCCAGACCAATTTTCAGCTTTCAGCACTCTCACACTTTGAATGACAATTGCTCAGTCATGCTACACTGTAACCAAACAAAATTTGTATCATTTTTTTCACACAAATAGAGCTTTCTTTTGGTGGTATTTGATCACAACTGGGTTTTTTTTCTTCGTGATATAAGCAAAAAAAGAGCAAAAATTTTGAAAAAAAAAAACACTTTTTTTTAGTTTCTATTATACAATTTTGCAAAAAATTAATTTTTCTTCATACATAGTGGCCAAAATTTATACTGCTACATATCTCTGGTAAAACTAACCCAAATTAGTGTATATTTTTTAGTCTGTGTGAAAGTTATTGAGTCTAGAAGCTATGGTACCAATTGCTGAAAATTGATCACACCAGATGTACTGACGGCCTATCTCCTTTCTTGAGGCCCTGAAATGTCAGGACAGTACAAATACCCCCTAAATGACCCCTTTTTGTAAAGTAGACAGTCCAAGGTATTTAGTAAGAGGCATGGTGAGTTTTTTGAAGTTATAATTTTTTCCCACAATTCTTGGGAAAATTAAGAAAAACATTTTTTTTTCTTTTTTTTCCCACAAAGTTGTCAATTTATAAGCCATTTCTAACACATAGCATGTACACAGCAAAAATGACACCCCAAAATACATTCTGCTACTCCTTCTGAGTATGGTGATACCACATGTGTGAGACTTTTACACAGCCTGGCCACAAAAAGAGACTCCACGTCCAAGTAGCACCTTCAGGCGTTATAGGAGCATGAATACACATAAAACTTTCTTACTACCTATCACACTTTTGAAGGCCCTAGAGCACCAATACAATGGAAAAGTCCACAAAATGACCCCATTTTGGAAAGCAAACACTCCAACGTATATTCTATGAGGCATTATGGGTCGTTAGAACATATCATTTTTTCCACAGGTTTTTGGAAAATGTGGGAAAAAAATTAAAACTTTTTTTTTTTTACACAAAGTTGTCAATTTATAGGATATTCCTAACACATAGCATGTACACAGCAAAAATTACACCCCAAAATACATTCTGCCTCTCCTCCTGAGTTTGGCAATACCACATGTGTGAGACTTTTTCACAGCCTAGCCATATAGAGGGGCCTAACATCCAAGGAGCATCATCATGCATCCTAGCCACTTGCCTAGGCCTATTTTTGACATTTGGTGTTTACAAGCTAAAATCAGTTGTTTTGCTAGAAAACTGCTTAGAACCCCCAAACATTATATATTTTTTTTAGCAGAGACCCTAGAGAATAAAATGGAGATTATTGCAATATTTTTTATCACACCGTATTTGCGCAGCGGTCTTCCAAACGCAATTTTTTGGGAAAAAATTCACTTTTTTTAATTAAAAAATAAGAAACCAGTAAAGTTAGCCCAATTTTTTCCATAATGTGAAAGATAATGTTACGCCGAGTAAATAGATACCCAACATGTCATGTTTCAAAATTGCGCACGCTCACGGAATGGCGACAAACTTTGGTACTTAAAAATCCCCATAGGCGACAATTTAAAAATTTCTACAGGTTGCCATCTTTGAGTTACAGAGGAGGTCTAGGGCTCAAATTATTCCCCTTTACATATGTGGGCGGGGTTTCTGTATGCGTTCGCTTCTGTGCACAAGCTCACGGGGACAGGGCGCTTTAATTTTTTTTTTTTTTCACTATTTATTTTATTTATTATTTTTTATTTTTACACCGTTTAAAAAAAAAAAAATGATCATTTTTATTTCTATTAAAAGGAATGTAAACATTCCTTGTAATAGAAATAGGCACGACAGGACCTCTTTTTTGTTAGATCTGGGGTCAAAAAGTCCTCAGATCTCACAAGTACACTAAAAGATAGAAAAAAAAAAAAATTATTATATAAAATGAAAAAAAAAAAAAGGACCTTTAAACCGGTTGCTAGGCAACAACATTTTCCGTAGCTCCGGTCCTCCAAGACCATAGAGTCAAGTGAGGGCAAGCTTGCCCTCACTCGACATCCTGTCTGTGAGGATCCGGGACCGGATCGTTTTCCCCGCTGCCGGCGGGTCCGGTAAGCGGGGAAAAGGACCAGAACGCGGCGGGAGGGGGGGCGCCTCTTCCGCCATCCCGGAAGGGTGATCCCACGGCGAATCCGCCGCTGGGACCACCCTTATCGGAAAGCCAACCGTCCACCGTTTAAAAATATACCAGGATTATGGCAGCTATCTGCGGCCATAACACCGGTATTTAGGTTTAAACGGAGGACGTATATAAACCTTTTTGGACTTGGACATGGTGGCTGTATGAAGGGTGACAGGTACTCGGGTACTTTGTTGGGCAGGTGACAGGCAGGTGACAGGTACTCTGGTACTGATGAGCAGGTGGCAGGTACTCGGGTACTCCGATAGGCAGGTGACAGGTACTCGGGTACTCTGATGGGCAGGTGACAGGCATGTGATAGGTACTGATGAGTAGTACTGATACTGATAGGTGATACTGTACTGATGGGTACTGATGATCAGTACTGATACGTGATAGGTACTGATGAGTACTGATGAGTACTGATGAGTAGTGATGGGTACTGATGAGCAGGCGGCAAGTACTCGGGTACTTCAGGCGTCAGGTACTCTGATGAGCAGGTGGAAGGTACTCGGGTACTCTGATGGGTAGGTGACAGGCACTCGGGTACTCTGATGGGTAGGTGACAGGTACTCAGGTACTCTGATGACGGGTACTCCGTTGACAGGTACTCAAAGTACCCGAGTACCTGTCATCAGAGTACCCGAGTACCTGTCATCAGAGTACCCGAGTACCCGTCATCAGAGTATCCGAGTACCCGTCATCAGAGTACCTGCGTACCCGTCATCAGAGTACCTGCATACCTGTCATCAGAGTACCCGAGTACCTGTCATCAGAGTACCCGAGTACCTGTCATCAGAGTACCTGAGTTCCCGTCATCAGAGTACCCGAATACCTGTCACCAGCCCATCAGAGTACCCGAATACCTGTCACCAGTCATCAGAGTACCTGATGGGCTGGTGACAGGTACTCGGGTACTTTGATGGGCTAGTGACAGGTGCTCTTTATTGGGGGGGGGGCAATCAGTGTGTTTAGCGTGCACTGTAATCAGTAACTAGCTGTTACCACACTCTCTTCCTCACACAGGATCAGTGTGTGAGGAGGAGAACACGGTGACAGCTAGTTACCGTGTTCTCTGTTGACATTTGTGACCGGCTGTGATTGGACACAGCCGGTCACGTGGTAAAGAGCCAATTTCATTGGCTCTTTACCTAGATTGGGGATCGACTCTGTCCGAGGGACGAGCCTCGTCCCCGATCGCTGCTCTGCGCGCCCCCGGGGGTGCGCATTGCAGAGAGAACGAGCGGCTCGTGCTGGAGCCACTCATGTGATCGGCTGTAATTGACACAGCCGATCACATGGTAAACAGCCAATTTCTATTGGCTGTTTACCTTGATCAGGGATGGGCTATGTCCGAGGGACGAGCCTCATCCCTGATCGCTGCGCTGTGCGCCCGGAACGGTAAAGCCATCCTGCCGGCGTCATATTACTATGCGCCGGTATGGATGTGGTTAAGGTTTATCATGTTGCTGTCTGTTCCTTCCCTCTCCAATGCATACCCTTAACAGTTCTGGATTCTGTGGGACTGTCCTGGGATTTAAAAAAAAAATGTTTCTACCACTGATCACTTATACTTTGGGGGGAGAGATTAATTTCTCCCACTGGTGTTGATGATGGGAAATGCCTCCATCCACTGACCACGATCTCTTTTTCATTTGACTGACCACCAAGGTGTGGTGTTGTTTTTCTCCCATGGACTGCCAATGCCAGGACATTTTTTGCCTGTCACTGCCTAGCAGATAGGACTGTGTTACATACTGCTGACCTTTGCACTCAGTATCTTGTGCTGTGTGTGACACCCTTGATCACTACATTCTGTACATTACAAACTCCTGACTGCTTTTTTCTATATGCTGTAATTTATGTTATATAGGCCTGAACACTGCACTCTGTAATCCGTACAGTACATTTCATACTCTAGATCTCGGTATTTATAGGAGTTGTAAAGTCAAGAAGGTTTTTTTTTTTTATCTTAATGCATTCTATGCATTAAGGTGATTATACAAATTACAACCAAAAATGACCCTCTCCTCCATATACAATTTCCCCTCAGGGAATCTTACAATCTAGATCAGTGATGGTGAACCTTGGCACCCCAGATGTTTTGGAACTACATTTCCCATAATGCTCAACTACACTGCAGAGTGCAGGAGCATCATGGGAAATGTAGTTCCAAAACATCTGGGGTGCCAAGGTTCGCCATCACTGGTATAGATCATCTCCATCAGCCTGACTGATTAGATACAAATTGACTGAATAGATCAGGTAGGTCCTCATATTACACAGTTTGGTGATTTTTTTTGGTAAAAAAAATCCCAAAAAGTGTATATCGATTGGTTTGCGCAAAAGTTATAGCGTCTACAAATTATGAGATATATTTATGGAATTTAATTTTTTTATTGTTTTTACTAGTATTGGCGGCGATCAGCAATTTTTAGCGGAACTGCGACATTGCAGTGGACGAAAAGGCACGAGTGAGACCAATATAGTGAACAGTGCTTAAAAAAAATGTGCTGTCATTGTACTAATGACACTGGCAGAGAAGGGGTTCACATCAGGGGCGATCAAAGGGCTAAATGTGCTCCTAAGCCTTGGGAGTAATTTCTAACTGTGTAGGGGATGCTTTGACTGGGGAAAGACAGAGAACTATGTTCCTCCTTAGCAGGAACGCAAGCCCTCCAACTTCCCCACTAACAGAACGGCGGCCTGCCTTGTTTACATAGGCAGATCAATGTTCTGTCTCTCCTAAGAACGATCCCCCGGACCCACTGTTTGGCTCCCGCCGTGTCCAATCACAGCAGGAGCGGGTCGCCAGCAGTGCGCACACGCCCCAGGCCAAGTGCACAAAATCACATACAGGTATGTAATTTTGCGCAGGAGGGCCTGCTCTGCTGCAGTATGTCTTCAAGGGGCAGTCTGGAAGGTGTTAAGGTAGGCTGTGTGTAGAAATAAACTTGTAATGAAACAGTTTCATATCTTATATATAGTATACTGAAGTTTATCCGTGATCGCTAGACTCTTTCTTGTGGTACAGTCATTAAAGCACATTTTGTGGGTAGAAGGACTGTGGCAGATGTGTGCGTGCTAGGTTCAACAGACAGGTCAGTGTCAATTATGTTTTTAGTGTGTATATCTTTAAACTTTGCCCACATGGTCATGCCCACTATGCTGGTCACACCTACTTCTCACCATGACATTCTATCCCTTAGCAAATTGTCTCTCTTTGTCAAGTTCAAAAATTGGGAGGTATGAAGGACCTAATAACATAGTTGGGGACTACATAGAAACCAGTAACTGTTCAAACATTGAAGTGATTGTAAAGCCTCGTTTTTACATATTTTCCTAAACTGAAGAAGACAGTAGATTTTTTAATTTTTTTTTTATTGGGAATGTTTTATAGCATAAAGTAAATAATATTGTTTTATTTTTTTTTTCAAAATTATCAGTCTTTTTTTGTTTATAGCGCAAAAAATAAAAACCGCAGAGGTGATTAAATACCAACAAAAGAAAGCTCTATTTGTGGGAAAATAGGTGCATCAATTTTATTTGGGTACAGCATTGCACGACTACACAATTATCAGGTAAAATAACGCAGTGCCGTTTTGCAAAAAATGGCCTGGTCATGAAGGGGGGTAAACCTTCCTGGGCTCAAGAGGTTAAAGCAAAACTTCAGGAGCATATAATGTACTTAAGGTAAAGCGGCCAGAAGTACAGTACAGTACATTATGTATAGCCCAGCATACAGAGTACAGTGGTCAGAAGTATGTAATGTACAACACAACATATATCGTGCAGGGCTCAGGAGTGTGTAACATACATAGTGCAGGTGTGAGGGGTGCCTAATATAGAGAATGCAGTAGTCTGGAGTAGCGCTGGATTTCCATTGCTGATGGTGTCCTGTGTGCTGGGGAGTGTCGGCGTCGCATACTGACGTGACGTCGACGTGCCCCGCCTCCATCGGGTACGACGATCTAGTACAGAACTTCAGTGGATTCCTGTGATTGTCTTCTTCAACAAGCCCTTCATCCATCCATCCATGGCAGCGGTTTCATTGTGAGTAGTTCTTGTGGCCTGAAATCCAGCTCCACTCAATGGTCTCTCCTGTGAGGAATGATGTGTACATACATTTGCATTATCCCACACAATTTTAATAAAAATATATCATTCATATATTTTTATTAAAATTGTGTGGGATAATGCAAATGTATGTACACATCATTCCTCACAGGAGAGACCATTGAGTGGAGCTGGATTAGTTGCTGATGCCTTGCAATTTGCAAAGGAGTTCCCTCTTCCTCAGATCCCCTGTTTCTGTTTGATTTGTGAGTAGTTCTTGTAACATATGGCCTTTATGTGTAATCCAGCTCAACTCAATGGTCTCTCCTCTGAGGAATAATGTGTGCATTTGCATTATCCCACACAATTTTAATAAAAATATATGAATCATATATTTTTCATATATTTTTATTAAAATTGTGTGGGATAATGCAAATGTATGTACACATTATTCCTCACAGGAGAGACCATTGAGTTGAGCTGGATTTCACATAGAGGCCATATGTTACAAGAACTACTCACAATCAAACAGAAACCGCCAGGGATCGTCAGTATGCGACGCCAACACGCCCCCGCACACAGGACACCATGGAAATATATATATTATACCTTTTAGCTGATAAAAAAAAAAGGCTTTGCGTGTGTGCGGGGGGTCGGGGGGGGCCTCCATGTCCATTTTGCTTGGGGCCCCCAAATTCCTTCAAATGGCCCTGCTCTCTGTTAGAAGTCCAGTGCATTCTTTGCAGATGTGTTAAACAGTGTGTCCCCAGTGGGGTGCAATCGGTCCTTCCAGGCTACTTCTAGCTCACTACAGAACACAGTGACCAGTGGAAGGGAAACCTGCCTTCAGCAAATTCTATCAAACACACACTGAAGGGTAAAATAGCAGTTTAGCCCAAAGCCAAGAAGCTTTCATTCTCTTTCCTGCCAGAAAAGTAAATATTCAGCTTCTTCTACTGCCAGGAGCAGCTGGACGTTAGAGACACGTTACAAAAGACTAATAAAGATTAATGCTGTAGCCCCCTCCTAGTTACAGTGGGGGAAATTATTTTTTGATCCCCTGCAGATTTTGTAAGTTTGCCCACTTACAAAAAAAGGAAGGGTCTATTATTGTTATCATAGGTGTATTTTAAATGATAGAGACAGAATATCAGCCAAAAATCCAGAAAAAACACATGATACAAATGTTATAAATTGAGTTGCAGTTCAGTGAGTAAAATAAGTATTTGATCCCCAATAAAAAAATGACTTAGTACTTTGTGGAGAAACCCTTGTTGGCAATTACAGAGGTAAGATGTTTCTTGCAGTTGGTTACCAGGTTTGCACACATCTCATGAGGGATTTTGGTCCACTCTTCTTTACAGATCTTCTCTAAATCCTTAACGTTTCTTGGCTGTCACTTGGCGACTCAATCCTATAGAACATTTATGGAGGGAGCTGAAACTTTAAGGTCTGGAGACTTGGTAGGCCACTTCATGATCTTAATGTGCTACTTCTCGAGCCACTCATTTGCTGCCTTGGCGGTATGTTATTGGTCATTGTCGTGATGGAAGACCCATCCAGGACCCATCTTCAGTGTTTTGGCTGAGGGAAGAAGGTTCTCATCCAAGATCTTACAAGTCGGCCTGTACCTTTAGCAGAGAAACAGCCCCAAAGCATAATTTTTTCACCTCTGTGCTTGACTGTAGGGGTGGTGTTCTTAGTGTCATCGTCAGCATTTTTTCTTCCTCCAAACAGGGTGAGTTGAGTTAATGCCAAGGAACTCAACTTTGGTCTCAATTGACAACAGCACTTTTTCCCAATCCTTCTCTGAATCATTTAGATGTTCATTGGCAAACTTCAGAGGGGCCTGTACACGTGCCTTCTTGAGGAGGGGGACTTTGTAGTCGCTGCAGGATTTAAATCCATGACAGCATATTGCCTATTGTATTACCAAAGGATTGTTTGGTGACTGTAGTACCAACTACCTTGAGATCATTCGCAAGCTCCTCCTGTGTAGTTCTGGGCTAATACCTCACTTTTTTTATGATCATCCTTACCCCATCAGGTGAAATCTTGCATGAAGCTCCAGACCAAGGGCGATTGTTGGTATTTTGTACTTCTTCCATTTGTGAATAATTGCACCAACAATTGTCTCCTTCTCACCAAGATTCTTGCTGAGGATTTTGTAGCCCATTCCAGCCTTGTGCAGGTCTACAGTCTTGTCCCTGGTGTCCTTTGACAGCTCTTTGGCCTTACACATGATGGTGATGTTTGAATGGCAGAAAGATTCTGTGGACAGGTGTCTTATACACATAACAAGTTGTTGTTAGGGGCACCTTCTTCAATTTACAGGATTAATCTGTGTACCACATGAGCACATACTGTAGCCAGTCTGTGGGAGCCAGAATAATTGTTGGTTGGTAGAAAATCAAATACATATTTTACTCACTGAACTGCAACTCGATTTATAACATTTGTATCATGTTTTCTTTTCTGGATTTTTGGATGATATTCCATCTTTATCATTTAAAATACACCTATGATAACATTTATAGACCCTTAATTTTTTGTAAGTGGGAAAATTTTAAAAATCTGCAAGGGATCAAATAATTATTTTCGCCACTGTAGGTTGCAAGGTAGAACCAATTTGTCAGGGTGGGGGGGGGGGGTTGTTCCTTTTTTTAATTAAGGGAGCAGAGATTTTTTGGTTTAGTCTGTTCAGGGTTTCACATGCTGTGAGTTTGATTGCTCCTACCTGCCTCTAGAAGAAGCTTCTAGAGCTTAGGGATGGAGAATTCAAATAACTAGCTTGAATACTGATCAGGGCCTGGGGAGGTGCATCCATATGGTGTCTTTGCATCTGATAACTATTCTAAAGCCCTGGAGAGATTGTCTTTCCCCAGGAAAGAAACTTCCAAGCCTCAGGTGGCTATTGCCCATGAGGCAGTCTATGGACTGTGTTGCTGTTCTGTGAGGTCTCAGTGATGGCAGAGCTGGGACTTGCAAGTGATCGGAAACTTATTGAATGATTTTACCAAAGGTATCTGGTCTAGAGAAGGACTGTCTCACTCACTGGATTGTGTCTGGAGGAAGATCAAGCTGGTAGGTGGCAGTGAGTAACGACCCTGAATTAATTCCTGGTGACTGTGTGCTTTTAGGAAATGAGTGCCAGAGGTAGTTTGGACTGGGACTGCTCTTTTAGGTTCTCAGATACTGACCTTTCCCTGTCCACACCAGTTCCCTGGACTGTGAACTTGGGGAAGACTGCCCCCTGTACTGTGCAGTCTTCCTGCAATTGCACTGGATACCAATAGCTATCCAGTGGCGCAGGGTAACCAAAAAGACTTGCCTCGTGGTCCCTATCTGTGAGGTATTAGACCAGTGGTCTCCAAACTGTTGAACTGAATGTGGCCCCTTTCTTGTTTTTATTTGGCCTTTGGGGCACTACTCCTCCAACTGATACTATGGGACCATGAGGCAAGTTTCTTGTGTTACCTTGCACCACTGGACAGCTATTGGTACGCCAATGATGGTATCCCATTTCTACAACTGACACCAATGATGGGCCACTATACCTCCTACTGACCCTATTGATGGAGCAATATTCCTCCCATTGACACCAATAATGGGGCACTATTTCTCCCACTGACACCAATGATGGGACACTATTCCTCCTATTGATACCACTGATGGGGTACTAGTCTTCCTACTGATACCAATGATGCAACATTATTCCTCCCACTGACACCAATAGTGCCCCCGTTGGTGTCACTGGGGCACTATTCCTGCCACTGACACCAACGATGGAGCACTATTCCTTCCATTTAAACCAACAATGGGGCATTGTACACTCCCACTGACCACAGTATGGCCCTTTCAAGCCTGAAGAATAATAAGCTGCCTCTTTGCTTAGAAACTTTGGAGACCCCTGCATTAGACTGTCCAATTTTCATAGTTGCATAAGAAGATGACTTCCCTCTAATTGCTAAGTACTAACCATTTTTAATTATCCCATTCCCTAATCCTTCTCCCATTACAAGTTTTACTAGCAATAAATTACAAAAAGGCAACCCCTAGACTGTTTATTGGAGCCGTAGTGAATAGACTGTTGCTTGGTTTGAAGGTGGCCTCTCTACTGCTTGGGGAGGAAACCAGTTAAAATCAGTGGCTGCCTGAGGAGGTAGCACTATACTGCTATTGCAGCCTATTTACAAATCAATGCCCACATTTGGGCTCTCTCCCACACCCATACAGCTGTAAAATTGGGATAAGTAGCTATGTCTGCACAGCCACTGAATCCCCATAGACATTAATAGGCTGCCTGCTCGCATAAACAAGGCTCTCATTTATGAACTACTGGTGTCAGCACCCATCTGAATGAGGCCTAAGACCCGTCAAAAAAGACAAGAGGGGAAATAAAAAGCAAAAAAAAGAACAAAACTGAAAAAATATTTCCGTGGAAGCAGAATATACCGTTCACAACACACGGGAGAGCATTTATGCAACCAAAAGGATATCTGTAAACTCTCTATCTTGTGGAAAACATAAATTGTAGGTGTAGCTCTCAAGGAAGGTACAATGTACCAAAGATGGAAAAAGGCATGCAATGTCAGATGGTTAACACACCATAAGTAAATGTGCTATCATAAACCCTGGGTTTAAGTAAAAGGTGTGTGTGTAGCCCAAAACTAAATAAACAACTGATCTAACTATGGGAATGATGCAGCCTAGAAAACCATTCAAATCCAGCTAAAAGATAAAAACAAGGTGCAAAACCTCCATAGTGTAGCATGTAGCAAAAACATATGCATATACATGGATTAATGATGCACTCACAAAGGTAACACTGTATGGGCAGGTGGGTATAGGTCAGATGGAAATAGGAGACCGGCAGGGCGACATCCACAAACCCCAGCCTTGGCAACCAATATGGGGATAGGACTGAACCCGGACACCTCTGATTGCTGGAGCCATTAATCCAAAGGACCGCTGTAACCACTGTTAACGATACCTGGATCACAGAAGATCAGTGCTGTGAGGGGGGGTATAATGAGAGCTGTGGGGATTAATGCTGGGACTGGAAGTAAAGAAATAACAGTTATTAGTTGAAGATAAAAAAAAAAAATAGCTAGAAAAAGCACAATTTCCGGGGAAATTGTGTAAAGTGTTCTTGCGGCCACGGGTAGTCTCCAGCTGCAGTGGGCGGAGTAACTATGTGTGTGTGTGGGAGTGGCATCAGTTTGTGAGTTTGTGTGGGGGTGTGGTGTGTGTGTGTGTGTGGCGTGTCTGTGCGTGTGTGTGTGTGTGGCGTGTCTGTGCGTGTGTGTAGTGTGTGTGGTCTGTGTTGTGTGTGTGTGTGTTTGTGTGTGTGTAAGTGTTGTGTGTTTAAGTGTGGTGTGTGTGTGTGTGTGTATGTGAGGGGGGGGTGTGTGTTTGTGTGTGTGTAAGTGTGGTGTGTGTGTTGTGTGTGTGTGGTGTGTGGTGCGTAAATGTGTGTGTGTGTTACTCCTCCTGGTGATGCTGTCCATCCAATCGAGGTTTGCGTCCGGGATGCTCAGTCCATCATGGAGAAACAAAGACCGGCTATCTCCAGTGAGCTTCCGGGTCCCGGGCAAGGCTGTGATGGGAGGTGGAGTAATGCATGTGGCGTCACCAGGGAGCTTGTTGCAACATGACGCGTTTCTGAGCAATATTGTTTCCTTCATCGCCATTAGTGTTGTATCTCCTCCCTTTCCTTTTCACGTAGTAACAACCTATATAAGACTCTGTAGTATCGTCACTTACATACACCTGATGATGCCCATTTGGGACTTGGCGCATGCTCAGAAACACGTTGTGATGGACTGAGCATCCCTGACGCATACCTCGAGTGAATGGACGGTATCACCAGGAGGAGTATCGTTTGAGCCTTGTCATAAGCCTGATTTTTTTTGGCTCTTGTGAGTTGTTACTATTACTCCTATTGCTTCATTAAAATCAGTCTACACTAATGCCTAATACACACGCAACGATTATCGGCCGACCGATCGGCCGACTTTTGTCCAGAGTTGTGTTTTGTTGGTTGGAATGTGTCTAGACTGCACACGAATTTTCTCGGCCAACAAAAATCAACTTCAGAAGTGATGTCATGTGCTGGTTTACTTTCCGTGTGTTTTTTCTTCTCTGAGCATGCCCAGTCTTGCTCATCAGATTTTTGTCTGCCGAAATCTGTACTGACTGACGGAAAATCAGCCGTTGTGTTGACGGCCAACAAAAATTTTATAGCCTGCACACCAGATGTTTTTCGGCCGAAAAGTCGGAGTCGGTTGTCGAAAGCATCATACTAACAAGCCGAAAATCGGCCGATCGGACGTTGGGCGAAAATTCCCGGCCAATAATCGATCCGTGTGTACGAGGCATTAGTGCGCTTTTCTGTGTTTTCTATGTAATCTGCTGGTAATGGTTCGCTGTGTTTTGTCAATTCCAAAGTCAGCGCAGCCCTCTACCAGGAAATTCTAGAGCACTTCATGCTTCGCTCCACTGATTAGCTTTATGGAGATGCTGATTTCATTTTCAAGCAGGACTTGGCATCTGCCAAAAGTATCAATACATGGTTTATTGATCATGGTATTACCGTGCTTGATTGGCCAATAAGGATGGGCTTTATATTCAAGTCGACAATACGTTCGACTCAAACATCGGGTGTTCGTGTGTTCAATGAACACACAAACACCCGGGGCGCTCGAAGGAAAGTTCGCCTGCCGACAAGCACCCCATAATGCACTGCGCGATCGCAGTGCATTAGGTGCTTGTGATTGGCCAAAGCATGCACCTGACCTGTATGCTTTGGCCAATCACAGAACTGTCAGAGTCCTGTCAGAGCCATGATTGGCCAAAGGCAAGGTGCCTTTAGCCATAAATGGCTCAGGGGCTAAGTCCATGCCCCACACTATATAAGGCTGCTGCTTACACAGCAGCTGTGTATAGTGAGAACAATAGAGATTAGGCAGGTAGTGAACTCAGTGTAGTGTACAGGCATACTCCACTTTTAAAATGTATGGATAAGTTGTAGTCCTGGGTCCCCTCTCGGTGCTCCCCAAGTTTGGTGCCCCTGTTGCTTGTGGTTTGTGAGCAATGCCATGTCAAACTGACCAAGATTTCCTATAGACGCCAATGTTAAAGACAGGGAGCAGTGCCATGTCAAGCTCACCAAGATTTCCCATAGATGCCAATGAGCACTGACAGTTGAAAATTGGTCTAGACAGAAAGGGATAAAAGTGCCCTGTATTTAGGTGGTTAAGGGGAACCCTATGACAGAATTTTAAAAAAATGGCCCGGGGTCCTCCCCAAAATCCATAGCAGGCCCTTTGGGTCTGGTACAGATTTTAGGGGACCTCCACGCCAAAATTAAAGAAAAAAAAACGGTGTGAGGTTCCCCCCCAAAATCCCTACCAGACCCTTATCCGAGCATGCAGCGTGGAAGGCCAGGAAAGGGAGAGGGGCGAGCAAATGCCCACCCGTCATGAACCATACCAGGCTGCTTGCCCTCAACATGGGCAGGGTGTTTTTGGGGACAAGGGCCTCTTCCTGATAACCCTGGGCTGTGGTTGTGGAGGTCTGTGGGTGGGGGACTTATCGGAATCTGGAAGCCCCCTTTAACAAGGAGGCCCCCATGTGAATGGGTATCAAGTATATCGTACCCATTCCTATTCACCAAAAAAAGTGTAAAAAAAAGTAAAAACCATTGGGAACAGTTTTTGACAAGTCCTTTAATAAAAAGAAAAAAATATAGTTTCCCATAATGTAAATCCATCATCAATCACCGTGCCTGCTGTACCTGAAAAATAAAAAATATGTGATGTCAGAAGGGGCAGCGCTACCGGGTGATGAAGCTGGAGGCCCCCCCCCCCTGCCTATAAAAGAACTGTCAAAGCTGAAGATCGGGCATACGTGGGTAGCCTCTTGAGAGGCAAAGCATTTTTTAAAAATTTTTCTATTTTTCAGTCCAGCGGGCATCATGATTGAAGATGAATTTAGATCAAGGGACACTATTTTTTTTCTTTTTAATAAAGGACTTGTCACAAACTGTGTTCTGTGGTTTTTACTTTTATACACATTTTTGGTGAATTGATACCCATTCACATAGGGGGGGGGGGCTGGGATCTGGGGGCCCCCTTGTTAAAGGGGGCTTCCAGATTCTGATAAACCCCCCAACCACAGACCTTGACAACCACAGCCCAAGGTTGTCGGGAAGAGGCCCTTGTCCCCATCAGCACCCATCCCCCCCTTGTTGAGGGCATGTGCCCTGGTATGGTTCAGGAGCAGGGGGCGCTCGCTCGCCCCCCCCCCTTTCCTGACCTGCCAGGCTGCATGCTCAGATAAGGGTCTGGTATGAACTTTGGGGGGGGGGGGGAACCCCACGCCGTTTTTTTTTTTACATTTTGGTGCCATTTTTTAAAAAAAAAAATGTATCTGTATTGCCAGGAGCTGGCAATACATTACAAAAATTTTTTTTTTTTCCTTTAGAAATGTCAGTATTGCTGCAGCGGGCTCTATACATCGTACAGATGTGCCACTTTAAAGGCACAATAAGGGAAACCCCAGGCACGATAATTAAAGGAATTTTTCATTTTTATTGTTTCACTTTAAGCATCATTAAAATCACTGCTCCTTTAAAAATGATTGTTTAATTAAAAAAAATAATAAAAAATCTGCATTGATACATGTCCTTCAGGGCAGTACCTAGATCCTCATACCTTTTTATGGCAATAACTTTCATATAAGCCTTTAAAATGAGAACTTTTGATTTTCATGTATAGACTTTATTAGAACGTTTTCCCTGTTCGAGATATTCTGGTGTGAACCGAACAGGGGGGTGTTCGGCCCATCTCTATTGGCCAGCAAACTCGCCTGACCTAAAGCCCATAGAGAATCTGTGGAGTATTGTCAAGAGGAAGATGAGAGACACCAGAAAGAACAATGCAGATGAGCTGAAGGCTTCTATCAAAGGAACCTGGGCTTCCATAACAACTTAGCAAGTGCCACGGTCTGATTACCTCCATGCCACGCCACATTGATGCACTAATTCATGCAAAAGGAGCCCTGAACAAATATTGAGTGCCTACTATACTGTACACGGACATACATTTCAGTAAGCAAACATTTCTGTATTAAAAATTATTTTTGTATTAGGTCTTATGTAATATTCTAATTTTCTGGGATACAGAATTTTGGTTTTTCACTAGCTGTAAGCCATAATCATCAAAATTAAAAGATAGAAATGCTTTAAATATATCACTCTGTGTGTAAGGCATCTATATAAATTATATGAATTTCACTTTTTGAATTGAGTTACTGAAATAAATTAACTTTTTGATGAAATTCTATTTTTATGAGATGCACCTGTGCATACACGTTGGTGTAGAATGGATCTATGTGATTGGCGTTTCCCAATGTGACTCTTACAGCCCCCTAAGTTTTTACTTTATATACTTTTGTTTAACTGAGTCTGAGATGCTGTCTTTGGCCACTACGGGCCCACCTTTCTGTTGCGGCACACACTATTCGAGTGTGTATAAATTAGTTGAGGGTAGCCCAGTCAGTCAGACTAATGAAGGGGCGTGTAAACCTTAAAACACATTCTAACTGCGCATGCACCATAAGCAAAATGAGGTGGAAGAGGTTTCTGTCTCCCAGCTCCACATTCGGGTTCTGGGCATGAACAACAGTGGTTACAGTGGTCCATTGGATTAGTGGCTCCAGAGATCAGAGGTGTCCAGGTCCGGTCTGGTCCTATCCCCATATTAGTTGCCAGGGCTGGGTTTTGTGAATGTTGCCCTACCGGTCTCCTGTTTCCATCGGACCTATGCCCACTTGCCCATACAGTGTCACCTTTGTGAGTGCATTTTTAATCCTTAATAAATGTACACATTTTCGCTACATGCTACACTATGGAGGTTTTGCGCCTTGTAGCTTTAATTTTATAAAAAGAAAAAAACCATGGACAGCACAAAAAAAACAGAAAGACAGCTAAAAAACAGTTAATTACTAGAAGCCAGTCTAAAGAATATTTTCCTTCACTGGTATAAGTAAACACATAGGTGAGAAAAACATAGAGAAGTGTCAAAGGGCCACAAATTTGGCACAGTTTGCAGCTTTGCAAAATGAAAGTGATGGATCTCCCCTCTAAAAACGTTTGTTTATAAAATAAAGCTTTTGTACAAATACTGAAAAAAGTCATGGAAAACAAATTAAAGTCCAATAAAATTGATTTAAAAACTATCACACTTCCAGCTAAACTCAACACATGAAGCTGGAAATTGAGTGTCCATTCACACCATCTAATGTTCGTTGGGGTCACTGACAAAAGAAATGCATGCACTATAATTTGATGGGCACCACATGGTAGTACATTGCCATGCATTGCTGCATATTGTGGCAATTCATGCGTTATCCCAAATAAATGCTGTGAATGAGTCCTTAGCCTGGAAGTCAGACAGCTATCAGCAAGCAATGCTTCTAGCAAGGCCATCCAATTTCTGTTTTTTTTTTTTTTGCTAAAAATCAAAATTCAGGATGGAAAAAATACATATAGATTTTAATTGAAAGGAATTGGAGAGCTGGTGAGTCATAAACGTGATTTTTACATTGGAGACATACAGACAACTGTCACCTTGTGTTATAATAAAATATTGTGTGACAAATTTGTATCACTTTGCACAATGTAACTGAGGCACAAGGGAAGAACCAGCTCATTATCCGAGTGCTTAAATGTCAGAGAACCAACCAAGACCAATATATACTGATCAGCAGAATTTATCATAATATTATATGATTTTGTAGTCATTTACATTTCAAATTCAGATGCCTGAGACATTTCCTTACAACCTATATTATGACAAACCCAGGCAGAGTATGTCAGATTAATTATTTAGGCATATGAATGTACCACTGTCAATCAAAGTCAGTGAGCCAGTGAGGAGAGAGTGGGTGGGACCCAGCTACGGCTCTGTGTCTGAATGGACACAGAGAGCAGCGGCTCGGCTCTGGTGCCCCCATAGCAAGCTGATTGCTGTGGAGGCAATTGGGAGGAGAGAGGGGCCAGGAGCACCAGCGAGGGACCTGAGAAGAGGAGGATCTGGGCTGCTCTGTGCAAAACCACTGCACAGAGAAGGTAAGTATAACATGTTTGTTATTTTAAATAAAACAAGACTTTATTATCACTCTAAATTGGATCTTCACCCATAAATTGAAAGTCCCTCCTGTACACCCAATCCTTGCTCTGCTATCTGTATCTGTTGTTTTTTTTTTTTTTTGCGTTTAGTCCTGCCTTCAATAAAAACATCTTCCCCTGAGCAAATTACATGTACTATGCCCACTGTATCTCCTGGGATATGTATGTTGCATATGAAAGGAATGCCTTTATGTTTCATTGACAGAGGACAAGAGGGGTGAGCCTAGTGGTGTGTCATCGGGAGGCTCGCCAGCTGAACCTGGAAGAGACGGCAGAATTCTGGATGATGTCACACACAAACATGGCAGCGTGTGACCTGACTAGCAGCTTCTGAAAAGAAGATCTCGGCAGGATAACACTGCAGGGTTGGTGAATATCTAAACTGTGGAGAACCCACTAGGTAAGCAGGGGTTAAAAAAAAAAGGGTGGAAACCTGAAGATCCACTCTAACCAAAAAAAAAAAAAAAGGGGGGAGTGAACAAAGATGCAGAGGTATAATCCAAACATATGAGTAATTTTAGGGCTCTTTCACACGGCCGCTCCGTGTGTCTGCAAATCATCCTATTTTTTTGCGGATGATTTGCAGACATAATGTAAGTCTATGGCATTGCGGATGTCACCGGAATACCATCCTCTGACATCCGATTTTCCTCCTTTCAGTTCTGTTCCGTTTTTTGGAACGGAACAGAACCCTATTTTTCCTCCGTTCAAAAAACGGAAAGGAAGGAAAATCGGATGTCAGCGGTCATCCGCAATCCCCATAGACTTACATTATGTCCGCATATCATCCGCAAACAGATGGGATGATATGCGGACTTACGGAGCGGATGACACAACTGTCATCCGCTCCGTGAAAAAAAAAAAAAAAAGTCCCGCAGCGGACAAAAGCAGCGGAGCGGCCGTCTGAAAGAGCCCTTAGAGTTGCAGGACAGTATAAAAAAGGAAGTTTATCTAACTTTTTTTTTACACATTGTTTATCAAACGAATAAAGGGTACAAGCATGCATGCTCTAAAAAACATTACAAACTAGACTGTACAAATACTGAAATGTAAATGTAATGTTATCATCTCTACAATATACACTATACTGTTAAAAGTATTGAGACTCCTGCTTTTACACACACATGAACTTTAATAGCATCCCAGTCTTAGTCCGTAAGGTTCAATATTGAGTTGGCCCACCCTTTGTAGCTATAAGAGCTTTAACTCTTCTAGAAAGGCTGTCCCCAATGTTTAGGAGTGTGTCTATGGCAATGTTTGACCATTCTTCCATAACTGCATTTGCGAGGTCAGGCTCTGATACTGGTCGAGAAGGCCTGGTTCGCAGTCTCCACTCTAAATCATCCCAAAGGTGTTCTATTAGGTGGAGATCAGGACTCTGTGCAGGCCAGTCAAGTTCCTCCACCAAACTCGCTCATCCACATCTTTATGGACCTGAATACATATTGGTCTAAATGTATTAGGAAATTAGTTTTTTTTACATTTTTTATTGGATATGTTTTATAGCAGAAAGTAAATAAATATATTTTTTTTCACAACTGTTTTTTTTTTTTTTTTTTTGTTTAAGCACAAAAAATTAAAAAGCAGGGGCATGGTAAAGTAAGGAAGTGTACTGAAAGAGCTCCAGCCACCTCTTCATGGTTTTTCAGTAAATTATAGCTGCTCTACACCCGGCATGAGCACAAATAGGAAGAAAAGAACGAGGACACTCCAAAGAACCTCCCCAGGGTCGGAAATCCACCGCTACCTTCCCGAAACTGCACCGCATGGACTCGGGCCCGAATGCTGAGTACACATGGGACGCCTGGAGTGGCTCCAGCAATGGAGTGCTCTCCTATCTCGCCCTCTACCTCTACTTTATCTGACTCCTGAACTGAATGCCCGACACCACTATCCTTTCAAGCCCGACCGGAGCAACTGTCGGCCATCCCGGCGGATCTGGGGGACCCTGATATCAGGACTCTGCTTCAGGCATTGCTGACTAAACAGGACATGGAGGCCTTGGTGCTCCGCCTCGAGGAGGCACACAGCAGGGACTTACAGGCAGTCCGGTCAGAGGTCCAACAGCTGTCCGACAGACTTAGCAGCGGGGAATCCTCTCTCTCCACCCTAGAGGCCAGGGTCTCACGGCTGGAACGGGATCAGACCACTCAGGCGGGCCATGTTGCCTCCCTCCAGCTACACCTGGAAAAGCTGAAGGACCACAGCCGACACAACAACCTACGGCTGCGGGGACTCCCTGAGGCGATGGGTCAGCCAATTATGCACTCCATATGCCAGCGCCTGGCTCCTGCTATACCGCCCAGGGAATTTGAGTTTTGCCCGGGTCAATAGAGCCCTGAGGCCGCACTCATCTGATCCAGAGAGGCCGCGCGACATCATCTGCCGCCTCCACCACTACTCTCACAAGGAGATGATCCTCCTGCGAGCCTGGGAAACTGGGGACTTGGACTTCGATGGAGCTAGGGTTTGCATCCTGCCGGACCTCTCAAGAGCCACCCTCCAGAGAAGAGCCCTGATGCGCCCTTTACTTGAGAAGATTAGACAACTCGGATGTACCAATAGATAGGGCTTCTCTATTTCGCTCACAGTGCGTAAGGGTCCATCTTCCTTCACCATACATCATCCGGATGACCTACCTTCCCTCTTCACGTTTCCAGAGAAGGACTCTATCTCGGTCCTGAACTGGCTGCAACATCTGCAGGGGCAGGCTGCAAGAAATACCACCTACCGGCGTGACCCGGGCCTGCCGCCTCGCACACCGAGATGGCGCTGGCGGCCGGGACCTGGGTCAGCTCCAGATGACCGAGAGGCGTAATCTCCTTTATGATGCCGCCTGCTACACTGCACAAGACTGTTCAATTGCCTTGGGAACTGATAATTATAACTGCTGACCCCCTATGCCTTCCCTTTTCAGGAGCAGGAAACTTCACGTGCCCCACACCCTCCTCCTTTCATGCCTTGATTGAGTTTCACATAGATCGTGTTCAACAGTATTGGGGTTAAGTTTAGTTACATGTTCTGACCCCACTCTTTTGGATTTTCTTTTTCTATAATTTATATGCTGTGGATATTTGAATGTGTAATGCTTCCTAAAGTGTAAGTGACGTTTTAATGTCTAATGTTTGGTCAAAACAATGTGTGATCATGGTCCCTCAGACCCATAACATGGGTTCCACAGCTCTGTGTCGCGCCTTTGAGCACCATATCACCCCGAGCTGCTATTGTTGGGCCAGCGAGGTGCGACGGATGGTGCCAAGGGGGTGGACAGTGTAAATGGTCCCTCCCGCCATTCTTCCCCCACTGCTCCTCCCCACCGCCCCTCCCCGCCTGCCTGCCTACACCCTCTATTCCTTCTGGCTCCTGCCGTGGGGGGGCGGGGGTGGGGGGTTTGCCTATGGTTGTGGGCATGGACGTCCTGCCTTTGGCACTAGAGCGAGTATGCTGCCACTCTCGGAGTGCCGTACGCGTGACCACGGGTCTGGCCAGGTGCTATATCACCCCCTTCCCTTTCACCAGTTTGGCGGGAGGTGTGGTGGCGCTACTGGGGGCCCCGGTGTCCTTGCACGCTGTTAACCTGTTAGATTCATTGGCAGCATTAAGGTTACTCTGGCTACCCTGTGCCTGATGTGCCTAATGTTCATCAAGACACTTTTCTACGTAAGACCTTCACCCTATACTGGACTTTGCTGAAGGCCGTCTAATTCTGGGTGGAGACTATAACATTCCCTTCGACCCTGACTTATTCTTAAGCTCCTCCATGACCTACAATTAGTGTATGCTTGGCGCACCCTCCAAGCTGGAGAATGGGACTACAATTTTTTTTTCAAACCCACACCAACTATACTCACACAAAGATTTATTCTTGGTCCCACAGCTACTCCTCTTCTTGATGATTGATGTCTCCATTGGTTCCATTATGTGGTCTGACCACGCTCCTATTATAATGAGGGTACTGTTGGGGAGATCAGCCCCAGACACTGACAAAAGATGGCGCCTCAACGAGAGCCTGCTGCAAGACCCGGAGATCTTGGCGGATGTCACCCAACAGCTCCAACTACATTTTATTACAAACGACATCCCAGACTGTGACCCTGGGTTGATCTGGGAAGCCCATAAGGCAGTTATTCGAGGGGTCCTCATAAAGCACGGCTCACACGTTAAAAAAGAAAGAGAAAAACAAGTCACTAAGCTCCTTTCCAATATTATTGCCCTAGAACTAAGACATAAATGCTCGCTGGATCCTTCTCTTGGATCTGACCTTGCTCAAGTCCGGAGACAGGTGTCTGACTTACTCCAATTTAAGGCCAAGGCAGCTCTGCAGCACTGAAGGAAACTAACTTATGAGTTGGGTGACAAATGGGGCAAATTACTGGCGAAAGCCATCAGAGAGCAACGACTAGCCTCCTATGTACATTTTTTAAAAGACAACAGTGGCCAAAAAACTATCATTACCCGAAGATATTTCCCAACGATTTGGTGACTTCTACTCCCAGCTATACCATATACCCCAGACAGCTACTCATTCTGCCAAGGTAGACAAATACCTATCCTCCATCCCTATGACATGCCTCCCATGCCCTGAGGGGGAGGCCCTGGAGGCGCCCTTCTCGGTGGAGAAGTTGCAATTTGCTATCAAAACTACGAAATCTGGTAAAGCTCCAGGCCCGGATGGGTAACTATAAAAAATTCCAATCCTTACTAATACTATCCATGCTTAAACTGATACCACCAAAATGAAAGCTCTATTATGGCGGAAAAACAGGACATAAATTTTGTTTGGGTACAGCGTTGCATGACTGTCATGTCATGAATGGTGGTAAATCTTCCGGAGGTCAAGTGGTTAAGTTCTGCGTTAGTGCATCAGTAATAATCCTATGCTTATATTTACAGAAAAGGGTATTACAAATTAAAAAGAGACACTAATACAACAGGGCAATGCAAAAAAGGGTTTAAGAATGAAAGTATTTAATAAAGTCCAGTTTGCGGGTTTGAAAAAGACCAATCAATGAGCATGATGGATCAGTGTCTCTCAAAGGGTTTGGCTGACGTTCCTTGTTTTGATAGTAAAAGGAGAGCTCGTTGCTGCTGATGCAGTTCCTATTTTCAGGTCAATGAGGGTGTTGATAGAAATGATTTGACCAATCATGAGGTCTGAGGGGTGGCCAATGGGATGTCACAGGTTTATAACCATTAGGCTGCCCTCCCACAATTACAGTTTTCTATAGGTATTAATTGAATATCTTTAAATACCTAAAGATTATGGTCTGTTAGCTTGTTTAGCATGAACATGCCTTTTAAATGAAAATAGATATGGTGGATATTGGATGGCTATTTCACCTAGGAGTGTTGATTGGCCTTATCCGCTTATGACACTTCCTAGGATAGTGGTATTTGGGCTTAAAATGCTGCTAATTTACTGGTACAGGTAAATGTGTTCTTAGTCTGGCTATACTGTTATTATCTCAGGAGTTATGAAATACACTTGAGTTTTGACTCTACAAGAAAAGATAGACCAGAATGCATAGCCTGGGGCTGCTGTCCAAAATATGTCTCTGTTGCTCTTTCATCCAGGTTGTAATACAGGAAGTGTGTTACTGGCCTGATCACCAGGTGAAAACAGATGGGAAAAAATACAAAACAAATTAGTGGAGCCACTACATTCAATGATTGAAAAGCTGCAATATATTACATTTTTGGTTTTGTGTTTAAAGCGGAGTTCCGGGCACAAAATCAATATTTTTTTTTGTGCCCGTCCGCTTCTACACCTTCACCTGAAAAGGAATTGGATAGTTAGGTTTTTTTTTTTTATTTACTCACCTTGTAATTGAAGATCGAAGATACTCACCTAGTCTTCACTTCCTCCCTCTGTGCCGAGGCTCAGTCGTCTCTTCCGGGCTTGCACTGATTCCTGGGAGCTGAACATCATCGCTCCCAGGAATCAATGCGACGGCACCGGCCCCGCTCGTCACTTCCGGGCGACGCCGCACCGGAAGTGACGAGAGGGGCCGGTGCAGGCGCATTTTGGGAGAAGAAAACGCGGAAGAAGACGCCGAAGAGGACCGCGTCGGCTTCAGCTGCCCACAAGAGAGATGGAAACGCTGTGGAAGAAATTTTATAAGTGAGTATTTCTTCTAAAAGGTAAGTGCGAACTGGGACAGATCAGAGGCTAGCCATTGTGGAATGTACTAGCCCTGACTGTCCCAGGGGTATGTTTGTTAAAAAATGACTTCTGTGCCCGGAACTCCGCTTTAATACTGCTTTAACAGTCAATTTCTTCTACTCTATTTCAGTCACCTCTTGATGCTGCCATTATCAAATATCTAATTAGAGAAATGCCTATCTACAAATGTTATATTCATCTAAATATTGACCCACATCTGTTTAGCCTGCAGAGATTTGTGAACTGTTTGATTCTCTGAACATCGAACAAATCTATATTTACATTTTCACCAATCTGGCTGTTCTGCAAATCAAATGAGTCAGCAATGCTAGTGCTCCTCATCTTTTACATTGTAAATGTGTTTGGGCAAAACCCTTCTGTGCCATGTTTTTGCAGATGTTGGGTTACAGTTTTTAAATTGTGCCTAATAGAAAGTATTGCATTTCAAATAATAATAATAACAATACTAATAATAGCAATCATATCCATATTTTCCTTTTATATATGGTCTGCTTAGCTCTGCGAAGGAAGTGGCTAGCCTCAGCTTTTAATTCTGGTGTTAATAAACCACAAACAAAGTATAAAAAAAAATAGTGCAGCCTCCACAGAGGCAGGAACATGATACGTAAATGACTGTAGAACTTCCAGGTGAAATTTATGACTGCAGTGAAACAGGGAAACCCTTTCACCGATTCCCTGACACCTGTTTCATGCCAGCTGACTTGGTGTCAGGAAGTCTCTGATACAGTGGACCACATCTACAGCACTATTACAGGGGAACAGAAAGAAAGTCATAACTGTTAAAGGGGGTGGTCCTAGGGTGGGGACTATCATTGCTGTGCTTGTGGATATTTTATATATTAAATGTGGATATTGGTGATTGATCTGGTGTGTGGGGACCTCTTTTTCTGCACAAAGTACAATGACTGGTGAAAAATCTGCTTTAAAGTGATTGTAAACGATCACCTTGTAAAACAACCCATTTAGTTTAAAATAGAAATAAAAGGCAAAACATTTTTGTATAGATATAAAATAACATCATAAATACTTTTTTATACCATTTTTTTAAAATATGTGATCACATTCTCTCTGTTCTGCATAAGAACTGGGGGGAGGAGAAGCATCAGCACACTGAGCTTCCCAGTGAATGGCTGTGCAGCACGGGCCTGTCAGGACAAGTCTGATCATTGGAGGAGAGTACACTGAGTTCCCAGCACAGTTAGTGAACTGACCACATTGTGCTCTTCTGCTTAGTGTGGTCAGTTTTAATTAGGAAATCAGAGGGACTGGCAGGAACACCAGGGATTTCACATAAAGGAAGCAATACAAAGAGAACAGGAGACTTTCTCATACAAGTACATGGTACAACAGGATCAAATCAGGGGGAATTTGAAATGTTGGAGTACCAAACGCTTTAAGTGCATTAATATGGTTTCACGGGTCCTTTAACCTCTTGCCGACCACCCGTCGCTGATATACTGTGGCAAGGTGGCTTGGCTGCGCGAATCGCCGTACCCATAAAAGGCTCCTCAGGAGCGATTGTGGGGGCGCGCACAGTGCTTCTCAAGAGGGGAAGCTGATCTACGGGGCTGGTGGCCGCAATTGCCCCCTTGCACTCGCAATCATTCCGCGGGGAGACAGAACGGTGGTCTGCCAATATAAACACGGCAGACCGTTGTTCTGTCAGAAATCAACACAGCGCTCCTGTGTTCCTTCTATTTAGGAACACAGGTCCCTGTGTTGACTCCATAAGCCCATCTTCCTCACAGTTAGAAAACACCCCCTAGGCATACGTTTAACCCTTTCATCGCTCCTAGTGTTAACCCCTTCCCTGCCAGTGTCATTAGTGCAAACAGTGCAAATTGTAAACACTGATTAATGTAGTAATGTCACTGGTCCCCCCAAAACTGTCAAAAATGTCAGTTAGGTGTCTGATCTGTCCGCCGCAATGTTGCAAATTGCTGATCACTGCCATTGCTAGAAAAAAAATGAAATAAAAATGACATAAATCTTTCCCCTAGTTTGTAGACACAATAACTTTTGTGCAAACCAATCAATATACACTTATTGGGATTTTTTTTTTTAGCAAAATATGTGGCAGAATACCAATTGGCCTAAAATAATGAAAACATTTAAAATTAAATGTTTTTATTGGGAATGTTATATAGCAGAAAGTAAAAAATATTGTTTTTTTTTTTTTTTTCAAAATTGTCTCACTTTTTTCGTTTATAATGCAAAAAATAAAAAGCTCTATTTGTGGGATAAAAAGGAAATAAATTTTATTTGGGTACAGTGTTGCACGACCGCGCAATTGTCAGTTAAAGTAATGCAGTGCGAATCGCAAAAAATGGCAAGGTCATTAAAGGGGTAAAACCTTACGGTCCTTAAGTGGTTATTCTTGCAGAGTGTAACTATTTTTATCTTTATTCTAGCAAGTTAATAAATATTACCTTGTGATCCTAAAAGTGCTTGATAACCTGAGACTTCCTGTTATAGGGTGACAATGCTCACAGAATACCAATGCAGCAGCAGCAGCATTGACACATATCGCAGTGTGCTCCTATTTAGGACCATGAGGATCTGAATCTGACACTACAAAAAGTAATACATTGTCGTAGGCCCCTTCCAAACTAAATGACCACTCCCAAAAACATCCAAAAAGGCACTGTTAAAAAAGGCTAATGTTAGACATACAGGAATTGTGCTGTCTCTGCATTATATGGAAAATAAGGAAAATGCAGTTGTATTGTTGTGTTGTTTTCTAGATAATTGTATTTTATTATGCTGCCAACTTGTGACCATTTTTTTGTATTGCATGGTATTTTCTATATAACCTTCCCCTTCTTTTGAGGTAATTTTCTTTATCTTTATGTGGGCTTTTGTTGGAATACAATGCTCATTTGTATTTTATGCAACAACTACAACAATATCAGTCAGTATTCAGTAGAGATATATTCTTCAACCAGTTGATGGCAGTGTTTATTAGTTTGTAGCTGCATCTATGTTGTACTCTATGTCTTTTCTGTGAATAAAGTTCCACCCAGACACCCACCGAGAAAAAAGCTGAGAAACCAGTCATAGCCCACTTGTACAGCAAACAGTACAAGATACAACAAAAGAAAGAAAACTGAAACAGAATTAAAGAAAATGGCCAGTAACAGCTGCAACAGCGATTTCATTTGCAAATCAGACAATCCAGAACAACCAGTCTTGGAAATTCAAGATGAAAATGCTGCTAATAAGAGAAAGTATGTGGAAATATATAATTGAAGTCAGACCATAACGCCCTTCAGTTGAGTGAATACAGAAAGACCAAAGAGCACAATCTCTCTTGGCATAGACGATGATCAAATCATACATATATGTAAGTGTGAAACTGCTAAAGAAATGTGGGAAGGATTACAAAAGGTGCATGAAATTGCTAATCTCAGTAATAAACTGTATTTGATTGGAAAGGTATACCAAACCAAGCTGATGAAAGGCTAGGATATGTAGGATTACATAAGGCACACCTTGGAAATAGTTAAACACCTGAGAGGTATATGAGAAGAAATACAAGATTTTAATGTCATAGCATTATTACTCAGTGGCTTACCAGAAAGTTATGAAACACTTTTCACAGCACTTGAATGAACTGATGTTGAAATATGTTAAGGGCAAGCTTGTGGATGAATATAAGCATAAAACAAAAAGCTTTAATAGTGACGGTTCTTCTGTCTCAGAGTCTGCTTTAAAGACAAAAAATAGGAATAAATACAGTAACACATGAATGTTTTGTGTGCAAGAAACAAGGTCATTTAAAAACAGGTTGCAGATTCTGGAAAGCTAGAATGTAAAAACAAACTAAATCACAAAAGGCCAAAGGTGTGAAGGAAGCTAAGAGTCACATGACAAATGACAGAAATTTCTTTGTTCACCTTGACCAGAGTAAAACAAAAAAACCACCACAGCTAATGGCCAAAAAATGGAATCCGAAGGAATAGGAGACGGTTTTCTTTACTGTCCTATTTCCCAGAGTGTCAACAGAAAGATACCTGTGAAAAATGTCCTCTATGTCCCTGCTCTTGAAACTAATCTTTTGTCAGTGAAGTAGCCCACAAAACAAGACAATGTAGTGATCTTCAAAGATGACAGTTCATGAACCGGATGGACTTGTGTCTTTTTTCAGACAAAAAGAAACAAAGAAAGGGTGCATCGACCTAGCGCATTATCCTCAATAATAGGCTTTATTTATGCATTTATGATCATTTTTACATCTGTGTTTGTGAGTAGCCATTTTTTACATGTTGCATAAATAAAGCCTATTATTGAGGATAATGCGCTAGGTCGATGCGCCCTTTCTTTGTTTCTTTTTGTCTGTAGCACCGTTGGACTACCCCAGTCCTCTTTGGCCTGCAAGACCTAGCTATCCAAGACGCCAGTTGGAAGTCCCGTGGTATGTGGTCGGGGAGCTTGGATTCTAAGCGCAGGAGAAGGGTGATATCACCTTATTTTTTTGGAGCTGTGTCTTTTTTCAACCTGACTAACTATGTAACTATGACAGTTGTGCCATCACAAAAGGGAAAATCTTACTTGCAAAGGCTAAAATTACAGATGAACTATATCCGCTGAACTGCAAAAAGGTGGTTAATACTGCCAAGGAGGGAAAACATTCAAACTGCGTTCACACATGGCACAGAAGTCCTGCCTTAAAACAGAAATGAACTGATAATGACTATGCAAGTGGAATAAAAATGAGTCCATGTGATTTAACAATGAAATGCACTAGCTGTATAAAATAGAAAAATGACAATAATTGCCTTTCCAAAGCAGAGTAAAAGCAGAGCTAAGAAACCTCTGGACTTAATTCATTCAGATCTTTGAAGTCAAATGGAAAAAATGACTCCAGGAAAGAAGAGGTATTTTCTCACTTATATTGATGATTACCGTACTTCAGGTATACTACACTATATCTGTTACACAACAAAAGTGAAGTACCAGATGAACTTGAACAGTGTTTGGCTCAAGTAAGCAACAAATTTGTCAAAATGCTGAGTGTATTGTGCACACACAATGGAACTAAATGTACAGATAACACACAGGCAATTCGCAGAAAGCATGGCATAATATTTAAAACTACTGTACCATACAACCCAGAACAAAATGGGGTTGCAAAACTAATGAAGATACATGCTGTTTGATGCAGATATGTCAATCACATACTGGGGGGAGGCAATTATGACCGTATGGTATCTCTAAAATCAACTACCAGGAAACTCAACTGAGAAAACTCCATATAAACTGTGGAATGGAAAAGATCAGAATTTGAACCATCTAAAACATTTTGGAAGCAAAGCCTATGTGCACATCCCCCAAAAAAACATACAATTGGGATGCTTGGGCAAAGGAAGGTGTACTTGTGAGGTACAGTGAATCCTAAAAGTGATACAGAATTACACACCAAGACACAAACAAGGTAACAATTAGTAGAAGTGTAAGGCCTCTTTCACACGGCCGCTCCGTTTTTTTTTGTCCGCTCCGGCACTTTTTTTTTTTTTTCACAGACATGGATGACACTTGTGTCATCCACTCTGTATGTCCGCATATCATCCCATCCATTTGCGGATGATATACGAACATAATGTATGTCTATGGGGATTGCGGATGTCAGCGGATGACACCGCTGACATCCGATTTTGCATCCGTTCCATTCTTAAACGGAAGAAAAATAGGGTTCTGTTCCATTCCAAAAAACGAAACAGAACTGAAAGGACGCAAATCGGATGTCAGCGGATGGTCACCCGCTGACATCTGCAATCCCAGAGCGGCTGTGTGAAAGAGGCCTAATAGTTCATGAAACACACTAAAGTTTCATACTGAACACACTGAAGTTTAATCAACAAACAAATACTTCAAACTGTAGGAAGTTCCACGTCAGTGTCACATGAAGATAAGCAACAAAGTGACACAGAAATAGAAATGAATGCAAACAATCCAAATGCTGTAAAAGAAGAAACCAGGCTACAAGAGGCTTCAGTCAGGAAATCCACTAGAAGCAATAAACGCAAACCAGCCAAACATCTGTCCTATGTTGCTCACATAGCATTAAAACCAGGGCCAGATTCATGGGATGAGATGCAAAGACTTCCAAACCATGAGAAACTAAACCGATTAAAAGAAACAGATTTCTAAAATTGTGATCCGAAATGGGACTAATATACGTTTTGTTGTATGGGGGTGTTGGAATTCAATGGTTATTTATATTTTAATGCAACAACTACCTTAACATCAGTATTCAGTAGAGATATTTTCTTCAACCAGAAGATGGCAGTGTTTATAAGTTTGTAGCTGCATCTATAGTATACTCTATGTCTTTTCTCTGAATAAAGTTCCTGTTTCTGTCTGCAATTAAGCAGCAAAGCCCATGTGGACTGTGCACTGTCTGTCTGTTCTTTAGGGCTATATACAGAATTTTTAACAGCTTTTCTAATACTTCCTCCTCTCAAGACACACATTGGGGTTAGGTAAATCAATATAATTTTTGACCGCCTTAAACACTTCTATATTGTCTATTGTATCTTATTGTATTGCAGCAGCTTTCTTCATGCAATAAAGACATTTGTGGATTCCAAGTGTTTAGTGAGTTCAGCTATCTGATGAGGATTGTCCACAGTGATTGTCTCCGCTATATTCATGCCAGGCATAGAAGTGTTAGGAAGGGTGTCACGGTCAGGGATCAGGCACAGAGACCATTAGCTAAAGCAGTAGAGAGGTTTACACTGACCAGCAGAATAAGTACACAAGCAGGTCACCCTGGCAGATGATGCAGGCTCACCTGAGGCATTGGGTCTAAGCATTAATCGGTCTTCATCAGAGCTTCTAATAGTGGTAATGGGTTTTGCTGTGTTCTAGAGCCAGGTCGCTGTTCTAAGGATCGCCCTGCCACAAGGTGAGCAAGCCTAGGTCTGGTGGCATGCGGAGTAGGTAGGAGTCAATCAGAAATATAATCAGTAAACAAGCCAAAGATCGGTAACAAGTGGTTGTGAAGATATGGATGACAGCAGGAGAGAAAGGAGCAAAATATTGGTTGGAGAAGAGCTCTATAATCTAGCAAACAGGAAGTACAGAAATATGGCTTAAATCAGGAAGTTCATGGAAGAAGCAAAGTGATTAAAATAATGAAGAGAATGTGACCAGCGCTACGGACTATATGTTGGGAAAGTGATAACAAAATTAGAGGTGTAAGCTGCCCCAATCAAACCTTAAGTGTAAGGTGCAAGTGTTAAAAAAGAATGTGAAGATTGGTGATGGCGCTACCTATAAAATAAAAGCAACCATATATAGTGCCCCTAGTGACGTGAAAGGGGGTATAATGGTAGAGTGACCCACAAATAGTGCGATATCATAAATAAAAAAAATTAAAATAAATTGTAAATAGAAAGTGGGAACAAAAATGTATTCAAATCAACCAATAAATACAAGAAATAAAGTGAACTGATAACGTGACAGAATACCCACAACCACAAGTATGTGAATAGTTTTCAAATAAACTATAAATGTGCCACATACATGTGTGTAAACATTGGTGAAAAAAAGAAGTGGATGGGTGAAATTCCACGAGTGGCCACTGGGTGGCGTTTGAAAGTTCGTACAACCTGTATGCTGGTATATGGGGAGATTCCTCTTCGTACTAGGCGAGCAGTCAAAAGGTCAGCGGCGGATGCCCTGAATGCTCACATGAAAAGAAGAATGCCCCATGGTGAATGATTGAATCATGCAGTCATACAATAGCGGCGTAGTAAACTCACTCGTTCAGTAGATCAAGATCAGAAGAATCGTGCGCGCCGGGAAGCTTCCGCGTTCCACGGCCGACAACCGGAAGTGACGTTTGACGTCGGAGACTCCGCCCTACGCGTTTCGTCACAATGACGTCAACTGGAGCGGCGTCAACATAGCGTACTCCCGGAATATTTAAAGCCGCCTGTATCCAGGCAACGGAGGGGACGGAACAACACCGCCATCTTGCTACTCCCTCTCCGGAAGCCATAATGCTCAGCCACTAGCTTCATTCTGGATGTGCAGGGGAACGGCCATACTTCATCATATCTGATCTGTTTGATTAGTCCGAGTGTGCTACGAGCCTTTAGCAATATAAAACATTACTTTATTGATATCATTCAAAAAACATGCTAAAAAGCCCTGATTATGGAAAAATGTAAAAAAGGTTAAAAACGAAAGGCCATACAAATAAATTGTAAAACCGGATGGTGAACAAAAAGGCCATATCTGAAGTATATATTTCTAATAAAAATTATATATATATACCATAAAAGACCTATACCATAAAAAACTAAAAAATAAATAAAAGAAAAAGAGAACAAGAAAAAAATATAAAAAATTCTTCGAACCATCCAGGACAGGTTCTAATGCATATAAGTGCATGTGTATACTGATAAAGTCTGTGTAAACAAACAGGGAGTATAATCAAAAATAGATGCCCTATTGGTATAGCATCATAAGAGGGGATAGTTCAATACGGATAAGAACCATATCACTTAATATTTAAACAGATGTATTAATTTAGGAAAAACCCACAGTAATAACTATAACCGGGCAATCATAAAAATTAAGGACATGAAAATGTATATGCATATGCATGTGCCATTGTTCATGCTGCTGGATGAGAAGGTAAAAATGAGAAGTAAATGGTATACAACAAATATAGCTGTGCAATGTGCCAGTGAGCAGTGATGCTGGATGAGAAGGCCAAATGGCATAAATAAAATATAAAAAAATATATCAAAAAGTCTGGATGCATATCCTAAGGTAAGTGCTAATGTGGGAGGAAAGGACAGTGAATACACTAAAAAATACAGTTGAATAAAACGTGAAGTGCGAAGCATTATTAGTAAAAAACCTAAAAAAAAATTTAAAATTTTTTAAACCATTTTTTTAAAACTGAAAAATCTGAAAAAACTAAAACAACCAGGAGAATGTATTTTGTATAGTTTAAAAAGTGATAAAGTGCCAAGTAAAAGAGGGAAATGTAAGTTGTTAAAATCGTATGAATATATTGAGGAGGACATAGATGTAGTAATTGGAGGAAATCAAAGATGTGTTCAAAAATGAGGATGGAGCATTAAAATGCATATACTTAATATGCTGATGGTGAAAAGGAATCACGAGGATGCTGGATGAGAAGGGTGGTAGACACATACGTGTATGTGACAAATAAAACTTGTGAAAAACACATAAAAACAGTATATCCTAAAATTTCAATTGGAAAAATTTATTAAAAGCAATAAAAACCTAAATTTTCCATAATCAGGGCTTTTTAGCATGTTTTTTGAATGATATCAATAAAGTAATGTTTTATATTGCTAAAGGCTCGTAGCACACTCGGACTAATCAAACAGATCAGATATGATGAAGTATGGCCGTTCCCCTGCACATCCAGAATGAAGCTAGTGGCTGAGCAGCATGGCTTCCGGAGAGGGAGTAGCAAGATGGCGGTGTTGTTCCGTCCCCTCCGTTGCCTGGATACGGGCGGCTATAAATATTCCGGGAGTACGCTATGTTGACGCCGCTCCAGTTGACGTCATTGTGACGAAACGCGTAGGGCGGAGTCTCCGACGTCAAACGTCACTTCCGGTTGTCGGCCGTGGAACGCGGAAGCTTCCCGGCGCGCATGATTCTTCTGACCTTGATCTACTGAACGAGTGAGTTTACTACGCCGCTATTGTATGACTGCATGATTCAATCATTCACCATGGGGCATTCTTCTTTTCATGTGAGCATTCAGGGCATCCGCCGCTGACCTTTTGACTGCTCGCCTATTACGAAGAGGAATCTCCCCATATACCAGCATACAGGTTGTACGAACTTTCAAACGCCACCCAGTGGCCACTCGTGGAATTTCACCCATCCACTTCTTTTTTTCACCAATGTTTACACACATGTATGTGGCACATTTATAGTTTATTTGAAAACTATTCACATACTTGTGGTTGTGGGTATTCTGTCACGTTATCAGTTCACTTTATTTCTTGTATTTATTGGTTGATTTGAATACATTTTTGTTCCCACTTTCTATTTACAATTTATTTTAATTTTTTTTATTTATGATATCGCACTATTTGTGGGTCACTCTACCATTATACCCCCTTTCACGTCACTAGGGGCACTATATATGGTTGCTTTTATTTTATAGGTAGCGCCATAACCAATCTTCACATTCTTTTTTAACAAAGTGATTAAAGTTTACCAGAAACAAGGCACAAAGCAAGGCCGTCCAATGAATCGGGTGATTAGCTGTCCAACTTCGAGGTTGGCACAGTGGGAAGAAACACAGCCAGACACTATATACTATATAATTGCTATGTAAGCCTTTTTGTAATTTAATGCTACTTCGATTACATTTCCATTTTAGTTTGCAACCACAGTAATTTTCTACAATTGTGAAATATTACTTCCTTCCAATATTACAACCTGCAGGTGTTCCATACCCCACTGGTGTACAGAATGCTCCCAGAAATATCATTGTATGATGACTGCTTTCCCCAGATGTGTTTTTTAAGATAAAAGTCAAATTGTAGGAATCTCCAACAATGGGTGGTTCAATTATAGTAAGATACTTCCTAAAGTTTCCTACTTTCAAAGGGATACAGACACTGCAGATTTCCTTAGAAAACTAAGATCAGCTGGTTAGAATGATGACCCCCCATTCAGGAGTAAGTCTGGAAAGGACATAGTAAAACAACCCACAATTTCTTTGGTACGGAAATAGAAATATTTCTGCAACAAAAGCCAAAAAGAGCACACAAAAGCTCCAGTTGTCATAATTAGAATAATAACTTTAATAAAGCACCAAATGCAATCACACCTAGAATAGAAAAGAAAATAGCCATGACAGCATGCATAGGAAACTGTACTCCGGTCCTTTGACACCTGCCACCACTCTAAGCAAGGAGTGATGAGCCATTATGTAAATGGGTGAACACAAGAACAGCATGGGTTGAGAGAATGAAAGTGCGCCAGTAAACCCACTGGCTGCCCAAGCTATGTCCCTCCATGTCCCTATGTGATGTCAGCAAGATCGTAGGAACACATTTTGGGGATAAAGATTTCACTTCATTCTTTAACTAGAAGTTAAAATGCTACTCAACCATACAATAAGAAACAGATAGGCATTTATTATCACCCTGACCTCTTTTATTGCTTGTTTTGGAGGGTTTTTTTGTTAAATCATTTTGATACTCATTTATTTTTATTTATGTTTTCCCGCCTACCCATCTCAGGATAAACTTCATTGGGAATGTATAGACTAAAGACCAGCTAATACCTGATTTTGCATTGTAGTTAAGGAGAAGTGACCCAATAAATAAAATAGAGAGGTGACTTACGAGTAATGGAGAGAATCAGATATCTCAGCTGACTGCTGGATGACAAATGATAGAAATTAACGTAGGCGGTGTAGGCTAAATGAACAGAAATATAATTTTCTACAGCTAACGCGAGAAGCTAAGCAGCCGTAATTTTTACAAGAACGGCAATAATGTGATTTGGGGAGAAGACGATGCTTCCGACATTATTACTTCTTACATTATATTTATGGGCAGCAGGGCTAAATTTAATATGATCCAATTAGAAATGTAAATGACTTTATTCTTTCAAGGTTGGAAGCAAAAAAATATTCTAATATGTTTATTGTTTATATGCATTCTAACATGTATGAATAGACTGAGACTGAAAATATGCAGCATTGTTTCATTACAAATATAAAGCGAAAACACTCCACCATTTTTTAAATAAATTCCTGATATTTTTTATATATATTTGATTGAATGTTAAAACAAAGTTGGCAGGCTTTATACATTTTCTAAAGTAGTCTTTGCCACCATCCGACTCCTGCGATCAAGGGCAATTAGCAAGTCAGTGTTAGCCAATAACAGAGGGTGCAGGATGCTCCCATGATGCACTGCGGCTCACACTCACACCAGGAGTTAGAATAATAAGCCATTATGATGAACATGCTTATTATGAGGATGAAAAGGAGGTGGAGGATGTAATTGGAACCATTTAACAATATGCAAGCAATGTCAGTCTGAAAGATTCATACAGAGCAGGAAATGTACAGACACACTAGGGGACCTCACCATATTAACTGTTACAAACTGTTTATACTGTGCCTAAAACTTGTTATTTTTTTGTGTGTGGACAGGCATGGGACTATTGCATTTGGACACTATAAAGTTTTAAATTACAACTATAAAATCAGCCTTAGGTCTCATTCACACGAGCATACTACAGCATACACCAGTGTGTGTCTGTGTTTACCTTCAAAGGGATGCATCATTGTACAGGTAGTCCCAATCATGTCAAATGAGTGCACCGCCCTGAACGCATTTGGGGCCATGCACCAACACAGTTGTCAAAGTGGGAGCAACAGCAGGTGTCCTTTGTTGGCCAACATGGCTCTCGCACTGCAATATGCTATAAATTTAATATGCCTGTGTGCACAGCCCCGAAAACAGACAGTGTGCATTTGGGGCCATTCCACCTGACCAGTGGAAATCCCATCCTTACATGGTCTCCAAGCAACTGTTTGAGTTTCCAGTTTACCAGAACCACCCAGAGGAGATACAGTAACAGGACCATTGAAAGTTTGACCCAGGAATAACCTCCTGCCCTTGAGTGAGGCTGTTACATAGTTAGTGAGGTTGAAAAAAGACATCAGTCCATCCAGTTCAACCTATGATGTGTGTGTGTGTTTGCTGTTAACCGTACATTGTATACCCCTGTATGTTGTGGTCTTTAAGGTGCCCATCTAATAGTTTTTTGAAACTATCAATGCTCCCTGCTGATACGACTGCGGAAGAGAATTCCACATCCTTACCGCTCTTACAGTGAAGAACCCCCTGCGTATTTTAAGGTTAAACCGCCTTTCCTCTAGTTTTAGTGAGTGGCCACGTGTCCTATTGTATTCCCTTTCTCTGAATAGGTTTTTCCATATGCTAAGGTTGCCAGTACAGTATTTGTACATTGATATCATATCCCCCCGCAATCGTCTCTTCACCAGAGAGAATAAGTTCAGTGCTTGTAGTCTTTCCTCATAGCTGTTGTCCTCCATTCCCCTAATTATTTTTGTTGCCCTTCTCTGGACTCTCTCCAGTTCCAGCACATCCTTCCTGAGGACCGGTGCCCAGAACTGGACAGCATACTCCAGATGTGGCCGGACCAGAGTCTTGTAGAGTGGGAGAATAATCTCTTTATTTCTGGAGTGAATCCCCTTTTTTATACATGCCAGTATTCTGTTGGCTTTGCTTGCAGCGGCTTGGCATTGCATGCCACTGCCAAGCCTGTTGTCTACCAGTACCCCCAGGTCCTTTTCCATCCTAGACTCACCCAGAGGTTCCCCCCCTAATGAGTAGCTTTCTTTATGGTTTCTGGCACCCAAGTGCATTACTTTACATTTTTCAACATTAAACCTCATCTGCCATGTAGTTGCCCACCCCATTATTTTGTTCAGGTCCGCTTGTAAGGTTTCCACATCCTGCCCAGGTAGGCAAATTCGGAGCAGCAGCAGATGTCCTTTGTTGGCAAACTTGGCACTCGCAGTGGAATATGCTATAGTATGCCTGAGTGCACATCCTTGAACACAGGCCGTGTGCATTTGGGGCCATGCACCCACAAGGTTGTCAAAATGTAAACAGCAGCAGGTGTTCTCTGTTGGCAAACATAACGCTCGAAACTGAAATATGCTATAGAATGCCTGTGTGAATGAGGCCTTTTAAGACAATTAAATGTATATTCTTCAGTGGAGACAAGCCCAACCAGCACCTGAGATGCGATTGTAGAGTGTGGAGCCAAATCTTACCTGAAGTGCCATGTAAATAATTGTCTTTCGTTCCTTTCACATGAAAGGTTTGAAAAGACCTGTTTCCATTTACACCAGCCTACCTCCAATCCGGTCCAAAAAAAAAACCAGAAGGGGATACGTCTTTCTCCATCTAGGCATATCAAATCGAAGGGTAGTGTAGCGTAAACAGACAGGCCGCCCATAGAGCAGAACAGGCTCAGTCCGTGTACTTGTACACACGAACCTGTCATCTACCCCGCTCTGATCAGCAGAGGATCAGCTGACAGATACATTGCTGATCAAAAAAAGTGTCTGCCCCATATGAATGGGGCCTTATAAGGCAATTGCCTATCTACTAGGTCATGTGATATATTTGTGTTTAAAGTTGCTCAGGTTTAGGCCTTCTTCATGCGGCCTTATAGCCCCATACACCAGATTCCCATGCAAGAATCAGCCAATTCTTGCGGCTGGAATGACAGGCACATACAAATAGTGGCAGAATCTCAGCCTGTACAAAGTATTGACAAGCTGACAGCAACCATAACTGTTCACATACACCTGTCATTCCAGACGCAGGAATCTGGTGTATACGGTAAGTGGCCTTGTGAAGCAGGCCTAAGGACTATGTTAGAGCCAGACTTAGGATCAGGGGTTACAGGAATAAATGTAAGGGTGAAGTAAACATTTTCTGAAAGTAGAAACCCAGGGGAATAATATGCAGAGAGTTGCAATTTTTATATCACAGCTGCAGTCTGCTTTCTCCACTCCAGGTAGTGCTATTTCACTGCGACACTGCAGATGGAGAGAAAATTAAGAGGAACAGAGTTTCTCTATGGTTTCCTGAGTCACTGGGGCCGTGATCTGATTGGATGCTCGCCACCCATGCAACTCTGGTGGCCATCTTAGGTGTGGCCTTAGAGTTTGGTGTGCTTTATGCAAGTGGATAGAGTACAGACAGGTACCCCATATGTTAGGAACAGTACTAGCGGCAGGGAAAGGTTCCTGTGAAGGAGGGAAAGCATAGAGCTTGCAACCTCGCTAGACATCTGCCTGTTTGGGTTTAAGATGGCCAGACTGCATTCTGCCCTTCTCTATAGATGTTCAATTCCACTGAAACCTGCTTCCTACATGCCAGGGGCGTAACTACAGGGGTTGCAGGGGTTGCAATCGCTACCGGGCCCCATGCTCCAGGGGGCCCGGTAGCAAACCAGTGGGTGAACTTCCAGGATCGCAAAGGTCACACTTGCAACCGGACCCTGGCATTGCACCACTGTGGGGAGGCCCCAAGATTGCAGGAAGGGGGCCCACTGCAGAACTTGTGAAAGAATCCTGCTGCGGGACCGTAATAAAAGGCCATGCAACAAGTGTAAAGAGCCCCAGGATTAGTGGGAAGAGCCCTGGGCTTGAAGGTAAGGGCCCCGGCCCCCGGCCAGGGGTCTGGGGGGCCCTTCATGGTTTCTTGCATCAGGGCCCTGAAGGTTCTAGTTACGCCTCTGCTACATGCTGTTAGAACAGTGAGAGTTCCCGGCTGGGCTGCCTTCCCACCGGGTGTTTGTGAACTACCTTTGCATTATTTCAATACATGTTTATCAAACCCATAGCATGTGTGAAAGGGAGCAGGTGGCTGTTCATCCTATCCTATCCTATCCTATTCTTCAATAACTAATTGTAAAAGAAATTAAAATGCTTATCTTCAAAGAAAAAAGAAACAAAGAATAAATGTGGATGTTGGAGTTCTAGGAAATGGCTTCTGCATTGTAATTGTCCTGCAGGAATGGAGGAGGAGGGTTCTAGAGGTAAGCACCTCCTCCCCCTCCCCTTTTTCCTAGGAACAGAGTCTGAAAGACTGAGTGGCCTCTGCCGGCTGGTGAGAAAGTGATGTCTCCAGAGGGAGGAGGAAGTGTGCAGAGCCCAGAAACTCCAGGCTCAGCCTTTCCTCTACTCTGTATGCCCCTACAAGGAGGGGCAGGAATCAGGGGGGAAGTATGCAGTGGCACAGGTGTGGTTTGGCAGAAGTGGCATGTCTGAAGTGTTGGTGTGCAGTGTATGAGGTGCTGGACTGCATCGCCCAAAGGCAGGGGGCCTTTAAACCAAGGCCCATGGGCCAAATCCTGCCTGGTGCAATATTTTATTCAGCCCACAAATGGGAACTCTGATGTAAGGGGATGTAAGGGGACTTTGATGTAAGGGGAGCCTAAATGGGGACTCTGATGGAAACTCTGATGTTAGGGGGGACTCGTGGTTTTATTTAAATTAGGGATGGGAGAAGGGAAGAGTGGGATACTCCAACTTTAACTATTCCCAGTAGATGAGGACTCCTGTCTGAAGATGCAGCCAGGCTGCTGATTCACCTTGCCACTTAGATGAATTTAGGGTTAAGCCTCTATGTGGGTGACTTGTTAGGGTGAATTATCTTCGGGATACACACCTAGTACCCCCTTTCACTCCACCTGCTGACACTCGTCCTCTGACTATCCTACACCAGGGAGGACCCCCTCAGGTCAGGCCCCTAGATATGATTCCCTGTACTCGTCGTGATACTATTTTTCGAGGGTCTCCAATGTCTCTACCCCTCCAGTTAGCTCTCATGGACCTCTGGGTTCATCTCCTTCCTTCTGGTCCCTAGGCCGACTGCCTGTGACCGCGTGCCACTGCTACAGAGGAGGAGGCAGCTGCCAACCTCCCTCCAGGACTCTGCTCACCAGCCAAAGACCCCGCAGCACACATGCTCCTGGCTTTTATATCTCACCCCACAATGCACTGAGACTATCAGTCTGTGCCAATCACTGGGGCTGTATCAAAGCCTGTGTACCCATTGTTCAGATTTCCTCCACTGTTCAATATGCTTCCCTATTAGACCAGTGTGAAACACTCCCTAGACTGGATGAATCACACACTGAGCACTATTAGCAGACCTAACTCACAGATCCTGCTCTCTGGTAGGCAGAAAGCAATATAGATTTTGCTGCTGCTTCTCTGATAGGCAGACAGAGCCAAAAAATATACTCTCTCACTAGCACCTACATAAGAGGGTACATTGTACATATACAATGGCCCTCATACTGAAACGTTTGGAGACCTCTGATCTAAGGTAAATTCAGGGGGTTCTAGTTAGCATGGGAAGGAAGGTCAATAGGATTATACTTAAATTTGCTTCAAGCGTCTGACGTCTGCAAATTCCCTTGCATGTATCTTTTCCCCACCTTCCTCCAGGTGTCGATCTTCAGCCATCTTGACTGGCTGGTCTAGGATGATGTCAGTACCCCACCTGCACAGGAGTGCATTCTTCCCAGCACACAGGCACTGTGCTTGAATGTAAACGGAGCTAAGTGCAGCTCATTGTACATTCTAAAGAAGACTATGGGCAGGTAGTTAGGTGTCTATTATTGCAGAAGAGACATTGCTTGTCTCTTCTGCAATAAAGAACCTACCTGCTCACAATGTGCTCACAGTGGTTCGCACTTCTGCCTGACAGCACTAGGGTCATGGGTTCAAATCCCAACCATGGCAATACCTGCACAGATTTTGCACATTATCCCTGTGCCTGTGTGGGTTTCCTCACACTCTCAAAAGACATGCTGGTGGGTTAATCGGCTCCTGTATGCATTGGCCCTAGTATGTGTATTTTTGAGTTAGGGATCTTAGATTGTAAACTCCTTAAGGGCAGGGACTGATGTGAATGTGCAATATATACTGTATGTAAAGTGCTGTGTAAAATTGTCAAAGATGTATAAAGTACTAGAGACCCAGACTTGAGTAAAAGTACAAGTGCTCTATCAAAAAAGTGACTTGAGTAGAAGTTGAAGTGCTCTTTAAGCACCACACTTAAGTAGAAGTACTAAAGTATTCAACATTTTTTGTACTTAAGTATTGCAAGTAGTTTATTTTAAAATGTACTACTCAAGTACTGAAAGTAAAAGTACAAGTATTGTGTTATGTAGTTATTAAAGAAAATAGTCAAAAGGCCAGGGCCCCCCTCACATTTTAGATCCCCCTTAGAGCAGGCCAGTGTCCCCCTCCCATTATAGATCCCCTTAGAGCAGGCCAGGGTCCCCCTCCCATTACAGATTCCCCTTAGAGTAGGCCAGGGTCCCACTCCAATTATAGATCCTCCTTAGAGCAGGCCAGGGCCCCCCTCCCATTATAGATCCCACTTAGAGCAGGCCAGGGTCCCCCTCCCATTATAGATCCCACTTAGAGCAGGCCAGGGTCCCCCTCCCATTATAGGTCCCACTTAGAGCAGGCCAGGGTCCCCCTCCCATTATAGATCCCCCTTAGAGCAGGCCAGGGTCCCCCTCCCATTATAGATTCCCCTTAGAGCAGGCCAGTGTCCCCCTCCCATTATAGATTCCCCTTAGAGCAGGCCAGGGTCCCCCTCCCATTATAGAGCCCCCTTAGAACAGGCCAAGGTCCCCCTCCCATTTTAGATCCCCTTAGAGTAGGGCAGGCCAAGGAAGGTCCCTCCCTCCATTGAATAGATCCAATCCCCTTAGTGAGTGACTTGACTTCAAGACAGTTCTTACTTCTCCTACCTTAGGCTGTCTCGAGTCCTCCAGCCTCTCTCTACACAGTCCCAAGTCCAGTCCCCCCTGCTAAAAGAAGAATATATTCCTACCTCCATCCATTTCTCCCACGCTGGGTGGCCACGCTGCACAGTGCCCAGAGACAGTCTAGTAGTCTAGACTTTAGTAACTCACAGTCCCTCCCCCAGCCAGGGCCCAGAGAGATCACTCCACAGGCAGGTGTCTCTCCTCTCTCGCCACCACCACTTTACTTGAGAGCCGAGCGGGACTCGGGCCGAGCCGAGGGAGGGCAGAGGCGGCAAGGCTCTGCCCCTGAGCCATCGCATTGGATCGGGGATTGGTCAGGACTCGTGAGTCTCAGAGACAGTGAGACTCGAGTAAAAAAAGTCAGCGACGGTGTGGGTTTGGAATGGAATGATTTGTAACATTTTTATAATTGTAAAGAGTAACGATGCAGCACATAAAAAAAAAGTATTGGAGTAAAAGTATTAAACTCATTGAAAATATGTACTGAAGTAAAAGCGGAAGTAGGAGAAAAGAATTATACTCTAGCAAAGTACAGCTACCGCCTTTTAGTACTTAAGTACAGTAGTGAAGTAGTTCTACTTCGTTACTATACATCTCTGAAAATTGTCAGTGCTATATAAGTACCCTTAATAAAAATAATTATTTGATTTTGTTCCACTTTAAGTAATTTGAAAATGTAGTTAGTCTTTAAGGCCTTCTTTAGACCTGTGCATCGCACTAATGTGTGTTTTACCACAACAGCAACCAGTGATGGGAATAACGCCGGTAAAAGTAAACTGTGTTACTACGCATTACTTTTGTCAGTAGCTAGTAATCTAATTGATTACTTTCCCCCTGCGGTAATGCCGTTCCAGTTACTTACGCGGCATTACTGCAATTACAATTGACCACAGTGACAGACTGACATTGAGTGCATCTACGACTACCACCGCTAGAGGATAGTACAGTAACTCCTCTATGATTGTGAGTGATCATCTGCTGACATTACCCTGCCTCTGTCTGCTTCTCGCGGTACTGACTCCTCTCTCTGACTGAGGCCTGAGCAGTCCTGGTCTGGAATTAAAGCGGAGTTCGACTCAAAAGTGGAACTCCGCTGATCTGCTTCCTCCCCCCCTCCAGTGCCCCATTTGGCACCTTTCAGGGGGGAGGGGGGAACGGGTACCTGTTTTTGACAGGTACCCTTCCGCACTTCCTGGGAGACAGCACCGCGGCGCTGTCCCTCGGAAGTTCGGCCCTCTCCTTTTTCTCCACCGCTGGGCCAATTACAAAGCGCAGCGCGCTTTGCGCATGCACAGTAGGGAACCAGCATTGAAGCAAGGCTTCACTGCCGTTTCCCTTACTCTGGATGGCGGCGGCGGCGGCACCCGAGAGCCGATACGTAAATCGGCTTCGGGTGCCGACATCATGGGCTCCCTGGAGGGGTAAGTTCTACTATTTAAAAGTCAGCAGCTACAGTATTTGTAGCTGCTGACTTTTAATTTTTTTAAGCGGGGCAGAACTCCGCTTAAAGTACAGCGCTTCTGCTCTGCAGCCAACCACCAGCCCAGCCAGCAGGTACCGGCAGTCCGATACCACCACCACCACCGTCCACACCACGCAGCAGCCACTGCCAGCAATACCACTCTGCTCAGGAAGGACGGGAGTCAGACCCCACCAGTGTCACACCAACAACCACCACCAGCAGGTACCAAAAAAATAAAAAATAAAATACCACTCAGTCAGGACTTGGGTCAGGTACCACTGCCAGTACCAAGTGTACCACCACCACGCAGCCAGCCAATACCACTCAGCTCACCACTGTCAGAAGCATCAAATACTATACCAATCAGGTACCAGTGCCACTACCACCAGTGTACCACCACCACGCAGCCGGCCCGGTACCACTCAGCAAATACCCACTAAGGTACCACTCAGCAAATACCACTCAGTACCACTCAGCAAATACCACTGAGGTACCCACTGCCAGTGTACTACACAGTCTCATTGTCCAACAACAACATTACAAAGTTTTATAAAAATAGTTGCTTCTATTTAGTGTTCATTTCATTCATTTAACATATTTAATATTGGGGGCATACAAGTTATTTGACATATTTGATTATTTTTTTAAAGTAACGCAATAGTTACTTTCCCTGGTAATTAGTTACTTTTTTTACTGATGTAACTCATTGTGAGAAGTAACTAGTAACTATAACCAGAGATGTATAGTAACGAAGTAGAACTACTTAAGTACTGTGAAATGCGTTATCTGTACTTTCCTAAAGTAGAATTTTTTTCTCCTACTTCTACTTTTACTTCACTACATTTTTTCGATGATTTCGATATTTCTACTCCGATACTTTTTTTTTGTGCTGCATCGTTACTCGTTACTTTTCTCTGCCTTTCCCTTTTTCTTTTTTGTTTGGTTTCCCTCCTTACTGCTCTCTCCTACTCTTTCAATTATCCTCCCTATTCTGCCTTCCCCCCTCCCCTCCCCTTTTCTATAGGAAGGCAAAGGTAAAGATACCCCCCTTTTTCATGGGTACCTGGTCTCTGGCCATTTGGGTAGCGTTGTTCCGCTCCAGGCTTCCGCTGGGCTGGCGTGGAGTGCTCCCACATGCGCCTCTCGGTGCTCTGACATGTGTGGCGGCCTTCGGCCACTCCGCTCCTCCCCTCCTTGTCTCCATTCGCTGACGTCTCAGTGCTGGGAGGCGGGGATTTCCGGCAGCCACGCAGTAGAGGCACGTGCGCATGCACAGTGCGATCGAGGCACTGGCGGCCATCTTGGTTAAGGGAAACATGGGGGGGTCTCTGATGTAAGGGGGGGCTTTGTGTGGGCAGTCTCTGATGTAAGGGGGCTCTGTGTGGGGGGTCTCTGATGTAGGGGGAGCTCTGTGGGGGGCTCTATGGGGGGGGCTCTGATGTAAAGGGGGGCTCTGTGTGGGAGGGCTCTGATGTAAGGGGAGCTCTGTGTGGAGGGGCTCTGATGTAGGGGGAGCTCTGTGGGGGGCTCCATGGGGGGGCTCTGATGTAAGGGGGGCTCTGTGGGGATGGTCTCTGATGTAAGGGGGCTCTGTGTTGGGGTCTCTGGATGTAAGGGGGGCTTTGTGTGAGGGGTCTCTGCTGTAAGGGGGCTTTGTGTGGGGGGTCTCTGATGTAAAGGGGGCTCTTTGTGGGGGCTGGGGGGTCTCTGCTGTAAGGGTGCTCTGTGTGGGGGGTCTCTGATGTAAGTGGGGCCTCTGTGGGGGGTTTCTGTTGTAAGGGGGCTCCGTTGGGGGGTTTCTGTTGTAAGGGGGGCTCCGTTGGGGGGTCTCTGATGTAAGGGGGGTCTCTAATGTAAGGGGGGTCTCTAATGTAAGGGGGGCTAAGTTTGTAGTGATCATAAAAAAGAAAAGTCAAATGAAGTGCACAAAAAGTGCAAGAAAAAATGTGCAGGGCGCTGGTGGGGGCGCCACAGGATCAGCTCGCACAGGGCGCTTGAACACCTAAGGCCGGCCCTGGTTGGGAGGTTCTCTTTCCCATTAACAGCAGATATGAAATTATATTCATCTTGTTTTGTCACATATATATATTTGAAGATTCACAATATTTTGAACTTTTTATTGACTTAGATTTCATACACTCTTCCTTTATTTCATTATTGGAATATATTGTTGTATATCACATTGGTTTATATATGATTTTGCGCACCAATAAGCTGTGGAGAAAAAAAAAACATGCAGGGAAGAGAAGGAGGGATGCTTTAAAAGGGGAAGGGAGGGACATACTTTATCTGTTTTTTGTTTACAAAAAGTTACAGCCTAAGGAATTGTGATTGTCCTTTAGGTTAATCATTTGAATAGTGTTGAGCGAACACGGACTGTATTATTCGTGTTCGTACCGAATAATTGGATTTTTTGTACCCGAACACGGACACGGACACTTTACTGTATGTTCGGGTAAAAATCTGTGTTCGGTCGTTTTATTTCCGGGTTTTGCATGCTTTGGCGCTCTTTTCATGGTGGGCTTTCAACAGCCAATCAACAATCGTTTAACTGGTGTGCCTTAAGCCATCCCAGCCATGCCTGCAAATGTCTCAGTAGCTGTGATTGGCCGTCTGAAGCATGTGACCAAGTCTTTATAAGTTCCAGGCAGCCGCAGCGTCTTCATTCTGCTGCTTAGATCAGGGACAGAGCACACATCAACGTGCTGGCTGCTGATTAGGGAAAGACAGGCAGGAAAAAACCATTTGTGTCCGGATAGAATTGAGGGACAGGTCGGAGTGTTTAGGCAGGGCGAGTTGTAGGCATTTTAGGGATAGAGTCTGCTGAATTATAGGGTCAGTGTCTTCTACAAACTACAATCGATATTGCTGTGTGGGGGGTGGGGTCTGCACTCAATCCTGATCTACGATCTCTTCTCAATCCTGTTAGGGAGAGGCTGCTGCTGAATTTTAGGGTCAGAGTGTTCTACAAACTACAATCGATATTGCTGTGTGGGGTCTGCACTTAGTCCCGATCTACGATCTCTTCTCAATCCTGTTAGGGAGAGGCTGCTGCTGAATTTTAGGGAAACTGTGTTCTACAAACTACAATCGATATTGCTGTGTGGTGTGGGATAGGAGATAGGCAGGTGTCAGTGATCCACATCCATTTTTCTGTGTGTGAGCTGCAGTGAACACAATCTTTTTGGGCTGCAGTGAACACAATCTTTTTGGGGTGCAGTGAACAACGTCCTTTTTGGGGTGCAGTGAACAAAATCCTTTTTGGGGTGCAGTGAACAACATCCTTTTTGGGGTGCAGTGAACACAATCTTTTTGGGGTGCAGTGAACAAAATCCTTTGTGAGGTGCAGTGAACACAATCTTTGTGGGGTGCAGTGAACACAATCTTTTTGGGGTGCAGTGAACAACATCCTTTTTGGGGTGCAGTGAACACAATCTTTGTGGGGTGCAGTGAACACAATCTTTTTGGGGTGCAGTGAACAAAATCCTTTTTGGGGTGCAGTGAACACAATCTTTGTGGGGTGCAGTGAACACAATCTTTTTGGGGTGGAGTGAACAAAATCCTTTTTGGGGTGCAGTGAACAACATCCTTTTTGGGGTGCAGTGAACAAAATCCTTTTTGGGGTGCAGTGAACACAATCTTTTTGGGGTGCAGTGAACAAAATCCTTTGTGGGGTGCAGTGAACACAATCTTTGTGGGGTGCAGTGAACAAAATCCTTTTTGGGTGCAGTGAACAAAATCCTTTTTGGGGTGCAGTGAACAACATCCTTTTTGGGGTGCAGTGAACAGAATCCTTTTTGGGGTGCAGTGAACACAATCTTTTGTGGGGTGCAGTGAACACAATCTTTGTGGGGTACAGTGAACAGAATCTTTGTGGGGTGCAGTGAACACAATCTTTGGGGGGTACAGTGAACACAATCTTTTTGGGGTGCAGTGAACAAAATCCTTTGTGGGGTGCAGTGAACACAATCTTTGGGGGGTACAGTGAACACAATCTTTTTGGGGTGCAGTGAACAAAATCCTTTGTGGGGTGCAGTGAACACAATCTTTGTGGGGTGCAGTGAACAAAATCCTTTTTGGGGTGCAGTGAACAAAATCCTTTTTGGGGTGCAGTGAACACAATCTTTTTGGGGTGCAGTGAACAAAATCCTTTGTGGGGTACAGTGAACACAATCTTTGTGGGGTACAGTGAACAGAATCTTTGTGGGGTGCAGTGAACACAATCTTTGGGGGGTACAGTGAACACAATCTTTTTGGGGTGCAGTGAACAAAATCCTTTGTGGGGTGCAGTGAACACAATCTTTGGGGGGTACAGTGAACACAAACTTTTTGGGGTGCAGTGAACAAAATCCTTTGTGGGGTGCAGTGAACACAATCTTTGTGGGGTGCAGTGAACACAATCTTTTTGGGGTGCAGTGAACAAAATCCTTTTTGGGGTGCAGTGAACAACATCCTTTTTGGGGTGCAGTGAACACAATCTTTTTGGGGTGCAGTGAACAAAATCCTTTGTGGGGTGCAGTGAACACAATCTTTGTGGGGTACAGGGAACAGAATCTTTGTGGGGTGCAGTGAACACAATCTTTGGGGGGTACAGTGAACACAATCTTTTTGGGGTGCAGTGAACAAAATCCTTTTAGGGTGCAGTGAACACAATCTTTGTGGGGTGCAGTGAACAAAATCCTTTTTGAGGTGCAGTGAACACAATCTTTGTGGGGTGCAGTGAACACAATCTTTGTGGGGTACAGTGAACACAATCTCATACTTCTGAAGATTTGAGGGTGCTGCCTGTTCCATACTCCTCCTCCTACTGCTCAACCATCCTTTTAGGGGTACAAACAATAGTAATTGGGGCCTAGTGTGGTGGTGTACGTGTGAGATACATACACTTTCTTTTTGATCATATTTTCTATTCCGCTATTCAATTAAAACCTTTGGGGATCAATTAAATTGCGTGATAGTCTGTGTCGGTACGTGTGAGATCCACCTTTCCAAGTTTTTGGGGTTCATCTCATACTTCTGAAGATTTGAGGGTGCTGCCTGTTCCATACTCCTCCTCCTACTCCTCAACCATCCTTTTAGGGGTACAAACAATAGTAATTGGGGCCTAGTGTGGTGGTGTACGTGTGAGATACATACACTTTCTTTTTGATCATATTTTCTATTCCGCTATTCAATTAAAACCTTTGGGGATCAATTAAATTGCGTGATAGTCTGTGTCGGTACGTTTGAGATCCACCTTTCCAAGTTTTTGGGGTTCATCTCATACTTCTGAAGATTTGAGGGTGCTGCCTGTTCCATACTCCTCCTCCTACTGCTCAACCATCCTTTTAGGGGTACAAACAATAGTAATTGGGGCCTAGTGTGGTGGTGTACGTGTGAGATACATACACTTTCTTTTTGATCATATTTTCTATTCCGCTATTCAATTAAAACCTTTGGGGATCAATTAAATTGCGTGATAGTCTGTGTCGGTACGTGTGAGATCCACCTTTCCAAGTTTTTGGGGTTCATCTCATACTTCTGAAGATTTGAGTGTGCTGCCTGTTCCATACTCCTCCTCCTACTCCTCAACCATCCTTTTAGGGGTACAAACAATAGTAATTGGGGCCTAGTGTGGTGGTGTACGTGTGAGATACATACACTTTCTTTTTGATCATATTTTCTATTCCGCTATTCAATTAAAACCTTTGGGGATCAATTAAATTGCGTGATAGTCTGTGTCGGTACGTGTGAGATCCACCTTTCCAAGTTTTTGGGGTTCATCTCATACTTCTGAAGATTTGAGGGTGCTGCCTGTTCCATACTCCTCCTCCTACTCCTCAACCATCCTTTTAGGGGTACAAACAATAGTAATTGGGGCCTAGTGTGGTGGTGTACGTGTGAGATACATACACTTTCTTTTTGATCATATTTTCTATTCCGCTATTCAATTAAAACCTTTGGGGATCAATTAAATTGCGTGATAGTCTGTGTCGGTACGTGTGAGATCCACCTTTCCAAGTTTTTGGGGTTCATCTCATACTTCTGAAGATTTGAGGGTGCTGCCTGTTCCATACTCCTCCTCCTACTGCTCAACCATCCTTTTAGGGGTACAAACAATAGTAATTGGGGCCTAGTGTGGTGGTGTACGTGTGAGATACATACACTTTCTTTTTGATCATATTTTCTATTCCGCTATTCAATTAAAACCTTTGGGGATCAATTAAATTGCGTGATAGTCTGTGTCGGTACGTGTGAGATCCACCTTTCCAAGTTTTTGGGGTTCATCTCATACTTCTGAAGATTTGAGGGTGCTGCCTGTTCCATACTCCTCCTCCTACTCCTCAACCATCCTTTTAGGGGTACAAACAATAGTAATTGGGGCCTAGTGTGGTGGTGTACGTGTGAGATACATACACTTTCTTTTTGATCATATTTTCTATTCCGCTATTCAATTAAAACCTTTGGGGATCAATTAAATTGCGTGATAGTCTGTGTCGGTACGTGTGAGATCCACCTTTCCAAGTTTTTGGGGTTCATCTCATACTTCTGAAGATTTGAGGGTGCTGCCTGTTCCATACTCCTCCTCCTACTCCTCAACCATCCTTTTAGGGGTACAAACAATAGTAATTGGGGCCTAGTGTGGTGGTGTACGTGTGAGATACATACACTTTCTTTTTGATCATATTTTCTATTCCGCTATTCAATTAAAACCTTTGGGGATCAATTAAATTGCGTGATAGTCTGTGTCGGTACGTGTGAGATCCACCTTTCCAAGTTTTTGGGGTTCATCTCATACTTCTGAAGATTTGAGGGTGCTGCCTGTTCCATACTCCTCCTCCTACTGCTCAACCATCCTTTTAGGGGTACAAACAATAGTAATTGGGGCCTAGTGTGGTTTTGTACTTGCGAGATACATACACTTTTTTGGATCATATTTCCTATTCCGCTATTCAATAAAAACCTTTCTAGGGCAAGATCTTAAATTACAGAAATATGAGGAGACCGTCAAATAAGGGCCGTGGCCTGGGTCGTGGTGCTGCTGTTAGAGCTCCTGTTGCAAGGAGAGGACGTGGTCGATCTGTGCCAGCTACACGCACAAGTGAAACACCTTCCTCAAGTGTGAGTAGGCGACAGAACCTGCATCAGTATTTGGTAGGGCATCATACGCCCCTAGAAGTGATGAGGCCAGAACAAGTGGAGGCGATAGTAGATTGGTTTGCTGCTGACAGTGCCTCCAGTTCCTTCACATTGTCTCCCACCCAGTCTACTGCAGAAAGGTCACAGTTGGCACCTGCAGCTGATGTCCAACCGTCTTTCACCTCACCCCCTTGCAAATCAGGCAAGCATTCTGAGCCCCAAGCCATACAGCAGTCTCTTCTTCTTTTTGATGACTCTGTCAGCAGGGTTTCCCAGGGCCATCCACCTAGCCCTGCCCCAGAAGTGGAAGAGATTGAGTGCAGCGATGCCCAACCACTTATTTCTCAAGATGAGTACATGCAAGGATCATCGCAGCACGTCTCCGATGATGACGAAACGCAGGTGCCAACTGCTGCGGCGTTCAGCATTGTGGAGACCGACAAGGAGGGCAGGGGTGAAGACTGGGTGGAAGATGATGTGGAGGACGATGAGGTCCTCGACACCACATGGAATGAACGTCATGCAGGTGACCTGAGTAGTTTGGAGGAAGAGGCGGTGGTCGCACAGAGCCACCAGCACAGCAGAAGAGGGAGCAGGGTGCAGAAGCGGAGCAGCCGTGCCCTAGACACTACGCCCGCTACTGCCCAACGCAGCAAGGGAACGAGCGCACCAAAGTCAGCTCAAAGGAGTTCTCTAGCGTGGAAGTTCTTTAGAAAATGTGCTGATGACAGGACACGAGTGGTTTGCACCCTGTGCAATCAGAGCTTGAAGCGAGGCATAAACCTTCTCAACCTGAGCACAACCTGCATGATCAGGCATCTAAGTGCAAAGCACGAGCTGCAGTGGAGTACACACCTTCAAAACCAAGAAACGTCTCTGGCTCATCCTGCTTCCTCTTCTGCTGCAGTCTCGGCCGCTCCAGCCACATCTGTAGTGATACCGGCACCTGCCACCCCGCAAACAGACGATCTGTCAGCAACACCACCACCTGGGTCACCAACAACCATCTCCACAATGTCCCGTGGAAGCGTTCAGCTTTCCATCTCCCAAACACTTGAGAGGAAGAGGAAGTACCCCCCTACCCACCCGCGATCCCTGGCCCTGAATGCCAGCATTTCAAAATTATTGGCCTTTGAAATGCTGTCATTCCGTCTGGTGGAGACGCACAGTTTTAAAAACCTTATGTCGGTGGCTGTCCCACAGTACGTCGTGCCCAGCCGCCACTACTTTTCCAGGCAAGCCACCACTTCCCTGCACAACCAAGTGGGGGAAAAAATCAGGTGTGCACTGCGCAACGCCATCTGTGCCAAGGTAAACCTAACTACCGATACGTGGACCAGTAAGCACGGTCAGGGGCGTTATATCTCCCAAACGGCACACTGGGTAAATGCAGTGGCGGATGGGCCTGAGGCGGATAGCAATTTGGCGCATGTCCTTCCACCACCGAGGATTGCAGGGCGCTTCAGTTTGCCTCCTGTTCCTAACTCCTCCTACTCCGCTTCCTCATCCTCTACCGCCTCCTCATCCGGACAGCGTAACACCTTCACCACCAACTTCAGCACGGCCAGGGGTAAACGACAGCAGGCAGTTTTACAACTTGCCTGTTTGGGGGACAAACCACACACCGCGCAGGAGTTGTGGAGGAGCATGGAACAGCAGACAAATGAGTGGTTGCTGCCAGCGAGCCTCAAGCCCGGCCTGGTGGTGTGCGATAACGGGCGAAATCTCATAGCAGCTCTGGGCCTAGCCGGTTTGACGCACATCCCTTGCCTGGCGCATGTGCTGAATTTGGTGGTGCAGAGGTTCCTTAAAAACTACCCCGATATGTCAGAGCTGCTGCAGAAAGTGCGGGCCGTTTGTGCGCACTTTCGGCGTTCTCACCCTGCTGCTGCTCGCCTGGCAGCGCCTCAGCGTAACTTCGGCCTTCCCGCTCACCGCCTCATATGTGACGTGCCCACAAGGTGGAACTCCACCTTGCACATGCTGGAAAGACTGTGCGAGCAGCAGCAGGCCATAGCGGAGTTTCAGCTGCAGCACGCACGCGTGAGTCGCTCTGCGGAACAGCACCACTTCACCACCAATAACTGGGCCTCCATGCGAGACCTGTGTGCCTTGTTGCGCTGTTTTGAGTACTCCACCAACATGGCCAGTGGCAATGATGCCGTTCTCAGCTTAACTATCCCACTTCTATGCCTCCTTGAAAAAACAATTCGGGCGATGATGGAAGAGGATGTGGCACAGGATGAGGAGGAGGAGGAGGATGAAGAGGTAACATTTCCAAGGCTTTCAGGGCAGTCATTCGCAAGGGGCTCCGAGGGTGGGTTCCTGCACACACAAACGCCAGGGACACAATTGTCCAGCAGGGGCACAGTTCTGGAGGATGAGGAGGATGAGGAGGAGGAGGAGCTGGAGGAGGAGATGGAACCATGTTCACAGCAGGGTGGCACCCAGGCCAGCTCATGGCCATCACTGGTGCGTGGCTGGGGGGATACAGAGGACACGGACGATACACCTCCCACAGAGGACAGCCTTTCGTTGCCTCTGGGCAGCCTGGCACACATGAGCGATTACATGCTGCAGTGTCTCCACAACGACCGCCGAGTTGCCCACATTCTAACTTGTGCTGATTACTGGGTGGCCACGCTGCTGGATCCCCGTTACAAGGACAACGTACCGTCCTTAATTCACTCACTGGAGCGCGATCGCAAGATGCGCGAGTACAAGCGCACGCTGGTAGACGCCATGCTGCTGGCATTCCCATCTGACAGCGGGGCCGCAGTGGAAGCACAAGGCAGAGGAGGAGGAGGAGGAGGTCGCCAACGCAACCAGGGCACCGCCAGCACCTCAGAAGGCAGGGTTAGCATGGCCGAAATGTGGAAAAGCTTTGTCAGCACGCCACAACAAACAGCAGCACCAGCAGCTCAGATGGAACGTCTTAGCAGCATTTTACCAACATGGTGGAGCAGTATGTGTGCACACGCCTACATGTAGTGAATGAGGGGTCTGCCCCCTTCAACTTCTGGGTCTCCAAATTGGGCACATGGCCTGAGCTTGCCCTTTACGCCTTGGAGGTGCTGGCGTGCCCTGCAGCCAGTGTATTATCTGAACGGGTATTTAGCACGGCTGGGGGCGTTATAACAGACAAGCGCAGCCGCCTGTCCAGAGACAATGTGGACAAGCTCACGTTCATTAAAATGAACCAGGCATGGATCCCACGGGACTTTTCCATACCTTGTGCAGAATAGCAATGGATACCGACCTTACCCACCCATTGTTCCATTTTTGCTCTTTCTCACTCTTTTGGGGTGTACCCTCATTTAAAATTTGTGAAAAGAAGCAGTGTTGGCTACCTCGTCCTCCTCCTCAGGGCCAGATTAACGTAGGGGCTATTGGAGCTGCAGCTCCAGGCCCCTACCTTTTATATAGGCCCCGGGTTGGCCATATTCACTGTTACCGCTCTTCTGTCACTTGTAAACACAGAAGTCTGGCTTCTATGCTCGCTTCCCCAGGCAGCACCCTCAGAACCTCCCCACACAGCGCGAAGGCCGGACAAGGAGGGACAGTTGCCGATGCATGGATGTGTTTATGGGCTTCAGAGACAGCATCCCATGTTGAATTAGGCATGCATGGCTGCACCCTTCCTCCTCTGGGTGCATGGCAAGGCACGGCCCTTAAGGCCCTTCAAAATCCTCAGCACCAAGCCCATGATGCTCTTAATCCGGCCCTGGTCCTCCTCCACCGCCGCTTCCACCTACACCGCCCATAGGTGTGCGCAGCCTATTGCATTAAGGTGTGCACCCCAAAGTTGAAATACACATGCATGTGTTTGCCAGCAGGGAGAGTAATGTATCGGGGCCATGTACCTGTAGGCAAAGAGAAATAGAGCAGAGCAGGTCCGAGGGAGATCTTTCCCATCTCCTCACTGGCAATGCTATGTGCCCTAGGTGATTAGGGTGTGCCCAGGCACACCCGGCACACCCTGTGCGCATGCCTATGTCACCGCCACATCCACCACCACCTCAACCTCCCTCCTACTCCATATGGGCCTCGTCCTTCAGAGATGAAGAAGAACATTGTTTTATTTTTCTGTTTTTTTTTGTTGTTTTAAGTTATTTCCCTATCCACATTTGTTTGCAGAGCACTTGCCATGCTCTTAATTACGTTTTGCTGCCATTTGCAGCACTCTAGCCCTTTCCTTTGGTGTTTTAGAGCCATTTTAGTGCCTTAAAGTTCGGGTCCCCATTGACTTCAATGGGGTTCGGTGTCCGGGAAAAGTTCGGTAAAAGTCCGGGACACGGACCCGGACTTTTTTTTAAAGTTCGGCCGAACCCGTCGAACACGGACATCTAGGTGTCCGCTCAACCCTACATTTGAATAAATCATTTGAAATAATAAAAAACAATATGATGTTCAAACTTATGACTTCTTTCTTTAATAACTACATAACACAGTACTTCTACTTCTACTTTCAGTACTTGAGTAGAATTTTTTTTTCAAAACTACTGGTACTTTTTACTTTTAGTACTTAAGTAGCAATTTTTTTGAAAAAACTACTTGCAATACTTAAGTAAAAAAAATGTTGAATACTTTAGTACTTTCACTTAAGTAACTTTTTCTGCGAGCACTTCCACTTCTACTTAAGTCACTTTTTGATCGAGCACTTGTACTTTTACTCAAGTAGAAATTTCGAACTTTATAGTACTTAAGTCTGACTATAACTAATTACTTTTTTTAAGTTACATGCCCAACACTGACAGCAACACAAGGCATCACAGGGCATAAGCACAGCAGGTGGCAATGAACACACACTGTGGTGCCGCAAAACGCAAGTGCATTGCATTCTGGTGCATTACATAAAAAAATTGGTTCAGGGCTTTTTATTTTCATTCTCATTTTCATTATGAGGGTGCTCTGGTCCAGTCACATGATCACCCCAGCAGCTGGCTTCAGTGAATAAGTGATCGCTGACAGTGGCTGAAGAGCCTGGGCGATGTTGTCACTCACAGGACTAGGCTTACTAGGGAGCATCCATTGTCGGCTGTCTCTCCTCTACACTGAAGCCACTGCTGGAAGCCGATTATCTGACCAGACAGGAGCAACTTCAGAATAGGTAAATATAGATACCTTTCATTTACAGGGTAGTTAGAATAGACCTAGAATGGGGATAGGAACATGTTTAAATATAGCTATTATTTAACTGGAATTTCACTTTAATGCAACACACATTAACTTTTATTAACACACAACAATGGAACTGCATAGTGTAAAAGGGTTGCTACTCTGTATTCTTAATACATGTAGGATACCCCACGTCGGAGCCGCTGGTGAAAAGGAATCCCCCCCCAACCTGCACAGCCAGGCACACCAAATTTCCACAGGCATACTTGAGACAGGAAACAGTCCAGCAACTTTGTTTTTGTGTTTTATTTAGGGGTTAATAAACTTGGATGGGATGTTTATGGGATGCCCACATGACTCATCAGCAAAGAACTCAGACCTCCAACGCAGATCCTCATTGATGTTACCCTAGGAAAGTCTATAGCAAAGGCCCTTTACAGACAGGGGACCACGGGCCCCTATACTTGAGAACGATGGGCTGACACCACAAGCAGTTTCACTGCACTTCCTCCCATGGCCACTGGTCCCAGTACCACCTCTTAATGCTCTGCCAGCCCGCCAGGCTGCAGCAGCCTCTTTCACTAGCCCTCCTGGCTACATCCCATAGTCCTCCAAGACTGCACACTCACCAGCCCACCCCGCTGATTTCCCCTGGAGACCTCCTGGACGTGCTCGCTGGCTCCTGCTGTCCTCGCTCTTGCACCCCTGACTCTGGACAGGACTCCTACGTGTGTTGTAAGAGGATCCCTCCAACACCTGAGACCCAGGCCCAAGGTCACCCACCCCCCCCCAAACTAGGGGGTTACCCTTAACCACTTAAGGACCTATTTCTGACACTTGTTGTTTACAAGTTAAAATCAGTTTTTTTTTGCTAGCAAATTACTTAGAACCCCCAAACATTATATATATTTTTTTAGCAGAGACCCTAGAAAATAAAATGGAGAACGTTGCAATTTTTTTTTTTAATCACACCGTATTTGCACAGCGGTCTTCCAAATGCAATTTTTTGGGAAAAAAATTCACTTTTTTGAATAAAAAAAATTAGAAAACAGTAAATTTAGCCTGATTTTTTTCTATAATGTGAAGGATAATGTTACGCTGAGTAAATAGATACCCAATATGTCATGCTTCAAAATTGCGCACGCTCGTGGAATGGCGACAAACATTCGTACTTAAAAATCGCCATATGCAAAACTTAAATTTTTTTTACAGGTTATCAGCTTAGAGTTACAGAGGAGGTCTAGGGCTCAAATTATTGCACTCACTCTAACGATCGCGGCGATACCTCACATGTGTGGTTTGAACACCGTTTACATATGTGGGCGGGATTTGCATATGCGTTCGCTTTTGCGCGTGAGCAAACGGGGACAGGGCACTTTAATTTTTTTTTTCTATTTATTTTATCCATTATTTTTTTATTTTTACACAGTTTTAAAAAAAAAAAAAACTTTTGATCATTTTTATACCTATTACAAGGAATGTAAACATCCCTTGTAATAGAAATATGCATGACAGGACCTCTTTATTGTTAGATCTGGGGTCAAAAAGACCTCAGACCTCACATCTACACAAAAAAAAAAAAAGTAATTTCTTTCATGATGGAAATAAAATTGGCTCTTTAAATGCGTTGCTAGGAGACGACGTTTGACGTTGCTCCGGTCCTCCAAGGCCATAGAGTCGAGTGAGGACCATCTTGCCCTCACTCGACTTCCTGCCTGTGAGGAGCGTGGACCGGATTGTTTTCCCCGCTGCCGGAAGCAGCATGAGGGGGGCACTTCCCCCGCCATACCGTAAGGGTGATCCCGCGGCGAATCCACCGCTGGGACCACCCTTATGTGAAAGAGGACTACCCACAGATTTAAAAAATACTTAATACTTAAAAAAAGTATTTAACGTATACAGTGAGTACCAACGTATATCTGCGGTGAGCGGTCCGGAAGCCTCCTCAGCACTCCATCTCCATCTTGCACCCAACTCCACTGCCCCTGCTGCCCTGACTCTAAGTATTTAGGAGGGGCCTGCCTGCCAGCTCATTTGCTGGGGATTAGCTGGGGCCCTCCTCAATACTCCAGGCAGCTCCACCTAACACTAGCACACTTAGCTAGAGGGTGCTATACCCATAAATAACAGTATTTTCTGAAAGGCAAGCACTGTAAGTACCTGAATTTGACCTGACATCAGCCTCTTGCAGTCCCTGTACAGCAGGGCTGGAGTGTGAGAAGGAAGCAGTGCAAGGAGTAAATTAGTTTATGTGCTGACAGGATGCGTGCTGAGAGGAGGAGGAAGCAGAGTGACAGAGAGATGAGCTTATCACTGTGTTGCTTCCCATTTTACATGCTGGGTATAGAGGAACTGAGTTCATTGATGATGGCCATCAAAGTAAGAACATCTAGCTGCAGAAAAAAGTACTGTAGGGGAAATTAAAAAAAATTAAGGTGAAATTTTCATGAAAAACTGGTTTTGTCATTTTTGTCTTTTATTGGGCAATTATTATTTTTCTTCTGATTTTTGGCTGGAGTGTTTCTTTCATATTTAAATCTGTACTGCTGGCCATGTGATATATTGATTATAAATAGTGTTGAGCGAACACGGACTGTATTATTCGGGTCCGTACCGGATAATTGGATTTTTGCTACCCGGACACGGACCCGAAAACTTTACTGTATGTTCGGGTTTAAAATCCGTGTTCGGTAATTTTATTTCCTGTTTTGTAATGGCGCGCTTTTAATGGCGGGCTTTCAACAGCCAATCAACAAGCGTTTAACTGGTGTGCCTTAGAAGCCATCCCAGCCATGCCTACTAATGGCATGGCTGTGATTGGCCAGCTGAAGCATGTGACCCAGGTCTTTATAAGCTCGAGAGACACAGCGCGGTGCGTCAGTCTGCTGTAGTGTAGGGAGAGAGCACACATAACGGTGCTGGCTGCTGCTGATTAGGGACAGACAGGGAAAAACAACATTGCGCCCGAAAAGAATGCAGGGACAGGTCGGAGTGTAGGCAGGGAAAGATATTTGAGCATTTTAGGGACAGTGTAATGGACAATGTAGCGCTAATCCTAAAAAAACCCAGAAGGGTTGAATATATAAAGTCCGTGCAAAAGTCCCAATTCGTCAGATGAATCAGACTGCAGGTCCGTGACACCACCACCAAACACCCTGTTCACACTGTCTCTTACCAGATGGAGGTGATCCCCATGACAGAGATCCCAAATGCCAAAAAACTCTGATAAAGCCCAAGGCTATCCTCCTCATGTCAGGCCAATGATCATGGATGTATATAAAATAAAGAACAGGGCACCATCATAGCGCAGACCATTTAGTTTATTCACCACACAAAAAGGGATTAAAAGCACTTACAAAAGCAGGATAAAACGAGCATCATAGGATGATTAAATCCAGCATGTTCCGCTAAACTTCCGCAGTACACCACCCAAAAGATGGCCGCCGCGTCTCCTCTGTGTGGGCGAGCTCCTGTCTCCTCCGTGAGGAGGAGGAGGAGGGAGAAAAAAATATATTTTTATCAGTCTGTTGTGTGCAGCGTTCAGCTATATTTTACTACAGATTGCTGTTCTAATCTGCTATTTAAAAATTACAAAGTTAAAGGGGAATTTTTTTTTTCCCTTCATAGCCTGCTGCTGACCGTGACATAAAACATAAGACACTGCTGTGTTCACATGTGTTATTGAAAAATCACCAATTTTATATACTTTTTACTATTCCGCTATTCAATATACACCCTTTTGGGGTGAAAAAAATTAAATTGCGGCATAGTCTGTATAGATACGTGTGAGATACACCTTTCAAATTTTTTTGGGCGCATCTTCCACCGCCGAGGATTGCAGGGCGCTTCAGTTTGCCTCCTGTTCCGAACTCCTCCTACTCCTCTTCCTCATCCTCATCCTGCCTTTAGGGTACAAAAAATTGTAACCGGGGCCTAGTCTGTGTTTGTACATGTGAGATACACCTTTTTATATACTATTTTCTATTCCGCTATTCAATCTACACCCTTTTGGGGTAAAAAAAATGTAATTTGCGGCATAGTCTGTATCGGTACGTGTGAGATACACCTTTCAAATTTTTTGGGCGCATCTTCCACCGCCGAGGATTGCAGGGTGCTTCAGTTTGCCTCCTGTTCCGAACTCCTCCTACTCCTCATCCTCATCCTGCCTTTAAGGGTACAAAAAATTGTAATCGGGGCCTAGTCTGTGTTTGTACATGTGAGATACACCTTTTTATATACTATTTTCTATTCCGCTATTCAATCTACACCCTTTTGGGGTAAAAAAAATTAAATTGCGGCATAGTCTGTATCGGTATGTGTGAGATACACCTTTTTATGTACTTTTTTCTATTCCGCTATTCAATATACACCCTTTTGGGGTGAAAAAAATTAAATTGCGGCATAGTCTGTATCAGTACGTGTGAGATACACCTTTTAAATTTGTTTGGCGCATCTCCTTCCACCGCCGGGGATTTCAGGGCGCTTCAGTTTCCCTCCTGTTCCGAACTCCTCCTACTCCTCTTCCGCATCCTCCCTTTAGGGTACAAGAAATTGTAATCGGAGCCTTGTCTGTGTTTGTATTTATAAATTTTTTTCTATTCCGCTATTTAATAAACACCCTTTTGGGGTAAAAAAATTAAATTGCGGCATAGTTTGCATATTTGACTGTGAGATACACCCGTGCGATACTGTTGTTGTTTTGTTCCGCTATTCAATAAACACCTTTCTAGGGCAAGATCATAAATTACAGAAATATGAGGAGAACGTCAAATAGGGGCCGTGGCCTGGGTCATGGTGCTGCTGGTAGAGCTCCTGTTGCAAGGAGAGGCGTGGTCGATCTGTGCCAGCTACATGCACAAGTAAAACACCTTCCTCAAGTGTGAGTAGGCGACAGAACCTGCAGCAGTATTTGGTAGGGCATCATGCGCCTCTACAAGTGTTGAGGCAAGAACAAGTACAGGCGATAGTAGATTGGGTTGCTGACAGTTCCTTCACATTGTCTCCCACCCAGTCTACTACAGAAAGGTCAGAGTTGGCACCTGCAGCTGATGTCCAACCATCTTTCACCTCACCCCCTTGTAAATCAGGCAAGCAGTCTGAGCCCCAAGTCATGCAGCAGTCTCTTCTTCTTCCTTTTGATGACTCTGTCAGCAGGGTTTCCCAGGGCCATCCACCTAGCCCTGCCCCAGAAGTGGAAGAGATTGAGTGCAGCGATGCCCAACCACTTATTTCTCAAGATGAGTACATGGAAGGACCATCGCAGCACGTCTCCGATGATGACGAAGCGCAGGTGCCAACTGCTGCGGCACTCAGAATTGTGGAGACCGACAAGGAGGGCAGGGGTGAAGACTGTGTAGAAGATGATGTGGAGGACGATGAGGTCCTCGACCCCACATGGAATGAAGGTCATGCAGGTGACCTGAGTAGTTTGGAGGAAGAGGCGGTGGTCGCACAGAGCCACCAGCACAGCAGAAGAGGGAGCAGGGTGCAGAAGCGGACACACTAGACACTACGCCTGCTACTGCCCAATGCAGCAAGGGACCGAGCGCACCAAAGCCAGCTCAAAGGAGTTCTCTAGCGTGGAAGTTCTTCAGACAATGTGCTGATGACAGGACACGAGTGGTTTGCACCCTGTGCAATCAGAGCCTGAAGCGAAGGCATAAACCTTCTCAACCTGAGCACAACCTGCATGATCAGGCATCTAAGTGCAAAGCACGAGCTGCAGTGGAGTAGACACCTTCAAAACCAAGAAAGGTCTCTGACTCCTCCTGCTTCCTCTTCTGCTGCAGTCTCGGCCTCTTCATCCACCTCTGTAGTGATACCGGCACCTGCCACACCGCAAACAGACGATCTGTCAGCAACACCACCACCTGGGTCACCAACCATCGCCACAATGTCCCGTGGAAGCGTTCAGCTTTCCATCTCCCAAACACTTCAGAGGAAGAGGAAGTACCCCCCTACCCACCCGCGATCCCTGGCCCTGAATGCCAGCATTTCAAAATTCTTGGCCTTTGAAATGCTGTCATTCCGTCTGGTGGAGACGCACAGTTTTAAAAGCCTTATGTCGGTGGCTGTTCCACAGTACGTCGTGCCCAGCCACCACTACTTTTCCAGGCGAGCCATCCCTTCCCTGCACAACCAAGTGGGGGGAAAAATCAGGTGTGCACTGCGCAATGCCATCTGTGGCAACTACCGATACGTGGACCAGTAAGCACGGTCAGGGGCGTTATATCTTTCTAACGGTACACTGGGTAAATGCAGTGGCGGCTGGGCCTGAGGCGGATAGCAATTTGGCGCATGTCCTTCCACCACCGAGGATTGCAGGGCGCTTCAGTTTGCCTCCTGTTCCTAACTCCTCCTACTCCGCTTCCTCATCCTCTACCGCCTCCTCATCCGGTCAGCGTAACACCTTCACCACCAACTTCAGCACAGCCAGGGGTAAACGACAGCAGGCAGTTTTAAAACTTGCCTGTTTGGTGGGAAAACAACACACCGCGCAGGAGTTGTGGAAGAGCATGGAAAAGCAGACAGATGAGTGGTTGCTGCCAGCGAGCCTCAAGCCCGGCCTGGTGGTGTGCGATAACGGGCGAAATCTCATAGCAGCTCTGGGCCTAGACGGTTTGAAGCACATCCCTTGCCTGGCGCATGTGCTGAATTTGGTGGTGCAGAGGTTCCTTAAAAATTACCCCGATATGTCAGAGCTGCTGCAGAAAGTGCGGGCCGTCTGTGCGCACTTTCGGCGTTCTCACCCTGCTGCTGCTCGCCTGTCAGCGCTGCAGCGTAACTTCGGCCTTCCCGCTCACCGCCTCATATGTGACGTGCCCACAAGGTGGAACTCCACCTTGCACATGCTGGAAAGATTGTGCGAGCAGCAGCAGGCCATAGTGAAGTTTCAGCTGCAGCATGCACGCGTGAGTCGCTCTGCGGAACAGCATACCTTCACCACCAATAACTGGGCCTCCATGCGAGACCTGTGTGCCTTGTTGCGCTGTTTTGAGTACTCCACCAACATGGCCAGTGCCGATGACGCCGTTGTCAGCTTAACTATCCCACTTCTATGCCTCCTTCAAAAAACGATTCGGGCGATGATGGAAGAGGATGTGGCACAGGAGGAGGAGGAGGGATCATTTCCAAGGCTTTCAGGGCAGTCATTCACAAGTGGCTCTGAGGGTGGGTTCCTGCACCCACAAATGCCAGGTACACAATTGTCCAGCAGGGGCACAGTTCTGGAGGATGAGGAGGAGGAGATGGAGGAGGAGATGGAACCATGTTCACAGCAGGGTGGCACCCAGGCCAGCTCATGGCCATCACTGGTACGTGGGTGGGGGGATACAGAGGACACAGACGATACACCTCCCACAGAGGACAGCCTTTCGTTCCCTCTGGGCAGCCTGGCACACATGAGCGATTACATGCTGCAGTGTCTCCACAACGACCTCCAAGTTGCCCACATTCTAACTTGTGCTGATTACTGGGTGGCCACGCTGCTGGATCCCCGTTACAAGGACAACGTATCATCCTTAATTCACTCACTGGAGCGTGATCATAGGATGCGCGAGTACAAGCGCACGCTGGTAGACGCGATGCTGCTGGCATTCCCACCTGACAGCGGGGCCACAGTGGAAGCACAAGGCCAAGGCAGAGGAGGAGGAGGAAGAGGTCGCCAACGCAACCAGGGCACCGCCAGCACCTCAGAAGGCAGGGTTAGCATGGCCGAAATGTGGAAAAGCTTTGTCAGCACGCCACAACAAACAGCAGCACCAGCAGCTCATATGGAACGTCTTAGCAGGAGGCAGCATTTCACCAACATGGTGGAGCAGTATGTGTGCACACGCCTACATGTAGTGAATGACGGGTCTGCCCCCTTCAACTTCTGGGTCTCCAAATTGGGCACATGGCCTGAGCTTGCCCTTTACGCCTTGGAGGTGCTGGCGTGCCCTGCAGCCAGTGTATTATCTGAACGTGTATTTAGCACGGCTGGGGGCGTTATCACAGGCAAGCGCAGCCGCCTGTCCAGAGACAATGTGGACAAGCTCACATTCATTAAAATGAACCAGGCATGGATCCCACAGGACTTTTCCGTACCTTGTGCAGAATAGAGATGGATACCGACCTTACCCAGCCATTGTTATATTTTTGATCTTTCTCACTCTTTTGGGGTGTACCCTAATTTAAAATGACTAAAGAAAAAGCAGTGTTGGCTACCTCGTCCCCCTCCACCGCCGCTTCCACCTACACCTCCACATCCACCGCCACCTCAACCTCCCTCCTACTCCATATGGGCCTCGTCCTTCACAGATGAAGAAAATTGTTTTATTTTTCTGTTTTTTTTGTTGTTTTTGGTTATTTCCCTATCCACATTTGTTTTCAGAGCACTTGCCATCTTCTTAACTACATTTTGCTGCCATTTGCAGCACTCTAGCCGGACTTTTTTTTCAAGTTCGGCCGAACCCGCCGAACACGGACATCCAGGTGTCCGCTCAACTCTAATTATAAATAATTATTTGAGAGCTTCCCAGAATGGCAGGCAGTATGTGCTATGTTTTAGGTTTTAATGCTTAAGTTTACAGCTTATTGAATCTCAGCTGCTTATATTTTTGTTTCAAATCTTAGCAAATATGTTTTAAAGTAGTTCAGAGTTTAACCCTTTTACTGCCAGGTCAATACAGTGTACAGACCTACAGCAATGCCTGCAGCTGTCCAGGTCCGTAAGCCCTATGGACCTAATTTATCCCTCTCCTATAAGCTAATGGTCACTTTAATGACCATGAGCTTATAACAGAATTGTTCAGCAGATTCTGCTGAACAATTCTATAACCCTGATCAGCAGATTACAATCTGCTGAACAGAGTTATTAACCTAAAATATGACTGTCCACCCCCCAATGCTGTCCCTCATTTCCTGTCCCCAGCCTCTCCACCTCCCACCCACTCCCTGACATCTAAAGCTGCTCCCCCACTCTCCTTTCCTATCCCTTTCATCCCCCTTCTTGCCCCCCAGCACTGATTCCCCCCACCCACCCCAAAAACCCAATCTCCTGCAGCTACCTTTAGAAGCCAGCATCCCTCTTCTGCCACTCCTGCCAGCTTCAGGTGCTGCTAGGGCTTGGAGGGGATCAAAGTTTGTCCCCCCCACCAGTCCAATCACCCCTGTACCGGACCCCGCACCCCTGATCCATCCCTCCCTTCCCCTCCCATTGCCTGCAGCAGCTGACCGGCATTGGGTTCCGGCGGCGAGCTGTCAGGCTGAGGTGGGGGAGAGGGTGCGTGTTCTGGTGAAGATGGGGCTTGGGGGGTTTAGTAAACGTGTTTACCAGCTCCCTCCCTGTAGTACAGTGGACTTAGGCAGCTATTGCTACCTAAGAGATATTGGTGTCTGATATCTCACTAAACCCCCCCCACAAAAAAAATATATAAAAATATAATTGTAAAAACATTTAAAAAGTAAAAAAAAAATGTAAAAAAAAAAACATGGAGCGGACTTTGTCAAGCAAATCCATCTACTCAGGCGGATGACAGGTCTGCATCTGCTCTGCTGATGGGGAGGTGTTAAAAAAGAGATATGGGGGGTCTGTTTAGACCTCTGATATCTCACCAAAGAACGCCCCCCCCCCAGAAAAAAATACAAAAAAATATAATCGTAATAAAATGTAAAAAGTAAATAAATTAATAACTAAACCATGAAGCAGACTCTGTCAAGCAGATCTGCCTGCTCAGCCTGGATATTTCTGCTGTTTATCTTGAAGAAGTTCATCTTCAAACCTCAGGAGAGAAAGGCCACATTTGATGCTCACTGATTCTGAAACCTGTCTGTCAGGCATCAGTAGCCAAGGATCATATTGGTCGGGCTAAGTATTGCTTACTAACCATACCTACCTCACAGCCTTGTATATACATTGGGTACTAATCATATCCTTAGGCGAAGTGGCAGCTCTCCTGAGATCTTGTTTTTAAATGCTGACAGGACAATGCTGTATACACCAATGGAATCTATAAGGTGGATGCCGAACACACCCCTGAAGAAGGAGCTGTGAAAGCCCCGAAACGCTTCATGTGGAGGACATCAATCCTTTTTCGAATATTGGTGTAACATGTATATGTATTCCATGTTCAACCATGTCCATATAGCATCGGCGTTTTCATGCTAATTTAACTAAAACTGATTTTTATTCACATTATTTAGTACTTAGTGCCTTCAAAGTCCCACCCCAAGAGGAATTTTTGTTCATCTTTTTATTCTACTGGTCATGTGCTTTCAAAAAATATATGGTTTGGGGGTCTTTTACAAACTCTGAAAACTGTAAGTGAAAAGGGAAAACCTCCAGATTTTTAGAGAAATGTCATATTTTCACTATTTCTCAAAAAGGCGCAATTTAAAATTTACAAATATTTGTTATTTATTAACTCAATACAGGTTTAGCTTTTATATTTAGAAGGAACTTAGCAGGAAGTTTGTAAAATTTGCTGTGTTTGTACCTGCTAATAATGATTTTAGTGCATATTTAGTGAAAATATTGTTTTGGTAAACATTTGCGCAAATATCGTGGGGTATTAAAAATCAGTAGCAACTTCCATTTATTCTACTGGCCCTTTGCTTTCAGAAAATGTATAGTTTGAGGGGTCTTTTAAAAACTCTGAAAGCTGAAAGTGAAAAATTAAAACCTCCAGACTTTTAGAGACATTTGATTATTGTCATTGGTCTGTCACCTAAGGGTTAACTTAGTGCAGACTAATTTCAGTGATTGGCAACAGGCTGCCTTATTTAAACACCTCAGCAGCACTGTGTTTTTGCTGTTCGATCTGCAGCTTTACCTTGAGTTCTGTTCTTGTGCTTGTATTGATTCCTGTATTGACCTGGCTTGTCTGACTGACTTGCTATCTCCAGTCCTGACCCCGGCTTGCCTTGACTCTGCTATACTTGCTTTCTGCCTGATATCCTGCTGCCAACCCCTGCCTTTACACTGACTACCCTCTGCCTGCTGCTTGAACTGTATCTGATTACCTGTGTCTGAAACCGGCTTTTCTGACCCTGTTCCAGTCTTTGCCCATCCAGCTCCTTCCAGTGCCTGGAGACGCTGTCCTGCATCCGCACCTCTGTACCTGCTTCTTCCTGCTGCTCAGCAATCCAAATTTGTTCAGGGACTTATCAGCTACTCTTCTCAACTGCCAACAGAAGACCAGCGCAGGCACTCTTACCTCACTGCGCTCTCGCATCCACTGTTGCAACTCCAGTGGTCCCTGAGCCAGGGCGGCACGAGAGGTATCCCTCTGCATGTCAGACTCTGCTACAAGGTACGTGAGAGTTCATTATAGTTTTGTGTGTTCAGTTTTCACCATTTCGCAAAAAGGTGAAATTGAAAATTTGCAAATATTTGTGATTTATTTACTCAATACAGGTTAAGCTTTTATGTTTAGTAGGAATTTAGCAGGAATTTTGTGTTTGTGCTGTGTGCTGTGTTTGTATCTGCTAATAATAATTTTAGTGTATTTTTTGTGAAAATATTGCTTTGGTAAACATTTGCGCAAATATCGTGGGGCCTTAAAAATCAGTAACACTTTCATTTTATTCTACTGGTTCTATGCTTTCATAAAATATATGGTTTGGGGGGTCTTTAACAAACTCTGAAAGCTGTAAGCGAACAATGAAAACCTTCAGATTTTTAGAGAAATGTGGTTACATACATTTTTGCGTACGTTCAATTTTCATAATTTTGCAATAAGGAGTAATTTAAAAATTACAAATATTTGCTATTTAATAATTCAATACAGGTTAAGATTTTATATTTAGTAGGAATTTAGCAGGAGTTTTGTAAATTTTTGCTTTGTTTATATCTGCTAAAAAATATTTTAGAGAATTTTTAGTGAATATATTGTTTTGAGAAACATTTGCACAAATATCGCTGGGTGTTAAAATCAGTAGCACCTTCTTTTTATTCTATAGGTCATGTGCTTTCAGAAAATATATGGTTTGGGGGTCTTAAACAAACTCTGAAAGCTGCAAGGGAACAATAAAAATCTCTAGATATTTCGAGAAATTTGGATATTTCCATTTTTGCGTATGTTTGATTTTCATCATTTCGCAAAAAGGCTCAATCTAAAATTTACAAATATTGGTTATTTATTAACTCAATACAGGTTAGCTTTTATATTTAACAACAGGAATTTTGTAAAACGTGCTGCGTTTTTATCTGCTATTAATGATTTTAGCGTATTTTTAGCACAAATATTGTTTGATAAATATTTGCTCAAATATCATTGTGCCCTAAAAATCAGTAGCACCCTATTTATATTCTACTGGTCATGGGCTTTCATAAAATATATGGTTTGGGGGTCCTTAACAAACTCTGAAAGCTGTAAGGGAAAAATAAAAAAGCAATGGAAAAATTGCAAAAATGGCCTGGCCAGCTAAGTTTAAAAGTGGAGCACATGGCCTGGCAGCGAAAGAGTTAAAACACTGGATGCTTTTATTAAGAAAAAAAATTGTAATGTAATATAACCTGAAAACACATATATTTGCCTTATGATTTATTTTTTAAAAGATAAGGAACCTTTCAAAAAGCATTTTATAAATGTTTCCATACAATTTCCTCTGTCATTGTGTTAATCTAATCCACCCTTCCCTCTTCCAGTGTATAGTCACATAGTTTTGGTACTGAATCAACTGGCATTTTGCCAAAAAGTTTACCCGAGGCTGCTGCATCCTAAAATTCCTGATGCCTGCGCACATGCAGTATTCTCCCCAGACATACTGTATATATGGCCATGATCTGTCTCTAAGCCACATAGAAGTCTATTGTACTGTACATGCATAGAAAGCAGGAGCCAGACCCAGCGTTTAGTATCAGTGGTGCTAATCTGCTCTAACCTCCAGTGATAACCACACATACTGACAAAGAGCTCCCAAAACAGGAAGTCTCCCAATGCTAATAACTTATTTGCAGCCCTTTTCAGTACATCATGTAACATGTAGAAACCATAAATAAGTTATTTATGAAAGGAAAATTCCTTTGCTGGGAACTAATTGTCAATATCAGCAAAGAACCCTGCAAATCTAAAGAGAGATTAGCAAACACTGATACTAGATACCAAGTCCACTCCAAGGGTAGTGTACAGTAGTGGTAGTGTCTTAAGCCAAAATAGTGCACAATAGTGAAGGTAATAACATTGTGTCACTACTACACATGCGAGGCAGCACGAATGTTTACATGCCGACCAGCATCATCCACAAAAGCAATGATACTGTACATATGAAGTCTGCGTTGCAATGGGACATGACCCTCTAATTTCTGCCTTCCTCTGTTCACACCACATTTCTATCCTATGGCTTCTGTTGCAGCTAACACAGCACCCTTTATCAATTCCCCCATCACACACAGACACACCCCCGAGCACCACTGTACTAGCACCATGTTAAAACGGCACCTGCATTCCCCTTTTAACAATCATGCCTTAAACCTCCTCACTCCTCACTATCACCATCACCATTGATAGCACAATGTCACTACTAGAGCTGAGCCCCATTCTGCTCCCCTGGACCACACCTGCACACCAACCTCCTCTCGCCATGCTCTCACCAACTCTCCACACATGCTCCCACTTCTTTCACCTCTGTACTTTAAAGCAGAGCTCCACCCAAAAGCGGAAGTTCCACTTTAAGGCCTCCTCCCCCGCTCCTTTTTGTGAAATGGAGCTATTGGGGAGGAGAGGGGGAGCGGGTACCCGATTTTGACAGGTACCCACTCCCACTTCCGCTCCAACTGCCTAGGCCACCGTAAGGGGAGGTTTCCCTTCCTTCTTCCTGCAGGCTTCTGAGACACATGGCAGGTCCCAGAAGACTGCCGGACAATTTACAGTCCATGGCGCTGCTCACCCATGCGCAGTGGGAACCACAAGCTGGGCCAGGTGCACATAGTAAAGATGTTAGTCCTGGGGAGAGAGATACACAAGGTGAAAATGGATGAGCCAAGCACAGCGTTGGCTCATGGGACAGTTAAGGGGCTGATTATTAAAAGTCTTTTCATTTTTACATAGGAGACTGGAGCTCCTCTTTAATGAATAACTTTGAAACATATAACAGATGGTTAAAGGGTGAAATCCCAAAAATATTTGGGGTTTGATATAGCGCTTGCTGATAGTACCCAGGAATGGACAACTGCTTGTCAATATCCTAGGTTGAAAAAAATGGTAGACAAATAAGTGAGGGCTGAGTGATTCAAATGATTAAATTAATTAACCCATGTGCGTGGTAGAGGGACAAACATGAGTAGATGAATAAATAAATATCACAATATATATATATATATATATATATATATATATACATATACATAAATATAGAAATAAATCACAATAAAACCCTATAGGTGCCTTTAATTGCAAAATAGTGCCAAAAAATGTAGTCCAAGTATAAAGTTCATAAGTGACTTGGGTGAATATGCAAATAAAACTTGAGTGCCAATGAGGGAAAGTGCAGGTGCTTTGTGTTGGGTCCTCCAATAGTCCAAATGCTGGTACTTGTGGTGTCAACCGTGTGGAATAATGGGGGGTATAGACTCACCAGAAGTAGTGGGTCTTAGATACCATACGGTATTAAGACCTAATGAGCCTTATGGCCACCTAGGCCGGGGAGGTAACTGCTGGGCTTTGTAGTCCCATACGATCCGGAATCCCTCTCCTAGATGGCCTGGATCCTCAGGGTCCGATCAGGGCAAAGAGTAAAAAAAGCTCCAAATGGTGCAGTACCATTAAAATATTCTTTAATAGAGTATTGCGGGGTTCACAGTACATAAAAAAACGGGGGGTACATCAGTCAAAATGGTGCCTGCGAGTGGAGAGCAGTAACTACCGGCTTGCGTTCCACCCAGGCTCCAGCGACGTGCAGCGTGCGTTCCACCTTACGCGCGTTTGGTCAGTGCGTATACCGTCTTCAGAGGTGTGATTCAAAGGATGGCTTAAAAAATCATACTGTTTTAAAATTCAAAGGTGTGTTGATGACATACACCAATCAACCATAACTCCATGACACCCACTGTTGAGCAGGTTCCCCTTTTGTAATCAAAAACAGTCCCTTCGCTGCAAAAACAGCCCTGACACATCAAGGCATGGATGCCACTAGACCTCTGAAGGCATGCTGTGGTATCAGACACCAAGTCGTCAGTAGCAGGTCCTTTCAATCCTGTAAGTTGCAATGTGGGTTTCCATGGATCAGACAGATGCTCGATTGGATTGAGATCTGGAGACCTTGGAGTCCAAGTCAACACCTTGAACTTGTTGTGTTCCTCAAAGCATTCCAAACCGATTTTGCAGTGTGGCAGGGCACATTATCCTGCTGAAGGAGACCACTGCCATCAGAGAATACTGTTTCCATGAAGGAATGTACTTGGTAAGCAACAATGGGGGTAATCAGTGTCAAAGTAACATCCAGATAATAGTCAAGGTTTCCCAGCAGAACATTGCCCGAAGCATCACACTGCTTCTGCCGGCTTGCTTTCTTTTTATACTGCAACCTGGTGTCATCTTTTTCAGGTAAAACATGGTTCATCGGACTAAGCCACCTTCTATTTTAGCAAAACTTTACTTAGCTCTGTGCTTCCCTATCTTTCCTAACCTAAAAACTAAGTTGTTGTGCTTTATTACCAGTGACAATAATTAATAAAAGCTGTAAGTGTATGGCCCAATGCTCCTAATGTTCTCAAACCTAATAATACTGAACAATGTGTATGAAGTGTCTATACCGGTGATGACAAACCTTGGTACCCTAGATATTTTGGACCTACATTTCCCACGATGCTCATGCACTCTGCAGTGTAGTTGGTCTATACCAGGGACCCTCAAACTAAGGCCCACCAGCTGTTGCAGAACTAACCATCCCATGAGGCATTGTAAAACTCTGACATTCACAGACATGACAAGGCATGATGGGAATTGTAGTTCCTGAACAACTGGAGGGCCATAGTTTGAAGACCCCTGGTCTATACCATCAAACAACAATTATCACAAATGATATACTGAAATTGTAACAATAATAATCTGCTATAGCCAAATATTAGTGCAAAAAACTGTGCATATCAAAAAGAGTCCTCTCTCAAACAGTACTTTATCTTTCTAGACCATGTCCTTGGAAAAAATGAGGTTAGTGCAAGATGTGTTTAAACGGTTTCCAATTACTCCTCTGTCTTCCACCAATTTCATGAATTGTTCACTACAGTGCACACCCTAAGGGATAAGCACTCAGATGGTATTTACCACCTATCTTTTCTTTGGTCAAAATTAATGTTTTAGCTGGATCCACTCTCTCTTTACTGCATTTTCCTCCTCCAATGTGCATGCTTTCCTTTCAGTAGCAAATCAGGATAAATAAGTGAAAAGAGGCTTGTATAGCATATAACCATGTGAAATTCTAATAAAAACCTGGATAAAAAGAACTCCCATGTGTTGTACATCCCTGTTTAACAAATACCTTTCTGGGCACCACTACCTCCATGTACAGTTTTAACAGTGGGGTCACCAATATTTTCAGTAAAATGTAAAGACTAATCTCACTTGCCACACTCCGAATGGCTGGCAATGTCCAGGTGGCAGTGTCTGCCCAGCTCCTCTTCAACACTCCCCAGTGAGGATCTCTTATCCAGCAAAGCTTCAACAGGTGTCTTCTCCTCAGGCCTTCAGTTCATAGCAAATACTGGGGCCTAGTTAAAGTTAGCAACTTCTCTAACACAGGCATCATCTCTTTCCCAGGGAAAGAGGACCTGCTCAAACCCTCCAAACTATGTATAACTCCAGACGTTGATCCTCATACATTATTTGCTGCAACATTTTTCCACCAACACTCAAGAGTAATCAACCACCATGTTTAGGATGAACCTGTAAAAACCTTAAAAATTAATCCCAGACCAGGTATAGTGCACTACTGTTTTAGCTAGCCCAAGACAGGGGTGCTACACTGTTAGCTTCAGTCTGCCAACAAACTCAGGATGAGCCAAATGTGTGCAAAAATTGAGAAATCACAGTAAAACATCACCGCTTTAGAGTCAATGGGGAAGGCAAAATTGATGTGCTGTTTCTGTGTTCTAAACAGTAAACTTTTTTTTTTTTTTTTTTGTTCAATCTGATTTTATTAAATCAAGGATGCAAGTACAGATGGGTAGCAAATACAAATATTGTAAAGTTTAACAAAATATCAAAGTGGGGTTTAATCTGACAGATCCAAATTACATCAAGAGAACATTAACATGGAAAAGGTGCATAACACTCTGAGAAGTCAACCTAGTTTGCATTAAATAGGTATGGCTTCTACAAGTGAGTTGGTAAAATGGATTTTAAAAGGCAATTGAGGGATGGGAAAGCTCCTTTCAACTATCTTTGACCTGTTTTTCTGCTAAAAAAATGTTTTCATAGAAAGTAGAGACATTAGAAAAAAAGTTACTTAAAACATTTAGGACACTGTGTTGCATTGGTGCACATACGGTTAAAGAGAAAGGGAAGACATAATTGAAATCTATATTTCATATATCTTTAATACATTTAAGTATTTAAAATATGAAGGTAAGATCAAGAACATAGGGCGGTGTGGCTAAGAAGTGATCGAGGCTAGCCACATATTACCGAAGCTCCGCTTCTCTCATCCTTCTACCATCCTGTGGGCGTTCTCCTGCATGTCATCTGCCTGGTCTGGATGCCAATCCTTCCCACTGTCATTTCCCCTGCTGCCAGCGACTCAGATGTCTCCTGTTAAGGCTCTGTCTGGGTGCACTACTCAGGGTCCCGCCCACCCATCAGGTCCCTCCCACCCATCAGGTCCCTCCCACCCATCAGGTCCCTCCCACCTATCTCCTACAGTGACCATCTTGGCCAAGAGGTACACACCAGCAGTCATGTCAGTGAGCACTCAGACTGCTGCACCAACTCCCGGTCCAGAGGGACCAGATGGCCCAACCAGCACTGACATTCTGGTGGCTATAAATTCCTGTAAAGAATTGATCATGGCCAAGATCAAGAACACTGGGACCCACGAAAAATTGGTGTGCCGCTCAGGGGAATAGCACAAGTAACACTGTATCTGTTGCGGGAGTGCGGGCAAGGGACGGAGCTCACCCAAGCTCCTATAGTCGCCGAAAGGAAAGGAAGACGTTTTGCTCCACCCCCAGAGCTTATTTATGGGGATGACTATGACTAAGCTCCGGGGGCGTTGTGAAACGCGTTGGGATGTGGCCTTGCGAGAGCCTAGGCTGAGGTTGCCCCTCTTACCATCACAGGATTTTGTGGATGTGTGGCATTAGGGATCTCTCCTTCCTTTCCCATCAAGAACACGGTAACAGGGCCTCCAACCAGCAGGAGGAAAGTTCAAAACTAACCTCAGAAATTATTATTTTACTGATAGAGTAGATGATGCTTGGTATATACTTTCAGCAGAGGTAGTTAGTCAACAATAAATTAATTCAAACATGCTTGGGGAAAAACATAGATTTATACTGAGACAAACATTTACACAGCACATTTTTGAGCCTTAAGTCATGCTACTGTACATTAGGACAGTCCTTAAATTTGGGATGGCCTGATGGCACACTAATGTGTTGCCCTGAAGTCTAGGTGTTTTCCTGCAACTTTAGTAGTGCATTGGGGTGCTATGAAAAATAAATGGCAGCACACTGCAAATCGTGCACTAATGTGCATTCAGTGAAAAATTTAGCAGCGGCAAAATCAATTTTGTCCAAATTACTCCACACATTCCTAGCAATAACAGTAGGTGTTGTATTGAACTGCTGATAGAAGAGAGAAGGAAAAAGAGCAATTTGAAACCGGTGATGATGGACGTTTCACTAAATTTCACAGAGCAAGTAAAAAAAGGAGCATTTTAAAGCTGGCAATAATGGTGGGTATTTTATTGAAGTGCCTATGGAGGAATCAAGGAAGAGGAGCAGTTTCAGTATGATTGTAGCACTGAGTGTTTTACTGAAGTGCCTATAGTAGGGAGCAGGGAAAGAAGTAGTTTGAGGCTAGTGATAACAATTGATGTTTTAATAAAGCGCCTATAGAGGACAGCAGGAAAAAGAGCAATTTCAGTCTAATAATGGCGGGTGTTCTATTGAAGTGCCTTTGGGGACAGCTGGAAAAGGAGCAGTTTGAGGCTGGCTATAACAGTGTTTTTTTTTGCCTGTTATGTTTTGTTTTTTTTTTTTTTTTAATGAATTACTTATAGGGAAATTTAGGAAAAGGAGCAAATTAAAGTTGGCAATAATGGTGGGTGTTTTATTGAAATGTCCATAGTGGTGAGCAAAAGAAATTGCATTTTCAATCTTGTTATAACGAGTTTTACAAAGTGTCTAGAGTGGGGAGCAGGCAAAGGAGCAGATTGAGTCTGATGATAATGGTGATTGATTTATTGAAGTGCCCGATTGAGGGGAGAATTATTAGGCTGGCAATAAAACAGTGTTTTTTGAGATAAACTAATGATTTATGAAAATACAGCTTGCAATTGGTAAATGCTCATTTTATGTGAAAGAAGATACTGTAATTTAACACATACAAAACATTTATATTCTTAAAAAAAACATTGTTAGGATAAAATCACTGTAAGTCCCGGTTCACACTAGGGCGACCTGTGAGGCGACCTGGTCGCCTCACAGGTCGCCGTAGGTCGCCTCCCATAGGGAAGCTGCGGACCCGTTCTAATAGGAGCGACACAAGTCGCTCCGACTTAGAAAAAGGGTCCGGAGCTTCTTTGGGGCGACCAGGAGGCGACCGCCATAGACTTCAATGTCATGAAGTCCGTGGCGGCCGCTCCAAGAAACATATGATAAACATATCACAGTGAATGAACTTCCAATAAACGGTAAACCCAAGTATTAAATGTATTACAGTAAACCCCCGGTCCATCGCGGTTCCGTTTTTGGGTATATTGCGTTTTTTTTTTTGTAATGTTATTTTACTATATAAATCATTAAAAATTAAATATTTTTGTGTTTTCCATAGCTCTTGCTATGTCTCTCAGTATCTTTTATGTGTTTAAATGAGTTTCTATTGTCTTAAAAGTGTGTTTAAAGGCCTTAAAATGCCTTTACACGTACAGTGACAGTAAAAAAAAACATGCCTACAATGCATTTTAATAGGGTTTTTCTATTTCGCGGATTTTCACTTTTCGCGGCTGGGTCCGGAACGTAACCCCCGCAATGGAGGGGGGGTTTACTGTAAATGTATTTTTGTTGCTTTAGGGGCAGATTTAACCAACAATATGGAAGTTACAATTTAATAAAGATTACAAATATTTTCTGTTACCAGGAACAGAAAATATTTATAGCTCATCTCTATCATCTCAAATCCAATTATTTCCAATGTTATTCCACCCAAAAGTAATATTTAGGTGATGGAGTGGTGGTGGAGCTTGAAGTGTTGAGCCAGCTTTTAGCTTTTTATAGATTCTGGTACTTCAACAGAGAGATCCTCCTGCCATTATTCCTGGCACTGTTCCTGTCCACCTGGGAGTTTGGGGTCTTCCCGCCCACCTTTGCTTGCCCTGCTGTTACATTTCCATATTATAAAAAGTTTTAAAAAACTCAATGGTAATAGTTTGGACTCCTCATAATTGCCAGAAGAGGTGTACAGACCTGGGAACACTAATTAATAGGCCTCATGCACACTGGACATTTTTTAAAATGCCAGTTGAAGGCTGTAGCTGTAGAAGGAGTTTTTCAGCTTTTCTGCAGTAGTGTTTTTCAACTGTAGTGTTTTTTTAGCAAAACTATACTCCCACAAAAGCTTATGGCTCAAAAACGCTGATAAAAGCTGAAAAGCCATGTTTTTTGGGCATTTTCAGCCTTTTTCAGGTTTTATCAGTTAGAGCGTTTTTACAGCTGAAAAACTCTCAAAACCCACTAGTTCTGGGGGGTTTTCCAGCCAGAAAACGCCCCTGCCAAAAACTGCTGATAGCCTATGTGTGCATGGACACATAGGATAACATGCTGGGGAGTTTACTGGCTGCAGAAAAAAAACGCCAAAAACAGCAGCACTAAAACATCCAGTGTTCATGAGGACCAGGAGTTCCCAAGATATAGACAATACTGTCAGCTGTGAAAAAAAAAAAAAAACTTTAAGATAAAAATGTCCCTACACAGCAATCTTTTTCCCTAATAGATATCCTAATACTGTCAGCTAGTTTAGCCATTTAGAGAGCTGCTGGATCAATAGGAAGCATGTGAAATTTCATGGAGCCCCTGCTCCAAAGCTTAATAGAGAAGCTTACATATTATTTCTTTATTGTACATCACGGGACTCCATTCATTACGTATGGGTTATAGGCCACCTTCAGGTGAATGGACACTGGCAACCAATCAGACAGGAAGTCCCCCTATATAACCCCTCCTATACAGGAAGTACCTCAGTTTTTTCGCCAGTGTCTTTAAAGGTGATGGGCATTTTATGTTTTTTTCTACAGAAGAAGGAAGAAGATTATGCTACATACCCTGATCAAAGATCGCCTAATCTAAGGGGTTAGCAATCAGATCAATCCAAAAAAAGTCAATGACTAAAAAGATGGTATCTGAGCCTCGGGAAAGCAGATACAAAGTTTTGCATGTAACATTGTCTTTTTTAAGCACTGGACCCTGGGACCAGGACCCTTGGTAAAACCAATCCCAAAGGCGCTCTGTCAGGATGCTCTACAGGTCCAAGGGAGTGGCCCCTCAAAACAAGAGGACCCAGTCCTTGAAGGTCGGCAAGTGACAGTAACTGTGATGAGTGAAGATTGGATTCTTGTTACAAAACAGAATCCTGCAGTGGGTCTGGTAAATCCACTTTAAAAATATTTGTAAAAATATTTTTATGCACTGTTCCCTTTAGGGTTACAGATACCGAGTGCCATGTTATTCTCTACAAGAGGCAATAAGAGTATTAGAGCGTCATCGCGTCACATCCGCCCAAGTGGAACGCACATCCGGTCCGTGGAACGCACGGCGTCCCGGAAGTGCGCAACTATTATTGTTTTTACCTGCCGATTGATCTCCATATGTTTGTGAGTATCCGTTTTTGATCTAAATAAAGCATTTTAAAAGCGGTACTACTCTATGTGCGCCTTCTTTCCCATATATACCCGTGGACCCCAATTCCAAGGACTCTGGCACGAAGGACTCGGGCAGGATATTGGACCACACTGTTACCTATAGTAACCAGAGAAGGGGACCCCAGGATTACATATCCAAGGCCTGATACCCCTGCAGGGGTGATCAACTCTGGTGAGTGCGGTCCAGGGGGTGCGGGGAGCACTGAATGGTCACTGGCATCCGAGCACCTCCAAAATCTCCGTTAGAGCACCTGCACTCAAGTCACTTTTTTGTATCCCTATCTTAGGGAATGTTTTTACCATTGTGGGACTACCCTCCTTTTAAGGCTTTTCTTAGCCATTACGGACTAATCAATACCTGGATGATTGCTGTTATGTTTTAGGGTGGTTTTATTACTTTTATATACCTGCGTATTATAAGTTTTCTGCTAATATATGATGCTACTTACTGCTTAGTTTACACTTGTCTTGGCACGTTCAAGGATTCAGACAATTCACCTATGTGTCACCATATGTTTTTAGGTGGATCCAATTGATTTTTTCATTTATTGGGTTTGATATCACTTTTATTTTTATATATATATTTTTTCACTTACACATTTTTTTCACCTTAATTCATTTATTTATTTTTCTATTTATAGTCGCAGTTTGCCCTAGCACTATTGTGCACCCCCCACAGGGTTGGGTCACCTATCATTGTTGCACTGATTTATTATTCACAGGATACACATTTGATGCACTTGACACTTTATTAATTTTAATATTTACATGGGAGACACACACATCGGATTTATCTAGAATTTATAATACATCTAGCATCGTTGAGAAATACATTAAGTATACTCTGGCAGCGCCATACACCTTTTTTTTATCCTCTATTTTTACTATATTTCTAGGAATATAGTTTTCAGGTGGGCTGCAGCCAGTATCAATAATCATATAAGAGGTTAAAAATTATCCTAAGCGCGGATTTTCTATATTCCAATAAGAGAATTAGCTATGTCAAAGCACACCTGGGTTGTTTAAACATTTTTGCTCTCCCTGTGCAAAGCAGTAGGTGTATTAGCTGTGTCAAAGCACACCTTGTTTGTTTAGACATTTTCTTTGCTCTCTGTGCAAAACAGTAGGTGTATCAGCTATGTTAAAGCACACCTTGTTTGTTTAAACATAATGTTTCACCCTGGGCTAATTACCTGTAAGGTATTAGCTGTGACAAACCATGTTTGGTTACTTATGCTGCTCTCACCTGACATTGTTTCGAGCGTAGTTTTTCACCTTGGCGCAAAAGCGCCCATGCATCTGTCTCCTCAGGAAGCTCTGGATCAAGCAGCGCCTTCAATGGCGTATCTGTGGCGAAGGATCATCCACACGCGCGCGGATATGTATTTTAAAAACAAGCGTACGTCTGTATCAGGAGGAGCGTGTCATGACGTGATTGGCATGGATGCCACGTAGCATGCCACACATGCACAGTACAACCGAAAAGGCGGGATTTTAAAAGGAGATACTTCCTACACGCAAGCCTCTGTCAGAGGACTGGAGGACACGGAGCAGTAGTAACTGGGTTGCGTGAGTCACTGTGGGGGCATGTTTACAGGCACAGTCAGGTTCTGTATCTTTGGGATAATCAGTGATTTGTGTGATAAGCTGTGTAGCTTGGCACAAGCATTGAGTACACTAAAGTTAGTACCTCAAGTTTGTCTTAGCTAAGAGCAATGTCCTCCCGAAAGAGGAGTGGGGGGTTGGGGGCACAGCTGGAAGAGGCACTATGGTGCTGCCGTCAGACCTTGAAGGTCTTAGCTGTGCTTCCTGTGTCTACTCCCCCTGAAGGGCCAGAGGCAACTAGCCAATCTGAGCCTTTACAGTTGTCAGGCATAGTAGCTACTCCTAGTGCTTCTGTTGCAACCTACGTCACTAAGGATGGTTTGGCATCGGCGTTAGCCGGCCTTGAGGGCAGGGGCGGATCCAGAGTCTAGTCTCGGGAGGGGCACTGCCAGAAAAAAAGGTGTTGCTTCCAGAACTGTTTTTAACGTATTATACGGTCCTAACCTTGTGAGCGGGCGGCACAGCGGGGGGCTCATTCTTAGGTAAGTATTTCATAATGAGCTAGTCTGCGATGCAGACTAGCTCATTATGTGTTTCTCTTTCAGGTTACAGAAAAAAAAAAAAAAAAAAACGTTCATGGGTTTACAACCTCTTTAATGTTAAAGCGGAGTTCCACCCATATGAGATGAACTGACTGACTGACTGAATCCACTTTAAAAATGCTTTTACCAATCCAAACTACTTTTTTTTCTTTAAGGAAATTTTAAGGAAATTAAGGAAATACTAGTAGTTTTTCGTGTTTATTCATCCGCACTTCCGGCCAGGTCCTGCTGCCTATAGGTGATTATGTCACTCGGCGATTCGCAAGGGCTCCTGGGATAGCGGGTTCATGTATCCCAGCAGCCCTTGCGAATCGCCTAGTGACAAAATCTCGTGTTATTTCCAGACCAGCACCAATGGTTCTCAGGGATGTATTGCATTCAGTCCGCGCTCCGCCCCGCCTCCTCTCAGTGAGCTCTACGGCATGTAATGCTTTCAGTCCGCGCTCACTGAGAGGAGGCAGGGCAGATCGCGGACTGAATACAATACATCCCTGAGAACAGCTGGTGCCGGTGTTCTGTGAGAATTACCTACCCCGTGAGAAAAACCTACCCTCGTCACTTCCGGCCAGGAACAGCTGAGCAGCGCAGCAGTGCGCATGCTCACAGCCCCGGATACCTAATGGGACCGCTGAGGAGCTGACTAGTGCACATGCGCACTAGTATGAAATAATCACGGAGTGCCGTGAAAAAAACCTACCCACGCGGCGGTTACATTAAAACAGCTGTGCTGCAATACGAGTCATCTCCGCTCCTGTCCCTGTCACTACCCTGATCTCGGCTAGTAAATATAAAAGCGGCTCTCGGCTCCGTGATTTATATTTTCATACAGCCGCCGCCGCTTTTATATTTACTAGCCGAGAGTGACAGGGACAGGAGCGGAGATGACTCGTATTGCAGCACAGCTGTTTTAATGTGACCGCTCGCGTTACACACACTGCCGTGCACCGGAAGTGACGAGGGTAGGTTTTTCTCACGGGGTAGGTAAGTCTCACGGAACACTGGTCTGGAAATAACAAGAGATTTTATCACTAGGCAATTCGCAAGGGCTGCTGGGATACATGATGCCGCTATCCCAGGAGCCCTTGCGAATCGCCAAATGATGTAATCACCTATAGGCAGCAGGACCTGGCTGGAAGTGCGGATGAATAAACAAGAAAAACAGTATTTCCTTACAAAAAAAAAATAGTTTGCATTGGTAAAAACATTTTAAAGGGGATTCAGTCAGTCAGTTAGTTCATCTCATATGGGTGGAACTCCGCTTTAACATTAATGGCAAAGGGCAGCCTGGGCAGGGCACTTTTTTTTTTTTTTTTAAATACATCCATTAAATTGAACTTACTTTTGTACTACTAGTCACTGTCACAGATCACTGTCACTGACTGCTCACTGCTCAGATTCTTCTCCGTCGGTGCTGCTGGCTGCCTGGCTACTTGTAGTGAAGCTGCTGGAGCCTGGAGGGAGGAGGTGGGTGGAGCCAGCACTAAGCGCGCGAGGAAGGACTCAGAGGCTGCGCTGTGGATGCTGGGGCATCGCTCTCCTCCACTCCTTAGGAGGTGAGGTGATGACGTCACTCACTGCGGGGGGGGGGAGGGGGCGGCTGCTGTATAGGCCAGCGGCGCGGCGGCGGGACTACATCACTACAAGAGAAGCTTTCAGCTCCGCCGCGCTGCTGGCCTGCTCGCTCCTGAGGACTGGAGAGTTACACTGTGCCGTGTGTAATATTTTTCTCGGGGGGGGGGGCAATTGACCCGATGCCCCCCCCTGGATCCGCCACTGCTTGAGGGTAAGATAGCTGGCATGATTGCAGCATTGCAAGGAGGGAGGAAACCTGATAGATCCCCCTCACCCGAGCCACCCCCTGAGTCAGTTTAGGATTGGGCAGAGGAGGTGGAAGAAGTAGCTGTAAATGATCCTATAGAAGGTCAACATGAGATTTTCGCTTCTGGGGAGTCAGGATCTGAGGAGTCCTACTCTGCCTCTCAATCCCAGAGATTGGACCATTTCAGTCAGAGACTGAATTAACAGTTTGGATACAAATTACCTCCCTTAGAGATGTCTGAAGTCTTTTTCCTCTCTAAGCTCAATGCGCCCACCTCAAAGTCCTCAGGCTTTTCCCTTACATCCGCTCTTGCAGGTAATGTATGCTGATTGGGATCATCCTGATAGGATTTTTGTTTCTCCCAAAAGGTTTTTACTATTGTATCCTATGGAGTATACCTACTGTGGATGCTGCCATTTCTTCAGGAAATAAAAGTATAACTTGTCTTGTGGATAATGCCCAGTTTTTTAAAAATCCAGCTGATAAGAAGTTGGAATCTTTACTAAAAGCCTCCTTTGCTGTTGCAGGGTCTGCTATACAACCAGCAGTAGCAACTATAGGTGTCTGTCAGTCTTTAAAAGACCGTATTAAGTGAGTGTCCAGGACAGTTCCTTCTCAAAGGAGAGTCTGTGGAAGATTTGACAGATCTACCTTGCACTTTATGTTTTGCAGTGGATGCTCTTAAAGACACCATACAGCAAATGTCACAGTTTGCTCTTTTGACAGTGCGCCTATTTGGTGATGATCTGGATAAGTATATCCAAAAGATTTTGGGGGGGAGAGTGCGTTGCTACCCGTTAAGAGGAAATGTCCTTCTTTTAAGATTCCCAGCACTCAGACTCCCAGTGCTTCTAATCCCAGGCAGTTGCGACAGGGCCCCAGCCATCTAGATCTAGAACCAAGCCTTCAGGACAAGGGCAGAAGAAACCCTGGTCCCAGAGATCTAACAAGTCTACCTCAAAGCCTTCCTTGTGAAGGGGCACCCCCACTCAATCGGGTGGGGGGAAGACTGCTATGGTTCTCGAAGGCCTGGGTAGAAATAATTCAGGACAACTGAGTTATTTCCATCTCGCAGGGAAACTAACTGGTATTTCGGGTGTTCCCGCAACCATGGTTTGTAAAGTCAAACATACCTGCAGATCCTCTAAAAATAAGATCTCTTTTTCTGGCTCTGGACCATTTAAGGCTCCAAAGAGTGATTACAGATGTGCTGGAGACTGAAAGATTCAGGGGTTTTTACTCAAACCTTTTTATAGTCCCCAAGCCAAACGTAGACGTGAGACCTATTCTGGATCTCAAAGCTCTTAAGCCAGTTTCTGAATATTCGTACTTTCCATATGGAGTCAATTTGTTCAGTTATGACCTCCCTGCAGGGAGAGAGAACTTCTAGCTTCCAAAGACATCAAGGATGCATACCTCCATGTGCCTATTTTTCAGGCCCATCAAAGGTTTTTACTCTTTGCAGTAGAAAAACGTAATTTTCAGTTTGTGGCCCTGCCCTTCGGGTTGGCCACGGCTCCAAGAGTGTTCACAAAGATCCTAGCTCCAGTATTGGCTGCCCTAAGGTCTCAAGGGATATCAGTAATGGGGTATCGATACAATCTATTACTAATAGATCGATCAGCTTTGGCTCTAAGCCAAAATGTTTTCCAGACAGTTCACTTCTTAGAACATCCGGGGTTGGATCCTGAACTTGGCAAAGTAAGCATTACAGCCGGTCCAGCATCTGAAGTATTTGGGTTTCCTTGTGGACACAATACAGGCAAAGGTATTTTTGCCATCAAGAAAGGTCACAGACCTGGAAGATCTGGTTCGATCCGTAAGAAGGCAATAGTATCCTGTACGTCTTTGCATGAGGTTATTAGGGAAGATGGTGTCCTCATTCGGAGCAATTGCCTATGCTCCATTCAATGCCAGACCCTTTCAGAGCAACATTCTGTCAGCATAGTCCAGAAAGGTCCAGTCCCTAGACTGGTGCATGTCTCTGGTACCAAGAGTATATCCGAGTATATCCTTAGTTGGTGGTTGGTGGCTTTCAAATTCTGGACGCCCAGGCTTCGGGGTTACCCTGTCAGGATACAATCAAACAATATCACAGCTGTGGCTTTTATCAACCATCAAGGAGTCACCAAAAGTCGGTCAGCCCAGAAAGAGATAGATATCATCCTGTACTGGACAGAGAAATTTGTTCCATGCCTATCGGCAGTTTTCATTCCAGGAATAGAAAACTGGCAGACAGACTTTCTAAGTGGTCAACAGATGTTTCCGGGGGAATGGTCCTTACACCCTGTGATCTTTCCATTGATCTGCAAATGTTGGGGGGGGGGGGGTGGGGTCCCAGATGTAGATCTGTTGGCATCCAGGTTTAACAAAAATTTAAGAGGTTTGTGTGCAGGACCAGGAATCCACTCGCAGTAGGGGTAGATGCTTTGGTGACTCCTTGGAAGGAATTTTCCTTGATCTATGCCTTTCCTCCGGTTCAGCTGCTGTCACGTCTGTTACGCAGAATCCAGCTAGAGGGGAAACCAGTAATCCTGGTAGCTCTAGCATGACCGAAGAGGTTTTGGTATGCACAAATTCAAAAACTTGCAGTGGCAAAGCCTTGGGTTTTTCCACTGCGTCCGGATCTGCTTTCTCAAGGTCCGATATTTCACCCTGCTTTACAGTCTCTAAATTTGATGACTTGGCTATTGAAGCCTTGATTTTGAAAGAACAGGGTATATCTGGCCCTGCAGTTTCTACCCTAATAAATGCTAGAAAACCAGTCTCTAGAGGCATTTATTTCAGAGTCTGGAAATCTTACATTGCCTGGTGTGAAGCCAGGAAATGTCATCCCCACAAGTATATCATCGGGAGAATTCTAGCTTTCTTGCAAGTAGGGGTAGATATGAAATTAGCCTTAAGCACTATTAAGGGTCAGATTTCAGCCTTGTCGTTTATTTCCAGAGACTGATCGCTTTGCATACCTTGGTTCAAACCTACGTTCAAGGGATATTACGTATTCTTCCACCAGTGAAGCCACCATTGTGTCCTTGGGACCTAAATTTTGTGCTGGCAGTTTTACAAAAACAGCCTTTTGAGCCCATGGGGCATATCCCCCTGGTTCTTTTGACCAGAAAATTGGTCTTTTGATTGCGATAGCTTCAGCCAGAAGAGTATCAGAACTAACAGCTCTTTCTTGAAAAGAGTCATTTTATATCAAGATAGGGTGACTCTACATCCACAGCCAGGTTTTTTGTCCAAGGTGGTGTCCGTGTTTCACTTAAATCACGACATTGTACTGCCTTCCTTTTTTCCAGATCCTCAAACAGAGGAAGAAAGGTTAAAACATTCTTTTGATGTAGTACGTGCTCTTAAGACTTACTAGAAAATATCAGCTCAGATTCGTAAGACCGATCTTTTGTTCATACTGCCAGAAGGGCCCAGGAAAAGGCAGGCAGCATCTAAGGCTACGATTTCTAATTGGATTCGCCAGGTTATTATCTAGGCGTATGGTTTAAAAGAAGGTTCTACATTTTCCGATAAAGACACTCTACCAGAAGCGTAGGTGCCTCTTGAGAAGTTTGCCATCATGCAAAGCCGTGACTTGGTTGTCAGTGCATACATTCACTAGATTCTATCAAGTGGATGTTAGGACCCAGGAGGGGTCTGCATTTGGCTGCAGTGTTCTGCAGGCAGCTATGTAGACTTTATGTGGTCTGATGGCGGTATTGATGGTGTCCCCTCCCCTCAGGTGCATTGTTAAAGTACATCACATACGGAATAAATATGGTTATGTGTCCCGTGATGTATGATAAAGAAATATGGATTTTTTTTCTACAGCTTACCTGTAAAATCTATTTCTTGGAGTACATCATGGGACACAGAGGTCCCTCCTCTCTTGTGTGGGGTATTTATTGTTTGCTACAAAACTGAGGTACTTCCTATATAGGAGGGGTTATATAGGGGGACTTCCTGTCTGATTGTTTGCCAGTGTCCATTCACCTGAAGGTGGCCTATAACCCATATGTAATAAATATGGCTCTGTCCCGTGATGTACTCCAAGAAATGGATTTTACAGGTAAGCTGTAGAAAAAAAATCCATATTTACTTTATGTTGTGTCTTGGGGGAATGTGGGAGATGTGGGGAGGTTTGAGCTCCCAACAATAACCCTTAAGAGTTAATTTCTGCAACAAAGCCTGGTGAAGGAGCTAAAAATATTTTCTCCTATTTGCTTAAAATAGATGTGATTTGCTGTGATCTCCCTTACTGGTTTAGGGGGATAAAGAGTCGTTAACCTCTACCTTCCAAGGGGGACAGGTAGTGCTTAATCTTCCTAATTACACAAACAAAACTTCTTACACCTTCTATCTGGAGTACCAGAATACTGGAAGAGACAGCTGGTTGTAATTATAGGGATGATGTTCCAAAGTGGGAGATAGTTGAAGGGTCCATTCACATGAGCGGTCCGCTCGGCGGACTCCGCTTTGCCCAGCGGGATCGATCCGCTGATCTCCGCTGAGCAGGCAGACCATCTCTGCTCACTGTGCCGACAGACCTGTCAGAGTCCCGCTCCCCTCTATTGGATGATCGGATGAAAATTGGACCGCCGGTCTGTTTTCATCCGATCCTCCTGAAAGCGGACAGGATTGGATTGGATAGCGGTGGGTGTCAGTGGACATGTCATTGCTGACATCCGCTGATCCATAGAGGTGAACGGAGGGTCAGATCGGGTCCGCCTGAAAAACTGACAGGCAGACCTGATCGGAAAGCCCATGTGAAAGGGCTGAAGGGTACTTTTCTACTGGAGATCTTCCCCATAATAGAAGGCATACTGTATATCCTGGAATTATAATGGATTTTCCTACATTATTTCTGTTACATCCATTTTTGTTTGCACCATTGTTAACCTTTAATACAGGTCTCTCTCAACCTTCCCACATATACAGTTTGCTCTCTGACCTGTTCTTGCCAGGTCATGCATTCACATAAGCTTTAACAGAGCGGATGCACTAGAATTACTAAGACAAGGGAAAACAGCAAAACATTACCCCTGGACAGTGCAAAGTTCATCCTGCAAATTAGGTGTTATAGATTCTTCTATATATACGCACACGCGTGCGCGCACACACATATGCACATTACATGAAACATGCATACATAAATAAATAAATACACATATATAGGTTTAGATGCATATTTTTTGTGTCACAACATGTGCATCATATAATCCAAACAATGCCATACGGTGCTCCTAATAAAGTGTCCACCACAGTACATATGTAAACGCGTTCCTGTGCAATTCTGTAATGTGCTTCACTAAACACTGTGCTTTCCACAAATTCCAGTTACTGTGGGTTCCAAGTGCCCTCAACACAACCACTTTCATGCGCAACACTCATCAGATTGCATGCAACCTCTTATAGATAATTAGCCCATATATTTACTGCAAACACCCATGCCTGTATTCCAATATGGCCGTGCAGTCCAAATAGAGGAAATTGCTTCACAGACGTGGCCCCGCTATATGATGCGCATGGTTTTATTAGTTGTGACACAAGAAATAGGCATCTAGATATATATTTACTTAGGCATGTTTTATGATTCTTGAAGTGATTGTAAAGGCTATTTTTTTTTTTTTTTTTAGACAAACAAATTTATACTTACTTGCTCTGTGCAATGGTTTTGCACAAAGCTGCCCTGATCCTCCTTTTCTTGGGTCCCCCGCCAGATGCTCTTGGCTCCTCCTCTTCTTGGTATGCCCCCATAGTAAGCCACTACCTATGGTGGCCCACCGGCAGGCTTGATCCTGAGCCGCATTGCCTGTGACCCCACCCCCTGCTCTCTCCTCCTCCTCCTCCTCCTTCTCCTCCTCCTCCCTCCTCCTCATGTGATCAACAAGCAAGGCTTCTGTTGCCGTCTCTGAGCCTGTGAGGACAAAGAAATACAGCAACTCTGAACAGCCCTGGATGGAGGTCAGGCTTAGGTAAGTATTTGGGTGGGGAGCAAAACATAGAATGCAAAAAAAAACTTTAGCCTTTACAACCACTTTAATTCAACTATTGTAATAATACATCAAGTGAGCACATTTAGTGATTCACTCCTTTTGTATATATGTTAATGTAGCGCACTGCATCTTTTCTAAAATAATACTTTGCCATTACAATTTTCCACTTTGGGATATAGAGTGGAGTTCGGCAGCTTGACAGAGATCATAGAATTGGTGTTTACCATGAGCACAGAGTATGTATTTTACATTACACATTTCATAAAAATAGGGTTTTTTTTTTTTTTTTACAAGTATTAAAAGAGGCTGCTATTGCTGATCACATTTTGAAATTGCTAGTTTTTAGGTGGGAGAGAGGCCAGGTGGTAGTAACCCTCAGGGAAAGGAACGGCACACACACAGTAATTGAAGTTGCAGAAATGTATCGTTCGTTACATTTCAAGAAACAGTAACAGAGTCTTTGAAGCTACTCAGCACTGATGGCAACACTCACACATGAATATGTAAGCAGGTAGTCTGCAATCCTGCCACAGCTGGGAGGTAAAGAGCTAACTTAGTTTCCAGGTCATTCTTGGCGCGCTTCTACTGGGCTCTTCTCCCCCTCCCTGTGCATTCAGGAGAAAGGCTCTGCTCAGGGAGACTAGCCACGTGGTAAGAAGATAGGCTGACAGCTGAAGATTTAACCCAATCTCACTGCATCACCTGCCTGGGGGTGGGGGCAGCATTCAATCAGACAGCCGCTCATCTGATAACACATACGTAAGCCTAAGAGGAAGGTGCATTCCTTCTGTCCTCCACTCTCCCTGCCCAGTGGTTGCAACAGCGCCACCTGTGTAGAGGTGTCAACCTGCACTTGTCTACAAGTTTCCTAGCTCCCTCTGGCTTCAAAACCTTCTGATCCAAGCAGTTACTGAAGTCAGAACTCTTGATCTATTAAGGAAGCACTAAAGTTGTGGATCAACTTGACAGAAAGATGACTATCATTGTCAGAAGGAGAGCTCAGCATTGTTTAACATGGGTTTTGAAACACACATCAGAAGAAGGTCAGCAGATTCCAATTTACTTCAGTAGTGTAGTGTGAATAACAGTTCTGTGTTTGACCTGCTGTTTGTTGTGTTGCTTTAGACACAACAGTTACTATCCAGACAGGGATAGCAGGGAATGACAGTCTTTTGCTCCGTTTTGTATTTGAGCACATGCTTTTTAACAATACTGCATAAAAAGGGAAAGGCGTTGTTTGACAACAACACCTTTTTTTTTCTTTTGCCTTAACACATTAATATCAGGTTTATCTTAACCCAACCACAGTTGTATTGAAAACTATAAAAATTATAGGGAAAAAAATATAGCTTGCTTTCAATACCATTATTGCAGCAGGTCCAGATATCAGAAATCCAAACCATCTGCGCCATGACTGGGGGTAAACTGGCTCACTTTAATGTCTTTGTCTCACGCCGCTCCCTAATCAATGGCATTTTCTGTTCCATCCATTTATGCTGATGAGTTCTGGATGAGCGCTATTGGCCCAGCAGGTACCCCTCACTAGCCGGCAGAGGGGCTTCCCGAACCATTTGTTTAATGACACATTAAATCGACGCACACTGCCAGGCCCCAGGAATACCAAGCCTGCCCGTTAAATAAAAAGCAAATGTGAACCACAAGCTCAGCCTTTTTTTTTTCCTCCCCCTTATTGTTCGATTCCACGTTTTTATGCATGTATTAATGCTAATTAGTGTTATTTGTCCCACGTGACGGCTGTATGACGCTTCCACCAGCTGCTACAAGAAGCCTGGATTCAGCTCCGCATTGCGCTTGGCTACGTTCTGGAAGGTTAGGTATAAGCTAAGTTGACAGCTCCATCTGCTCTGTTCAGAATGAGTCTTGGGGCAGCAAACATGGTTAAACATTCATGCCGGGCCTGGTGTAGCGAAGCCGAAGTCACAGCTTCACAGTGCCGCCGCCAGCAGTAGATCACAGATGCAATAAAGAAAAAAGGAGAAAAAAAATTAGATTTGTGGGTTGCTGTCGGAGTAATGGCAATAAGGGAGGGATAGTCGGAGTAAAGGGTTAGATGCCGTGCCTCATGTTGAAATCAGGCCATGGTGGCAACAATTTACACAGAAGGGATGTCATCTGGTGATTGGAGGACAGGGCTGCAATTCGGGAGCCAAAATGAAAAACAAAGATTGATTGCATGGAGAGTCTGTGCTGTAAAGGCGAATTGTTTTATTACCTTTACTCTCCCACTGTCAGGTGGAAAATTGTGCTGTAGCCTACACTGCTATTATCACACTGTAACAATTTCACCCCCAGCCCAGGGGCTGGCTGAAGTAATTCCTTACAGAGATATGAGCTAAAATACCAGACACAGATTTACACTTCAGCCAAATGAAGATTTTTTGCCTCACAGCTACAGTATATATAAAGCAGAAATAGCATAGGTGCTGCGTTTTCCAAGATATAAGAGAAAAAGAATGCAGTAAGAAAACTTTTCTCAAACAAATAACCAAGTCTACTGTATCTTGTAACTTTTATTGCATTAGAAAAATTACATCTCCAACTCAGAATGCACTGCAAGGGGACCTTTCCCATCATGAGGGCTTAGGAGTTAGCACTCTGGCTGTATAATGCTGGGGTCCTGGGTTCAGTTCCTGAAATGGCATTTTTCTTTGTGCAATTTGTTAAAAGTCTTCCCAGTGCTTGCACGCTTTGCATTGGTGCATGCATATGATAAGTTTTGCAGTGTGTGTCTCTTTAGGGATATTTATTTCCCTTTACTTCCAATAAAAGAAAGTAAGCCAAAACCTCTTCCGAGTGAGAGAAAGCCCTCTTAGGCTTCTTCTACACATAGCCTGTTATGACCACTGGCAGGAAAATGCAAAACGTGGCATTATCATAGCAAAATCGCACCATGATTTTACCGTGATTTTGCCGTGCTTTGCGGCCAGCGGTCAAAATGTTCCTACCCTAAACACGATTCTTCCAAGTTCAGGATGGGGGGGAGGGGTTGAGGGTGGTTGAAGTTCCTCTAACTGCAGCAGCTCCTAAATTATTCGAAAAGCCTATGCATGCATGGACACATAGGCTTTTATAGAGTTCAGTTTAGGAGCTTTGGCGAAAAATCACCAAAAGCTCCTAAACTCAAGTTAGGATCTGTAGTGTAGATGAAGCCTTGAACAGTTGTCTGCAGAACAAGAGTTAAATACTCCCCTTCTATTCCTCTTCGGAACATTTTGCATTTTGGATCCTCCCTCATATTCTTTCTCGGTGACGGTATTTACTGGCACAAATAAATTACATTTTCCTAACAAAGACTCAAGCGTCAATTCACTAAGCTTTACTGCATGTGATAAGGGTATCAAATTATTAATTTGCATAAATTATCACATGTGATAAATTCAGTCTAATTCACACACACAAAAAAAATTATGCGCACCAGAATTATCACATAAAAAGCTCTTAAGACCAATTCACAAATGGACCAGAGAGTAAAAAAGCATGCAATAATTGCCACCAGGGTTTTGCTGGTAGTATCACATATGGTATTTGTCAAAAAACAACCTGGGGTTGACAAATAGCTGGTTGCTAAGCAGCGGGCTGGGAAGCCGGCTGCAGTGTTTCAGCTTCACCCCCTTCCCCTCCAAAAATTAAGTCAGCAGCTACACATACTGTAGCTGCTGACTTTTAATATTAGGACACTTATCTGTCCTGGAGTCCAGCGATGTCGGCACCACAGCCGATGTTTCCATCGGCTGTCGGGTGCTGCCGCCGCCATTGCCAGTGAGGGAACCTTGCGGCTTCACGGGCGGGTCCCTAATACGCATGCACAAAGTACACTGCGCATTTGGATTGGCTGGGCTGTGGGGGAAGGAGAAGGGGGCCAAACTTCCGAGGGACGGCGCCGCGGTGCCGTCTTCCAGAAGTGGGGAAGGGTACCTGTCAAACAGATACCCGTTCCCCCCTCCCCCCTGAAAGGTGCCAAATGTGGCACCGGAGGGGGGGAGGAAGCAAATAAGCGGAAGTTCCACTTTTGGGTGGAACTCTGCTTTAACAATAGATGAGTCATCACCTGTCAGCAGGCTTCCCTGCTAAAAGCTGATTATAAAAAAAAAAGTAGAAAAATAAAAAGTATGAGAAAAAAACAGCATGGGGTCCCCCCCAAAGTCCATACTAGACCCTTATCCGAGCATGCAGCCCGGCACGTCAGGAGAGGGGGGGGAGGAAGGCGAGCCCCCCCCCCCCCCGATCCTGAACCATACCAGGCCCCATGACCTCCTCAAAGCACCTTGTCCCAATGTTGATTGGAACAGGGGCCTCATTCCCAAAACCTACCCCTAGGCTGTTTTTTTGGCACATTACGGTCCGCTCCTTAGCAACCAGCTCAATGCAGTAATTTATCACATTAAATAATGCGGTAGTTACCGCTAAATCTAACAAATACCACATTCCCTATTTAACAGTAAATTCTTAGTGCATTGAACTTTCACAACTGAGTTACCGCATGTGGTATTTTACCACATTTTATTTGCCATTATTTAATTCTTAGTGAATCGACCCTAAAGAGAGCAATAGGATCCTTAAAGTTGCCTGCATCTGTCACTTTTGCCAGTTTTAACCAACAACAGGCAATCCATGGTGACCATGCCCCAACTCTAGTGCACAGCAGGTGGTTGACAACCTCATGTTTCCATAGGAAATGGTGTAGAAGGCTGTGTGCTCATTCTCTCCACTCCACCATATCATCCATGTATTTTGGAAGGTTAAAATGGACTGGAGGGCTGCAGATAAACAAGTACAGTTTATATTAGAATGGTCTCATCTGAGGTCAGTCACTTCAGAGAACTTATGCAAGGGTTTATTATCACTTTAAAAGAGAAGTATGGGAATTTTTTTAGTAATAACCTAGGTGAATGCAGCATCAGTCTGCCCCCGGCTCTAAGGCTGAGAACCAAGAGATCAAACACAGCTGATCGCTCAGTTCTCAGTGCTCCATGAGCAGAGAGCTGGTGACTGCCAGTCACCAGCTCTCTGCCCCCCCTCCCCCCATGTTCATTGGATCGCTGTGCTGTGGAGGGGACAGGAGCGGCTGGTTCAGGCTTCAGAGGTCCTCTGAAGGCTCCTCTGAAGACGTCTAGCCAATGACGAAACGCGACGTGACGTCGTGACGTCACATGAGCTTTGGTGGAACGCAAGCCGGAAGTACCGCTCTCCACCTCGTAGCTCACACGTGTGACGGCGTTTTATGGAATTTTATCCTGTTTTTTTTACCTGTAATACTTTTATTGGGACTTGGTATGGATTCTTTGGATTATGTGAAATAAAATATTGATTTTTAAACGATACTGCACTATCCGGAATTTTCCTTTTTATATACCCCCATTGGAGCTGAATTACAGGAGGAGCGTTGCTACAGGAGAAGGCATCTGCTTGAAGGGAATATATCCCAACCCTGGTGGGTCACTAAAAGCCTGTATGGTCTTAGTGTCATAGGGCACATAGGACCCACGTTTTCTGGTGAGTATAAAATTCATTTATTTTGTCACGGTGGAATACATTGAAGAACACCAGGGAGAGAGTGGAACCATCTACCACGAAGCACTAAGCACCTTTTCACTGTGCACTTTACTTTGAACTTTTTTAGTGTTATGAAGTTACACTATCATAAACTTTTTTGCACATAAGTCTATTTGGCACATGAACTTTAAGGAATTTCATGAGAACACTAAAGTTTGCACTTTATATATATTAACTTGTTATTTTTTATATTTATATATATATATTTATTAATTATTATCAATTCTTCTGTGCATATTGAGTATATATAACATTTTACTATTTATTGTTTTACACACACGGGGTTTATATGCAATATATAATTTACATTTTTTAGCAAGCGCTATAGGTAATCTTTTATACATAGATTACTTCACACCTAATCACTCGCACGTTTATTTATTTATTTATTTGAGCAATTATTTATAAGTCAGGTTCTCCACTTGGCGCGGGAAATATACTGCTGTATATTTTTCTCCTTCACAGATTAATCTTAGTTTCATCTGTCCAAAGAATGTTTTCCAGAACTGGTCTGGCTTTTTTTAGATGTTTTTTGGTAAAGTCTAATCTGGCTTTTCTATTCTTTAGGCTTATGAATGGTTTGCACCTTGTGGTGAACCCTCTGTATTTGCTCTCATGAAGTCTTATCTTGCTTGTAGACTTTGACAATGATACGCCCACCTCCTGGAGAGTGTCCTTCACTTGTCTGGATGTTGTGAATGGGTTTTTCTTTATCATACAGAGGATCCTGCGATCATCCACTACTGTTGTCTTCTGTGGACGCCCAGACTTTTTTATGTTGCTGAGCTCACCAGAGTGTTCTTCTTTCCTCAGAATGTACCAAACTGTTGATTTGGTCACTCCTAATGTTACTGCCATCTGTCTGATGGATTTGATGAATTTTTGAAGCCTTATAATGGCCTGTTTTACTTGCATGGACAGCTCCTTTGAACACATGATGTAGGTTCACAGCCATAGATTCCAAATGCAAATACCACACCAATGGTCCTTTCACACGGGCTTTCCACCCAGAAGCATTGCTCAAGGATTCCCGCTGAGCAGGCGGATGACAGGTCTGTCTCCGCTCACTATGCAGAGAGACGGACATGTCAGATCCTCGCACTGCTCTATGGGAGATCGGATGAAAATGGACCACCTGTCTGTTTTCATCCAACCCACTAGACGGCTGGAAAAAAGGGTTTCCATCCGTCTGGATTTCACGGACAGGATCGGATAGCAGTGGGTGTCAGCGGACATGTCACCACTGACATCCGCCGCTCCATAGGGGTGCATGGAGCATCCGATCAGGTCCGCCTGAAATACTGACAGATGGACCTGATCGGAAAGCTCGTGTGAAAGGGCCCTTAGAATCAACTCCAGGCCTTTTTACTTGCTTATATGATGAAGAAATAATGAAGAAGTAGCCAATCTGGCCATGAAGCAGCTCTTGATTAAATTGTCCAATTACTGTTGGTCCCTTGAAAAAGGCAGGAATGGCTATTCTTAAGAGATGTAATTCATCTCCATCCTCTGATTTGGATGTACATACCCTCAAATTTAACCTGAGAGTGTGCACTTTTAGACCATAACCATTATATAACTATAGCTTGATTATGTTTCAGTAAATACCTAAAAAAGTCTAAAATTGTGCCTGTGTCCAAATATATATATGGACCTAACTGTATAGGCCTTATTTTTGATCCCTTACCTTTGCGTACTGCCATCCCATTGGGGATGTGAGAATGGGAACAGGTAGTCCTCAGTTTTAAAAGCTGTCTGAATGTTGTATGTACTGACTGCACCATGGTGGACCAACTATTACAATGTGCATAATATGTCTATATTTTCTGAAAACTTTTAAAGGGGATGCATGTTATTTTTTTCTGCTATAAACAGAAATTTTTGTAAATTCATCTTTATTCTAATTGCACCTGCTTTGTACACAACTCCTGTTCAGCCTAGTGCTGCTGAATGTGATTTGTTGCTTGTTCATCGCAATTTCTAAATAAAAATAAATACTTATCCTTGTCCAATTGTATTTTTTTCACATGTGGTGCATAAAAATAGCGTCTAGTTTAGAAACTCATATCTGTATCCCATTTTGTATCTATTAATATGTATCATATACTGTATGTAAAAATGACACATTGCTCTTCTGATTTGTAATATGTGTGGCAAGTACTATGTGCAGTAATGACTGAATGTCATTGAGCAGGTAAAGCAGACTGAATGACTAATTAATTACCATCAAACCTCCAACAGGGTAAGAGGAGAAAAGGATTGGCGAACCTTTCATCTACTGATTTTAAAATATGCTCCACTGTGTCATTCCCAGAAAATTAATTTGCTGGCATACCATTTATACTGAATTACAACAAACCTTTTTTTGTGGGATTCAGACCCATAATATATGCTGTCATTGTATGGTTGGTTTTCTGTACTGAGGCGACACGGCGAACAGTCGTTTTAGAAGAAGTGTCTGACTTCAAATAGCTGCCAATTCCCATAAAACCGGGGACGTGTTGCCAAGAAGGCTAGGCAGCTCTAGTGTCAGAGACAATTTGTCCCACATTGTGATGAAAACCTGCAGGCCCCCAGCATCTGTTGCTCCCAGTCTTCCTATTATTTATGACTTTACAGTGCACGGAGCAGAACACGAAGCCTGGCATGCACAGAGCCATCATATTTTTATGGATATACGGACAAGAGATTTTGTGATATTTGCCTTGAGCCCGGGTAAAGGAAGAGATGGGGTTGTCATGGCAACGCAATGTGACCTGTGACCAAATGGCTTCCCCTGAGTTTCAAAGCACAGTCCTAGTACACAGTGCCATTCCTATGTCATAAAAACAATAGCTTAAACGGGAAGAAGTAAAAAAAAAACTAGGGTTTACTGTTTACGTAAGTGTAATTTTACATGTTGTTTTTTTTTTTTTACAATTTAAAGCAAAGTACTTTGATTTAAATTAGTACTCAAAAACAAATGTGAAAATAAAACCTTCAGTAAAATTATGATTGCTGAATTTAATGTTTATATGCCCTAGTACGTGTTATCACAGTCAAATTTATGGTGAGAAAGGATTGGTAAAATGTATCAATGACCAAATTTGTAACTTTTAGTTTTGGACAAAGTAGGGAATGGTTACTAACTTACAACAACTCCCTCTGCTTCCTTTCTATATTTGTCCTGTCGGTGAGATATCCTTTTACTTCCTGTACTAGAAACCAGTAAGAAGAAATCTCTCTAAAGTTAGACAGCTGTAACCGAAAACTAAAGGAACACTTTTTAATCAGAGTATAGCATCAAGTTAATTAACCTCCCTGGTGGCAATCCAGAGTGTGGCTCGGGCTTTATTCTCAGTACCAATAGCGGTAACCCCGATTTCCGGTGGGAAAGAAATCACGAAGCCACAGGTAGTGACTACAATAACACCATGGGAGGTGTCGACAGAACCGACCAAGCAATGACATTCTACCCAGCAATGAGGAAACAGCAAAAGAAGTACTTCAAGAAGATTTTCAGACATATTCTTGAGCAATGCTTGTGGAATGCCTACATTCTGCTCAAAAAAAAGAGTGACAAGCTTGGGATTTATTCTAACTTCATTTGTAAAGTTGCCAAATGTATCTTTGTGAACCACTAAACACCATCAATGGCTGTAAATAGAACTGGACGTGGTGCTGTTGTTGTTTGCAACTCGGAATGCCTGACTGGTCGTCACTTCATAGACTACATCCCACCAACCGAGAAAAAGTCAGCACCTACAAGGATGAGCGTGGTTTGTTGCTTGAAGCGAGATGACAGTGGAAAGAAAATCAGAAGGAAAATCAGGTTCCGTTGTCCTGATTGTGACGTCGGACTTTGTGAAGTCCCATGTTTCAAAATTTTTCATACCGAGTGTTTACTAAACCAATATGCAGTGTCTAGTATTACAGTGACTAGTAATATAGCACCCTTTTTTGGACAAATTTCAGTGTTTTCATTTTGATTACATTATTGAATTACATTTATTATTATTATATCATAATTTATGATTACGTGTTTCAAACTATATTATACCTGGGATGTCCACTAGACTCTTGTTTGGACAGATTTAAGTGAGTTATTCCTAAGAATTACAGGCCTACAATATAAAACAACAAATTTCAATGCAAAACAATATAATGCTTTGACATTCAAAAATACTGACATAATCAGACCTCCAGGGAGGTTAATCTCCTGGGATATGGATCTGGTCAGTTAAGTAGCAGAGGGGGTTGCTAATCAGTTTAGCTGCTTTGGAGTTAATGAAATTGACAACAGGTGCACTAGATGGGCAGCAATAAGACGACCTCCAAAACAGGAATGTTTTACAGGTGAAAGCCACTGACATTTTTTCCATACTCATCTTTTCTGACTGTTTTTCACTAGTTTTGCATTTGACTAGGGTCAGTGTCACTACTGGTAGCATTAGGCGATGTCTGGACCCTATAGAGGTTGCACAGGCAGCCCAACTCCTTTAGGATGGCACATCAATACGAGCCAATGCCAGAAGGTTTGCTGTGTCTCCCAGCACAGTCTCAAGAGCATAGAGAAGATTACAGGAAAGATGCAGTTACTCTAGGAGAGCTGGACAGGGCCGTAGAAGGTCCTTAACCTATTAGTAGGACTGGTATCTGTTCCTTTGTGCAAGGAGGAACAGGATGAGCACCGCCAGAGCCCTACAAAATGACCTCCAGCAGGCAACTGGTGTGAATGTCTCTGACCAAACAATGAGAAACAGATTAGTGAGGGTGGCCTGAGGACCCAACATCATCTAGTGGGCCCTGTGCCCACTGCTCAGCACTGTGGAGTTAGATTGGCATTTGCCATTGAACACCAGAATTGGCATGTCCGCCACTGGTGCCCTGTGCTTTTGACAGATGAGAGCAGGTTCACCCTGAGCACATGTGACAGACATGAAAGGTTCTAGAGAAGCCGTGGAGAATGTTATGCTGCTTGTAACATCGTTCAGCATCAGACTTGGTTGATGGTGGGTGAGTGATGATCTAGGGAGGCATATCCATAGAGGGGCGCACAGACCTCTACAGGCTAGACAACGGTACCCTCACTGCCATTAAGTATCAAGATGAAATCCTTGGACCCATTGTCAGACCCTACTCTAGTGTATTTTGAGCAGTGTATATATATTTACTATTTATATATACATATATATATATATATACATATGTGTATATATATATATTAGTGATCGACCAATTATCGGCAACACCAATATATCAGGGGCCGATATCCACTTTCCCCAATATATCAGAATCGGGCATTGGATTTACCGATATTGCCGATATTTTCATGACATCATTGCGTATGTTGCGCGCACACGTTCTGCCTTCTAACAACACCTCCCACACCTGCGCAGCCCATGCATGACGTCATTTCACCACGGGTGGTACCTTTCGCACTCCGAGCAGGTGTGGAAGCTGAACTAAGCCGGCTGGAGGAACAAGGTGTCATCTCAAAGGTAGAGCACAGCGAGTGGGCATCACCAGTTGTACTAGTAAAGAAAGCAAATGGGGACTTACGCATTTGTGGCGATTTCCGCATGGCACTAAATTCTCAACTAGAGATAGACCAGTATCCCCTACCCAGAGTAGATGACATTTTTGCCTCTCTTGCAGGAGGTCAAAAGTTCACCAAGCTTGATCTTAGGCAAGCTTATTTACAGTTTGAGGTCCACCCTTCGTCCCGCAAGTTTCTAACCATCAAAACTCACAAGGGACTGTATGAATACAATCGGATGGTGTTTGGGGTAGCTTCCGCCCCAGCCATTTGGCAACGCAAAATGGATGAGATTTTGGCGGACATTCCTTTCACACAGTGCCTGTTATATGACATGCTCATCATGGGCCTGACGGACCAGGAACACAAGCGTAATGTGGAGCTTGTGTTGGCGAGACTCCAAGAGCAGGGTCTAAAAGTGAACTTAGCAAAATGCCAATTCATGGTACCTAAATTGGAGTTTTGTGGCCACCTTGTGGATGCAGAGGGTATACACACCACAGAAGCCAAAGTTGATGCTTTAGTAAAAGCTCCAGCCCCAACCAACGTCCAACAGCTGCGATCCTACCTGGGCTTGCTGAACTATTACCACAAATTCCTGCCAGATCTAGCACACACTTTTTTTCCGTTGAACAAGCTTTTGGAGAAACACTCCAGGTGGAACTGGTCGGCTGCATGCCAACGTGCTTTTGAAGTTTCTAAGTGAAAGCTGTTGGCGTCACGCATGCTCGTGCACTATGACCTCCAAAGGCCTCTCACCTTGGCTTGTGATGCATCACCCTATGGTCTAGGGGCTGTACTATCTCGCGTTTTACCAGATGGGTCAGAGAAACCTGTGGCATTCGCCTCCAGATCCTTGACAAAAGCAGAAAGCAATTACTCTCACATTGACAAAGAGGCTCTAGCGCTCATATGGGCAATTAAGAAGTTTCATCTTTACCAGTATGGAAATTCACCATACGGACTGATCATAAACCATTCCTTCAGATCTTTAGCCCTGACAAAGGCATCTCCCAGATGACTGTTGCCCGTCTTCAACGCTATGCCCTATTCTTGGTAGCATATAGCTACAAAATCCAGTATCGCAGCCATGATGCCAACGCTAATGCGGACGCCATGTCCCGTCTGACAAGGACATTAACAGACTCTTCTCCAAAAGTCAAGAGTTGTCTTCACACCAGCCTGTCCTTTCTGTCTTCTGGGGAGGTAGCAGCCCATACAGCCAAGGATACCTTCCTTAAGACAATACTCTCCTGGGTACGTGAAAGAGTGTATCAGTGTGCCTTAATGAAATATTAAATTTCATGATACCAGAGAAAATTCATTTCAGCTAGTGCCCACTTTCCAATGGAATGTGGTCCCTTGCAATTACATATTAAACACATCTCATTCATCCTGGACACTTAACTTTTGCATATGGATTACAGACAACACCTGAACACATTGACAATTACTTACATATTAACACATCAGACAGCTGAGCAGAGACGGAACGGCTTTTCCACAAACGCAATTTCAGACACCCTACACCCCACGTTTACAGCAATATGTTAGGGAAAACAAAAGCCTTTTCATGTATTGTCTTAGTAGATATATTCTATTGTTAAACTGACTCATAGATTGTACACTAGTTTGAACTGGTTTTTCCCTCTCAAATTTCCCATAAATATGTAAGCCGAAATGAAATAAATTAGATGTATCCACATTAAGCTTAAGTGCTGTATGTCTTTGCATCTCCTGGCCAGCAGAAGGAAAATTCACTACACAGGGGAGTTAGAACTGAAGGGTCTTAGGTCCGGGACCTAAATGCAAAATCATCTTGCAATTGCCTCCTGAAGTAAATGAGCTAACAGTTTGGTGTCAGAAGTTGGGATCTGCCATATACAGTACCGGGTGAGTAATTATTATTTTTTTTTTTTACTAAATTTTATTTATTTATTTTTCAATTTTTCCATTAAACTTTTACATACACTCATGGTATCGATTATTATTTACAATATATCAGAGCCTGCATTTTTTCCTTTATTTTCCCCTTTTCCTTTCTCTTTCTTTAACCTCATTCTCCTTCCCTTCTTGGGGATAATTTATATCCTCATTGTACTATATTTATAACCCAAGTATTCCTCATATACCAGGTCTATTAAGGTCCTTTAGCCTCTGCAGTATTACATCACATCTCGTACCATGAAACACTTAACTTCCCCTTGTGGGGGGGGGGGGGGGGGGAGAGAAAAAGAAAGAAGGAAAAAAGAAAGAAAAAAAAAGGGGGGTGGGAAATGCAAGAGGGGGGGGGGTCTGGCTGGCTTAGGGATTTCTCTTCTGGATATACACTTTATCCACTAGTCTTTCACACTGGGTTCTGCCTTCTCGAGATGACGTATTCATTCCATCTATCCCAAATTAATTTATATTTGTCTATTTTGTGATTGGCATTTAGTACTAAGTTTTCTAATTTATTGACCTCTTCCACCTTATTGATCCACATATTCAAATCTGGTGGTTCCTCTTTTTTCCACCTTAAGGGGATGCACATTTTAGCTGCATTAAGTAAGTAAGGTATTATTGAATTTTCATATTGTTTTCTTGGGATGTTGGTTTTATGGAGTAGGAAGAGTGCAGGATCCATTATCAGCTGGTGTTCTGTCAAGTTTTGTGTAATTTCATAAATCTGCTTCCAAAATTTTTCCATTTTGGGACATGACCAAAAGATATGGATTAATGTCCCCTCGCCTTCTCCACACCTCCAACATCTGTCTGTATTTACTGATGAAATTTTATGCATTTTTACTGGGGTTTGGTACCACCTTGACATTTTAAAATTGGTTTCTTGTATTTTGGTACTGATGGATGTTGAATGTGTCATCTGGTATATCTGCCTCTTCTCTTCTTCCGTAAAGGACTTGTCTAATTCTTTCTCCCATTCCATCATATAACTTAATGGTCCCTTATCCCCGCTGTCCCCTAATAGTAAATACAGTTTAGATATGGGATGTAATAGAGTCCCTTTTTGCACAGACATCTCTTCAAATTTTGTATATTGTAATTCCTCCTCTTTGAGTTTTGGTAGCTTCCCCAGGAAGTGTCCAAGCTGAGTCGCTCTCCAGCGGTCCAGTTGGAAATCTCCCATGGGGTCCATCATCTCCTCCCTCCGTTATCCAGCTCCCCTGCTTCATGAAATGATCTACCTGGTAAATTCCTTTTTCCTTCAAGTCCCTAAATTTTTTATCCTGAAAACCCGGGTAAATCTAGGGTTACTCAGGACCGGGAATATGGCCGAATATTTCCTCGTCAATTTGTATTGTTGAATAGTTTTTGCGCATGTCTTAATTGTAAGCCCTATAAGCAGGTGTTTTTTTCATGTGATTTGGTATAAAGCGGCTACAGAACGGAGTTCTTTCCAATGAGATTTCAAATTGTGCCTGTTCTATATTTGGCCAAAGTTTTGTGTTTCTATGTCGGCACCAGTCCACAAGTCTACATAGATGTATAGTTTGGTAATACCTCCTCATGTCTGGTACCGACAAACCTCCTTCCTCTTTTCGTAGTGTCATTATTTTTTTGCTTAGTCTAGGATATTTAGCTGACCATATAAATTCCTTCAGTATATCTATCTATTTGTTTAAAGTAGTTCTGTGGTATAGCTATTGGTAAGGTTTGAAAGAAATACAAACATTTTGGTAGAATAGTCATTTTCACAATATTGCATCTAGCCCACCATGATAACAGTCCCTTGCTCCATTTTTGCAGGAGACTTCGTATAGATTTCAACAGTGCTGGATAATTTTCCTCATATAACTGGGAGAATTTTGTTGTTATTTGTATGCCCAAGTATTTTAGTGCTCTACTTGTCCACTTTAGTCTAAAATTTGAGCTTAGCTGTTTCTGCAATTCTTGTCCTATGCCCACCCCCATAGCTTCTGATTTTTCCAGGTTTATTTTGAGGTTGGACAATTCTCCATACTCTGCAAATTCCCTTAAAAGATTCGGGAGCGAGATGATCGGGTTGGTGAGGGAAAACAGCATGTCGTCCGCGAAGGCTGATATCTTATGTTGTGTGTGACCAATTCTAATACCTGTAATATCTGGATTTAATCTTATTTTGCATAAGAATGGTTCTAACGTCAGGATAAAAAGCAGGGGTGAAAGAGGGCACCCCTGTCTCGTCCCATTCCGAATTGTAATGTCTTCCGACAACATGCTGTTCACCCTCCCCTTTGCCGAGGGTACCGAATAGATCTGCATTATCCAATTCAGTACAGTCTCACCCATACCCACATACCTCACTACCTCCATCATAAAACTCCACCTTACTCTATCAAAAGCTTTTTCAGCATCTGTACTTATAAATATACTTTTCATCTGTTTTAATTGGGCTACATATAACAGGTTTAATACTTTTGTTGTATTGTCACGTGCTTCTCTTGTTGGTGTGAATCCTACTTGGTCTAAGTTTACCAGTTTTGTTATGTAGTTTTGGATTCTAGTAGCTATGATTTTTGTAAATATTTTCAAATCTGTGTTTAATAATGAAATTGGTCTGTAGCTAGTACATGATGTTGGATCTTTGCCTTCCTTAGGTAGTACTGTTATGTGCGCTTGTAACGTTTCTCTCAATATTTTCTTGCCTTTGCCCCAAGTATTAAACATATCTACCATAAATTTCTTTAACTGAGGGGTATATGTTTTATAATATTGGATAGTATATCCATCCGGACCCGGTGCTTTCCCGTTTTTAAAGTTAGAGATTGCTATAGTCAATTCCTCTTCTTCTGTAATCTCAGAGCTCAATTCCTCTCTCTCATTTTCTGATAAACGTGGCATCCGTGATGCTTCTAGATAGTCCTCTATTTGGGAAGGCCTCAGGTTCTGAGGGTGTAGGTTGTATAGTGATTGGTAATATGTTTTAAATTCTTGGGCAATTTTCCCTGGAAGTTCTATTTTCTGTCCTTTCTTATTTATTATTAGTGGGATGTATGTGTTTAATGTCTGCTCCTGGATTGTTCTTGCTAAAGATTTCCCACATTTATCTCCCATTTCATATGTATTTTGGCGGCAAATCTGTAATGCTGCTTTTGCTTTATAGAAAAGTATGTTATTGATTTCTTGCCTTACCTCCATTAAGTTGTTTTTCGTCGCAGGCGAATTGTTGTGTTTGTGGGATGCTTCTAATTTCTGCAATTTAGTCAGAAGGGATTCTAATTGTACTGTTCTTTTTTTTTTAAATTCTGGAGCCATGTTTAATCAGGGTGCCCCTTACCACTGCTTTGTGTGCCTCCCAAATGATGTTCGGGTCTGTATCTATGATTTTGTTAAGTGAAAAGAACTCTTCTAATTCCCTCTTAATATCTGATCTGACTATTTCATCTTGTAGTAGACTTTCATTAAGCCTCCACGTCCGGTGCCCTCCTCCTTGTATATTACCTAATTCGTATTCTAGTATGACTGGGGCATGGTCTGACCATTAATTAGTAATTATTTTTTTATTATTGCCACCCTATACTGTCAGAGCAGATTAGCAGTACCCGGTTAGCGCTACTGTAAGTGCCTCCTAGGAATCTGATATTCCTAAAGAAAATAGGGGGTCTGATACCCCAGTTAGAAAGATAATAAGAGGGTCTGATGCCCCGGTTACAAAGCAGTACTGTGTGTGATAGTGAATTTTCCCTCTAAACATTGTATATTGCTTTATAGACACTTAAGTGTATTTTTAGTCGTTATATATGATTGCATGCCATTGTATAGATGTATATGTAGATTGTATGTGAGATCAAGCTGAGCTTGAAGGTATAAACTTGCCCTCTGAGAATAGTTAAAAGAAAACCATAAATTGGGTGTAGATAAATCTAATTAGAAAGACGCAGGAAACCACATAAGCTGGAAAACTAGGTTTGCCAGTAAAGTCTAAAATACTGACATCAACATCCCTAGGTAAACCTTCAAACTCAGCTAATCTCACTTCATATTCTGAGCTTAGAATAATGGGCAATTCTCAAGGTATGGAGAATCCCAAGAAAAAAAATGAAATTTAAGTTTAGAAAATTGTATGAGAATTGTATCGTGTATGGGCAAACTTAGTCGTGTAGAGGTGTGTGAGATCCATGGATTGTTATGTTGTGTTAGTTTTAATAATGTTCGAAAAGTGCTGTATCAGCAAAACATTTGATAACACTGAATGAATACTAGTTGCATAATGATTTGTTTTGTGTTTATTACTTATGTTTTAAAGTGAAGTGACTTTGCCACAAGTACAACTAAAGGTAACAAATCCATGCTATGCTGGTCATGGCAGCGTTTAGAAGCAAGAAAATATATTTGGTGTGTAAAGTGTGACCTTAAGGACTAAAATTGTATCCTTAAATCGTGAGCAATTTGAACTTTATCATTGAGGTAACTACTGACTTTTTAAAACAAAAATTTGGTACCTTTCATCCCACCATGGGCACAAAAAAACCCCCTCCTGTCCTTGACACAGGTAATTGCAAGGCTTGGGAGTGTAAACAGCTGTATTGTCATGCAAATTGACTGAGCCGAGTAAATTTTAAGAGGAAAGTACAAAAGAATCTGTTAATTGTATATACAGATGTGTATTAACTATAATTTTTGCTTTTGTAGAAAAAAGTTTTTGAAGAATTTTCCAAATGTGTTCAATATGGTGACGTATAATTTTCTTGTAGCCAAATGGGAAATTACTAATGTTTATTTTTGAGCTGCTCATTTTTTTAACCATGGTGAACAATAATAATTTTTTTTAATTTATGGTATACCATAACAAAAAAAAATATATATATATTTTTTCTGGTTTATTAGACTGTTTTCATATGTAAATGTTTATGGACTTCACCCCCCATATAGCTAATATTGGTGTTGTACTGCTTGTAGCAGTTTCTGATTTCTTATTTATTGGATGTCAGATATTTGATGAGTTCTAATCTGACATATATGAGCTCTGGCATTAATGAGTTTCTATGCCTTAGATAATTAAGCATCTCCTGTCTTATAAAGTTTTTATTATATTGTGAGATGGAAGAATAGGATAAATTGTTGCTCTATTATTACACCTATAGGGTGCTAAGAATTACAATGAATATATGTCAGTGTTACTGCAACTTGCTAAGGTTACTTTGGTATTGCTAATTCAAGTTTAAGACTAGGTAACCTCCTGTTGTTAATTCAATTAGCTGCATGGCCAGCCAAGCCATCTCTTTTCATTCTAAGGTGACTCATTGCCCCAGGCTTTGCATATAAATGGTCCTTGAAGTCAAGCCTTGTGTCTCCAAGGCTATTTCAAACCTGTTTGGTTTCAATTTCCTGTTTGGTGTCACTGGGCAACTGTACCATCTCTTATAAATTTATGTTTGCATGGGTACTCACTTGTAGCTGTTCTGTGTGTCTCTGTGTGTCCATGTAAACAAGACAGCTTGAATTTTACTCCCTACTGTTTAGTGATCACAGTACCTTAGCCATGCAAGGGATTCTCAGTTGTCTATTGGCCTTTAGTTCTAGGTAGCTGCCTGCTTGGGTGAGTAAGAGGACTGCAGGTTAACCCATCTCCACCTTTGGAGAAGACAAGGCAGTTCATTAGACTTTGCACCTCAACCCCTCCAAGGGCCCTCACCATTGTTGCATGTGTGGACATGCTGTGTTCTCCCCAGATAGTGCCATTAGGTATCCTTCCTGTCTCAAAATTACCTGCCTTCCTGTAAGCCCTGAACCCCAGTGCTGCAAGTGGTTCTTACTAGCATTTATTTTGCTGCCTGCCTGTAAGACCAGAAGCCCAGTGCCGCACTATACTCCTGCCATTTTTGTAAATCTTGTATTCTGTGCTATCCAAGTTCTTGTCTCTGTACTTACCTGCTATTCTTCCTGAAGTCAAAATGACTCCAGACCCAAGAACCAAGCAATCTCCCTTTGAAATGTTGATAGGGAGACCCTTTCCCAACCCCATGAATCCATTAATTCTCATATCTGGAGATCTGCAGCAGATGCAAGAGGAATATGTGGCAAAATTAATTAAAAAATTAAACAGTGATTATCGTGATATTTAGCTCTCGTTTCCTTTGCCAACAGGTGCACCGACCCACCCATTCAAGCCTGGAGACAGAGTCCTGGTGAAGGCCCTCCATAAGCTGAAGTCACTAGACCCACCCTACGGACCTCCTCCAACAGTTCAAGCAGTGACCAGAACAGTGGTATTGACAGATGACTCCCCGGTTTGGATCCACGCATGGCGACTGAAGGAAGCCCCACCTCTGGACCCCACGACTGACCGAAGATTGTGATGAGCACCAGACGAATTCCAGTTGGATCCAGACAGACACATTGGTACAATGCCAACGGACACCCCTACTCCTGAAAGACTTCCCATCCGTGAAGCAGTGGTACTCTTTGTAGCAAGCTCAACACTAGTAGCCACTGTCTGGTTACTTACAACATGTGCTCACCACCCGGAGAACCTCTCCTCATTATGCCCTTCCTCACCCCAGGACATGAGAGAGACACGAGACATTCATGTCTCCACTTTACAGTTGAAGTCAAGCCTATTGGACACAAAGGACAACATATGGATGTTTATTGCTGCCAACACACTGAACTCTTCTGATTTTTGCCTTTCTGATCACTACAATTCCAATGATTTGTTCTCTACCTGTCTGCTAGCTGTTCCTACCCCAGTTAATGTTTTAAAAGTCTATTATAGTGGGGTGTGGGCCGACTCAAGTATGGAAGACACTAATGTATACACTCATCCAAATCCATATGCTCATCGTAGTGACAGATCCTCATATTCACTCACAGAAACAATGGTAGAGGTAGATACAGGATATGTAACCTCCGCTGAGGTATGTTATAACATGACCTGCAATAGAAGTTATATCCCTATGTGCACACAACCAAGGCGCCAGCCTACATACACCTTAGAATATAATGTCACCTGTTTAGAACCTCGTCTGTGCAAGTCAGTTACCAATAATATGACGTGCACTCATACAATAATGCAACCCAGTTATGTCAAGAATGTCCAGCTCCCTAAGGGATGGTTACTATCATGTGGGACTCACAGTTGGACATATATCCCAGGAGGGCACATAGTGCTATTTTCAGACTCTAGGTGACCCCACCCTTATGAATAAGGTTGGGATCAAAGGTTGGGTTGAAAGAGTGTATCAATGTGCCTTAATGAAATATTAAATTTCATGATACCAGAGAAAATTAATTTCAGCTAGTGCCCACTTTCCAATGGAATGTGGTCCCTTGAAATTACATATTAAACACATCTCATTCATCCTGGACACTTAACAGTTAGGCTCCGCATACAGATTACAGACACATCGATAAGTGTTTACATATTAAACACATCAGACAGCTGAGCAGAGACGGAACGGCTTTTCCACAAACGCAATTTCAGACACACTACACCCCACGTTTACAGCAATATGTTAGGGAAAACAAAAGCCTTTTCATGTATTGTCTTAGTAGATATATTCTATTGTTAAACTGACCCATGGATTGTACACTAGTTTGAACTGGTTTTTCCCTCTCAAATTTCCCATAAATATGTAAGCCGAAATGAAATAAATTAGATGTATCCACATTAAGCTTAAGTGCTGTATGTCTTTGCATCTCCTGGCCAGCAGAAGGAAAATTCACTATACAGGGGAGTTAGAACTGAAGGGTCTTAGGTCCGGGACCTAAATGCAAAATCATCTTGCAATTGCCTCCTGACGTAAATGAGCTAACAGTACGGTACGGTTGGCCTGCAACTCACACAGGATTATGAACCTTACTTCCGTAGGTGTCTGGAATTAACTGTGGCTAGCAACTGTGTTTTATGGGGAGACTGATTGATCGTTCCACAGACCCTCCGGAGACACATTCTGGACTTGCTACATACTGGTCATCCCGGGGGCACACGTATGAAACAAAAGGCCCGAGGCTATGTGTGGTGGCCGAACCTAGACTCAGATATCACGACATATGTGAATGCGTGTGCTGGATGTGCACAAACTGCAAAAGACACTCCTCGAGGGTGCGTCCAGCCCTGGACTTGGCCCACGGTTCCCTGGTTTCGCCTACACTTGGACTTTGCAGGCCCGATCAGAGGACACACCTTTTTGATCATAATTGATGCCCATTCAAAGTGGCCTGAGGTCATTCCTGTTACCCAGCCAACGACTAAGGTGACAATTTCCATACTGTTACATCTTGCTGCTACGTTTGGATACCCCAGAGAAATTGTCACAGACAATGGTGCACAATTCACAAGCCAGGAGTTTCAGAGTTTCCTGACTGCCCACAACATCAAACACAAGTTGACCGCACCTTACCACCCGGCTACAAATGGTCAAGCAGAAAGGTTTGTACAGACCTTCAAACGCTATTTCAAAGCTACTGTGGCTACAAGTAAACAACAGTCCCTGTCACCCCAGCAGCTGAACACCTTCCTTTCCGCTCTCAGAAACACACCACATGCAACCACTGGGAAAACTCCAGCTGAACTTCTATTGGGTCGGCAGCCATGGACTGTTTTGAACATGCTCCGCCCTCAAACGGTCCAGGAACATGTACGGCAGTCCCAAGAGAAGAGGGTCGAACACGACGAGATTCCCCGGTTTACAGCCCAGCAAAAGGTATGGGCCCGATCTTAAGGCGCTTCCAACACTCGTTGGCTTCCTGCTATCATCGCAGAGACTTTGGGACCCAAAATGTATAGGGTCTGCCTGGAAGATGGTTCCATTTGCAGATGGCATGTGGACCAATTGCGTCCTCGTTTTCAGCTGCCCGAATCCCTGACATCGGCTGCACCTCCAGTGTCTCGATCTGCTCCTACCGGATCAGGAGGCATTGTGATTGATGCTTGAGGGGACTCTGAACTTTTGAACTCAGCTCCAAAAGAGCCCTCCAGCCCTGGTCCGGAGGTCTGTGCACCCTCTGAGCTAGGGGACCCCCTCTTGGCCCCGCCGGTGTCCATAACGGCCAGCTCTGCTTCCACCGGCCCCGAGTCGATGGGTGCCCATCCTCAACGACGCTGTCGCCCTCCTGACCGGTTTCAGCTGCAAGACCGGTTACGAGACTTTCGACGGGCCCGCCGAAAGTGATCCGCTGCCATGTTCTCCCCGTAGCGTCCCTGGAAGTTGTTCTCATCTCCTGAGTTGGAGGACTGTATGGGACAATTATTAGTTTCTGTTTTATGCCTGTTCTCGGTTTTTTTTTTATTTGTTGTTTTTTTTTTAGGGATGGATGGAAGGTGTTATACCTGAAGGGTTTCACATGTACTGTTACTTTAAGGCTGGCTCCACCCAGGAGTGATGACAAGGGTCAAGGGGCAGAGTGGCCATCTTAGACAGATGTAAGAGATGCATTGACATACCGAGCTGTCCTGTAATGCATGTTGGAGTGTACAGTGGGTACTGAATAAACAACCGTTGTTCCAGATCAGAGTCCTGTGTCTCTCAACACGGAGAATATAACACTTAGATTTAAAAATGAGGCCGCCCATCGCCAACACGTCACTGCGCATGCGCCGCTCGGGAAAGCTCTTATACGTTCGGCTATTCCCGGGAATGGCAGAACGTGTACGGCCTTTCCCGAGGCAGCCTCGGTGCATGCGCGGTGACATGTTGGCATCGGGCGGTGCCATTTTTAAATCTAAGGGGCTATAGAGCACTTCAAGCCGGCCGGGAACATTTTTTTTTTTCATGACTCTAGTATAAGCTGAGGGGGGCGTTTTCAGCACACAAAAAAATGTGCTGAAAAACTCGGCTTATATTTGAGTTTATCCTGTGTATATGTATGTGTATATATATAAATATATATATGTAGCACCATCCTAGTCAAGTGCTAGATAGCAGGTATTGTTTTTGGCTTTCTCCGCTTAACAGGAAAGCAGTAGGTAAAGCATTTTTGAGTTCTCTGCTTATGAGGGAGCTGGATCTACTAGTTAGGTCTGCTCAATGTGTGATTCATGTGGGCTGAGGGAGTGTCCCCACTGTATCCAATGGAGAGGTACATTGGACAGTGGAAGAAACCCAGCCAATGACACACAGGCTTTGATACCATCCCATGGGTATGTCACAGATAGTGGTGCATCATGGTATAGGGTATAAATGACAGGAGCACATGAGGCAGGGGGTCTTTGGGCGGGAAGCCAGATCCCGGAAGGAGGGTGACGGCTGTCTCTCCTTCTGTAGCTGTGGATGGTGATCACAGGTAGGGATGATCGAACTTTTGAAAAGTTTGGTTCGACCAGAACACCCGAATTTCCCGAAAGTTTGGTTCGGATTCCCGAACCCCATTGAAATCAATGGGACCCGAACTTCGGGAATCAAAAAACACCATTTTGAAGCCCTAAAACCTAATAAATGCCCCTAAAAAGTGCCTAGGGTTCTGGGTCATGCCCCGGGGACTATGAATCAGGCAAAAAAAAGTTCTTAAAAATTGTCATTTTTGATAGAGAGCCAATTATTGGAAAAATTATTGAAAAATAAAAAATTAGATTTCTTTGGATTTAGTGTCTGGGGGGGGGGGGGTCTAAAAGTGTACCTGTGAAGTTTCAGCTCTGTAGCATGTCCAGAACCAGAATTATAGCATGCCAAACCTTCAAAAATGACTTTTTTGCTTAACCACGCCTTTCTTTTGCTCCTTATAAAGCAGATGTGTGTGACGTCTTTTGCAGTGGACTTAACGCTTACAACAAGAACAGGCGTTAACTTGTCACTGAGGCTTTAAGTCCACTGCAAAAGGCTTTGCTACTCTGCGTCACACACATCTGCTTTATTTAGCGACAACTTTGGGTCGCATAGCAGTGTGCGTCTTGCAGGTGATTTTCACATCGCACCGTTGATAAAGCCTCAGTGACAACTATACATAAATTAAAATTCATCAAAAAAATGATTATTTTTCTTAGAAATTCAATAGCGCAGGGATGGTGTTACCCTCCTTTCATAAAGTGCAAATAAATAAAGTGCATAAAAAATCCAAAACATCCAACTAAGCAAGAACAGACTCCTTCAAAAGTCTTTGTTTATGTAGTGCCAGAGCAATACACAGTGACTTTAATGCAGGGTCATTGGTGTCAGTTATAGGAACCACCGTACAATGCCACCACCACCAGCTCTGGCACTATATAAACAAAGACTTTTGAAGGACTCTGTTCTTGCTTAGTTGGATGTTTTGGATTATTTATGCAATTTATGCACTTTATTTATTTGCACTTTATGAAAGGAGGGTAACACCATCCCTGCGCTACTGAAATTCTAAGAAAAATAATCTGTTTTTTTTGTGATGAATTTTAATTTATGTATAGTTGTCACTGAGGCTTTGGCAACTCTGCGCGGTGAAATTCACCTGCAAAACGCACACTGCTATGCGACCCAAAGTTGTCGCTAAATACAGCAGATGTGTGTATCGCTGAAATGTATTTTGCACAATAGCTGACTACCAAGCACGTACACCTGCTGTAGATATATCAGCAGTGCAACGTGCTCACTAGACGGAACCCTGACACTTAAAAGTATCCCTACAAAAACTAGATTATTGAATCTAACTATAATGGTATATAGTACCCTAACTACACTGCATATCCCTTTCCTCACACTAAAAGAGCAGCTCCATACAGCAGAAGATAATTTCTAACTGACACTGTCCCTTTAAAAAAAAAATTTTTTTTCTAACTCAAACTGCACAATTGCTGTATTTCTAACTACACTGACAATCTTTCTGTAAGCTGACTGCTCTTCTGCTGATATGGAGCTTTACAAGCAATTGGCTATGCAGCAACGTTGTTTAACACAGCAGGAGAAACACAAATGCTTCCACTCTCTTCCAAAGAGTATTACAGTGCTAGAGGTTAGGCGGGGCTATGTTATATACTGGGGGGCGTATTCACTCCTGATTGGCCTCTGGTCCCCGTAGTCACTCCAATCACGTTCCTAGCAGACTCCTGCCCCCTCATTGGCTTTTACTGATGTTTCTGGGCCAATCACGGGCTTTTAAAGCCCACTTCTGGTCCCATTGCATTGTGGGCGGTTCTGGTGACCGAATTCCGAACTTTTACCACAAAAAGTACGGAATTCGGCCCGAATTTCGAACACCCAATGTTCGAGTCGAACCGATGGTCGACCCGAACCGCTCGATCATCCCTAGTCACAGAGAAATAAAAACAAATTACACTGCGCTTGATAGATAGGGTTACAAAGATAAAGTATCAGCTGCTAGTATAAAACAGTTGTAAAACCTCAACTATAAGAAAATAAAAACAAGGTATATAGTGCTTGACACATTGATCTCAATCTCAGCAAAAGCTTAAGATAAAGGTGAGTCCATACAAACTATTTGTAATTCCATAAATCACTTAGTAATGAAAGTCCATATAGAAAAAAGGAGTCCAAGAGGAATTCCCGCAGACCAGGTGGTAATTAAAGAGATAAAGCCTCCACCAAACACCAATAAGTGTGGCCTCTTACCAGAGTTGAATGATCCCCATTACAGGGATCTCAGCACGCCTTACAGGAAATCCTTATGACCCCCAATGAATACACAGATGAAAGGTTCTTCTCCAACAGGTTACAGCCTTAATGATCTTAAATTGTATTTCCTTTCACAGAAAAAGGTAACAACCCGGATGTCATAGAAATGAGAAAGGAAAAATCCTCATGGTGTAGTATGTTACACTATGTACTTTATTAGGTATAGAGCAAAAAACACACTCACATTTTGAACAGACAATTCGGGCATCAAGGATCAATCCTGTGGAGGAATCATGGATGGATTGTGTGGTAGCTGCAGCCGCTAAGCTATCTGGAATCAAATAAGCATTGGGGAGATGCAGACACTGCGATCGTTGCCGGTCCCCTACCGGTTTCAACAGAGATTGTCGTCATCAGGGGGCATGAAAGTGCTCTATATATATATATATATATATATATATATATAGGCCTGTTCTGAGTGGAACCTGTCCTGTTAAACTGGCAACAAAAGTGAGTACACCCCTAAGTGAATATGTCCAAATTGGGCCCAAAGTGTCTATTTTCTGTGGCCACCATTATTTTCCAGCACTGCCTTAACCCTCGGGGGCATGCTGTTCACAAGAGCTTCACAGGTTGCCACTGGAGTACTCTTCCACTCCTCCATGGCGACATCATGGAGCTGGTGGATGTTAAAGACCTTTCACTCCATCTTATATATATATGTGTGTGTGTGTGTGTGTGTATGTATAATAACTTCTACTCCCAGCATACTTCAGTTTTCGTTTCCTAGGAGGATGGATGTCTTTTCTCTGCTAAGAACTTTTCCTATATTTTTTTTAAACTAAGCTTTTCTCTTTGTTCCAGCTATTTTTCTTTAACAAACCTTTATCTGCACACTGCTCTGTTAGGCTCACTATGCAACTATCCAGATTGGGTAATCTTCATCTCCTCCTTGATGGCCAGACTGGGGATCTGTTGTACCAAAGATTGCAGGGCTACCCGGACACTGGGCTCTGTCAGTGGTGCTATCTACTCTTTCGATTTGCTGTAATTGATAGCCGCAAAGAGCTTTCCAGGTACAGAGTCCTGGCACTGACTATTGTGTGCCCACTCTCTTTTGGCTCTTATTAGCACTCCACATGGAGCAGAACATCAGGAGCTACTACATTTTATTATTTTACTGTTGACATTATTTCCCCATTCTGTAAGTCTCCAAGGAAAGGGATAACATGCTGAGAAATTATTGTTCGTCATCACTCCCTGCTCAGTTTCTGCTCTTTTATTTTCAGTGTGAGCTAGCTTGTTACTGCTACTGCCCCTATCTGCAAGGCGCACGTGGTTAATACCCTGGTTGGTCCTTGCAGCCAACTACAGGGACCTGCCATTAAACCCTTCCTGCTTACACAGCAGCATCAGATCACTCCACCTCACAATCCACTCACAGTTCTGCGGAAACTTGCATTTTCCCTCCTAAAGGGCCTGACACACAGTCTAAATTTTTGTCCTCTGCTTGAGTCAACTCACTCCTCTGAGTCCTCCATAGCTCTATCAGAAATGGCCCCAGCCTCCACTTTATCTAGAGTGAAGTTCTCCAGAACCATGCATGATTTTTTTGGACCAAGTTGCTGATAAAATTGCTGACTTGGAACGTATTGGTTGAGGGAGTGCTTCCAGGTCTTCCCCCTCACACTGTCTTCTACTATATGGGTTCTCTCTAGAATAGGAATTCACAAGTCCTTAATAGACAAATATATGTTCCTCAGTCAGTTGAATTCACTTCCAAAGCTTAAAGAGACTATATTGACTAAATATATTGACTAATAAAAAGTGTTTTGTACCCAGTGTGGATCCAGTGTTTTCTCACCTCAAAAAAAAAACCCTGACTGTACCGGTTGAAGACACACCAGTTTTAAATGGAGAAGTAGGCCAAAAGTTGGCCCTGCTTCTCCTATGGGTCACAGGAGTGAACTTAGCTCTGCCGATACCAGGCTAAAGTCTGCTGTCAGCTGGCGTCACTCAGCTGGTCCAGGATCTGGAGAAATCCCAATTTTAATGTCCGGATCCACTCAGATGCCTGGACTGGCATCTGGCTCAGCCTCTCAGCAAACTGCTGGGTGACAGAGCCAGCCGCTCCCATCTTTTGCACAACCCGGTGCTACAGTGAGCGCAGGAGGGGCAGAGTAGAGACCTGGTAAATGACAGTAACTGGATCTCTGCTCACTGAAGACCGAGAACTGAGGGATCAGGGGTCTTTGATCACTCAGTTCTTGGTCTAGAGGTGGCAGGGGAAGGATGCAGCATTGGAGCTGAATCCATCTAGGTAAGTATGAATGTTTGTTTTGTTTACATCCTGAACTTCTCTTAAGCACCCCATTAACAAGCATTTGGAAACTCCAAATCCTTTTCTTTTATAGGCCCTGCCATGTAACCTGCTTTAGTGTTTAGGTTAGTCTGTCAGAGCTTAGCTGAATGGAGAAGCTATTTGCCACTTACCAAGCTACAGGCCTAACTGGTCATTTAATTATGGAGCGCTTAGAGCTTTTACCCTCAGCTCTTAATTTCTGTGTAGATTGTTTGGCTGACATTATCTTACTCATCTGCTGAATGAGTCTCCTGTTTAATAACATACGGAGGACTCTCTGGCTGAAGTGTTGGTCTATTGAACAGCAATGCAAAAAACACTTGCTGCATTTGCCAGTTGATGGAAATCGGCTTTTTGAAGTTTCGCTGGATAATGTTATTAAGGACATTACTGGTGGAAAAAGTAATTATTTACCACAGCATAAAAGCCTAAGCCTTAAACTGGTAGCTCTTTTCCTGCTACTTAAGCCAAATGTTTCTCCCAGGCTTCTCACTCAAAAGCCAAGCCTTAGGGAGGGATCCAGCACCACTATACACATTGTACCTCAAAGCCCTCCATACATGCAAAAAAGTCCTCTTTAGCATCAAGGTACTCCCCCACTTCCCATTTATCAATGAAGACATCTGTTGACTTATGCCGGCACATAGTCAGAAAGAATCTTGGATGCCTGGGAGATGAGATAAGAGATATGATGTCCATGGATAGAAGCTAAAGTTCAGCTTTCTGCCTCCACTCTCATTTATGTGGTTCAGCTTGCCTGTGTCTCTGCTCAGCAGCTAGCAGACCTCAATGCTGCTCATGAAGATCTCTTAAACCATTGTCATTGTGAATGGTAAACTGTTGTCTTTGTTAAATCCATTGCCATTGTTCCTTCTGCAAAAATATTTAATGGGTTTTACTCCCACAAAACTATAAGGGTACATTCGCTCCATTCGAGACTTGAAGGATATAAATGTCTTCAAACTCAAAATGCCACATGGAATCCAACAAGTCGGTCATAGCCTTCGTCTATCAGGGAGACTTTCTAGTCAATCAAGGACACATACTTGTGTATCCTCATTTTTTTCAGTACATACATACTACCTTCATTTGCTGTGGGTGCAGAATGCTATCATTTTGTAGCCCTACCATTTGGCCTATCGTCCAAACCCTGTGCTTTTACCAAAGTCCTGGCTTCTGTGATAGCCTTGCTACACTCGCAGGGCATACATATTGTGGGATACCCAGATGACCTTGCTCTAATTGTGGGAACAGTCAGTTCAAACTCTGTCAAGCCATTTAAAAGATTTGCTTGGATTCATTCCATATATAACTTAGGCAAAAGTTTACCTTCCTTAAAGTGCTACTAAAGTCTCGGGGGGGTTGTTGCTTAAAAATAACAAACATGTTATACTTACCTGCTCTGTGCAGTGGTTTTGCACAAACCAGCCCAGATCCTCCTGTTCTGGGGTCCCTCTTCGGCACTCCTGGCCTCTCCCTCCTGACGAGTACCCGAGCCAAGCCGCAGCTCCCGTGTGTCTATTCAGACACAGGGCCACAGCTAGCACCCATCCCCTCTCTCTCCTCTGACTTTGATTGACAGCAGCAGGAGCCAATGGCGCTTTGCTGCTGTCTTAGCCAATGAGGAGGAAGAGTCCTTGGCAGCTGAGTCTCTCCTGCAAAATCGCTCGATAGAGATGGGGTTCAGTTAGGTATTAGGGGGGCTGAGGGGGTCTGCTGCACACAGAAGGTTTTATAACACAAAGTAATTGTAAAGTCTTGTTTGTTATTAGTGTGAAGGCGCTTGGTTATTTTTATTTAAATCTATAATTTACCTGCTGCCCCTTTAATTGTATAAATACAATAGTTATAATAAGCAGAAGAGTAAAAAAGGCGCTGGTATAGATAAATTATTTATACTGGGTTAGGGGTTAGAGTGCTTAGTACCAGTGTACAAATGATGCAGTGAATGCTCAAAATAAAGTGCTAGCTTTTCTGTGCAAAATTGCTAAGAATGTTTCCTATAAAGTAGGTGCTGATTAAACATATATACTTTTCTCAGTATTACAGCAATGCAATCAATGAATGATAATTCTTTAATATGATTTCTTAAAGTTCTAATGAAACAGGATGGGATAAACTACATTCAGTAACATGACACACAGGTATATTCAGACTTTTCAACAAATAATTAAATCAGTAACTGGGCACCCAGACAGCCTTTAGGAAGGGTTGCTGGAGAAACCCTCCTTCCTCTAGCAACTAATAGCTGACAATGATTTGATTAACCCGTAAGCTAATCCACATAAACATATACATCCCATAATAGTTTGCTCCCAAGGCAGACAGCAACAATAGAAAAATGGAATACAGCCACTTAACAAACCACCCCCCCCCCCCCCCACCTCAAACTATACAGCAATGGTCTAGGAGACACTCCTACAATTTTCTAGCAGTCTAAAAGGTGGACATATTTATCTTCATATATTTCTTGAGGGATATTGTTCATAAATTTTACTGTCCTAAGTGAAAGAGCCTTTCTATTCTTTCAGCGTCCATTAAGTAGTTGCCCATCATTTTCTTGGTCACCCCGTGCCCCTAATAGACACAGGGTAACTTACAAAAAAGAAGGGGCTGGGGAGCTTAGAAAGCAGTTTCCCGACCTCCAGGGCCAGCGCCAGCATAAGGCAGCCCAGATGGCCGCCTGAAGGTGCCAGAAGAGGGGGGGGGGCGCCGAAGTCAGGGGTTCCCCAAGAGGTGCTTATCCTGGCATCAGCCTCTTGCTCTGCTAGACCTGTACCCAGCCAGTTCAGCACACTGACAGGCGACAAAGCACAGCAGTGGCCGCCTTGGCCGGGCACAGTTAGCTTCGCCTCTCCTGACTCGAGTCCCAGCCCTGCCTACTTCACTCCTCCACCTCCTCTGCCAGATAAAGGGCAGAGAGACACCCTCTGCTGGAAGACATCGCCCCCTCTCTCACTTCAGCCCTCAAAGAGAGTCCTGAAAAAAATCCCTCTTTACATCTGGGCGGTGGCAGAGAGGGTCGGGAACGCCTCCAGTTCAGCAACCCACAGAGAACAGTGTGAGATGGGGGAGCCCGGGGAGGAGCCTGGAGCAGAGGGAGACCAGGGGAGGAGCCTGAAGCAGAGTGAGGGGGAGGGGCGCAGTGGCACTGGTACCACCACAAATGAAGATCTCTATATCCCATCCCTGTGGAAGGTAAGGCAAACAAGCTGCTTTTATCTTTATGGTGTCAGAACCTGCCTGGCTGTAAATAATATTGTACCAGCCCTGCCTTGTGCAATGCTCGCAGTCTCTGAATGTTCCTTGTGCCATACCCACAGTCTCTGACTGTTCCTTGTGCCATGCCCACAGTCCCTGACCTTCCCTTATGCCATGTCTGCAGTCTCTGACTGTTCCTTGTGCCATGCCCACAGTCTCTGACCATCCCTTGTGCCTTGCTCACAGTCTCTGACGGTCCCTTTTTGCCATGCTCGCTGTCTCTGACAATACCTTGCGCCATGCCCACAGTCTCTGACCATCCCTTGTGCCTTGTTCACATTCTCTGACGGTCCCTTTTGCCATGCTCGCTGTCTCTGACAATACCTTGTGCCATGCCCGCAGTCTCTGACCGTCCCTTGTGCCATGCCCGCAGTCCCTGATCATCCCTTGTGCCATGCCTGCAGTCTCTGACCATCCCTAATGCATGCCCCTAATTACTGACCATTTCTTGTGCCATACCTGGCAGTCTCTGATTGTTCCTTGTGCCATGCCCGCAGTCTCTAACTATCCATGGGGCCATGCCTGCAGTCTCTGACCATCCCTTGCGCCAATGCTCGTAGTCTCTGACTGTCCCTGGTGCCATGCCTGCAGTCTCTGACCGTTCCTTGTGCCATGCCCACAGTCTCTGACTATTCCTTGTGCCATTCCCGCAGTCTCTGACCATCCCTTGTGCCATGCCCGCAGTTGCTGATCATCCCTTGTGCCATGCCTGCAGTCTCTGACTGTTCCTTGTGCCATGCCCGCAGTCCCTGACCATCCCTAATGCATGCCCGCAGTTACTGACCATTCCTTGTGCCATGCCCACAGTCTCTGACCATTTCTTGTGCCATGCCCGCAGTCTCTAGCCATTCCTTGTGCCATGCCTGCAGTCTCTGATCATCCCTTGCATCATGCCTGCAGTCTCTGACCGTCCCTTGTGCCATGCACACAGTCTCTGACCCTCCCGTGTGCCATGCCCACAGTCTCTGACCATCTCGTGTGCCATGCCCACAGTCTCTGACCGTCCCTTGTGCCATTCCCGCGGTCTCTGACAATCCCTTGTGCCATGCCAGCAGTCTCTGACTGTTCCTTGTGCCATGCCCTCAGTCTCTGACTGTTCCTTGTGCCATGCCCACAGTCTTTGACTGTCTCTTTAGCCATGCTCACAGTCTCTGACCATTCCTTTTGCCATGCCCGCAGCCTCTGACCGTTCCTTGTGCCGTGCCTGCAGTTTTTACTATCTCTTGTGCCATGCCCACAGTCACTGACTATCTCTTGTGCCATGCCCACAGTCTCTGACCATTCCTTATGCAATGCCCGCAGTCTCTGACTGTTCCTTGTGCCATGCCCACAGTCTGACCGTCCCTTGTGCCATATATGTTTTCTCTGATCATCCCTCGTGCCATGTATGCAGTCTCTGATTATCCCTTGTGCCATGTATGCAGTCTCTAACATCCCATGTTCCATGTATGCAATCTCTAACCATCCCTTGCACCATGTCCGCATTCTCTGACCATCCCTTGTGCCATTTATGCAGTCTCTGACCATCCCTTGTGCCATGTATGCAGTCTTTAACCATCACTTGTGCCATGTATGCAGTCTCTGACCATCCCTTGTGCCATGTATGCAGTCACTGACCATCTCTTGTGCCATGTATGTAGTCTCTGATAGTCTCTTGTGCCATGTATGTAGTCTCTGATTGTCTCCTTTGCCATGTATGCAGTCTCTGTGGACTGTAATGTAAGAGGGAGCTCTATGGACTCTTGTGTAAGGAGAAGATGTGGTGACCAGAGACTCCTTTACATCAGAGTTTCCCTTTACAACAGAGTCTGCAGCAAAGCCTCTTACATCAGAGTCCTTAGAGTTCTCCTTTACATCAGGGTCCACAATGTTCCCTTTTACGTCAGGGTCCACAGAGTTCCCACTTACACTGTAAAGGAAAACCCTGTGTCGGATTATATTAACCTGACCTTTATATAAATGAAGAAATATGTTTTTTGCCTTTTGTTATACCTTAAACACATTGCTAATTTTGCACTGAAATCAGCAATTTTATGTACTTTTTTTAATTGTCTGTAAAAAAATGTGGCTCTGTCAGTAAATTTTGGACACCCTCTCATTAAATTTCACTTAGGGGGGTTGGCAACACTGCACCCCAGTCCTCTCCCTCCACTATGTATCCTGAGCGCCGCTTGACCATCTCTGGCGCCCGAGCCTGGCATAGCAGGTGCCCCCGAATAGAGGAAAGGGAAAAGAGCGGACACACGTCCGCTCCCCTCCTCTTCGTCCTTCTGACCCAGAAGCAACTTTGACAGTTTCCCTGGCCATCAAGGCTGGGAAAGATTGTAATGCAATGCGATCTACACTGCATTACATTCATGATTTAATGCATGGTAAAATTTATGATGTAACATCAGCAGGCAAATAAAGTGTATGTCATATGGGGGTGGGGGTTGGATTGTGAAGGGGAGTGGGGTGGCAGGAGGACGGTTGGTGGGGGGCACCAAAATGCACCTTCACCTAAGTAGACAAAAATCCTTGCCCTGGCCCTGCCGACCTCTTAAAGGTAAGCTGGGTTCCACAAGCCCCCCGCCCAAAGTGACTCCCTTCACAATGTATACCGCTCAATGCGAGTTACTCATCACAAGCTTTACTGACTAAACAGCTGTTTGCTATTAATAGTGGTGTCACCTTTATGCCTATAAACAATTACTGGTGTGTGCAAACGACAAGACCCACTATACAGAATTACAAAAAAAAATGACATGTAAAAATATATCACCAGATTTTACATCAACTCACTTTACCTGGGTTCTACAGTTATTTTTGTTTGCAAAAACCAGATCTATTTTTTGGGTCTCTGTTCCCAAAAATACCCCAGCAGAGGAGATCTGTTTAATACTGTGCTTGTTATAAAGGTGAGAGTTTCAGCACGTATAATTTTCGTCTGCGTTAGATTATTCCCCCCAGAGCCTTAGCAGTGGGGGAAAAACAACACGATGCTGGGAAGACATTAAGTGCTTCAATCTTTTGTAAATCCGCCACTCACTGCTTCAGTTTCCTGGTGAGAAGTAATCATAAATGATGTATTGTTTTCATTTATCTGTGGATATAATTATTCCATAAGCTGCCAGACCTGTAATTCAAGAAGAAAATAAAACCATACCCCGGGAAGTTATAGGATCTATATTCAAGTAGAATTCTGCTCTAAACAAAAACTTTTTCAGTAGTGTGTAGCACTTGAGCTGTCTAGAAATCTGACTACAACCTATTAACCTTTCTGTTTTCCTTTCCGAAGCTAAGAGGTGCTGCTGATAAAATAATGAGCCTCTAACACATTTGCTGTCTGTGCACGGACTAGTCCTATATTGTTCGCAATTCATTGCAAGTGTCCTGTGTTTGCGCCAACAGTAGTGTGCAGAACCAGCATGACCACACACACAGCGTCTTTATGTTTGAATTCTTTCACATGTGCATGAGTAATTGATTACAAAACATTATTATCTATCATAATGTATTTCAAGATGACAGCATTATATTTGTTTTTTGCCCAGTCAAGGGACCCTACCACAATATGGAAAAGGAATTGACAAGTCCCTTACACTCGCCATATATATATATATATATATATATATATATATATATATATATATATATATATATATATATATATATATATATATATATATATATATATATATATATATATATATATATATTTTTTTTTTTTTTTTTTTTTTTTTTTAATGTACAGCATCTACAGTGTTGCAAATTCCATTTTCTTTCATGTTTTTTTTTTTTTTTTTCTTTTGCCCGCTTTCCCCTGTGTGCTTTCCTCACTAAAAAAATGCTCACAGAGATCAGATTTACACTGTCTGTGGCACCCTCTAGTGTGTGCTAGAAGTTAGAGTAGGCAAAACATAGTTTAGCTCAGGACTAAGCCGGAGCTATGGAATCTGGGTCAGGGTTTACTAAATTTTAGGGCAGGGTGACTCATTCTGGCAGCTCATAGACATGGGCCATGCCAGCTGGGGCAGTCGGATGGAAGATGGAGATGCATTGTTGATGGGATAGTCAGTGGCCCTCAGGGGCGCCCCCTAGTCTGGGGGGGTGTCCTACCTTAATACATGGGAGGAAGCCCTTCCTGGAGGCAATTGGAGGAAGAGAGGACAAAGTGAGTAGATCAGCATGGGGTTTGCAAACTCTTGTACCTGTAGGGAAAGATCAGAAAGCAGCTCCCTGGGAAAGAGGGAGCTCTGCTTCTAGAAGGAGATCTAGAAATTTTCAGGGGGCAACAAGTGTGTGTGTGTGGGGGGGGGGGGACATGAAGGGGCTCCACTAGAGGAGTGTGACCTCAGTCTAGGTGTTTGCCACGGTGTCAGAAAGACACTTGGTTGCCACATATGCACAGAGGGCACAGCTGTTGGAGAGATCCAGTAAGGTGGAGAAAAAGGCATCACTGGTTCCATGAGAAATTGTCACTACAAGGTCCTGAGTTGCTGCAAACACCACTGGTTCCTAATGTCAAAGAGCAGGAGCAAGCTTAAGTACAGACTGCAATGTGATGAGAGGCCATGGACCACAATTCCATTATCTAGTTTACAGACAGCATGTTGGTGAGAGGCTGGCCACAACTTCTTAATCCACTTCTTAAACAGACAGTGCCACCTTGTTTTAGGGTACAGTTTGGGTATTTAAACCCTGTACTATGGGGTCTACTTAAACCTGAGTGCTCCAATGCAAGGACTTTGAGCAATAATGATTAATAGCACACTGGTCAGTGGGAGGAGTTTCAGGATACTTTTTAGGACCTTTTAGCTCCCAATCCTACCCCTTTAGTAAGGACCTCCCTAGATTCAGAGTTTAAGTGTAAAGATATTTTAAGAGGTCCTCTCATGGTTTATTTTTTTATGTATTTATTTAAGGTACGTACAGTATGTAATGAGTAGATGGTTGTTAAGGATGTCGTCAGATTCCGGCTCCTTACCAGCTATATACTGGATGTTAAGCCGGTGCCTGCTTTGCTATTCACTGGTTGTTAAGTAGCCAGTACCCACAGGCATCCTTTACAACCAGTGGACCTCTATACATACAATGCCCACCCCCATACCTCCATGGTGGTCACCCCAGCTCCTCTATGCTCAGTCTTTTGGCCAGGAGTGGTTGTGCAGGAGTCAGTCTGGCTGGCAGTGCAGAGAGCTGCCAGGCCAGTGCAAACATAGAGCAGCCAGAGGACACTGCGGAAGGGGAAGAGCCAGGAAGACTGGGCAGGACAGCGAGGAACAGCTCCAGGGGCTGCTCTCTCTGGCAGCTGTCTGTTCCCAATTGCGGTAGGGGGTAGGGATCGACCAATATCGGTTTTTTCATTACCGATACCGATATTTTGGCCATCGCATATCGGTATCGGCCGATATGGGCTGATATTTTGTACATTCTATGTCAGGGTCCGAGACTAGTCTTCTCCTCCTCCAACCATTAGGTGGTGATGCTCATGTAAGGGTAAAATTATGTCACATAGCATAATTCCGTTTACAAATGTTATTGAATATGCCACTCACATATGTACAAATTAAAGATATAAGCAATTCCACATTAGCAGATCTGCTGGCAGATCGGTATCTCTTACCCACTTGCCGTAAGTGATACCCGGGTGATACCGCTCTGTTCGGCATCCACTCAGTACTACTCTGTCTCTCAACTGCTCCATATCCCGACCACCCAATACTGATTCGTCTCTCATCCACTTGCCGTAAGTGACACCTGGGTGATACCGCTCCGTCCGGCAATACGATCTAGGAGGTCACGTGCGATGTCATGTTCGGCGTGACCACGTGAACTCCGAGATTGTCATTGTATGCCGGACGGAGAGGTATCGCCCGGGTGTCACTTACGGCAAGTGGGTGAGAGACGGATCGGTATCGGGTGGGCGGGAGATGGAGCGGGTGAGAGACAGAGCAGTATTGAGTGGATGCCGAATGGAGCGGTGTCACCGGGGTGTCACTTACGGCAAGTGGGTAAGAGATACCGATCTGCCAGCAGATCTGCTAATGTGGAATTGCTTATATCTTTAATTTTTACATATGCGAGTGGCATATTCAATAACATTAGTGAATGGAATTATGCTATGTGACATCATTTTACCCTTACATGAGCAATATTTAGAATATTGGCAATATTGGCCAGTTCCGGGGCCCATACAGATATATCGGCAAAAGTCAATATCGGCCTTCGATATATCGGCCTTGCCAATACTCGGTCGGTCACTAGTAGAGGGTAGTGTGGTGTGTAATTTTTTATTTGCACAAGCTTTATTTAAAGTGTAAAAAGTACACTGCATTCATGTTTATGTATGGCGGCAGTGCAATGCGCTGCACTTTTATATGAAGCCATGCAATTCGGTACAGAATGCTGTGATATAATGCAGAATGTATGCATTTTATCACAGCATACTGCAATGTAGTTCCAGGACACATGGGAAACAATTGTTTTTTGTGTGTCCTTGCGGTAACAGGCATTTTACAATGTGTGAATAAGCCCTTACAATAGAAGGTGCGTTTTTGAAAAGAACACAAAAGATTCAGCATGTAGAACTTCAGAACCCAGCTCAAATGCAGTGCGGCAATGTGAAAAGTTACATAGGATTTAAAGGGAAATAATTCTATTGCACTTTTGTAGTGCTGGAAAGTTGCTATCTAGCAGAGCTAAAGCACACCATTGTGAAAGGGCCCTAATAGTGTAAGTGCTTTCTACAACAATAATCTGCAGTGCTGTAGGCACTTCATAGAGGAGGTGTATTATAAAGATATTATACACAGTAGGAGTAAAAATCCACTTAGAGATAAAAACCAATATACAGCCAAAAATCCCACAACAGCTGCATTGGAAAAGAGCCAGCACAAGGCTGCAGAGAATATTTATCTTGAGCTCATGAAGTTAAAAACACTGTAAGATTATTAAGTTCTGTATCATTTCTGACATTATTTTACTGATGGCAACAGCCTATGAGTCTGTATATAAAGAGACCGTCCCCATTAGTCTCAGATTTCCATGTAACAAAGCCCCCAGCACAATATTCTTTTTGATATTCATTTGTTACAAAAAGAGTTTGAACTGACTAAGCTTTATTATCACAAAAAAATACTTGTATAAAAAATTAAAGTTCAATTTCAAATAGTCACAAAGTAGAGTTATTGGTGTTGCTGGCTAGTGTACAAATACTGTGCTGTTGAGAAGTATATTCTGGAGCCTCCATGTTTGGTTTGCAAGTGGAGGGAAGGACCACAATGACTATGCTCATTTCATGTCCAATGAGAACGCAGGTGACAGGCAGCTGCTAGGCTACAGCTTTACAGGTAATGTCACCTCCTGGCTCATCAGTTTGGTAAACACAAGAGTGGTTAAATAAAATTACTGATATTTTGGCAGAAATAATTCACATATAGGTAGTTATATGGTGTGTTCAGATGTTAATTTGAGTTACATTGAGAATAAAAGTTTGTGGAATCAACTGTAGTTATGCGGCTCCAAAGTTGCCTCTTTCCCTGTACCTCCACGGCCCATCAGGATCTGAGAATCGAGTCATTTTCTTTCATCCAACCAACTGGTTGAACAAAGAAAAATAAAAATGACTCATGAAAAAGAAAGCTTATGAACTCACCAAAACCTATAATAAGCTAGCCCAAGCGCTGAATGAGGACAATAAACGTAATATAAAGTGGCAATGCTGCTACTTAACACACATGAATGTAAATGATGGATAAAAAAGAGGGTATTCCAAAATAACCTCTAGATGAACCAGTAGCGCAAAACTTAACAAAAAGTAAGTGCCATAAACATTTGTATATAAATACACAACTAGTAAGACTGTACAAAGTCCAACACTGCACAAATGTCACAATAGCATCAGGAAATAGTAATATTGATAGCAATCAGTCCATGATCCTTCAATATCTCTCCTGGGATAATTTGATATACAGGTGTATTTTTCAAAGGGTCACCACCACCACCGTGCTCCAAGGGGGGAGGAGAAATGCCCACTCACCAAATGCTGTGGCCCAAAGCACTCTCGTGTTTGAGCAGTAAAGCCTGTAGGGTTAGTCAATGATCCGTAACATCCACACCGGGTATCCGTAACATCCACACCGGGTATCACACCAACTATGACCGTAAAGGCTCGGCTGTCTCCTACGACACCGCCCATATGGGCGGTGTCGTAGGAGACAGCCGAGCCTTTACGGTCATAGTTGGTGTGATACCCGGTGTGGATGTTATGGATCATTGACTAACCCTACAGGCTTTACTGCTCAAACACGAGAGTGCTTTGGGCCACAGCATTTGGTGAGTGGGCATTTCTCCTCCCCCCTTGGAGCACGGTGGTGGTGGTGACCCTTTGAAAACTACACCTGTATATCAAATTATCCCAGGAGAGATATTGAAGGATCATGGACTGATTGTTATCAATATTACTATTTCCTGATGCTATTGTGACATCTGTGCAGTGTTGGACTTTGTACAGTCTTACTAGTTGTGTATTTATATACAAACGTTTATGGCACTTACTTTTTGTTAAGTTTTGCGCTACTGGTTCATCTAGAGGTTATTTTGGAATACCCTCTTTTTTATCCATCATTTACAAAAATGACTCATGTATGGCCAGCCTTAAAGACAAAAATAGTTTAATAAACTTGCAAAAATGTTTGAACAAATGAGCCTTAAAGATCTAAAGTCTTCAAGGAATGTTTGAATAATAGTTGAATTGAACTTCCTTCCCCCATTTTTTCTAGAAGGGTTAACTCAGTACTTCTCCAATCTAAAAATGAGAGACCTGGAAAATCATTGTATTATGCGGCTTGCCCTAATGCTTTGTGTCGATTATTTGCATGCAATTACCTTATATCACAATATGTACTATTCAGCACAACCTTAATTATAGTAATCAAACATAATTGTGTAGCCTGTATCTGAGCCGGCAGTCCTTCATTCCTGCTAATTGAACCTACAATAAAAGCACTTCTTGAAGCGCTGAACGCAGACCTGCCTGATTATGGCAAGGTACGCGTAATTACAGGGCGTACAAGGAGAATTTATTGAGCCAGATTAAGTTGAGAATACGGCTGCTCAAAACTGAGGCGGCTGCTGACTTCCCTGTAACCTGCCACGTTATGACAGGACCCTGCCGTAGAGCACATTAACAGAATGCAACCATAAAAAACGATCGCTGAAATGAAGGGGTGACGGCACCTATAAAAGAAAATGCAATTAATATTTATTATCGCATTTGCTCTCATCTTCCAACATTAACGTTTTTCATTAGGTAAAATGCAAGCAAATTAATTTTTATAGGCTAAAATTCACTGTGGTCATTTCTAAATTAATTTAAAGCAGAACTACAGGCAAACAGCTAATACATATGTGAACTGTGTAACCGACAATTTTGTGTAATCTCATTCAACCAAAACCTTCCTACAAAGCTTAAAGCATGCCATAGATGTAATTTTCTTGTGGTTGCAGGAAAAAAAATACCTAATTTCACCCATCAACACAGTAAGGGCTCATGTACACTACAACTTCTAAACTTCAGTTTAGGAACTTTTGTTTTTTTGCCAAAGCTCCTAAACTCAAACCCATAAAAACCTATGTGTCCACGCACGCATAGGCTTTTACAACAGTTTAGAAGCTGCTGCAGTTAGGGGAGGCTGAACCTCCCTCTCCTGAACATGGAAGAATTGCGTTCAGGATAGGAAAGTTTTGACCACTGGCCGCAGAATGTGGTAAAATCACGATGTGATTTTGCTGCGCTTTGCGTTTGCGAATCCCTCCTTCTGAGCTATTGTGTTCTCCCAGTGGGGGAGCGCGGGGAGCTGCCCCAGCTAGGAGCACACAGTAATTTTTGCTAGTGTCTATAGCTGCTGACAATAATGACTTTCTAGAAATCCGACATGCTGGTTGTACCCAAGTTGATCGATATATCAACTTGTATCAAAAATAGCTCATATTGTTTTAAATATTTCAACCTATACATCTCCTTTTCACTATTGGTGGGCATCCCGCAGTGACATATCCCTCCCCCTCCTCCCTTTTCTTACACTACTCCCAGGACCTGTGTAGTTCCTTGGTCTGCCCTGAGAATATTTAAAACATCTGATAGTCTACGATTGAGTGATAACAGCGCACCTCCACCATCTGACATATACAATTTTAAAACTATATTACCGGTAGGTATTTCTAAATAACCAATACTACTGGCCTTTACCCCCCAATTAAGATGTGTTAAGGTCGAGTAAAATATACTCAATATATCATCCTGATACTTATGGAATCGTTGATAATTTTCACTTTTCCAGCTTAGAATGATGCAGACTTATTACGAGTACTTTGTTTTACACATATCTATCACTGTCTGTAGATTAATTGGATCTCTTGTGAGCTTGTTGGGGTGAAGATAGGCTGTCTATGCTCGCCTGGGGGACGTGGTTTGTCCCTAGCGCGGTCTCCTGCGATATCTACAGACCAACAGCCTATCAGGTGGGATTATCCATGCGTTGCCTTGATCTCTGTCTATTTGAAAGTTGTGATTTTCTATACATATCTAGATACTAATCATCTTGTGATACGTATAGAGGTCCAAGTATTTGTCACTTGGTCTCCATATATACGTAAATAGACGTTCTATTATAACTTTTGTTTAATTGTTCTGCAGCTATCCTTTTGAGTATTCCTCTATACCCCTGTACCCCTGAAGAAGCGGTTCACGCTGCGAAACATGTAGGGTAGCGGGTTGGGGTTCACCTTAGGAAATACCAGATTGGCACCGGTTTGTCTGACCCAACAGTACTTCCTGGTGACGCCATCTTCAAGATATGAGGATATGCACATGTCGTTTTCATGTATTGATTGATTTTATGCATTGATTTATGTATAATTGATGTGTTCCCCTGTCCTTGTCACGTAGTTTGTTGTAAATAATCCTTTTTTCATATTAAGGGCCGGTTTCCACTAGTGCGACTTGCTGTGCGACTTGACACATGTCAAGTCGCACAGCAAGTCAAAAGCCATTTATTTCAATCGGGCCTGTTTTCACTGCCGCGACTTCAGTTGCGGCGACTTCAAAAGTAGTTTGTGCACTACTTTTGAGCCGACTTCAGTGCGACTTCCCTCTATAATGAGGGATAAGTCGCACTGAAAGCCGTAGTTTACTTTCACTACGAAGTCGCGCTAGAAGTAGCACGACTTCGTAGCCGCGGTAGTGGAAACGGAGACTAAAGAAATATTTTAACACAATTTTTGCAACAGTGTGATACCATTGATATTGGTCTTTGACTGTACCTCTAAAGTCCCGATATATGCCCCATATTGTTCCTACACTATCTTGATATATCAACTTGGGTTCAATCAGCCTGCCCATAGATAGTTTCCTGCTGAACCGGCCGACAATCAAACCATCTATGGCTGGCATAATTGTCAGCAAGGTGACATCACCATTCAGCAATGCAACTCCACAGCTTCCTGTGCCACTTGCCTGCACGATAGATAATAAAAACATATATATATTATCAAACTAATGGGCTGACAGCCTGCTTTACTATGCCTTTAAGTACCTTTAAGATATGAGTGGACCCCTTAATGCAGCTTCAAAATGGTCCACTTGCTGTAAACCCTTCGAGTAAAATTTAAGGGGTTTCGGGCCAAATTAAATAATTCTCAGCTGCTAAAATATATTAGAAGTGCTCTTCAGGTAAACTAAAGGAAATAATACCATGGCAATACATACAACACCTCCTCAGGACCAATACATTGTGTAACAGTGACGCTTATACTAGTAGGAACACTTATTTCTGCATCTGTGATTCTGCAGGAATTTCCAACTTCGCCTGTTTGGGTCCCTCAGCAATTTATGTCTCCAGATGTACCCATTGCATCATGTACATTAGAGGTCAGTAAAAAAAATTTTTATGGTGTATTTTTGTAGTCAGTGGAAAAAGCCCCCCACGTATAGCACATTGGTGGTAAGCAGGTATTGTTTTCTATATACAGTACATTGGTACTCATTAGAAAATGCCCATTATATACATCAGTGGTCAGTAAAAAATGTGTATGATTCAGTACTGCGCTCAAACCACTTAGAGAATTCTCAATTCAATACATAAAAACACTAGAAAATGAAGCAAAAGTGTAAATACCACAGGACACTACATAAATGTGTAAGAACTAATGCACTAAATTATATTTATAAACGGCATGACTCAAAGTGCAAAAACAAACGATGCACTATATATGTCTAAATGGTGCAAAATCAAAAGTCTGTGCAATATGTGAAAAGTCCAAAATATCCAAAACTCTGCGTAGTGGTGCACTCCAGGTAAATAGCCACCACCGTCCCCTTGAGGATAAACACTCACCTTAAGATTTTTACCCTCATTGCAAAAGTCAAAACGCACATCTTTATTATACCAGAATCTAGGTGCTTAGTCATTTACACAGAAATGGCAACCCTCTAGTCTGCTTCAGCCAACATGACTCCACTAGGCTCACAAGGAACAGCTTCAGTAATTATCCAGCAAGGTAAACCATCCAGAGAAAGACTCCCATTGATCAGGCTCAAAAAAGAATAAAAAGGATCATAGTGTTCACTGCCTAAAACCTATTTTAATAAAATAAAATAGAGCTCTCTTCCCTTGATGACATCCTTCTTGTGACAAAATGCGATAGGAGGGGCCGGACCTGTGACATCATCATGCCCACCAGCTTAATTATGGCAGTGCTATACTTGCCCAGCCTCTCAAATCCATTGTGAGTTTTATTCTTTAAATAAATCCATTGGTTGAAACTGTAGTATACTATGCAGTTTGCCCATATTTTTACTCCACCTATGATATGAGTTCCCCAGATTGTTCCTAATGGCTCTGGAAGATCACATTTGAGTGCTGGTGCTGAATTAATTATTCTCCTGTGCCTCAGATCTCTTTTAACATAACCTAACTAGAGATTATATCCAGCTGGAAAGAACTTGGCTACTTTATTGGTGTTTTTTTTTTGATGAGTTTATCATTTTGATGCAAAATAGATGAACTGTATGTTTCCACGTTTGCACCACATTTAAAGGTAGTATGCACCTTTTTTGTATGATATATATTTTTTTGCACAATATGCATGTTTTATTTTGGTGATTTGGTGAGCCGAAAGGAATACTTGTTCACATTGTAGTTTAAACAAGTACACTTCACAGCAGAACTGACTATATTACACACAGGGTGAAGCTGTTCTTGTATGATGCCTCACAGGAATTTAGTCCTAAAAACTTAGCTGAACGAATGTCACAAGCATTTGCCCACTTGTCACAAGTTCTCACCGTATTTTGAACAATACGGTGTTTGCTGTGATCGCCACCTCGATCTAGTGACTATAATGCAGTATTTTCCTGAAATACCTTAATCAGGAAAATACAGAATTATGGCCACTAGACTGTGTTAATGATCATGGCAAATAAATGTATTAGGGTAAATACAGTAAGAACTTGTGACGACTAAGTGAAAAAAAAAAAAAAAACAGATCTCTAGGCCCAGAGGTGTGGTCAGTCGAAATGATATGCAAATAATTGACTTTTCTTCTAAAAGTCAGGCTTTGTCTTGCCTCTTCCCAACTACATACTGGTCCTTGTTGACACATATGGAAGGAAGGGGAGGAGAAAGGAGGGTTGGGGCCTAGTTTGGCTTTTACATGAAAAGTAGAGATTTCCATACTTCAGCTGCCTATATCTGCAAATGTATGGATTTTTTTCACTGATGGCAATTTTCCCTGATAGATTTTTGTCATCACATGATCATTTTAAACTGCCCGGGTTTGTGTCGGGTTTATTTAAAGAGACAAACGAGGAAACAAATTTCTTCTGACAACCGCAAGAAATAGAGAAGGTAATTATGCTGCCAGGGAAAGGGAAAAGAGAGCGGGGTATTCTGCGTGACCGATCGCCTCTCTCTTTGGAAGAAGAACAGCTCTCTTCTGCACAGAAGGATTTTATGGCAAGCAAACACTTGTGTTAGTCTGCATTACTAATTCACGAGGCATCTGAGATCTCAGCCTTTCTTGGTAATGTTCTCTGGTTCAATATTTTATATGCAAATCTCTGTAGATTTCCATTACTGCTCTCCATTAAGTTTCTTGTTTTTCAGAAGCCAGCCTCTGGGGGGAAGCTGCAGCCCAGATATTAATTTGTTGGTTGCCTTTTACAAGTTCACTTTTACACAGGCAATCCTTTCTGCTTTCAGAACTTAAATAACAACTCACTGAGGTGGTTCAAACAGCGACGATGATGTGTAAACCACAGTAACCAATAGCAACCAGTCCATAGCTATCTATTATTACAGTACATTCTCTGTCAGAGAAAGCCAATTACTTAGACGTGACAGGAAGTCACATGATATTAAAAGGGCAGCACCATTTAAAAAATGATATTTCAGGATTGCCTGTTGGTGACAAGTTTAATTTACCCGTGCTAATATATGGGTGTTTTAGTATGCAGTGCCTGGATCTGAGCCTTATTTAGTATCTGCTGTGTTGCCTCTCAATCCTTTCGCTGCCAGAGCATTGTTGCATTTTTTGAGCACACATGTATGAAAAAAATCATTTTAGACCTGACGATTAGTTAAAAAAAAAAAATTATACATTTTCTGAAACCAGAGGCCCCAGAGAATAAAATGCAGGTAGATTAAAATGTTTATGTGACACAGTATTAGCTCCATGGTTTATCAAACACAATTTTTCAGTAACAAAATAGACTGAAGTTAATTTTAGTGCACACAAGCACAATATATTATCCAATTTTTGGTACAATTTAAAAGGTATGCTTAATAAATAGACCAATTATGTTAAACCTTAAAATTGCACATGCCCATGAAATGACAATGAACATTGGGATCCAAATGTTTCCAAAGGGTTTAGAGCCCCTACAGGTGATCAGTATAGAGTTAACCCAGCTAAACATAATTAATTATTGCTTTCACTCTTCTATACTTGGCAACATGTAAAACGTGTAAGGCAATTGACATTTTCATACGTAGGCACCCCAACATATGAGCTCACGTTCATAGGCACATATTCACAGACTTGACCTTAAAATCTTTTTGGGAGGGGGGGGGGGGTTTGAGTGTTTGGGTTTAAGTTACATTTTTTACGCTTTTCTCTTTTAATTTTCTTTTTACCATATAGGGGCCAAAAGTCGCCAACTGTATGTGACTGACTCTCTTACAAGAGACCCCTAATGTTTAACCTGTCTTCCACTAAAACTACAGCTGATCAGTGACAGCTGATCTCACATGCGATGAATTTCCCTTCCAGGTTCATTTTAGCTAGGATAAATCAGCAAATAGATGTTCACTAGTCTCCCAGTCCTCTACCCGGAGCACCAGCCATGCGGGCCCTAGGCCCACAGGTGGGAGAGCGGAGCCGGGGAAACATGGCGAGGGTCACACAAGGACCCACACTACTGGGTGTCCATGGAAGCAAACTGGCAACTGAACAGTCACCCAACTGCTTTCATCTGACAGCTGACAGTTTGCTTATCAGAGTTACATGCACTCAGTGTGTAAAAACCCATTGCTGCCAACGCATGATATACATTGATGATAGCAAAACGTTTAAAGTGGGCCCTAAGGTGGGGCCTAAATAAACCTGACGATGTAAAAATATTCTATTAAGTAAAACTAACAATGATAGTAAAATGAATGTGCCTCCTTCTTCTACAGATTCACAAGTTTCACCACTCATGTCCTCCATTGGTCTATTAACCATTGCAACCATTTAAAAAATGTAATATTGTGCATTGTTACTAAGAATGCAGAACATTATTCATCCATAAGATTGCAACATTTTATACTTTTCCTTGCCATAGCTTAATACAGGTATCTAGAGACTTCTGGGAATTGTACGATAAAAGCAGAACTTTCTTCACAGTTTAAGTGAAATTAAATTACAGAACCCATAAGCAATCCCCAAGGGTGGGAGCATGTAAAAGAAAAAGCCTGGAATGACACGGGGGAGTGGGAGAGAGACTTTGCCAGAGGAAGGAGTGTATGAGCACTTGTGTCTAGCTGTGCGGTGCTGGACTGGACCAGGTTGGGCCAGAGAGTACAGAAAAGGCTGGGGAGGCTGAGGAAGTGGCTGTCAAGCCGAACACTGTGTTCAAGGGGATGCCTTGGGGAGACCTGCATGGAGCACTGAGTCTCAGCCACCACAGCCGCATTATCAATAAAAGGGGGCCCCCATAGAAGGATGCTTGTCGCTTCTCAGATTGACGCAATGGAACTGGGTAAGAGGGTCACTAACTCATGCATAGTTGCTACCGGTTACAACTAGTTAGTTGGCAGTCAGGTTTTCCAAGGTTAGAAATGTTCTTTAGTACTGGCTTTTTATCAGAGACAAATACACCAGTGCCCTTTTTTTGCTGCATACTGCCATCCCTTAGTTGCCAATGTGACCACTGTCCGCAGGTTGCTGAAATTAGTTAACCCCTTGCTCCCTGCTACGCAGAATCTTTTTCATTTGGCCGCATCAACTTTGGCTCAGGTCATTAAAAGAAGGCACTCTTCCCGTTTATGTCCAACCCCATTTTTAAAGTGATCCTTGACAATAACCTCATGTCAAGGCATACCCTCCTGTTGGCAACCATCTTTGACATGTGCAGACTCCTGCCTCTTATAGACTCTGATTGCATCATAACTTCCTGCTGCCTGGGCATCGCACATTGATGATGCTGCACACCTGACTATACCTATCACCTGTTGGGTTGCAATCCTTGCCCTTGTGTTTGTGCTCCAAGGTGCATCTCTGCTAGAAGTCTTCTGTTCTCTGTGTTCCTCCATGTATGACCTGGCTTGGCTGACGGCTCTCCTGGCTCTCAACCCGGCATTGGCTGATGACCCGGCATTGTCAGACGACCCGGCATCAGCAGACTACCCACTTCTGGACCCGACCCCAGCTTGGATGACTACCCGCTCCTGGATTTTACCCTGGCTTGTTCCTGCTCTCTCTTCCTCACTCTTGCTGTGTAATTATTGTTGTTTTCTCCAATAAACTGCTTTATTTTACCTGCATCCCTGTGTGATCTGGTTTCCTGGCACCCTGACAGTACACAAGGACCATGAATCCTGATGATGCAGGTGCTCCTACGCTCCCCATGCTGTTTACCAGGCTCGATCAACAAGATCACCTTTTGGGTCATTTCGCTCAGGCGTTGCAGACGTTGCTTGCACGCACAGCACACCTTGCTCCTGGTGCTGCTAGGTCAGTGTTTCCTCCTGTTATTGCACCCGCTGATGCTCCTGTTGCCGCTCCTGCAGCTGCAGCTGGAGTCTCTTTTACCAGAGGGATGACTGGTTTAGCCCCCCTCCCGCAGCACTATGGGGGTGAACTGAGTCAGTGTCGTGGCTTCCTAAACCAAGTGGGCATTTATTTTGAGATTGTTCCTCAGGCGATTACCCTCTGACAGATCCAAGGTGGGCTTCCTAATCTCGTTGCTCTCAGACAAGGCCTTGGCCTTGGCGAATCCCTTATGGGAGAACGATAATCTTGTATTACTTGATTACCCCAGTTTTGTTGCCTCCTTTTGTAGGGTATTTGATGTGCCTGCTCGGTCGGCCTCTGCTGCTAAGCTGCATTCAACAGGGTATACGAACCATTGTCGAGTATGCCATCGAATTTTAATACCCTGGCAGCAGAGGTGGGCTGGAATATTGAGGCTCTAGTGGCTGTCTTCTCTCATGGTCTCTCTGATGCATTGAAGGACGAAATTGCGGCCAAGGATCTCCATGATGAGCTTGAGGCTCTCATTTCTTTCCTGATTTTGATCAATACCAGGCTCAGGGAGAGACCATCGTCTAAGGAGTGCCTGCGGAGGCATCCTACCAGATTGGCTCCTACGTTTTCTTTCCCACCCATTCCTCCCTCACCTCCCATGCCTTCTGGGGGTGGTGCGTCTGGCTGTGAACCCATGCAGCTGGGGTTCACTCGCCTTTCTGAGGCTGAGCAGGAGGAGCGAGGGCCGGTGCCTAAATTGGGCCTTAGTGGGCATTTCCTGAAATCTTGTCCTACCCATCTAGGAAACGCTCGCACCCAAGGTCCTGTCGGGGGCAGATTTTAGGTGAAATTTCCTCCTCCCTGGTTTCCCGTACAGATAAACCACTAATCGCAGTTGTCCTCTCCTGGGCAGCAGGTTTGGTGGTTACTCAGGCATTGGTAGACTCCGGTGCTGATGGTTACTTTATTGACAGTACGTTTGCTGCTGCGAATTCCATACCCTTGCAGCCTCGTGTTTCTCGACTAGTTATCGGGGCGATTGATGGCAGACCCCTGAAACCAGCAAAGGTTACCCACGAGACTGTTCCGGTTGATATGGCAATAGGGGCTGTTCACAGGGAGTTGACCTGTTTCCAGGTTATATCGTCCCCATACTACTCTGTTGTTTTGGGTTACCCTTGGCTTCAGAAACACAGTCCGACCTTTGATTGGCAGTCGGTCGAGATCCTCTCTTGGTCTCCACAGTGTGGTGCTATTTTTATTCATGGGCCTCAGATTCAGTGTTGCCTACTGAATATCAAGATGTATTTAACAAGGTGCACGCTGGTACTCTTCCTCCTCATTGTCCATACAATTGTGCCATAGACTTGCAACCTGGTGCCATTCCCCCTCATGGCAGAGTTTATCCTCTCTCAGTTGTGGAGAATAAGGCCATGGAGGAGTACGTTGCAGATGCCCTTGCCCTGGGGAACATTTACAAGTCCACTTCTCCAGCAGGTGCCAGTTTTTTCTTTGTAAAGTAAAAGGTTAGTTGAGACCGCGCATTGATTATAGGGGCCTCAATCGCATCATGATAAAGAATGCATACCTGATTCCATTTGTTGTCCGATTATTGAATTGTTCGACTGCCTCCAGGGAGCAACGGTCTTTACCAAGCTTGGCCTAAGAGCCGCGTATAACCTCATAAGGATCAAGGAGGGCGATGAGTGGAAGACCGCATTTAATACCAGAACCGTTCATTACGAATCTTTGATGCCCTTTGGCTTGTGCAATGCACCTGCTGTCTTCCAGGAGTTCATTAATGATGTATTTCATGATATGTTGCAGCAATGAGTGGTAGTTTATTTGGAAAATATCTTGATTTACTCTGACTCCATTGAATCACACTACCTGGATGTCAGACGGGCGCTGCCATGGTTATGTGAGAAAAGGCTTTTCTGTTAGCTTGAGAAATGTGAATTCCCCCTGTCTCAGATTGCCTTCTTGGGCTACATAATTTTGGCTGAGGGGTTCTCCATGGACTCTCAGAAGGTTTTGGCTCTTCTACAATGGCCTCGCCCCAGTGGTCTCCATTCCATTCAGCGTTTCCTTGGGTTTGCCAACTACTATCGGAAATTTATCAGGAACCTTTTTTCTTTGGCCAAACCTATCTTAGATTTAACCAAAAAGGGCAGTGATTCCTACAATTGGACGCCTGCTGCCATCCAAGCTTTTGAGGTCCTCAAGTCTGCTTTCATTTTGGCTCCCATTCTGTCTCATCCCAATCCTGGTTTGCCTTTTGTCCTAGAGATTGATAAGGGCTGAGATGGGAGTAGGCGCCCTGTCTCAGGGCCCCGGACACCTAATGGACCCTTTCTTCCTTGTGGGTTGTACTCCAAGAAGCTGTCTCCAGCTGAATTCAATTATGAGATTGGAGACCGAGAGCTCTTGCCATTAACCTGGCTCTCAAAGAATGGAGACATTTGTTTGAAGGTTCTGTGGTTCCAGTTCTCATTCTCACTGATCATAAGAATCTGATGTATCTCTCGGAGGCCATGAGGCTCACACCCCGTCAAGCCAGATGGGCCCTTTTCTTGTCTTGTTTTAACTATGTTATTTTCTTGGCTTCAAGAATGTTAAAGCTGATGCCTTGTCTCGCCAGTTTTCTGAGTTGTCCAGGGAGGTCTACGTGCTAACACCAGTCATACCTTCAGATCATATCCTGGCTGCCATCCGTACCAACTTAACTTCTCCTCTTGGCGAACAGATCTTGGCTATCCAACCTGATGCTTCCTTATAGAGACCTGCTGGCAAATTTTTTGTACCTGAGGGGTTGCGCATCAGACTGTTGCACACATACCACAATTCCAAAACTGCCAGTTATCCTGGTAAGAACCATATGTCCTGGGCTATTTCCCGTCATTTCCGGTGGCCATCTCTCCGCACTGATGTTGCTGCATATGTGGCTGCTTGTTTGGTCTGTGCCCAGAACAAACCTCCTCAACACCTTCCCTTGGGACTACTGCATTCCATTCCCAATGGGGGGCGTCCCTGGTCTCACCTGGCTATGTATTTTATTGTGGAACTTCCCGCATCTCAAGGTTACACAGTTATCCTCATGATAGTTGACCGTTTCTCCAAAATGTGCCACTGTGTTCCATTTAAGTGGCTGCCTACTGCTCAGGAGCTTGCCTCAGCTTTTACCAGGGAGGTCCTCCATTTACACAGTTTGACTCCCACGGTGTGTGAAATCTCCTTAGGCAGTTTGTCTCCAGGTTCTGGCGCGCCTTTTGCTCCCAGTTGGGTCTCCTTCTCCCAGGCCTACCATCCGCAATCCAATGGTGCCGCTAAGCATTCCAACCAAGCTCTGGGGCAATTTCTCCGCTGTTATATGTCTGACCATCAGGACAATTGGGTTAATCTGCTACCCTGGGCAGAGTTTTGCAGGAACATTGCCATCAATTCGTCTTCCAGAAAGTCTCCATTCATGGCCAATTATGGGTTCCAACCCACTGTGTTTCCCGAGTCATTCTCAGCACAGGATATCCCGGCTGTGGAGGATCATCTTAGTGCCCTCTGTTCCTCTTGGGTGCAGATTCAAGAGTCTTTACGAGTCTTTGCACAGCATCAGAAGCTCCAGGCAGTCGGGAGACATTTATCTGCTCCTTCATACCAGGTCGGAGACAGAGTGTGGTTTTCGACCCGTAATCTCAACCTCAGGGTGGCCATTCCAAAACTGGCACCCCGTTTTGTTTGGCCTTTTTGCATCCTGTGCCACTGGTTTGCAATCGCTATACTTTTTCACTTCCCCGCCCTCGTCCCATTCCTGTGGGCAATCATAAGGAGTATGAGGTTAGCAGCATCTTGGATTCTCCTCTGTTCCGAGGTCAGCTTCAATACCTGGTTCACTGGAAGGGTTATGGTCCTGAGGAGCGCTCCTGGGTTCCCTCCACTAATGTTTATGCTCTTGCCCTTCTCCATGCTTTTCATGCTTGCTTTCCTCAGAAACCATTTTTTGCTCTGTGGAGGAGGGGCCATTGTGTGGAGGGTACTGTCAAGGTCTTACCTTGCCCTCCTGTTGGCAGCCATCTTGGTAATGTGCAGACTGCTGCCTCTTATAGATTCTAAATGCTTCATCCCTTCCTGCTGCCTGGGCATCGCACATTGAGGATGCTGCACACCTTACTATATCTATCACCTGTTGAGTTGCAATCCTTGCCTTTGTGTTTGCCCTCTAAAGTGCATCTCTGCTAGCAGTCTTCTGTTCTCTGTGTTCCTCCGTGTATGACCTGGCTTGGCTGATGACTCTCCTGGCTCTCGACCTTGTATCGGCTGACGACCCGGCATCGGCAGACGACCCGGCATCGGCAGACTACCCACTTCTGGACCTGACCCTGGCTTGGATGACTACCTGCTCATGGACTTGACCCTGGCTTGTTCCTGCTCTCTCTTCCCCACTCTTGCTGGGCGATTATTGTTGTTTTCTCCAATAAACTGCTTTATTTTACCTGCATCCCCATGTGGTTTGGTTTCCTGGCACCCTGACAGCTCATCGCTTAAAGTGAACTGTGTCAACAGGCTTATCTCTTAAAGTGACCTGTACCAACAACTTTGTCTCTTACAGGGAACTATCCTGTTCATTCCACATCCTAAAGGGAACAATCCTGTTCATTCCAGATCTTAAAAGGACAGCATCTTACACTGTGAAGCAACATAAGGGCCCCAACTAAGCAGGCAGAAGAACCAGTTTTCAGACTGCTTCATACTCGATGTTTATCCTGCTAGCCATACTAGTTTGCAGGCGGTCTAATTAATTTATCAGGCTTAAACCTAGACTCTCCTGACTGAAGGCCTACAAGTGAGCTAGCTAGTTCATTTCCTTGTTTATATGTACATGTCTCACTTGAGGAGTGATCTCTAAGTTGGAGGGCTATCGTTTATACCCTCGGTCCTGCAGGACATAGGAGGCCATGCTTTAAGGGGTACCTGTCTGTATTGTATCAATTCATTGTACTTATTGTTTAACCTTTTGAACTGCTGTATTGCTTTACTGTTTATTGCTTCCAATACAAGCTGGTTATTCCCTTTTTTCACAGTTGTGTATCTTTTTTTTGCATAACTAGTATTTAGGTGAAGGGTTTTGGTGGTGCCAGCAGGAGTGGGGCTCTGTTCAGGGCCAAGGAAAAAGCAGAGGACCCAAATCTATCAGCAACTCCTTTGAGGGGTATCGCTACAAAAAAGCCACCTGGTGCAACACATGAAGTCAATGCTAGGCTGTAGGAGGAAGCCAGCCATTGATAATGTCATGCACCTCATCTTCAGCATGCGCTATAGATGGGAGGGAGGAAACAAAGGGAGAAAGTATTTTTTTTCTTTAAACAGATGACTGAAATTTTGCATGGCGTATGTACAATATAAGATGCATCTGTGAAAGTGAGTAAAATGTAAAAGCATAAAAAAAAAAAAAAGATGACGGGAATTTTATGGAAGAGGGAAAAGATCTGCTTCAAGTCCAGCTTTACACAGATCTCTTGGGTGAAGTAGTCCTTTAGGCTATAATTTAAGAACTGATCCCTTTCTAGTATGAAGTAAAGGGTGTCTAGAACCTTCTACAATAAAAGTAAAAGCAGGAAAAAAAAAACTCCTGATATAAAACTATCCCACATGTTTAATTAAGCAGGGCAAAACAAATAATCAATTTGAATCTGCAAATGCCATTGTGGCAACTCGATGCAGAGGTCTGTTTATCCAGTATTTGTGGTTTCCAGCAGGGAGATTGGATGGGCCTGGTTGAGTCCCCCCCCCCCCCCCCCCCACTTCACAATCACAGACTCTTGTAGTGCAGGAAACATTTATATCAACTAGAAATGTCACAGCAGAATGAATGAGGATTTAGCGTGATTGAAATGTTAATATTTTCTCATCAACAGACAGCGGGATGGGAATTAAATTGAAAACACAAAATCCGCCATCAAGCAGGCTTTCGGTGTACAGATGAACTCAGTCCTTGCCTGTCTTCAGACACTTTTGGCTTTCTCATACAAGTGGCTTGAATAATTCAGCACGTGCACAGAGTAAAAAAGGGTTTTAGCTTACAAGTAATGTCTACATGATACATATAGATCACAAGGCAAAGAGTGAATTGAAATGTGCAGTATTCTTCTCCATCTCTGCAAAAGGCTGTAAAACACAAAAAGTACATCAGGCCCGCTAAATCTGCAAAGATTGGATATCTCTTTAAATAATGGCAGTAACTTTCAACAACCTCAGCAATCTCAGAGATGTATTTTGTTTACGGTTGTCGACAAAAGCTTTAAAAGGACTCTGCTCTTCGGGAAATGACTTACAACTCAGGTTCTTTAGAAGTCATTTAGCATTCTGGCTTGGTTTGCATACTCCCTATTTCAAGGAAAATGTCTCAGATCCAATTTGAATGTGCAAATGTCTTGGTCCTGGCTCTGTCCCTTGCTCTGCATAAACAGATAATATTCCAGAGTTACACACAGGAACATGTGGTAAATGTGCTTCAGTTCAAGCTGGCCATACACTTATTTTTTTTTTGCAGGCTGCTTTTGCATTTGCATTTTCCACCCTGCTTAATTTTTTATTTGAGGGATGTTGTGTGGGAGCAGGCCAACAGGACATTTCTTGGGACATGGGGAGGAGATTTACAAATTTTCAAAAAGGAGTGCCCAGCAACAATAGAGATATTCAAAATTTTGGCAGATCATATAGTTTTAGCACAATAGCATGTTTTGCCTACCACTGCAATGGGCTGCAAGGGATGGGTTTTGGCCCCAGCCACTGGAAGCTAAAGATGTCACGCTGTGTCCAGGATTCGATCCTGAAACCTGGTGTTTTTTGGACAGTTCCCTTTTGCCTGAGCCACTGGGGAACTTCCTTTTGAGCAATACCCTTGTATTTCTACTTCTTGAGTTTGGATGCTGGCCCCCACCCTGTGTCCAGCTGTTGGTTGTCATCTGATCTAGTGATCCTCTAAATCTTCACTTCCGCTTCCTGTCTTGAGCAAGGAGGCAGAAGTTAGGATTTTCACAGTGATGATGAGAACCCCCTGCAGAAGAAGATATACACATATGAATCTTTGACTTATTTTTAAATAAAAGTGGGCTATCATGCCCTTAAAAATACAGTGGTGCAACTCATTGAATACACACCTACCCCTTTAGTCTAATCTCCCCAATCTCACATATATATATATATATAGTATCTCACAAAAGTGAGTACACCCTTCACATTTTTGTGTGACAACACTAAAGAAATGACACTTTGCTACAATGTAAAGTAGTGAGTGTACAGCTTGTATAACAGTGTAAATTTGCTGTTCCCTCAAAATAACTCAACACACAGCCATTAATGTCCACTGGCAACAAAAGGGAGTACACCCCTAAATGGGGTTGTGAACAGCGCTACCGTGTTAAAAAATACACTTGGTGAATAAATAACGTAAAAATGTTGAAAGTGCTTGATATTAAATAAATAGATATAATTTATAAAGTGCACATGTGACTCATAGTTTTCAGAGACTATTTATAGTGAAGAAACACACATACCCTGTGCCTTTAAAAAGTGCGATAATAAAGTGCATAAGTGCTAGTGCAAAACAAAAGACACAAAACCGAAATAGGGCAGTGGTTTTTTATTTTTCATTAAACATACCATGTGTGATGTGTGTCCAATCTAGAGAACAAATCATAAAGTGGTTGTGCACAATAAAAAAACTCTCAAAAGTTCTGTGCTGCAGTGAGCAGAAATGTGAAAAAATGAAACATTCAGTTGAAAATGATTGTGAACAAAAGGACTTTAGGGCTGCAGACACCTGCGTGACCGCTAGGTGTCGCACCCTGTATACAACCTGGTGAGGTTTTTCTGCTGGATGGATACCGTGTAGGGGTTATTTCCTCCTCTAGTTTCCTGATGTGCCGCGTGGTGCCTCAAAAAAGAAACACAGAGAAGAGAACCCCCTGGTGCCGTATCTCAAAACAAGGGCAGAAAAAATGTAGTGACTCACGGGGAAGATGCAGGCTGTCCGCGATCAGTGGTGGTGTGTGCCGGGAAGCTTCCGCGTTCCACAGGTCTGGCTCCGAATGACGGAAATGACGTGTTGACGTCGAAGACTCCGCCCTACCGGTTTCGTCAAATGACGTCTACAGGAGCGGCGTCAACGTACTGACTTCCCGGCCATTAAATAGCGTCCCATCTCCTAGCAACAACAGGGCCTCCCCCGCCGCCATATTGGTGCTGTCAGCTGAAGCCGGACCGAGGCCATCTTGTGCCTCAATGCAATGCCCGCCTCGCTAACCCTAATAGGAGTGTTTAGCTATCTGTTCATCATTTCGGGGACAGCCTGTTCGGATCAATTTAAACGACAATTTAAGAAACTTTATTGATGAAAAAAATTATTTTTAAATAAAAAGATATGTAAAATAAAAAAATATAAAAAATATAAAAAATTAAGAATTATATTAAAAAATATTTTAAAATTGCTAAAAAGGACGGTGCATATTCCTCTTTAAAAACAGCACCAATATGGCGGCGGGGGAGGCCCTGTTGTTGCTAGGAGATGGGACGCTATTTAATGGCCGGGAAGTCAGTACGTTGACGCCGCTCCTGTAGACGTCATTTGACGAAACCGGTACGGCGGAGTCTTCGACGTCAACACGTCATTTCCGGCATTCGGAGCCAGAGCCGTGGAACGCGGAAGCTTCCCGGCACACACCACCACTGATCGCGGACAGCCTGCATCTTCCCCGTGAGTCACTACATTTTTTCTGCCCTTGTTTTGAGATACGGCACCAGGGGGTTCTCTTCTCTGTGTTTCTTTTTTGAGGCACCACGCGGCACATCAGGAAACTAGAGGAGGAAATAACCCCTACACGGTATCCATCCAGCAGAAAAACCTCACCAGGTTGTATACAGGGTGCGACACCTAGCGGTCACGCAGGTGTCTGCAGCCCTAAAGTCCTTTTGTTCACAATCATTTTCAACTGAATGTTTCATTTTTTCACATTTCTGCTCACTGCAGCACAGAACTTTTGAGAGTTTTTTTATTGTGCACAACCACTTTATGATTTGTTCTCTAGATTGGACACACATCACACATGGTATGTTTAATGAAAAATAAAAAACCACTGCCCTATTTCAGTTTTGTGTCTTTTGTTTTGCACTAGCACTTATGCACTTTATTATCGCACTTTTTAAAGGCACAGGGTATGTGTGTTTCTTCACTATAAATAGTCTCTGAAAACTATGAGTCACATGTGCACTTTATAAATTATATCTATTTATTTAATATCAAGCACTTTCAACATTTTTACGTTATTTATTCACCAAGTGTATTTTTTAACACGGTAGCGCCGTTCACAACCCCACTAGCACATATTTCACTCTTTAACCCTTTTGGGTTTGGTTGTTGGCAGCTTACACCGTACCTACTCTCACTGTATATTCCATAGCGCTGGTCACCTTAGTTTCAATTACACCCCTAAATGACTGTCCAAATTGGGCCCAAACTGTCAATATTTTGTGTGGCCACCATTATTTTCAAGCACTGCCTTAACCCTCTTGGGCATAGAGTTCACCAGGGGGTTAAGAGCGGCTTTGGCTGAGGCCTTGGGCGCTCCTGTTACCAGTAAGGCTAGACTGGGTGAGTGGAGGGAAAATGTCTGTATTCTGGTCCAAGTTGAGTTGACTTGGGTAGAGCCCATAGTTGTGGAATGGAAAGAGACTTGGTCAATGCCATCAGCCATCAGTCAATGTGGTGGTGTAGATTCATTTATCCTCAGTCTGGGGTTCCCAGATGATGTGAGGATTTTCAGAGCTGGCTGCAGAGATTTTTGGCGAAGATCTACAGGTTGTGCCCATACCTAACCAGGATGATGGTTTTTCTTCCAAAAGGGAATGGTAATTATCACCCGAACACTGGCAGTGGGGTCAAATAGGGAAGCTATGAACAAGTCCCTCTGGGGTAGGCTATTGGGGTAAGCCATTTGACACTTATCTTACAATGAACTTAAATGGAGGACTGCTACTGGTTTTGTAAGTTTCAGTAAAGTAAGAAGAAGGTACGGACCTTGATAATGTGCTGTGTTGTTCTAATGGCTCATTGTGGTTCAAGTAAAGCATTTGAAAAGCTAACAGTGTGGACAATCATTTATTACAAGAAATCATCAGGTATATCTTATACAGGCCTCAGGCTTAGAGATTATGATCAACCAAGATGGCAGAACAGCTTCCTAAGTCAGGTATGTGCATTCCCTGCCCAAGTCCTGCAGTTAGAAAGGAAAGGAGCCCCCCTCACCAGCATGACAAGAGCTGGCAGTGACATGTTATACACAGGAAGTGATGTCACTTTCTGTGACATGAGTCATGGTAGAGCTACTTCTTATATCAATGTCAATGTCATGGGTCTGCTACCTAAGGGTTAACTTAGTGCAGAGTCTGCAGACTAATTGCAGTGATTGGCAACAGGCTGCTCTATTTAAATTGTCTTTGCTGTCTGATCTGCAGCTTCCTGTGACCCCTGCTCCTGTTTACCTGCTTCTGTGATTGATCTCCTGTAGGACCCAGCTTGACTATGGACTCCCCTTGCTTTCTGCCTGCACCTGACCTCGGCTCCCCTCTGACCTTGAACCTGCATGCTCCTTTGGATTCCACACCGCCCGCCTGTTGTTGACCCGACCTGTGAACTGATCCGTTTGCCTGTGAGCCCCCAGAGTGATTGTGGACTCGGGCGTTCCGTCCTTCTGCCTGCCTGCTGTTGGGATCCTCCTACCTGCTGGTTGTATCCTTTTAAAGCATCTGAGACCTTGGAGCTGCCCGTCCAACAGCTGACTCGCCAGGCCCTCATACCATTCTGCTCTCCTGTGCCACCTGTCTGCTCTACCAGGGGCCGTCGGATACGTAAGGGAGGCCTTCCCCTGCACTATCGGGCTCATCAGTCAGGTACGTGAGAAGTTGACAGTCAGGTTGTTGCAGCATCTGAGATCTGAATAGGGATTTTTTTAGCAAGGTTATAATAAAATCCTTCAAATCCTAAAGGATGATTACATACTGATATGCTGAAACTTTCCTTTCTTTGCAAAAACAGCATAAAGACAGGAATGCAAGAACCTCCTTTGGGTTTCACTCTGAACTTAAACTTACTAAGAGGTTTTAATGTTACAATGAATTCCACTGATCCACCAGGAAGTGTCTGGTCACACTTTCTAGGTGTAAGAAACACATTTTTTAGGTCTTGTGAACATGGCTCCTTGTGGCAGTATGTCATAAGATTTGGCCACATTTTTCCACCTGGGTGCCAAAGGGACTGCATACAATAGCTGTATGTGGGTATATGCTTGCACCTGTGCACAGATGCATGACCCTGTGTTCAGGATAATATATGCATATGCATGTGCATGTTTAAGCAAGTACTAGTGTATACCCACATATAAAGTATCTCACAAAAGTTAGTACACCCCTCACATTTTTGTAAAAATTTTATTATATCTTTTCATGTGACAACACTGAAGAAATTACACTTTTCTACAATGTAAAGTAGTGAGTGTACAGCTTGTATAACAGTGTAAATTTGCTGTCCATTTAAAATAACTTAACACACAGCCATTAATGTCTAAACCACTGACAATAAGAGTGAGTACACTCGTAAGTGAAAATTGGGCCCAAAGTGTCAATACTTTAGGTAGCCACCATTATTTTCCAGCACTGCCTTAACCCTCTTGGGCATGGAGTTCACCAGAGCTTCACAGTTTGCCACTGGAGTCCTCTTATATTTCTCCATCATGACATCATAGAGCTGGTGGATGTTAGAGACCTTGCACTCCTCCACCTTTCGCTTGAGGATGCCCCACAGATGCTCAATAGGGTTTAGGTCTGGAGACATGCTTGGCCAGTCCATCACCTTTACCCTCAGCTTCGTTAGCAAGGCAGTGGTCATCTTGGAGGTGTGTTTGGGGTCATTATCATGTTGGAAAAATGCCCTGTGATCCAGTCTCCAAAGGGAGGGGATCATGCTCTCCTTCAGTATGTCACAGTACATGTTGGCATTCATGGTTCCCTCATTTAACTTGTAGCTCCCCAGTGCTGGCAGCACTTATTTAGCCCCAGACCATGACACTCCCACCACCATGCTTGACTGTAGGCAAGATACACTTCTCTTTGTACTCCTCACCTGGTTGCCGCCACACACGCTTGACACCATCCAAACCAAATACATTTATCTTGGTCTCATCAGACCACAGGACATGGGTCCAGTAATCCATGTCCTTACTCTGCTTGTCTTCAGCAGACTGTTTGCGAGTTTTCTTGTGCATCATCTTTAGAAGAGGCTTTCTTCTGGGACGACAGCCATGCAGACCAATTTGATGCAGTGTGCAGCGTATGGTCTGAGCACTGACAGGCTGACCCCCCCACCCCTTCAACCTCTGCAGCAATGTTTGCAACACTCATACGTCTACTTCCAAAAGACAACCTCCAGACATGACGCTGAGCACATGCACTCAACTTCTTTGGTCAACCATGGCGAGGCCTGTTCCGAGTGGAACCTGTGCTGTTAAACTGCAGTATGATCTTGGCCACCATGCTGCAGCTCAGTTTCTGGGTCTTGGCAATCTTCTTATAGCCTAGGCCATCTTTATGTAGAGCAACAGATCTTTTTTTTTCAAATCCTCAGAGAGTTCTTTGCCATGAGGTGCCATTTTGAACTTCTAGTGACCAGTATGAGAAAGTGAGAGCGATAACTCTAGGGATGAGCTTCGAGTTCAAGTTGAACGTAGGTTTGACTCGAACATCGCTGAACACACAAACAAATGTGGCCGTTCGTAGGCAATTCGCCCGCCATAATGCAATGCTTTTGATTGACCAAAGCATGCACCTTGACCTGTATTCTTTGGCCAATCACAGCACAATGTCCTGTCAGAGCCATAATTGGCTAAAGTCCATGCCCCACACTATATAAGGCTGCTTATACGGCAGCCGTGTGTAGTGTGTTAGAGGACGAGATAGGAGTGAGATTAGGCAGGTAGTTAGTGGATTGTGCATTTTATATATTAATAAATCAGCCAGTGTAGTATGTATATTTATATATATATATATGTATATATTTATATTTATATATATATATATATATATGTAGCACCCTACGGCTAGGTGCTAGGTAAAGGTATAGTGGGCCTTGTCTGCCTAACAGCAGGGCTGTGATTTATTAGTCAGGGTGTCATGGTTTCCAGGTGTGCCTGCTGAAGGGGGAGTCTCCCCACTGGCTCCTGTGAGAGGCTTCTCATAGGGCGGTGGAGGAAACCCAACCAGGGGACACATCCAGGCTTGTAGCTACCCCAGGAGGCAGATTGTGCTGCAAAGGATTCTGGGAGTAGGTATAAGTTTGGGGGTGGCACGTGACACAATGTCTTTGGCGGGGGGAGCAGAGTCCCAGGAAGGAGAGTGCGGCTGTCTTTCCTCCTGTCTGAGGAAGGTGGATGTCTCAGGGTGTCATCTGAGTGTCCAGAGAGTGCTGGGATCCAGAGTCGGCTAGCTGTAAAGGGGGTGCCTAGGTTGAGGACCCTGAAGTTGCAAAGGGGGTACATAGTCAGTGGACCCTGAAGAGTTCAAGGAGCAAAGGGGGCACCTGCAGTCTGGGCTCTAAATTGTACAGAGCGTACCAGTTACAGTGACAGTAATACAGAGTTCAGCAATATACTACTTCAAGCTGTGTCAGGAGGGGGGAAAGTATTCAGTGACTTTCATAGTGCAACAGTGTCAGGAGTTCTACCATTCTCAGTCTTGGATCTACTGGACTATAAGTCGGTATTCAACACTTCTTCTGTTATACAGAGGGTTCTCAGAGTCGGTGAGCGTTGGCTGGCGTCAAGGAAGCGCCAACGGGCATTTAAGGAGAAAAGTCCCAATTGTAACTAGTTTGAGCCTCAAGGAGTATCCCAGCTATTGCAGAATATATCAGATAGTGCAGTATATACAGTGGGTACGGAAAGTATTCAGACCCCCTTAAATTTTTCACTCTTTGTTATATTGCAGCCATTTGCTAAAATCATTTAAGTTCATTCTTCTTCCTCATGAATGTACACATAGCACCCCATACTGACAGAAAAACACAGAATTGTTGACATTGTTGCAGATTTATTAAAAAAGAAAAACTGAAATATCACATGGTCCTAAGTATTCAGACCCTTTGCTCAGTATTTAGTAGAAGCCCCCTTTTGATCTAATACAGCCAGGAGTCTTTTTGGGAAAGATGCAACAAGTCTTTCACACCTGGATTTGGGGATCCTCTGCAATTCCTCCTTGCAGATCCTCTCCAGTTCTGTCAGGTTGGATGGTAAACGTTGGTGGACAGCCATTTTTAGGTCTCTCCAGAGATGCTCAATTGGGTTTAAGTCAGGGCTCTGGCTGGGCCATTCAAGAACAGTCACGGCGTTGTTGTGAAGCCACTCCTTCGTTATTTTAGCTGTGTGCTTAGGGTCATTGTCTTGTTGGAAGGGAAACCTTCGGCCCAGTCTGAGGTCCAGAGCACTCTGGAGAAGGTTTTTGTCCAGGATATCCCTGTACTTGGCCGCATTCATCTTTCCCTCGATTGCAACCAGTCGTCCTGTCCCTGCAGCTGAAAAACACCCCCACAGCATGATGCTGCCACCACCATGCTTCACTGTTGGGACTGTATTGGACAGGTGATGAGCAGTGCCTGGTTTTCTCCACACATACCGCTTAGAATTAAGGCCAAAAAGTTCTATTTTGGTCTCATCAGACCAGAGAATCTTATTTCTCACCATCTTGGAGTCCTTCAGGTGTTTTTTAGCAAACTCCATGCGGGCTTTCATGTGTCTTACACTGAGGAGAGGCTTCCGTCGGGCCACTCTGCCATAAAGCCCCGACTGGTGGAGGGCTGCAGTGATGGTTGACTTTCTACAACTTTCTCCCATCTCCTGACTGCATCTCTGGAGCTCAGCCACAGTGATCTTTGGGTTCTTCTTTACCTCTCTCACCAAGGCTCTTCTCCCCTGATAGCTCAGTTTGGCCGGACGGCCAGCTCTAGGAAGGGTTCTGGTCGTCCCAAACGTCTTCCATTTGAGGATTATGGAGGCCACTGTGCTCTTAGGAACCTTAAGTGCAGCAGAAATCTTTTTGTAACCTTGGCCAGATCTGTGCCTTGCCACAATTCTGTCTCTGAGCTCTTCAGGCAGTTCCTTTGACCTCATGATTCTCATTTGCTCTGACATGCATTGTGATCTGGAAGGTCTTATATAGACAGGTGTGTGGCTTTCCTAATCAAGTCCAATCAGTATAATCAAACACAGCTGGACTCAAATGAGGTGTAGAACCATCTCAAGGATGATCAGAAGAAATGGAAAGCACCTGAGTTAAATATATGAGTGTCACAGCAAAGGGTCTGAATACTTAGGACCATGTGATATTTCAGTTTTTCTTTTTTAATAAATCTGCAACAATGTCAACAATTCTGTGTTTTTCTGTCAGTATGGGGTGCTATGTGTACATTCATGAGGAAGAAGAATGAACTTAAATTATTTTAGCAAATGGCTGCAATATAACAAAGAGTGAAAAATTTAAGGGGGTCTGAATACTTTCCGTACCCACTGTATATTTATCAGTTATTGCAGGATATATATCAACCAGTGCAGTATATATATATATCAGCCAAGTCCAGTGTATATATCCACCAGAGCAGTATATATATACATCAGCCATTGCAGTAAATATATCAGCCATTGCAGTGTAGTGTAGGGCTGATTCTTATGTTACAAAGTGTACTGTAGTCAGTTTAGTGCTGTGCTGTGATTGTAGTGGGGCCACTGAAGTCTGTTGTATACAACAAGTCTGTGTCACCCCACTGATTCCCTTTTTTATTTCATTGATATATATACATTTATTTTTCTTTTCAACATTTTTTTTTTTTTTTTGCAGCATCAGATTCTATTGCTGTAATATTAGTTCTCCCCCTTCTTTGTCTCAGGTGCTAGTGTGTCCCTCTGCACCTGTATGACAAGTACATGCGATTTCAATTTTGTATTAAATTTTTAACAGCAGGGCCTGTTCCTGCGCCCTGCGCTTTTTGTTTTTATCTTTTTGATCAGATCCAAATCCATACCAGACCCGAAGGCACTGGGTCTATCTGTATTGCCGGGAGCCAACAATACATTACAGCCGCGAGCAAGTTTAAATTACATTTTTTCCTTTAGAAATGTCAGTATTGCTGCAGCAGGCTACATACATCACACTTTACAGGCACAGTAAGGGGACCCCCAAGCACGATATTTAAAGGAATTTTTCATTTCTTTAAGCATCATTCAAATCACTGCTCCTGTAAAAAGGATTGTTTTAAAAAAAATGTTTGCATTGGTACATGTCCCCAAGGGCAGTACCCGTACCCCCATACAATTTTTTGGGCAATAACTTGCATTTAAGCCTTTAAAATGAGGACTTTTGATTTTTCAGGTTCGAGTCCCATAGACTTCAATGGAGTTTGAATGTTCGAACAAACTTTTCCCCCGTTCTCGGTGTTCTGATGCGAACCAAACACCAAATTTAACACACCTGCTTCCCATTCACACCTGAGACCTTGGAACACTAATGAGTCACCGGGGAGGGAAAATGGCTAATGGGGCCCAATTTGGCCATTTTTATTAGGGGTGTACTCACTTTTGTTGCCAGCAGTTTAGACAATAATGGCTGTGTGTTGAGTTATTTTGAGGGGACAGCAAATTTACACTGTTATACAAGCTGCACACTCACTACTTTACATTGTAGCAAAGTGTCATTTCTTCACTGTTGTTACATGAAAAGATATAATGAAATATACACAAAAATGTGAGGAGTGTACTCCCATTTGTGAGATACTGTAGCCATTGATATGATTTTTTTACGTAGGAAAAAAAAATGCATAGCAATTTAAACCGACAATGGGCTTTATCCTTCCGTCGTCTGAAATCGGGTCAAAGGAGTACAGGCAAAAAAGCTTTGGCTATATTTCTTTTTTTTTACATTTCCTTGAAAGTCATTGGGTATTTTTTTTTTACAAAGTGCAGCTTTACCAAAGGGCTCTTTCACACGGGCGTTCCTTTTTTTTTTGCCCGATCAGGTCCTTTTTTTTTTTTGTAACGGACACGGATGACACTTGTGTCATCCGGTCCGTATGTCCGTTTTTCATCCCATCCGTTTGCGGATGAAAAACTGACATAATGCATGTCTATGTAAATACGGATGTCTGCGGATGACACCACTGACATCCGTTTTTGCTTCAGTTCCGTTTTTTGAAAGGAAGAAAAAATAGGGTTCTCCTCCGTTCAAAAAAACTGAACTGAACTGAACTGAACTGACAAAAAACGGATGTCAGAGGATGATCATCCGATGACATCCGTATTTACATAGAGATACATTATGTCCGTTTTTCATCCGCAAACGGATGGGATGAAAAACGGACATACAGAACGCCCGTGTGAAAGAGCCCTTATTCACCAAGTGAATTCCCTTAGTGCAATTTCCCATGCAAAGTGAACAGCCTTTGGTAAATTAACCCATTAGTGTCATCTAGAGTCCAAATGCAGTATTTTACATTTAAATGAAAAACATTCATCCAACACCATCCAATAGCATAATAACATATATTTTTTTGGCCCTATTTGCACATAATGAATGTACATGCACTTTAACTTAACAAAACTGCGTTGCTTTTATTTTATAAATATGCACCATAGTGTAATATTGGTAATGCGTTACATGATGGGTATAAATAGCGCTGGAACTTGCCCCTACTAGTCAGACACTTGTTTATAATTTTCAGCAGACACTGATGTAAGTTCCTGGTTGCCCAGTTAATGTTAAGTGGATAATTTATCTGCATGTTATCATCACCTGAGCCTTCAGCTATTTACAACATTGTAAGCGGTGACAAGATGGGACTTGTTGGACTGTGGCGGGGAGGAATCTCAGAGGATTCTGTGCATAACAGGTGAGTGCAGAGGAGGGGGGGGGAGTGACAATGTACACCAGTGTGTCTACTTCCATGCATAGCCTGAACTCTGCTGGTTGCTCTCTGACTTGCCCCTTTCTGTTCATTGTCACAACATTCAACATTTTTAATAGCTATCTAAGATCAAAGGGGATTTCCATCTTATACAATGCTTGTTTCAAACAGTACAAGTAAAAAAAATAAATAAATCACACTTCAATATGTATTTTGATGATGGCAAAAACAATATACAGCAACTAGGTCTTCAACACAAGATAGGTATATTAAAATTGACAGTGCACATTCCCTTTATGGATATTTAACTGGACTATACACCAGGCACCCATTTATTACTGTCACCTGCAGCCTTAGAACTTCAAGGGGTCACCTTCACTTCATGTGACCTTCTCTGTGCAGTAGCATGTTTAGCAGCTTCCAATAAGGGTATTGATTGATTATTGTTCTGTGAGAATCCCGGCACCATTGTAATAAAAAAAAAAAAAAGTAGTGATAAATTTTATCTGTATCACATATTTTTAGCTCCTTTCAGATTATTAATATCAATAACATAAATCTAAAAGGACAACAAGGAACTAAAGCCTTTTCAGACTAAATTTATAAATATATACATTGCTTTAACATTGATAAATTCCTAAAAGAACTGGGCATTCCCAGGACACCTAACCTGAATTATTGCGGGCTTGTCATATAACAAAAAAAAAGCAGTGCCCTAAACTCAGCCACTAATATTTTACAAATAAATAAATAAAAATAAAAAAATAATAAATATATATATATATATATATATAAAATATACCGTATATACTTAAGTATAAGCCGACCCGAATATAAGCCGAGGCACCTAATTTTACCACAAAAAACTGGGAAAATGTATTGACTCGAATATAAGCCTAGGGTGGGAAACGCAGCAGCTACTGGACCCAACTGGACCACCACGAGACCCAAAACAGGCTCTGTGGGCATGGTGCAGGGACTGTGGACATGGTACAGGAGATGCAGGGCTGTGGCCATGGTACAGGCATGGCACAGGAGATGGTACAGGAATGGCACAGGAGATGGTACAGGCATGGCACAGGAGATGGTACAGGCATGGCACAGATGGTAGAGGCATGGTACAGGAGATGCAGTGCTGCGGGCATGATACAGGAGAATCTCCTGTACCATGCCCGCAGCACTGCATCTCCTAAGGAGATGCAGTGGCTGCGGAGGAGTCTCACTTACCTTTCCGCCAACATGTCACCGTGCATGCGCTGTCTACCCGGCAATAGCCGAACGTGTACGGGCTTTCCCGAGTGGCGGCAGCGCATGTTCACTGACTGGGGAACAGGTAAGTGAGACCGCGACTCGAGTATAAGTGGAGGGGGGCTTTTTCAGCATAAAAAAAAATGCTGAAAAAGTCAGCTTATACTCGAGTATATACGATATATATATATATATATGTGTGTGTGTGTGTGTGTGTGTGTGCAGGGGAAGCAGGCACGGTTAGAGCTCAAGGCCCCATCCTCCTGAGGGAGGCCAATGTGTGTGAAGGGAGCCATGTGAGATGCTGTCATGCACAGGGCCTGACTGGCCTACCGGGATGTCGGGAAATTTTCCGTTAGGCTGGCAAGTCCCTCTGCCCTGAGGCTGCTGATACCTGTAAAAAAAATGGCCACGGCCGGCCTGACATGCGCACTGCGCATGAGCCGCCACTGCTCGGGAAAGCTTGTACACATTCTGCTATTCCCTGGCAGATGGCGCATGCGCTGTGACGTGTTGGCGCCGGGCGGTGCCATTTTTAAATGTAAGGCGCCTCACCAAAAGATAAGTGAGACTCCTCTGCAGCCCCTGCATCTCCTCAGGAGATGCAGTGCTGCGGGCATGGTACAAGAGATTACCTGCATCTTCTGTACTATGCCTGCAGTCCTGCATCTTCTGTAACATGTTTGCAGCCCCTGCACCATGCCCGCATACCCTGCATCTCCTGTACCATGCTGCAGCCCCTGCATCTGCTGCACCATGTAGGCAGCCCTGCATCTCCTGTACCATGTCTGTAACCCCTGCACAATGCCTGCAGCCCTGCATCTCCTGCACCATGTCCGCAGCCCCTGCACCATGCCCACAGCCCTTGCATCTCCTGCACCATGCCCGCAGCTCCTGCATCTCATACAACCCCAGACAATGACACTCCCACCACCATGCTTGACTGTAGGCAAGACACACTTGTCTTTGTATTCCTCACTCGGTTGCCGCCACACACGCTTGACACCATGTGAACCAAATAAGTTTATCTTGGTTCCATCAGACCAAAAGAGATGGTTCCAGTATACCATGTCCTTAGTCTGCTTGTCTTCAGAAAACTGTTTGCGGGCTTTCTTGTGCATCATCTTTAGAAGAGGCTTCCTTCTGGGATGACAGCCTTCCAGACCAATTTGATGCAGTGTGCGGCATATGGTCTGAGCACTGGCAGGCTGACTCCCATCCTTTCAACTTCTGCAGCACTCATACATCTATTTCCCAAAGACAACCCCTGGATATGACGCTGAGCATGTGCAGCCAACTTCCTTGGTCAACCATGGTGTGGGCTGTTCTGAGTGAAACCTGTCCTGTTAAACCACTGTATGGTCTTGGCCACCATGCTGCAGCTCAGTTTCAGGGTCTTGGCAATCTTCTTATAGCCTAGGCCATCTTTATGTAGAGCAACAATTCTTTTTTTCAGATCCTCTCAGAGTTCTTTGCCATGAGGTGCCATGTTGAACTTCCAGTGCCCAGTATAAGAGAGTGAGAGCGATAACACCAAATTTACCACACCTGCTCCCCATTCACACATGAGATCTTGTAACACTAATGAGTCACATGACAATGGCCAATTGGGCCCAATTTGGACATTTTCACTTTTGTTGCCAGCGGTTTAGACAATAATGGCTGTGTGTTGAGTTATTTTCAGGTAACAGCAAATTTACACTGTTATACAAGCTGTACACTCACTACTTTACATTGTAGAAAGACAAGGGGGGGAGAAAGCGGGACTTTAAGTGAAACGCACGGTGGATTTAGCCGTGCGCCTCCATCCCTAATATCAATTGAGACAATAGAAAAAAGGTTGGGACTTTGAATGAGAGACATGACTGAGTAGAAAATAATTATATCATATTTATTGATGCATAAAAAGGGGGTAATCATGATGTATTGCATGTATAGGCTGACATGGTATAGTCACAATAAAGTAGTAAAGTACATGGTGTACACCCCAACAATTACAATCTCAAAAGAACCAACATGGCAATGAAACAATAGTACAGAGTATTAACATGATATCATAACATCCATTGACTGACGCGTTTCGTGGACTAACGCCACTTCTTCAGAGTCGGTGTATGATCATATCTAAAAGTAAATGAGTATAAGCGTATAGGTGCATTGCATTAGATGGTAATTTGGAAATTGGGGAAGAAGGGGAGAAAAAGGGGGGGGGGGAATAGGAAGCAAGATCCCCATAACCCCAACACTTACACAGTAGCTCCAACAGTGACTGGTTCTGGGGGAGGGGGCAACAACCCCTGATGTCTCCCCCGGGAGCTGAGGGCACGAGAGGCCCGCGGGCAAGGCGAAGGTGTCACAACAGAGTAACTTTGTAGAAATGTTGCTGGGTAAGCGGAGTATATCTGAATAGAGTAAATGGCAATAATTAGTGGTAATTAATTGTATTAAGTACACAACTTAATGTTGCTGAATTGATGTGTGTGGTGAGGGAAAATAAAGATTGGTGTGAGGATGGAAAATAAAGTGAGGTGAGATGGGGGGATGTGATGAGAGACTGAGATAATGAAAGGTTATAAAAGGGTCATGATTATGATAAATATATAGCAGTAGCCAAAGTATATCTGTATGAAATGAGTATAAATATTAGCTGTAATAGATAAGTATGTACTATATAAGGGAAATAAGACTACTTAGTTAGTATGTATGGTAATAAAATACCTACATGACCATGTACTATGTGGAGAACAAAATACTAGTAAATGGTATATATATAGTAAGGGAAATGCCAAAACATATTGAACCTGAAAATTATGTTGGGTGAATGGGTGTGGGGGTGATATGTGGTAAGATGAACTAATAAAGGCAGGAAAAAGGGGGGTAATGTGATAGTGGTAAAAATTGTGAATGAGCTGGGCGCTTGATGGTCGGCGGGCTCGGGCGTCACTGCGTGTCACACTCTCCTTTCTGGCTGGATTTCCTCCTTTTACAGGTTATTTCACATCATCCTTCTACCTTTACTACTCTCACACAATTTCCCCTCCCTTATTACTCCGCTTTTCATTCAGTCACCATTACACGCTTCCTTATCAGGCACAGCTGGTAGTCGGGTTGCTTCCGACTTTATTTAAATCTATCACCTCATTCACAATTTTTACCACTATCACATTACCCCCCTTTTTCCTGCCTTTATTAGTTCATCTTACCACATATCACCCCCACACCCAATTCACCCAACATAATTTTCAGGTTCAATATGTTTTGGCATTTCCCTTACTATATATACCATTTACTAGTATTTTGTTCTCCACATAGTACATGGTCATGTAGGTATTTTATTACCATACATACTAACTAAGTAGCCTTATATCCCTTATATAGTACATACTTATCTATTACAGCTAATATTTATACTCATTTCATACAGATATACTTTGGCTACTACTATATATTTATCATAATCATGACCCTTTTATAACCTTTCATTATCTCAGTCTCTCATCACATCCCCCCATCTCACCTCACTTTATTTTCCATCCTCACACCAATCTTTATTTTCCCTCACCACACACATCAGTTCAGCAACATTAAGTTGTGTACTTAATACAATTAATTACCACTAATTATTGCCATTTACTCTATTCAGATATACTCTGCTTACCCAGCAACATTTCTACAAAGTTACTCTGTTGTGACACCTTCGCCTTGCCCCCGGGCCTCTCGTGCCCTCAGCTCCCGGGGGAGACATCAGGGGTTGTTGCCCCCACCCCCAGAACCAGTCACTGTTGGAGCTACTGTGTAAGTGTTGGGGTTATGGGGATCTTGCTTCCTATTTCCCCCCCCCCCCCCTTTTTCTCCCCTTCTTCCCCAATTTCCAAATTACCATCTAATGCAATGCACCTATACGCTTATACTCATTTACTTTTAGATATGATCATACACCGACTCTGAAGAAGTGGCGTTAGTCCACGAAACGCGTCAGTCAATGGATGTTATGATGTCATGTTAATACTCTGTACTATTGTTTCATTGCCATGTTGGTTCTTTTGAGATTGTAATTGTTGGGGTGTACACCATGTACTTTACTACTTTATTTTGACTATACCATGTCAGCCTATACATGCAATACATCATGATTACCCCCTTTTTATGCATCAATAAATATGATATAATTATTTTTTACTCAGTCATGTCTCTCATTCAAAGTCCCAACCTTTTTTCTATTGTCTTACATTGTAGAAAAGTGTAATTTCTTCAGTGTTGTCACATGAAAAGATATAATAAAATATTTACAAATATTTACAAAAATGTGAGGGGTGTACTCACTTTTGTGAGATACTGTATATAGTGAGTGGGGAAACAGGTAGCGGGTACACAGCTCTAGTAACAAAACAGTGCAGTGTTTATTTGTGATAGTTACAAGTCTATATACAGGTGCTGTACAGTGTCTCAGGAAACAAATCATAGCAAAACAAAAACCCAGATGTGTCTCGGCACTCACTATACAAAATACAGGCCCTAACTAACAGGCTGAGTAAGCCTACAGCTTGTCAATTTCAACATATACAACTTGTTAGCTTTTACCAACCTCTTGCTCTCACAGACAGGAGTTGTCTGATTTCCCAGGCTTTGAGCACTGGCTGTCTGTCTCAGGTGAGCATTAATTGGCCTGGGGGAGAGGACCAAGACTCGAACTGGATAATGGATAAAAGGTCCCTGAACATGTATGAGAGAAGCCTGGGAGATGTATAAACCCCAAAGAGGACTTTTCCCAACTCTCTCTGGGACACTTTGCTACAATATATTATACTGTATATGTGTGTGTGTAGCACCATTGTCCTAAACAGGGCTTCTAGTAAATTTAGCTGTACTAGGTGGTAGCAAGCCTGGCTGATTTGTAGTCTTTATGATAATTTGGATTTTCTCCTAAGCCTGGATTAGTTGTGGTTTCTCTCTTAGGTCAATAGGTCACACTTTTACCTTTGGCAGTAGTATGATGTATTATAGTGAGTCTAGGTTATAAATATACTTTTCTTAGCTAATTAGTAGGAGTTTCCCTGGCCACTGAGGATGCTGGGGGAGGGTACATACTTGGAGGAAGTCAGGTGATCTGGGTCCTTCCACTCAGACCGCCATCTGTGGTGTGTGTTTGAGGAACAGCTGTAGCTGGGTAGGTCTAAAGCCTGATGCCTAGCCATGTGTTCGGGGGGCTCTGCCGTAGAGAGCCTGGTCGCTGCCTGTGGGCATGGGAGAGGATCTGCCAGAGGGTAAAAACCTCTTGTTGCCTGGGGGCACGTAGAGAAGGATGGAGTTCTGAGATGAAGTACCAGAGGAGACTCTTCATGAGCAAGGGACTGTGAATAGGCTGGGGAAGCATCAAGGGACTCATTCAAGGAAATTCTGTACGATGTTGTGAGTTTTGTTGCTATAGGAGACAGCTGTGGCTACATAAATACAGAGCATTGGGTGCAGGCCTGGGGGCCTGGTTCTGTATTGCTGTCTACCTGTGCTGGTATTTTTGATGTCTGCTGATCTTTTTGCATATTGTTCTGGGGGGTCCTGTGCACTAATCCTCTCTCCCACATTTTCCTCCTGTTGTGAGCAATAAACTCACTTTTAAAAGTGAATTCTTCAGCTTTTATTATTATTTAACTTGATGATCCTGCCATAAACAGACACCTCCTGGTAAAGGATGACAAGACTCTGTCCCTGTTTACCAACTGTGCTCCTGCATTGACACTTTGCAATATCGGTTTCCAGTGGGGGCAACAATTAGCTATTTCAACATACAATACACAGGCATGTGTAATGCCTCAGCAGGGGTGCATCAGACCTCTACAGAGAGACCACTGATTACACAAAGAGAACAAAGAGAATGTGTGTCACTTTCTTTAATATGCTGGCTTTTCCACAGGACAGGCTTTTCCCTAAGATTTTGGCTACTTCCTAAAGAAATTAACTGTAAGCCCAAATTCACACTGAGGCCGTTTTGAAATCATGTGAGTTCAGCTTAACTCACGCGATTTCAGGCCGGCAAGTCAGTCCGACTTCTGGGGCAATTTCTGCAGTGCACAGATGTCTATGGAAATCCCCCCCCCCCCCCCCAAATCGCATGTCAAATATTTATTTTTATTTCTAGAAATATTTAGCTGATATAAACTGATATAAACTACACCTTCTATGGGCTTGGATGTCCCAAAAGTGTTTTGTGCATAAAATGTATAATGTCAATGTTAATATGCTTTAATATGTTTACTGGAAAAATATGCATTGTAAAAGTACAGGTACACATAGAACAAAAGTAATTCATAAAGAATAATGCTGGACTCTCTAATTCAGGGATCAAATCATACTAGCTCCCATGCTAAAATTGTGTCTATTTTGTATTGACGGAGCTTTGCGTTGTTGCAAAGCAAGATGCTGTTTACTGTACTTTTTTTTAATTTTTAACTTAAAATGTCACAAAATTAACTGGTGACATGGTAACATGCGGTGAGGTGTGGTGCATTGCCAAAAAATGCAGGATGTCTGTATATTTACAGCATGTAACTGGTAGATTATGGGAAAGGACTTGTTAAATACAAAATAATCTCACAAATTTATGAAAAAAGATTGAAGTATGTCTCTCATACTTGGAATGATGCAAACAAGTACTACAACGGATACCTGGGGAACTCAGTAGAACACCTTAGTACGCTGGACTGAAGCTGGACTTTAAGGGGGAATGAACTCTGGAAGCTGGACTCAGGCAAAGGCCAATGTTGTTATCACAGGTATTGCCTATAATTTTTCTGCAGCTGATCTTTTCCCTATTACTGCCTAGCTCCCAACTGACCTTGATTTCGAGGGACTGTCCCTGGTTCAGAACAATGTTTCGCTGTCCCTTTTTCCTCCTCATTTTCCCTAATTTTGGTCTTATCTATATAATATAAAATGCACTATTTATCTTTCAGAAAGTGTTTCCCATTGCTAAACCTTTCATCCAATTTCTGTATTGCTGCATTTGTAAAATCCAAAAGCCAGTGTAAAGGAAAAGTAGTAGTAAAAATGCACTTGTGGGTTTAAGCAAAAAAATTTTTCTAATACAATGCTCCTTTAATTGGGGCGTGGCAGGGGGTGTCTCCTAAGTCTACGTACTTTTGCTAATAGATGTCCCTCATTCCCATCTCAGAAAGTTGGGTGGTATGTTACTGATATACAATGCCTTGTTCTGCACTAGGTCTTTGTGTCATTTTGTTAGAGGCTGGGCTTTTCTTCCTCATGTTAGAGACTCCAGCAGTAAGAACAGTGAGCAGCACAGCAATGATATCACCACCTAGTCAAAGAAAGCAGTACTTTAGATGACCTCATGTTGCAGATATATAAGGAAGTACCAGAAAATGCACTGCAATTTTTAGGAGGTATTTGGACAAAGATACATTTTGAAGGGTACTGCTTCGGCACAATTAGCATTTAAAAATATGTTCCCTATACCATAGCAAATCTTCACGTTTAATGTTCAGTTCCACTTTAATGATATCTCCTGTGAGTAAAGATACTCAGTTCTGCATTTTAGTATGGATGAACACTCCAACCCTTTAGCCAGTAGAGATACCGCCTTTGAACTTCTTCAAGCTTTGCTATGTCTGTCTTGTACAGCGTATTCTAGTCCTGGCAAGCGGGAAAACTTTAATGAGCAACACAAATTTATCCAGCTTCGTTTTACCTGCTCGTTTCAGAAAGCGGTTTTATTTGCAATTTTGTCAGCCTGGAGAAACTGAACTATGAGACCTATAACCTGCAGTTTACAAACATCATTCAGCTTTACAGCAGTACAGAGCACCACTTGGGTATAAGAAGGTGATGGAAATGCTGAATATTGCAAAACGCCTCTGGAATTCTGCTGATGCCAACCCAAAACAATGTTATTAAAGATCTGTTTCCTGTCATTTGTTCCCAGAAAAGGCTCTTCACTTTTAAGCTTTAAATTAACAGTTAAAATGAAACGTGTCTGTTACAGCAGCAATTATTTCATACTCCAAATTATCATGGGGATGGTGCAGAAGCACATTAAAACTATTCTAGCAAAATGCAGCCACATGGATATGCAGGGCGTAAGAAGTGCTGAGGGATACATACCAACAGTTGTGATTTCGAAAAAAACTGGTAGGAAAATAACAGTCTGCTGTGGCTATAAAATTTGTCACTGTCTAATCTGACTGGTTGTTACTGGCAACAAGCACTTCATCCACTTCTATTAAAGAGAAGTTAGTGCCAAAACAAATATATTTTGTGCCAAGAGGGACTTAAAAAAAACTTCAGGGTGATTGAAGTACAGAGGTCACTGCTTGTAGATCCTCCATTGGTAAGCCTTGTTTACAGCACTATTTGAAAAGAAAAAAAAGTGTAAAAACAATGACCATCAAAAACATGTCACAATTAGGGATGATCGAACGGTTCGGGTCGACCATCGGTTCGACCCGAACATTGGCTGTTCGAGGTTCGGCCGAATTCTGAACTTTTTGCTGAAAAAGTTCGGAATTCGGCAACCAGAACCGACCAAAATGCAATGGTACAGGAAATAGGCTTTAAAAGACGGTGATTGGACCAGAACCATCAGTAAAAGCCAATTGAGGGGGCAGGAGAATGCTAGGAATGTGATTGGAGTGACTAGGGGGTCCATAGGCCAATCATTAGTGAATACGCCCCCCAGTATATAAGATAGCCCCCGCCAAATTCCTAGCATTGTAATACAGGGACATGGAAGAGAGTGGAAGCAGTTCTGTTACTTCTGCTACAAAGTGTCATTTAGCAATTTTTAGTGTGAGGAAAGGGATATCTAGTGTAGTTAGGGTGCTATTTTCCACTTTAGTTAGCTTTAATAATCTAGTTTCTGCAGGGAAAGTTTTAAGTGTAAGAGGACCGTAGTGTAGTGTAGGGGTTAACTGACTCTGACTGCTATGGCAGGGTGACAAATCCCTTCCATATCAGGGTGACCGCTATAGAGAAAAGATCGTTTCTCTTTTGTCACTTACAAAGCAGGGATATGGCTTCTCGCCGGTCAGCCTGCTTTTTGCTGCAGGCGTTTATAGGGCTTTTTTGAGGAGATGTTTGGAGTCAGGCATGACATCTGAACCTCTGTGTAGGGGTATATATACATACACCCATGTCTGTATATATACACATACACATATATAGGTGTGAAAGAAGCAGAACACTATACTTGCGCTAATGAAATAATGAACACCAATATGTCTCCGCTCCTATCACACCTATATATGTGTATGTGTAAAATACATATGTGTGTATGTGTGTATATATACCCCTATACAGAAGTTCAGATGTTTTGCCTACCTCCAAAGACCCATAATAAATGCCCAAAAAAAACGCCTGCAACAACACACCTGGGCATTTTTTTTTTTGCCGCAGGCATTTTTTTTGGGCATTTTTTGGGGGACTTTGGAGGCAGGCAAAACATCTGAACTTCTGTGTAGGGGTATATATACATACACCCATGTCTGTATATATACACATACACATATATAGGTGTGAAAATAGCAGAACACTATGCTTGCGCTAATGAAATAATGAACACCAATATGTCTCCGCTCCTATCACACCTATATATGTGTATGTGTAAAAATACATATAAGTGTGTGTGTATATATAACCCTATACAAAAGTTTAGATGTTTTGCCTGCCTCCAAAGACCCCCAAAAAATGCCCAAAAAAAAAACGCCAACTGCAAAAACACACCTGGGCGATTCGGGTCCCATTGATTTCAATGGGGTTCTGAAATCCGGGCTGAACTTTCGGGAAGTTCGGATTTTCTGGCCGAACCGAACTTTTGAAAAGTTCGATCATCCCTAGTCACAATATCACCAGCATTCCCGATCCCTATAGTAAAAAATAAAGGTTAAGGGTATTTCTAAAAATATGTCCAAATGGCAGGCAGGCCTGAAAGCAATGGCAGTGGAGCTGGGTGTGGGGGAAGATGGTACTAATCAGCTACACAAGCAGGTACTGCATGCTAAAGTAGTAGTAGTGCTGCAAATAGTGAAGGCCAGACACTTTCTTCATTTATAATTTCTTGGCTTGAGTGGCCAACCAATCGAGTCATAGTATGCAGTGGAGACAACCTGATGGCTTACAAAGTCTGTCATCTTCCTCCAATGGGCACAGGGAAGCCAGTATTCAGATATTGTTGATGATGCCCCTTTTTTCTCCACCCTTAATCCCATCAAATGCCTTCAGCCCAGCTACAGTATAAGGTGTCTGCAGAATTATTTGAGTGTTCAATTATGGCTTGCCGCAGAAGTAGCTGCAAGCAGAGGAAGACTGTAGCAATGCCCCCCTCTTCTTTTCTTTTGAGAGGGAGGACTGGCAGTGGAAAAAAGAGGAAGAGAGCAGATTGAAGACAATGTGTCAGTGCATACCAACACTCTTGAGGAAACCATGCTGCAGGCAGGGGCAGCAAAGAGGCAGTAGCAGTCACAGGAATCAAGGTGCCAATGGCTGGCATTCTCTGCAAGGTGATCCCCAATCCCCTCCACAAACATTTCTGATAGAAGGGGGAATAGAGGTGGGATTTGAGCTGGGAGGTGGGATTGGGGGGCTAAGATTTGTGCTGGGAGAGGGAATATTTGGATTTTTGTTTGGGGAGAATATTAACTTGCAGACAGAATTTATGCTTAGAGGGTAAATGTGCGGATTAGTGCAGTTTTCTTTTTTTTTTTTTTTGAGGGGGGGGGGGGGGGGGGAGTTATGCTGGGATAGGATGCTGGAAGCAATAGCCACATTTAAAAATAAACACTGATTCATACTATACAGGCTATAGTGCCCATGTGAAGGAGGACTAAGACCTCATTTACACACACACAGCTTTATTTATAAACGTTTTATGTTTTAGATTTAGCATGAATTTTGTAAGTAATTTTTGTGTAGTTTTTGTGATAATATAATTTTGATTAATAATACAAAACGAGGATCAATACGCATCCTGAGGCGTTCAATATCACGTAGAGAAAACAGTTCAAAATGTGAAAAAAACTGTGAAAAAATGTGATCAAAAAAATATATAATGTTGTAGGTGAAAAAGCTGCCAATCTAAATCGGTGTCCCCACCGTGAATAGTACTGTGTATAGTACTATTATATAGTACTGTATACTATATATATATATATATATAGTATATATAGTATTGTATAGCGCCGATCATATTCACTATACACAATATAATTTTGATATTTTTGCCGGGGGTGGGGTGGGCTGTACCGGGCCCCGGATTGCTAGCCGCGGCCCTGGTGAGGCCTAGTCATCACTGCTCACCCCCACTTTCACAGGAGTCTGATTTCAACCCCTTCACATACTCTCTCTCTCCCCTTATACATTAGCACTGAGCTCAGCATTTGAGAGCTCACACCTGTGGTGGCGGAGGTGAGCAGTGATGACTAGGCCTCATTTTTACATATCTCCCAACTGTCCCGGATTCTGCGGGACCGTTCCACGATATCATAAGTCCCGGGGTCCCGCAGATCTGGGCTGAAGTCCCGGAGACCACTGTTCCTACAGTGGGGTTCACTCAGTGGGGGTATTCTGAACAGATGCAATGCACCCAGTGAGCATTCCTGCATGACTGCATTGAGTGTGCTCTCTGCCCCCCCCCCCCTTCAATTCTCTTTTCAGTGATTGGTTGCTAGGACCGCTGGCGTCCTACCAACTGATGACGTGCGATGCAGGCAAACACAAAGAAGAAACTACCTTTGTCCAAGTGCTTCAGGACCTCCACCCCCTCCGCTTCATGCCTTCCAGAGGCTCAATACTCATCCGGCTCTCCTCTCCCCAGCCATCCTTTCAGAAGTTTAGGAGCTGTAAGTAAATTCCACTGTTCCACCTGTGCTGGGACAGCCCCTACCTCCTTGGACCGTCAGTCTCTCCTGCTCTCTCTCTCAAGCTGCAGAGTACATAAGCCCACTGCCGCGGCTCCCTGCTTTGCTGCAGTAGCTGATCCGACATCAGCTCCATGCTCCCCACTGCACAGGCACCCTAGTGACTTTTATTCTGGTCCTCTTCTGAGCTAAGCTCACAATTGCTCCCTGTCCACTCCAGGCTGTCACACTGCCACTGATTCTGCCAGCCCTCCTGTCCACACATGCATGCAATGGTCTTCTCTCTTGGACTCCTCTTTTTAGCTAATAAGCTGAAGAGCAGTACTGATCTCTGCTCTGCTCTGCCACTGCCTTCCTGACCCCACTACCTCCAAGTTACTGAGAATGTCCTCTCTCCTGCACTCCTCCAGCTGCAGTCTTAGCGGTCCACAGAGCAGTGAGGGCTTCCCAAATTCTAAAACACGCCTATCTGTCTGCGCACCCTGCAAAAGCTTGTTGACTGTATGGTTGTCTCCCGATTTTTTGCGGATATCACAAAAGGCAAATGTGCCCCAAATACAGTATGCCCAGCCTAACAGTTCCGCTACGTCATTTTCTAGTATGACGGATTCCACATCCAATATGGCAACACAAACAACTTCCCTCGCTCCAGGGGTGCTTTGGAGGCAAGAGCATTTGTATTTAGAAGTATGGGGGGGGGTAAAGTAAGAGGGTTTATGCTAGGAGGGGTTGGGGGGGGAGGATTTTTGCTGGTAGGGTGGATTTTTGTCAGAAGGCAGAATTTAGGTAGTGGTGGTGATGGTGGGGGGGGGGGGATAAGAGAATTTGCGCTACAAAAAGGGATTGGTGAGTATTTGAATATTGGGGAGTGTTTGTACCGTGCAGATTATTTGGAAGGGGTTGGGGGAGAAGATTTGTACTAAAAAGGAGGTAATTGGGGGATTTGGTGAGGTGGAGGGGTACAGTATTTGTACTGGAATAGGAAGAGGATTTGTGCTGGAAATAGGAACATGGAGGGGGGGGGGGGATTTGTGCTGGGATGGAAAATAGGAGGGAAGGGGAGATTTGGGTGAGGGGAATTGTGCTGGGGGTGGATTTAAAAGGAAGGAAATTTGTACTAAAAGGGGAATTTGGAGGGGGTAGAAAAGGATTTGGGTGGGGAAATTGTGCTGGGGGGGGGGGGGGATTGAGAAGATTCATCCTAGAAGAGGGAATTTGTGCTGGGGGAGACGTGTGTGCAGATTAGTGCTGGATTTGTTTTTTGGGGGAAGAGAGTAAGCTGAAAAGGTAAAGCGGGTAGACAGTATTGGTTGAGGGGGAAACTTTGCAATCTACTGACCCCAACACTAAATGACACACACCCCTGTTCTCATCCTACTGTGCGTTACACACTCCTGTCCCCATGCATTCTGTGCATTACATATTACTGACTTACTTACTGACATACAACAGGAGATGAGCGCAACCACCTTGTGCATTACCGCTAAAAAGTTTATTAAAATCCAAACAGGAAGCATACATTATACTCACAAACATAAGATGTATACATGCATGTAGGAATTGGGAACAAATCTAATCCAGATCACTTCTATACTGCTGGATGGCGTGATGGCGTCCACAACAGCCAGGTCATTGTCGACGCCATCACGCCACCCAGCAGTATAAAAGATGTCTGGAGGTGATTTTCTCCCAATTCCCACATGCATGTAATGTATACATCTTATGTTTGTGAGTATAATGTATGCTACCTGTTTGGATTTTAACCACTTCAATACAGGGTCCTTTCACCCCCTTCCTGCCCAGGCCAATTTTCACCTTTCAGCGCTGTCACACTTTGAATGACAATTGCGCGGTCCTGCTATACTGTATCCATATAACATTTTTTATCATTTTTTTTAACACAAATAGAACTTTCTTTTAGTGGTCTGTAAAATAATAGAGTAACTAGGTTGGTAGACGACTGCTAGGAATGGGGAAGGGGAAAGGGAAGGGAGAGACATAAAGGGAAAAAAAATCTACCAAACTCTGGGTATGGGGATTTGAATGTGCCGATATGTCAACAACCAAGACCAAAAATGAAAAATAAAAAAATAAATAATAATACATTTTTTTTATTTTTGAAAATAACATACAATAAAATATATATATATATTAGTCGAGAAGTCATATAAGCATCACAATTCATATCTAAAATACATCTTGTAGATCTACGCGTTTCGCTCAGCAAAGCTTCTTCAGGATCCAAGAGAATGTTTGTTCAGACAGACTTTCATTAAATCACAATCTCTAGAATAAACAATATTATTATTATTATTATGACACAATTTACACTTTCTTTTGGTGGTATTTAATCACTGCTGGGTTTTTTATTTCTTGCTAAAAAAAAGAAAAAAGACAGAAAATTAAAAAAAAAAAAATTCTTATTTTCTGTCAGTAGATTTTGAAAATAAGTAATTTTCCTCCTTCACTGATGTGCACTGATGAGGTGGCACTTATGGGCACTGATGAGGTGGCACTGATAAGGAGGTACTAATATGCCGCACTGATGGGCATTGATAGGTGGCACTGATAGGTGGCACTGATGAGCACTGATAGGCGGCACTAATGAGCACTGATAGGTGGCACTGATGGGCACTGAAAGGCAGCACTAATGGGCACTGAGAGGCGGCACTGATTGGCGGCACTGATGGGCGGCACTGATGAGCACTGATTGTGGGCAATGTAGGCAATTGGGCACTGCTTTTTTACTTTACTGTAATCAGGGCACTGATGATCAGTGCCCTGATTATCTGTCCTAGACTCCCCTTTGAGGAGGAGCCGCTGATCGGCTCTCCTCGCTACACACTCTGACAGTGGGAGGTGAGGAGAGCTGGTAAACGATACTTCCTCGTTTACGTGCGACCGGCTATGATTGGACACAGCCAATCACATGGGTAAAGAGCCAAGTCATTGACTCTTTACCAAGATCGGGGACGCGCCGTGTCCTAGGAACACGGTGCGTCCACGATCACCGCACTGCACGTCCCGCGGGCACGCGAGAGCGGCCATTTTGGGGAGGCATCATATGATATTGTCCCAGAACGAGAGCAGCTCCACCGTCATTTGACAGTGGGCAGGCGGCAAGTGGTTAATAATCTTTTTTAGTGGTATTGCACAAGGTCGGTGCGCCCTTCTGTTGTCTTTCAGTGTTTTTCGGATACCCTTGGTCCTGAGGGGGCAGCAAGACTACCTATTTTTGTGCTACAAAGACCATTTAGAATATTTACCTTCCCCCATACCACTTGAGCGCAGGAGAGATACTGTTTTTGGAATATCATTGTTACTTACTGAGATACCCTGGACCCCTGCACTCTGCATTATGTATTCCTAAACCCAACACTGACTGCAGCATTCTATGCATTATGTACTTCTGATCCTTAAACACATTGCATTACACACCCTGAGCCCTGCACTCTGCCTTACATACTCCTGCACTATATACTCTATATTGTACATTGCATACTTCTCACCAAAGTGTTAATTATCTCCACAGTTCCTGGTTGCTGTGCAGTCCCTGACTAATATAATAAAGTTCTTTTTTAAGGTAGGTTTAACTACTTGCCGACCGCCCCATGCAGATTTACTGCGGCAGGGCAGCTCGGTTACTCATAATCACGTAGATCTACGTGATTATGTGCACACGGTCTCGGCAGCGAGCGCGAGCCACCAGAGCCTCGCCCCCACTGTGATTAGACACAGAAGGAGCCAGACCGCAGGAGGAGCAGGCGCAATTGCTGCCGGCCTCCCACGATCTTCAGAGAAACTAACAGGAGAGCTGCCTACCTATTTAAACAAGGCAGGTGGCTCTCCTGTCAGACGGGCACAATGAGATTGTGTGTCTCAGCTAAGGTGAAACACCAATCTCTGGGTGCCTGTCACAGAGCCCCCCCACACACAGTTAGTAAGCACAATTTAGGCACACACTTAACCCCTTGATCACCCCCAGTATTAACCCCTTCCCTGCCAGTGTAATTTATACAGTAACAGTGCATATTATTTAGCACCGATCACTGTATTGGTGCCTCTAGTCCCCAAAAAGTGTCACTTGGTGTCAGATTTGTCCGCCGCAATGTAGCACTCCCGCTAAAAATCGCTGATCGCCGCCATTACTAATAAAAACAAATAAAAAAAAATAAAAAGTCCCAAAATCTATCCCATAGTTTGCAAATGCTATAACTTTTGTGCAAACCAATTAATATACACTTTTTGGGATTTTTTTTTTTGCCAAAAATTTGTAGCAGAATACAAGTTGGCTTTAACTGATAAAAAAAATTAGATTTTTTAAAAAATTTTATTGTGAATGTTATATAGCAGAAAGTAAAAAATTGCATTTATTTATTTTTTCAAAATTGTTTTTTTTTTTGTTTATAGCACAAAATCTAAAAATCGCAGAGGTGATCAAATACCACCAAAAGAAATCGCAAAAAGTGGCTTGGTCATTAAGGGGGTAAAAGCTTCCAGGGCTGAAGTAGTTAAACAAAATGTTAGCTCTTTGTCAGTGTGAGCAAAACCATATGTGACTTTTTCCCCCTTAATGACCAGGTAAATTTTTGCGATACGGCACTGTATTACTTTACCTGACAATCGTGCGGTCGTGCAATAAAATAAAATTGATGTCTTTTTTTTCCCCCACAAATAGAGCTTTCTTTTGGTGGTATTTGCTATATATATTTTTTTCGCTATAAACAAAAAAAGAGCGACAATTCTGAAAAAAAAAAAAAAAAATATATATATATATATATATATATATATATATATATATATATATTTTCTCAATTGAGAAAAATATGTTTTACTTTCTGCTATAAAATTTTCCAAATAGATTCATTCCAAATAAAACATTTTTTAAAAAATCTAATTTTTTCATAATTTTAGGCCAATATATATTCTGCTACATAATTTTGGTAAAAAAAAAAAAAAAAATCACCATAGGTGTATATTGTGTATAAGTGTATATAAATTGGTTTGCGCAAAAGTTACCAAACTAGGGGAAAGTTTATGTCATTTTTATTTATTTATTTTTTTTACGAGTAATGGCGGCAATCAGCGATTTTTAGTGGGACTGCGACATTGCGGCGGACAGATCGGACACCTAACTGACATTTTTGACACTTTTGGGTGGACCAATGACATTACTACAGTAATCAGTGCTAAAAAATATGCATTGTTACTGTACTAATGACATTGACAGGGAAGGGGTTAACACCAGGGGCGATCAAAGGGTTAAATGTGTCCCTAGGGGGTGCTTTCTAACTGTGTGGGGGGTGGACTTGCTGGATGAATACAGAGACCTGTGTTCCTAAATAGGAGGATCCTCATGTTCATTACTGACAGAACAGCGGTCTGCCGCGTTTACATGGGCAGACCACCGTTATGCCTTCACTAGGAGTGATTGTGGGGGCCCAGCGGACATTGCCACCACCGGACCCACTGATTGGCTCCCCCTGTGGCGAATCGGAGCGCGCACCCTTACTAGCTGTCCCGCAAGACAACGTACATGTATGTTGTTTCGCAGGACATAGCCAACCTGCTGCAGTATAAGTACAGCGGCTGGTTGGCAAGTGGTTAACGATTGTGCTGAGGTTTATATGTGTCTGTGAGACTCTTGCTTGGGGCGCAGCAATTATATTTTGTAGGTACAAGGACAGGTGTTGTTTAAGCATGCTCCTTCCGCCCCTCCCACTGTTAACACTGCCAACACCCACTTTTTGGTCCAGTGCACGGAGCTTGCCACTGGTTAACTCCACCCTCAAGTGTCCCTCATTCTCAAGTTCTAAAGTTGGGAGGTATGCATTTAGCAAAGTCCTGGGAGTACTTGGCAATGTCTTGGGAGTATTCCAGTCAGGTTTCATAAGGTATGTAAATGGACTACACCTATAGCAAGGTCTTTATTCAACTTTAGTCAGATCTGCACAGTTTGTTTTTATCTACAGATGCCCCTTATCTGCATAGGCAGTTTTGCGGTAAAGGTGAACTATCCCTTTAAGTCTCAGTCTCTTTGTGCTTTGAGAGGGCCACCTTTAATATTGATGCTGGTATTTATATCATGACGTTATGCATAAATACAGAATACAGGATTCAGAAGAAAAACGTTTTCAGGAGCCCATATTGCTACACAGTGCATTCTCAGAAATATATTAAAAAGCTTCCCCACACAGACAGCAAAATAAATAGCAATAATAACTTGGCTACAAACAACGGCTTTTTATGGACTGTTTGTCCAAAGGTCCAGCACAACGAACACAAGAGGACACAAAGCTATTAAAGTGAAACATGCGCCTTTGAAGGCCATCCTTCCTCAGCTCTGACAAAGCCTTTCTGGATGAAAAAGTGAGCGTTTTTCTCTCCCTTGAAAATGCTATAGAGGAATGATCTGCTCTCTGTGGGGGTCGGTTCTTGCGCTTTCTGAAGATGGTGCTAAAAACACGGTCCTCCATCCAATGATTTTCCTACTGCAGCTCAACACAGCTGCAATTATTTAAAATTTTGGGTGATTTAACATTTTTATTGCCTATATGTAGAAGCGAGGAACACAGAGATTAAACACACTTACTGTTCCACTTGTCATGAATATATCACGCATATATAAGCAGCTATCTCATTTATTGGCAAGTGCTAATTAAGAGCTTAGAGCCCGGGTCTGCATTGCAGTTGCTATGGCAGTGCAAGAAAGACATTCGTTAGATTGAAATTCCTAATACGACACACTGCGCACGCTGAGCATAAGGCAAGGCTGAGATGTATACAGAGTTCCTGGTATATCAGAGACAACAAACTTTGAGGATAAATGTCTAGAAATAGGGCAGCAGTGCCTGAATAGAAGAGACATGACATCATGTTAACATACTCCATCATGGGACATTTAAAAGGCAGTTGTGCGTTGAATCAACACAGGATTGGCGCATTTTGTATAAAGCTGATACGAGGGAGATCTTGTTGATTAAGAAGCTGTTCAGCTCGAATGATCTGCTGGCCAAAAAAACAGAAGAAATGGTGATGTGGTCTTTATAGGTTGAAACAACATTTTGAAATTGTTGGTGAAGATTGAGGAGAAAGAACAGAGACCTTTAACACAGTTGGCTGAACCCAAAGAGTGGAGCAAGGAGGGGATTGTGTTAAAAATGCATTTTGTTTGCAGGTCTTTACTATAATAATCCTGCAATTATTTATTATCTAAAAATAGCCAGATAAATGCATAATAAAGTGAATCATGTACACTGCTCATCTGATCCACCTGTAGGCAGGTTGAAGTTCCAGGTGCCAGTTTACACTGCCCAGTCGGTAAGAGTTAAGTGTGTTCCAAGGTTTTCTGTTTGGCGGGCTTTGCTGGGTTCGGCCAAGTGACTCCGTGTGATATAAAAAGGAATGGATGGTCCACTCCACACCCATTGGGGGAGAAAGCCTAAGCCTAAAATAGGGGAAGAGAATGAGGGATGGTCAGAGTCGGATGGGATGAAGAGATGTGGGAATGGAGGACCAGAGAATTGACAGAATCTGAGTTGAATCCACTATGGATTCATTCAATTATAAACCTTAACTAAGCAGGTATTCTGGGGCAGCCACAAGCCTGTAGTTTGGAATGAAGAATGTTAGGGGAATGTTTGCTCTTTATTCCAAACTGTTACCTATGATTGTCATCATGGTAATTTATTCTTCAGCAGGGCTGCTGCTAGGGGGGCCACCAGTCCTCCTGTAGGGGGCCCGGGCACACAGGGGGGCCCGAACAGCAGAAAGAATCAGTGCGGTCGGACATAGGGGCAATTACAGGATGCCCTGTGTGGCTCTCTGCAGCAGCTGAAAAACGATTTCTCTCCCACTGGCTTTAAGCTGCTGCAGGGAGAGACACAGACACAGGTTTTCCCGTCCCATCTACCCCCAGCGGAAGCTGCTGGCTTCCCTGTCCCATAAAGAAAAAACAAATTGTAAAAAAAATAATAAAAAAAAAAACTTAAACAAAAATGATTATAAAACATTTATACATTTTTTTTTTTTAAATTATCAAATGTTTTTCAAAAATGTAAAAAAAACTTTTAAAAAGGGCTAATTCACACAGCTTCTTTGTTACCTTTGTGTCCTCTAAGAACGATTATAGTATATTTTTAGTGAAAATGTTGTTTTGATATATTCGAGGGGGGCCCTGCCAGGTAGGCTGTACGGGGCCCCGTGAATTCTATCAGTAGCCCTGTTCTTCAGTAAAGCTTTTTGAAACATTGCCTGGTCTCAAGTTACTAAAGAGGCGCAATGTAAGTAACTGGAACATGTAGTTTATAACTTAGGTCATTAAACACATTGAGTAATGAAGACATCAGTACAGGGAGTTTTATACAGTGTGAAGATACAGTGTATACCAACGGTAATGAAGGTTTCCCATGCAGCTTGCAGTCAGGTGTGCACATGTGGCAGGTGAGGGAGATGTTGGCACTCTTTCCACCACTATCCATCTCCCATAGCATACAGGAGCAGATCTGCACTGCTGGGGCCTTTAGCCTGTACAATGCACACAGGTATGGAAGAGAAAGAATTAGGTTTAGTGAAGTGCCCACATGGAGTTCACGCTAGGTGCATGGGGGGACCCCATACCAATACTATGAGTGAGGTAGTGGTGATACACTGGACAGGTGAGAGGGCATTGGCTCTGTGTGTCCCTCCTAAATGCACAGGTGATTTGTGGTGATCCATACACCATCCATAGTGATTAATACATCAAGAGCGTTTACTAGAGTTTGTTCATGTTAGTCATCTATCGGGTCGTTAGCATGTATCAAGTAAGGTACCCCATGTGTATGGCAGTGACCCTGTACAAAGTGCCTAGCGCATACCTCCTAACTTTTTGAGATATGAATGAGGGACCCCTGTTAACAAAAGGGTGTAGACATAGGGGACGCCCCTGCCACACCCCCTTAAAGGAGAAATAACCCCCAAAAAAAGATTAGTTAAACCCACTAGGCCTTTTTTTTACCACTACTATTCCTTTATACTTGCTTTTGACATGGAAACACTTTTTGAATGTTAAATAGTGCATTTTGTATACAGCTATATAGATCAGACCAAAATGAGGAGGAAAGAGGGACATTGCTCCAAATCAAGGACAGTCCCTTAAAATCAGGGATGGCCTAGCTATGCCCACAAGAACCCACCCTGTGACCCTTGCTTGGTGCCCAATGAGAAGGGAAACATGTAAGAGGTGACAACCACGTCACCCCCCTACCCCTACATACCAGGATGGAGCTGCCTACGGAATTAAGAATTTTAAACATTAATATGTACATAATTCTTTACATAATTGTCAATTGCTACTTCTTAGTCTCGGTTCACACTTGTGCGATGCGGGAAGGCTGCGAATTCGCAGCCTGTTCCCGCATCGCATCCGCACATCTGGCAGTTCACACTGCCATATGCGATACGCAGGGGGTGTCAATTGAATGTTAACGGCACCCCCAGTTTGATCGCATATCGCAGTGCGATCTGACAGTTCGCACAGGATCGGATCTCACAAGTGTGAACCACTGTGCGATCCGATCCTGATGCGGCTGAAAAAAAGGGTAATGTGCGTGTTTGGTGCGGATACAGTGCGAATTCAACCATACAAAGTGTATGGCTGAATTTGCATCCGCACATCCGATCGCATGTAATGAAGGAGCAGTGCGCTCCGAATTACATGCGATCGCCGCAGCCGCAATAATGTGAACCGGCACTTACTTGGACCTCAGAGCTCCCTTGAATTAGTAGGATGGTTATAATTGCTAAATAAATACTTTTTACTTCAGAACATTAGAATATCTGAACATGGTTAAAAAACAGAGAAAGCTAAAGGGTTGAGGCAATGAACCGCAAATAGGAGCTTGGCCTTCCAGAAAATTTGTGTAAACAAAATTATTGTGAAAAAAAAAATTAAAACAACCATTTAAAACTCTTTAAAATGTGAGCTTTAGTTAGCTATTACCTTGCACAGGCTCTTCCATTTTTTGTATCCAAACCTCCCTGATTAATTTAAACCTGTAAAGGCCACACTACCACGTTGCAATTGCGTACATTGCATGTTGTTGCGGGACGGTTGTGTGCAGCCCTAATAGTCTCAATCAATAGGTTTGACAAGCGGTGACACTTTTCAAACTCTGCAGCCCGAACTAAACATGTGTTTAGTTAAGTTTATGTTAAGATTCACGTGGATGGTAAAACCACAGCTCAGCTGCCTGGCTGTCTGTGTGATAGAGTCCAAATAGACTGTATGCTCTTCTGGCTTCTATATCCTTCCCTACTCAGCAGTGATGCAGGGTGAGCAGTGAAAGATGATATCATCTCTCTGCTTGCTCACCGCACCCCTTACAATGCAGCCTTAATGGCCCGGCTGCAAAGAAGTCATGGGCCGGCTTCAATCCACGGTCCAGGGGTTGGGGACCCCCGCCTCAGTAGATTGTAAGCTCCTCCATCCTCTGCATTTTCCCCTAAATCCCTAATATATCGTAAGCTCCTCAACCTTTTGTATGCCTGGTATGTATAGGTGTGCGCAGCCTAATGCATTAGGGTGTGCACACCAAAGCTCAAACACACACTACCGATCACTTACGATGTTCATTCAGAAAGGGAAGGGGCCGGCAAATTATATATTTACCGGCCGCTCATCCTAAAACATCCCCACATCAACAGCCGGCTGGAGAGGAGTGGAGGGAAACCAGAAGATCTGTGGGGGTAAGGGGTAGGGGAGCCAGTGCAGTAGGGGGAATCTGTGCTGCACAGGGTGATTAGGGTGTGCCTGGGCACACCTGGCACACCCTGTGCGCACACCTATGCTGGTATGTTAAGTAACAGTTAGTAATAAAAATAATAACTCTACAAGATCTGTGGATGGCAAAGCTCTCGTTTGTCAAAAAAGAAACATTACAGAAAAATCATAATTGTAGAAGAAACACATTCCCAAGTACATGTCACATTGCACAATCTGTGACAAGTGTTGACACCCAACAACATAACACATTGAAAACCACATATGCATTTTTTCAATTTTTCTAGTGACTGTTTTTCATTTAGCAAACATACAATATTTCTTCTGTTAAAACAACTGGTCCTTTTCTCCCAATATAGCCTATACCTAGAATTTGTGTTTCTGACTATGTATCTCTATTATAATTAACATATTCCCAGAGGGCTGTATTAAAATATTTAGCATTCACCCTTAAGTGCCACATAAAATAAAAAAAATAAAATAAAATAAAAAAAACTGCGCGGCACACAGCCACATTCCCACTTCAGTCAGCCCCAGGCAAAATGCATGTTAGTGCATCACAGAACATCAATTATGAAGATTATATAAAATCAATTGCCTGTACAGCAGCAATATATAACCTGGACTTGGAGAAAGAGTGTGTTTAGACCATTAACGGCACATAGCCAATAAATCACAGCGCTGGACATAGTGTACATATGTATCATGCTGAATGGTTTATTAATTTAAGGACTTCTAAACAATTTGAACAAGCCGACATTTACTAGAATGGCTTGATAAGTGAATACATGCGATGGGAAGGAGGTGTAATTTTTTTTTGCCCTAATATCTTTTGAAGCAGGAAAACACCTCCATTATTGTATCTGTAAACCCAACCACTAAAATGTAATGTAAACTTTAACACATTAAAGGATAAGTATGAACATACATAGTCACCTCCATGATGCAGCCTCTATGTGAGGCTGCAGCTGTCCCACATCAGCTCTAAGACCGGGAACTGAGTGATCACATGACTGCTGATCACTCAGTTCTCAGTCTGCTCTCAGTCACTGCTCTCTGCTCTGCTCTTCCAGCATGGTGCTAGGGAGGAGGCGGGCACAGATGACTACGTTCTTTGTCGCATGAAGAGGGGGACCAGCTGTCAATCAGACAGTGGGGTGTATCCCAAAAATATTGCTGGGATTTTTCCCAAGCCTGGCTCTGCACAACCATGCAACAGCCCACAATCAGCTGATTTTAGGTCACTCTCATGACCTACAAGAGAAGTACAGCCAAAAAAGCTTTGGACATACTTCTCTTTTAGCCCTGGTTCACACCAGTGCAGCTTTGAAGTCGTGCTACTTCAGCTCAACTTCTAATCTGACTATCAGTGGGCTTACATGTGCCTTCTTTTGACATCTGTGCGACTTCATTTACACAGATGTCAATGCAAGTCGCACAAAAATAGTGCAGGAACCTTTTTCCAAGTTGCTGCAACTTGAGTCTCAGCAATTTAAACAGTTCTATTGCTGCAAATGGGGTGCGACTTGTCATGCAACTTTGAACTGTCAAGTCGCATGGCAAGTCACGCTGGTGTGAACCAGGGCTTAATGTAATTTAAAAGCCATTTTAATAATTTTACATTTCTTATAATACCTGGTGATTCTGCTATTAAAGCGGAGTTCCGGGCACAGATGTCATTTTTTGCTGAACATACCCCCGGGACAGTCAGGGCTACCACATTCCACAATGGCTAGCCTCTGATCTGTCCCGGTTCGCACTTACCTTTTAGAAGAAATACTTACTTAGAAAATTTCTTCCACAGCGTTTCCATCTCTGTTGTGGGCAGCTGAAGCCGGCGCGGTCCTCTTCTCTGTCTTCTTCCGCGTCTTCGTGTCCCAGAATGCACTGCACCGGCCCCTCTCGTCACTTCCGTTGCGGCGCCGCATTCCTAAACAGCTTCTGGGCATGCCCAGAAACTGTTTAGCAGGGGAATGCGGCGTCGCCCGGAAATGACGAGCGGGGCCGGTGCCATCGCATTGATTCCTGGGAGCTATGACGTTTAGCTCCCAGGAATCATCGCGAGGCAGGAAGTGACGGGGTGAGCCTCGGCGCTGGAGGAGGAAGCAGTCATAGGTGAGTATTTACGATCTTCAATAAAAAGGTGAGTAAACAAAAAAAATAAAAATAACTATCCAATTCCTTTTCAGGTGAGCTCTACCTAGCGGAGGGGCACAAAAAAAAAAAAATCGTTTTTGTGCCCGGAACTCCGCTTTAAGGTCCTTGTTCAGGTACTTCCTCTTGTAGGGTCTCTGCCTGTTTCCCATTTGTCACCCTGTCACATTGAGGCGGAGCCAAGTGATGTCACCCCCGAACCGGAGCTTGATGCTGGAAACAAGCAGATAGTAGGTTTATGCCTGTATAGGAATTTTTATTGCCTTTTTTATGTTAAATGTGAGTGCACTAATTGGAAGCTTCTGTTGTTAGCAATACATTTTAAACATACTAACTACACAATTGGGGGCTATCCCTTCTCTTCTATGGTGAGCTTTATTCAGTGCCATTTTGAAGAGGAGTCATAGTAAAAAAAGGGATTCAGATGGAAGATTGTTCCTGGTGATGTGAGACCTACTGAGGACTACCCTATAGATGCTTTGTTGACCTGTATATGTAATGGGTCCATTATCAAGGTGATAGTGCATTGCACCTGGTGATGTAGCACTGTTCATTTTGAGGTGGAGCACCAAGTGTTTTGGGAGAGTGATTCAATTGAAGACAGATTTCACACCACCCTATTTGGACTTTTGATGGGAACTTTTTGCTTTTCTGATTTTTTCACTGGTGGAACTGTACTTTATTGACTATCCATCGGAATATAGTTATTATTTATTGTTTTTTTATGTATTGGTATAGTTTATTAGTATTGATTATTTAGGCACATTACACTTTATTTTGTATTGGTAGGTAAAAAAGATGTATCTATTAGAGGAGTGTAGGAACACCCCTCCTTTGTATAGAGCAGTGTTTCTCGAAACTTTTAAATGGTGACTTGACTGAAAAAGGTTAAAAATCTCAGGGTACCCCATTCTTAAATGTAAAAAACTATTCTGATAGTTTTACATAATACATCAACATCCACACATATAGGGCACCCAACATTAGAGGTGATTTATTCTTCCAAATTCAATACAGTTTTGCACACCGGTAATGCCTAGTGTTCTAATGTTTCTCTTCTCCCTCAGTTTTTCTCCATCACTCAGCGCTGACAGAGAGGGACAGGGGAGGGTCATTGGTTGTTAGGATGCCGGCGGCTAGAAGGTCGTAATGGTGCACAATGAAAACCTGCGGCTTTCTGTAAATAAAAGGCAGGCTTCATCCACCTGCTGGCTTAAATGCAATTTTGGGGTCATTTTTAGGAATTTTTCCAAGGCACCCCAGATTGCCTGGGCACCCTGGTTGAAAAAGGCCGGTACAGAGGAGTGCAGAATATTTCATAATTAATGTTTATTTGATTTGTTTATTCTTATGGTGTTATTGAGGAAATTTATGTTGAAGAATTTATGTTGAAGTAGGTAGAAGGGTATTTATTGAAGCAGCTCAAGCACACATATATTTCTTTCACCCTATCACATGGGTTGCTGGTGGAGCCCATGTTTTCTCCATAAAGAAACACACACCAAGAAATGGAATGCACCACAAGAACTGGCTGCAGGAGATCAACACAGCAGTGAGATGCAACAAAGGATACAAAAAAGCAAAAACAGTATTGTATATTTCAAAATGACAATTGTTTATTATGCACAGTGGTTTAGCAAAAAGTAAATTGAATTCTGTTACAGTTTAATCTACTTTAGGACAGAATAGCCCCTCGGGAGGTATTTTGTAATTGCAAACACCTACAATAGTTCTATAATTCTCCAAGCAGGGAACCCAGGGCCCACAATAAATTGCATAAAATCTGAGTAATATCTCAAATAACTGAATTGAAAAGTCTCATTAGTACCAATGCAGAGCTGTCAGTAGTGTTTTTTTAACTGATTACTGTAAGATTGTATAGCTTAAATTGAATAAAAATAAAAATCAGTATGCATTATAGACACAAAAAAAAACAGACAGGGGCACCTGCAGCCTTGCAGCAAAGGGATCTTAGGTTTGATTTCCACATTAGATTGTAGGTTTCCTGGGGGTAAGGACTCCTATCAAAACCCAACTTTAGCCCAAACTTTTTAGTAAAGTTTGGGAAGTATTAGAATCTATTTAAGCTTATTTTGCTATTTGTGTTTCTCTTTGGAGATGTCCTCTCTCTTCCTATCAGTCAGATAGAGGAGGAAGTAGATAGAGGATGACACTTTGCTACAATGTAAAGTAGTGAGTGTACAGCTTGTATAACAGTGTAAATTTGCTGTCCCCTCAAAATAATTCAACACACAGCCATTCATTTCTAAACCACTGGCAACAAAAGTGAGTATACCCCTAAGTGAAAATGTCCAATTTGGGCCCAATTAGCCATTTTTCCTCCTCTGTGTCATGTGACGCATTCGTGTTACAAGGTCTCAGGGGTGAATAGGGAGCAGGTGTGTTAATTTTGGTGTTATCGCTCTCACTCTCTCATACTGATCACTGGAGGTGTACTCACATTTGTTGCCAGTGGTTTGGACATTAATGGCTGTGTGTTGAGTTATTTTGATGGGACAGTTATACAAGCTGTACACTCACTACTTTACATTGTAGCAAAGTGTCATTTCTTCAGTGTTGTCACATGAAAAGATATAATAAAATATTTACAAAAATTTGAGGGGTGCACTCACTTTTGTGAGATACTGTATATTGGCACTGGCTACTAGCAGTATTTATCAAACATAATGAGCTTGTAGGTAGGTGCAGTTAGCTAATCTGCCAGTAGGTGGCTCTGTCCCAAATTAGTGTGGTAATAGAGAATTGTGTAATTGGGTGTTAGGTCCCCTTTTAAACAAAGCCTTCCTGTAGTGATGTAATAGGAGGAGTTAGTGCCCATAAATAATGCCAGGAGGGTAAGAGCCTTGGGAGATGGGGCATAGGAGCCAAAGGGAGCTACATACACAATGTGTATGTAGTCAGCTACTGCAATAGCCCTGCACAGGGTTGAAGCCCGGGTGAGGTAGTCTAGCACTTAGAAGTACCAGCAATAGTCGAAACATCCTCTAAATGGACTAGGAGTAGAAAGCCTTTTAGACCAGGCAAGGTTTTCTCTGACATGAATATTTGTACACATGAGAGAAAAAATTCGGAGCTAACCTGGCTGGGTAGAGCCAGGACATAGAAAGAGAGACTGGTATACTACAGAAGGCACTTTGTTAAAGTGCTGACAGAGCAGGATGCTTCAACTTGTGATGGGTCTCAACATTGTGGTGTGCTCGAGGATAGAGGAGATGCTAAGGGAAGATGGCATATAAGTGTTGTGCATTGTTCAGCTTTCACAAATGACTGCTACAGTTTGTCCACTATTGTGTATGGTGATGTTTGCTGAAGAAACCTGTCAGTATGTCTGATATGATGTGTCACTGACATCTTTGGAGAATATCAGTAAAGTGCAAAAAAAAAAAAAATTGTGTGAACATTTTTCTTCAAGAATATAAAGGCTAATGTGCAGGGATGTCCAAGGAGTTGGGCACAAAACGAAGGAGGCTTGAGCTATAGCAGTGAGTTGTTGTCTGCCTAAGCTCCCCCCTACTTCTTCTTGGATACAACTCACTGCTATAGCTCAAGCCTCCTTCGTATTGTGCCCAACTCCTTGGACATCCCCGCCCATTAGCCTTTATATTCTTGAAGAAAAAAATGTTCTTCTTCTTGGATAAGTTTGGCGCCATCAGTCAGCCAATCAGAAGCCCCCTGGCAGTTATTTACCAAGCATAATCAGATAGCAATATAAACTGACACCACATACAGATAGTACATTTAACAAACATAATGAGATAACAGTATATACTGAAACCACAGACTGGCAGAATATTTACCAAGCATAGGATGGCAACATATACCAAGACAAGAGACTGGCAGAATATATACTTTTGAGCAGAACGGGATGGCAGGATATACTAACTCCAGGGCCTGGCAGTGTCAGAATAATTACGAAGCATAATGAAAAGGCAGTATATGCTGACATCGCATATTGACAACACGTTTACTGAGATGGCAGTGTATACTCACACTAAAGACTGGCAGTATATTAACCAGGCACAATGAACTGGCAGTATGTACTGGCACCAGAGACTGACATTGCACTTTTATAGTATCAGGAATATGCATTAGAGACACCAGGATTTGCATTTTTCTTTTTAGCGATGTCAGTAACCAGTAACATACAAGTAACAGGACATTTGGGTCACGTATTTATATTCCACAATCAACATGAACACAGGCTTGTCAAATATCTCAGGTTGTCTAGTAATCAGAACAGAAGCTGGAAGTTCAGGAATCCACCTTCTCTGCACAGAGACTATTTTTATCAGCACTATAATAGCTTGGATGAAGGATTGCCTTCTGCAGATCCAGCTCAATATTTCTGTTAATAAAAACACAGCCCAGAACGACAGAATTAATAAAGGGAAAACACACATTAAAAACTCACTTAACGTTATTTGCTTTGCTATATCCGGCTCAGCGCTTTTTTTTCTAGCCGCAGAACAAACCATGTTAATAGAAGTATTCTTCCCAGTAGGCACAAAAAAACATTTGACAAGGATAAAATTAATGTTCCTGAAATTTAATTAACAACATGCTACATGGAGGAGATTAAATGATGCATTTTATAATCACTGCTACTCTGTCCAGTGTTTCTAATTAAATCTCCGTCTGTTAATCACAGAGACCTCTTCTGTTAGATCTCTGTATTAATGGGGAAGAGGGGAAGTGAATCCCATCAGGTAGGAGTTTTACTAGGATATGTCCCATTATTGCTGGCCATTCTCATTCCATTCTGCAGGGATGTAGCTGGTGTTATACACAAGAGCAGCGATATTTCGGTTTGGAATTCTTTGTATGTATGAGTAAGGTACTGGCTCAGAGATGATATGATTGTGCAAGGCCTAATGTCTGTGCAGTTCTTGACTAAGTTCACAAATGTCTGACTCAGATCAGCCTCTGTGTCAGCCTTTCACTTTGTGACTTGTTACAAGATTAAAATATATCATACAAGTGACCACTGCAATAGAGGAGACTCAGGAAATGCTTATTCCTGCCCATAGTAGACTAATGGCATTACCCTAGTCAAAGTCACTGACTTAAAAACTGGAAGGGATGATAAGGGAATATATCCAAGAATTTGCTAAAGTCAACAACATCATCAGCAGTAATCAGCACAGGTTTACAAAAGGATGTTCTTGTCAAACCAATCTGTTAACATTCTACCAGGAGGTGAGCTGTGAGCTAGATAGGGGAAAGCCTGTTGATGTGGTGTATCTGGATTTTGCTAAGGCATTTAATACAGTTCCCCACAAACAATTAATTTACAAACTAAGGACTGCAGGCATAGACCACAAGGTTTGCTCATGGATGGAAAACTGGTTAAAGGGGCGCATCCAAAGGGTGGTAATAAATAACGCCTACTCAGACTGATCTGGAGTGGTAAGTGGGGTCCCCCAAGGCTCAGTCCTGGGACCAATTTTGTTCAATTTATTCATAAATAGCAATGAGGACGGGATCATTAGCTCCATCTTAGTTTTTGCAGATGACACAAAATTAAGCAGGACAATAACTTCACACCGTGATGTAGAAATCATACAGAATGACCTGAACAAAATAACAGAATGGGCAACTACATGGCAAATGAGGTTTAAGTTGGAGAAGTGTAAGGTATTGCACTTGGGGACTAAAAACATAAATGCAAAATACGCTTTAGGGGGGAACCTCTGGGGGAATCAAAATGGAGAAAGATCTGGGAGTCTTAGTAGAAGATAGACTTAGCAATAGCATGCAATGTCAAGCTGCAACTGCCAAAGCCGGCAGAATATTAGCATGTATAAGGAAGGGGATATATTCCAGAGATAAAACTATAATCCTAACACTTTATAAAACCATGGCCCGACCACATCTGGAGTATTCTGTCCAGTTCTGGTCGCCAATCCTCAGAAAGGATGTGTTGGAACTGCAGAGAGTCCAAAGAAGGGCAAATAAGCTAATTAGGGGATTGGAGGACCTTAATTATGAAGAGCGTTTACAAGCGCTTGATTTATTCTCCCTGGAGAAGAGACGCCTGAGAGGGGACATGATAACGATTTACAAATACCTCAATGGTGATCTCAGCATAGAAAAAAACTATTTAGTAGCAAGGAATGTAAGAGGACACAAGGCCATACAATGCGATTAAAGGAGAAGCGATTTAACCCCAGGCCACGCAAGTTTTTTTTTTTACAGTAAGGGCTATAAGATTGTGGAACTCTCTACCGCAAATGGTGGTAACTGTGGGGAGTATGGCTACTTTTAAAAGACTCTTGGACGTACATCTCAAAGATCAAAACATTCAGGGGTATGGAAAATGAATACGTTCACACACACCTACACGGGTTGAACTGGATGGACTATTGTCTTTATTCAACCTCAACTACTATGTAACTATGTAACTGTTTATAGGAAAAGTATCCTTTCTTCTCCTTGGCCTCTGTGCCAATCTAGTCATTCTTCCCAGATGCATTCTTATCTCACACTTGTGTCTGTGCCAGTGTAGTGGTGTGCCCCTTTATCCAGATGCAGGTGCAAGTCCCTTTAACTCAATTCCCCACAATCCTCTGGGCTCCCAGCATCCCCTGAGTTCCAGGACACGCCCAGAGAGTATAAATGCCAGCTCCGCCCAGCTTCCTGTGCTCAGAGAGATCCTGCCTGATGGACAGCAGTGACTGGGCAAGTGAGCTGTCCCCAGGTGCTGGGTCATCAATCGATCAGTCTGGTGTGTGGGCCACCAGCAGTGAGCAAAAGAGCACGCAGTATCCATCCAAGCCCCAGTCACTGGAGAGGACTCTGTTACAGTCCATGTGGAGAAGCTGTCCAAGCAGTGGGTTGGTCCTATCTACGGCCCCCAGAGCCTCCTGACCAAAGTCAGCATCAGCAGTGCCTGTGTGAAGTCTGTGCCAGCAAGAAATCCCCACAGCTCCCAGTCTGCTGAATTAACGATCAATCTCTGAGAACACGTGAGAATATTCAGATCTTTATCCTATCTGTAAACTGAACTCAGAACACTCTGCTGCCATCTAGTGGCCATTACTAGAACTGCAATAGAATTGTTTTCACATGTTTTAGGAATGTTTCTCCCTTCCTCATATTGCTGTTTTGTACTGCAAACCCCTGTTCACATGATCTCCTGTGTAATCTACGTTCCACATTGTTAAGTAAAGTAGAAATTGCACATCATCACTGGTCTGATCAGTTGGCTGATACCGTTACATAACACCTTTATTCACATCCTCTGTCAGCAGATCTGTGTGGTACCTGCGCAGTAGCTTCTCATGGGGTTTTACAGGCCTGTCTGCAGAGGCAGGTGATGCACCCCTATTATCCTATTTGAAGCAATTTATGAGAGCCCTTTCACACTGAGTTTTTCAAGCGCTTTGGCGTTATAAAAAGCTCTTGAAAAGCTCATGAAAAATGCATGCCAGTAAAAGTAATGAATGCTTTCCCACTGGGGTGGAGCGCTGGCAGTGCACTGAAAAAAATCTTGCATGCAGCATCTTTGGAGCATGTTGGAGAGCTAAAACAAATGTCCCAAAAATGCCCCTCTCCATTGAAATGAATGGGAAGCGAATGAAAAGTGTCTGAAAAGCACTTCAAAAGCAACTCAAAATGGTTTTTGGAGCAGTTTTTGAGTTATATGTCCTTTAAAAAGCGCACCGCAAATGCCTCAAAAGCGTTGAAAAAGTGCTCAGTATTTTATGGGCAGTTTAGAAGCACCTTAGTGTGAAAGGGCTCTTAGAGCACCCCCTAAGAGCGGAATGCTAAGCAAATCCCTGTGTCTAGCGTCCTCCAGTAGAGCTGTGGAACACAAGAGGTTTGGGTTACCTGACTATCCTTAAGCCTAGTTCACACGATGAGATTATTGGACGAATGATCATCCGTTTTTTTTTTTTTTGCATGCTAGTCTCCATATTAAAAACAAATAGGTTACTAAAGTAAAAAAAAAATTCTCGTACAACAGAATAAAAATTTGAAAGTGAGGTTATATATTTGTATTGTATTTTCGGACGAAAACTGTACTTATTAAAATGGAAATTGTACAATTTGGTATCATACAAAAAAAATGTTTGTGTCTTCTGAACATTTCCGAAATTCCGATGAAAGATGTGTATTAACAATCAGATTATCGTACAATCGCTTTTAAAGGGGTATTATTTGTACGATAATCTGATCATGTGTATGAGGCTTTACTCACTGGGGAACTCGGCAGCATCTTTCAAATACGGTGCCACCAGGACCGCACACCAGTCCCTTATCAAAGTTACTTTACAGGCTCTTTGGAGCATGCTAACTTTTACGCTGGTTAGGCATAACACTCATCCAGCTCACCTTGTAATGGAGTGTCCAGTCTGGCACTTGCTTTTCTAAATGCTTTACATACCAGTCATTAATGAAGATGGTCCAAATAGTTGTATACCAGTCATTTAATGGGAAAACACATTTTGTTGCATAAAGGGGTTGGTTGCCACTACTTTGAGTCTGAGTCTCTAATTAACCGCTCGCACAGGTCTTCACCCTAAAGGTATAATTCACCGCTTAAACAGGAGCTTCTCTTTTTTTTTCCAAAAACAGTTTTATTTTAAATTATGTAAGTACAAATAGGTACAAAAAAACCCAATGCACAGCAAGATAACACAGTGTTGTATTACAGAATAGGAATCGAACTATAAAGTGACATTGTAAAGTAAGGAATGCCAGGGTCGTGGGTACCGGTGACTGGCATACCAAGTATCTAAGAGATGAAGAAAATTATAAGTAAGTGCAACATTTATCAATACAGCAAAATACCATAGCTGCTGAATTTTAATATTAGTACACTTACCTGTCCACAAATCCAGCGGTGTCTTCACCCGAGCCGATTTTTCAATCGGCTCTCGGGTGTTCCCACCACCATCTTAGCTGAGGTAAACCGGCAGTGAAGCCTTGCTACTTCACAGCGAGTTACCTACTGTGCATGCATGAAGCGTGCTGCGTTTTGTAAATGGCTCGGCGGCGGTGGAAGAAGGAGGGGGCCATACTTCCATCTGAGTTTACCACTGCAAAGTCAGCCAGAAGTGGGAGTGGGTACCTGTCAAAACCATGTTCCTGTCCCTCAGCAAGGGGGGGGGGGAGACAAAGGAGCCCCCTTTATTGTTGCAGATGTCTTGAATCTTCAACTAGCTTAAATGAAGGGATCCAGAATACTTGTGAGATAATGACATTCGGCAGTACAATATGTGTTGTAGATGTCCCAAATGAGGAAGGCAAAGTAAAGGTGTCTGCGTTCAGCGTCTTTGGGTGCAAAGAGGGTGGGAATATGCAAGCGGTGCAGCCTTTGTATAGGGCATCAGAGTGGCTCAGAGGGTAAGTGACAACATTTCCAAAATGCCATTAAGGGACAATTTTGCCAAGGACTGGGGGAAATTAGTCTTAGGGTTGAAAGGGATTCAGCAGGGGGGGGGGTGATTTGTCGGGCGAATGGCTGGTGTTAGCAGTAGCACTTAAATCATCCTGACACCATGCTTGAAATGGTGTCAGGATGATCAAATCACAATGTTTCTTTTACTACATTGTAATATATAATGAAATAGTTAAACTCACCATAATGCAGAATCAGTGGGAACCTTGAGCCACCAAAAGCAGTGTACCACAGTCGCCTTCCCCCAGATGCAGCATGTCACTTGCCACTGTCGACTGACCCCAGATGCAGCATGTCACCTGCCACCAGATGCAGCGTGTCACTTGCCACCATCGCCTGCCCCCAGATGCAGCATGTCAATTGCCACCATTGTCTGCCCCCAGATGCAGCGTGTCACTTGCCACCATCGCCTGCCCCCAGATGCAGCGTGTCACTTGCCACTGTCACCTGCCAACAGATGCAGCATGTCACTTGCGGCCGCTGCCTGCGGTCAGATGCAGCATGTCAAAATCGCCTGCCACCAGATGCAGCTTGTCACTTGCGACCACTGCCTGCCACCAGATGCTGTGTGTCACTTGCCACCATTGCTTGCCACCAGATGCAGCATGTCACTTGCCACCATCGCCTGCCACCAGATGCAGTGTGTCAATTGACACTATTGCCTGCCACCAGATACAGTGTGTCACTTGCCACCATCGTCTGCCACTAGATACAGCGTGTCACTTGCCACAGTCACCTGCCACCAGAAGCAGCGTATCACTTGCCACCAGATGCAGCGTGTCACTTGCCATCAGATGCAACGTGTCATTTGCCACTGTCACCTGCCGCTACAGAGAGAGAGTGCAGGGAGAGAGGGGATGCAAGGAGAGAAAGAGGGCAGGGAGAGAGAGAAGGAGGGCAGGGACAGAGGGGGGGACAGGGGGAGAGAGAGAGGGGCAGGGGGAGAGACAGGGGCAGAGAGAGAGGGGGGGGGCAGGAGGAGAGAGGTAGGGGGCAGGAGGGGAGAGAGAGAGGGGGCAGAGAGAGAGGGAGGGGCAGAGAGAGGGGCAGGAAAGAGGGGGAGAGAAAGAGGGTAGGGGGAGAGATAGGGGGGCAGTGCAAAAGAGAGGAGGGCAGGGGGAGAGAGAGAGAGGGGGCAGAGCGAGAGAACGAGAGAGAGAGAGAGAGAGAGAGAGAGGGAGGCAGAGAGAGAAGGGAAAGGAGGTAAGAGAGAGGGAGGGGGAAGAGAGAGAGGGGGCAGGGGATAAGAGAGAGAGGGGGAGCAGGAGGAGAGAGGGGGGCAGAGGGAGAGAGGGAGGCAGAGAGAGTGTGGGACAGGAGGAGAGAGAGAGGGGGCAGGTAGAAGGAGAAGGGGCAGGGGGAGATAGAGAGGGGGCAGTGAGAAAGAGAGGGGGCAGGGGCAGAGAGAGACGAGGCAGAGAGAGAGAGTGGAGGCAGAGAGAGAGGAGGCAGAGAGAGAGGGGGGCAGGAGGAGAGAGAGGGGGGGCAGGAGGAGAGAAAGAGGGGGCAGGGGGAGAGCGAGAGGGGGGCAGAAAGAGAGAGAGAGGGGCAGGAAATAATAGAGAGGGGGCAGAGAGAGGTGGCAAGAGGAGAGAGAGTGGGCAGGGGGAGAGAGAGAGAGGACAGGGGGAGAGAGAGGAGGCAGAGAGAGAAGAGGCAGAGATAGAGAGGGGGGCAGGGAGAGAGAGGGGCAGAGAGAAAGGGGGGCAGGGGAAAGAGAGAGGGGCAGGGGGAAAGAGGAGGCAGGGGGAGGAAGAGGGGGTAGGGGGAGAGAAAAAGGGGGGGCAGAGAGAGAGAGGGGGGACAGGGAGGCGGGGGGCAGAGAGAGGGGTCAGGGGCTGGTCAGTGACAATGCCCAGCTCACTCACTTGGATGGTCCATGGCAGCTCACAGTCAGTGGCTTTAATGTGGATGTCAGCTGCTTGTTAATGCTTTCTGCCCCCACATCCCCTTTACACAGGCAGGGAGAGAGGAGCGGGAGAAGGCGTGTGTGTGTCACAAGCTCACTCAGGCATGCTGGACGGAGCAGGGAGCAGATCGCCTCCTTCTAGGACAGCTGCACCTTTGGCTGTCACCCGCTGCCCCCACACTGACACCAGGGATTATCAGGAGGATGGAGCGGCAGCGGCCATCGGAGGACTTCTGTCCCCACCCACCACCTATTAGACACCTATCGCAGAGGGGTCAGAGCCAAAAAAAGTGTTCGAAAACCCTGTCTGCTCTGTGTTATAGGGGGTGGGAAGGCCGGCAAAGATAAGAAGCCTGCAGCTTCAGCAGCAGCAGAGAAGATGCCCCGAACACTGAAGCTCCCGGCACACTCCCACCCCCTGGCCCAGTCCGCCACTGATTTTCCGCCTCTGTCAATTTTCTGCCTGGGTAAAATGGACCCACCGAGACCTGTGGGTGACCTCCCAGCTGCCACCTGATGACTGGACCCTGCCGATAACAGGTGTATCCACACATGCTCTCCGGAGGCTCTCCCCTGCTGCCTAGGCTTCAGCGTAGCTGCGCTCTCCCCAACCATCTGAATCACTGCTCCCAGATGAAGGCCATGGTTCCAAGAGACCAACTCCTCCTTAACACAGGCTATTTATCACCTCTCCCAGCATTCTGTTCCCTTCTTTCACCTGGCTGGAACTTGTAGTCCGCAACGATCTGGGTTCAATGCAAATTTGAGCTCTTTGGACTATATATCCCAAGAGCCTCCATTCTTCTATAAGTTTTCACTTTACTCTGCATTTAGGATGTGACAAAGCAGATCCCAGGCTGAACACTAGAGGGAACAGCCTCACAGTGGCAGATGCTGTAGAGTGTCCTCTGATAACACAAGCAATTTAGTCAGCTCCTGGCTACAACAACATAGTTAGTTTAACAGAAGGGGAAGTTTGCAAGGTAGGCAGGGGTGGGGGGGGGGGGGGGGGCGATCAACAAGGAGAAAGGCATCACAACAAGAGAGAACAAGAGATTATTATTATTATTATTATTATTATACAGGATTTATATAGTGCCGACAGTTTGCGCAGCGCTTTACAATATGAGGGAAGACAATACAGTTACAATACAATTCAATACAGGAGGATTTAGAGGGCCCTGCTCGTTAGAGCTTACAATCTAGAAGAGATAACAGAAGACAAGTGGCAGTCTCTATCCCTGTAGGTTTCAGTGAAAGTATAATGAGTCAGCAACCAAAAAGCCCTTCACTGAACAAGTGTGAAGCACAGCAGAGCCTTCCTTAAACAGAACATATTTACATGGCTCACGTCCATCAAATTCCAAAAAGTGTATTACTCATTTTAGAATAGTGGGTAGAGCCATGCAGATCATTTTGTTCTCAACTGTACACCTGGAACTGCTGGTTTATAGCACAGATTCATCCTAAAATGATACCATTTATTCCAAGCCACATAAAACTCTTTCAAGCTTGCCAGCTATCATTTCTGCAGGGCATGGAAACCCTGATGTTAATGAAGTAGGGTTTGGGGAGCAATGTGAAGATATAACCTAATAGGTTATGGTGAAGTGGGCCAAAAAGAATCAAAAAGTCCTATACTGAACCAATATAAAGCACAGTGCAGCACTATAGGTGTAACTAAAGGCAAAACTTTTTTTTTTTTACCACTACTATTCCTTTATACTGGCTTTTGACATTTACAAATGCAGCAATTTGGAAATTGAATGAAAGGTTTAGCACTGGGAAACACTTTTTGAAAGATAAATAGTACATTTTATATACAACTATATAGATCAGACCAAAATGAGGGACAAGGAAAGAGAGACAGAGGGACTTTGTTCCAAATCATGGACAGTCCCTCAAAATCAGGGAAAATTAGGAGGTATGCTCACTATATTGCCCACACCTGTGAATTACAGCCCCATGGACATCTGTGGGGCTTGTGGACCTGTGTCTCTGGTCTTGGAAGATAACGGAAGACAGCACTGCAGAATATGGAGCTGTAATGTGCAGGCCAGGATAGAGAATACTTATGGTAGTGGATATAAACAATCCCTGGAAGCTGAAGTTGTTGTATCTCAATGTGTATTTGTGGAGGGGTAGTTTGGGTTAGTTTAAGTCAGGGCACAGGGGCAAAAACTTTGTTTAACTCCCATCACAAGTCTCAAAATCAAGTGGTTTATTCCTTATTTTAGGGTAGCAGGCAAAGAACACACTTACATATTTATGTATTTATAACATTTCGAAAATGCAGCCCTCCGATCCCTTTAAATAACTGTAAGTACTCTATAAATCAGAATAGAGAAGGTTTCTGACAAAAAATTGTGTATTCTCACTGTGTTTATCAGACTATGCAGACATTATTTTAATTTATGATGAGAATCCAAATTCCAAATATCCATCACATCCCAAAGTGTTTATGTAAATAACATCAGGCGCTCGATATTTGTCAGACAATTTGTAAAGTTTCAGAGAAAATAAAACACTTCCTGACTCCCAAATAGTCTGTGAGCACTCGCGCCTGGCAAGGCGGCCTGACAATTAGTACGGATATGCTAATAAGAATCAATTGTATCATAATTAGACTATTGCTGAGTTCCCGTGTTTTCTGCAGCCCTGTCTGGCTTATCAAGGCAGCAAAGGATGAAAAATACTAAAGCCAGGCAGTTTAAAGTTACAAGGTCTGCAGATTTAGCACAAGAATGATGCAAAAAGTGTCATTATGTTAGTTTTGACTCTCTCAAACGTCACTTATATCTCCTACAGCTGTGGAGGTGCACTCTTCGCCACACATGAATCAGAAATAAACCCTCATTGCCTTAGCTGGTTACTTTCCAGAACTGGCCCATATACTCTGGCTTACCAATATGATCACCAAGCAACAGACTGGAGTAGTGATGTCAATGTTTCCAGTCACACTGTGCGCCACAGCAGATGTTGTCACAGCAAAGAAGAGAGCCAAAAGAAGGTAAAAGCAGGAATCTCCCTCAGGTTACTTAGAGGCAGAGTTGTATAAAGTACTCGAAACCCATACTTGAGTAAAATACAAGTGCTCGATCAAAAAGTGACTTGAGTAGAAGTGGAAGTGCTCAATCAAAAAGTGACTTGAGTAGAAGTACTAAAGTATTCAACATTATTTGTACTTAAGTATTGCAAGTAGTTTTCTAAAAAAATTTGCTACTCAAGTACTGAAAGTAAAAGTACCAGTAGTTTTGAAAAAAAAATTGCTACTCAAGTACTGAAAGTAAAAGTACAAGTACTGTGTTATGTAGTTATTCAAGAAAGAAGTCAAAAGTTTGAACATCATATTGTTTTTTATTATTTCAAATGCAGCTTTTATTTATACATACAGTAGCATTTATTTTCGTATGCGCTGATAATACACATGTTTTGAGCTTCATGAAACCTGCCATCTACTGTTCTGGCAGTGGTAATTTTTATAATTGTAACGAGTAACTATGCAGCACAAAAAAAAAAAAAATATCGGAGTAGAAGTATTGAAATCATTGAAAAAATGTAGTGACGTAAAAGTGGAAGTAGGAGAAAAAAATTCTACTCTAGGAAAGTACAGATACAGCCTTTCGGTACTTAAGTACAGTAGTGAAGTAGTTCTACTTAGTTACTATACATCTCTGCTTAGAGGATCCAAGTGAGTGGTCAGAGAAAGAAAATTCTGGAACCTGGACAAAAGGTGATGAAGGTGGTAGGCTGTACTATGATTATCCCTGCATATATTTATATATTGCCTATTTCCTGTTCACTCATTGCCACAATTGCCTGTTTATTCCTCGCATATTACCATGACTGCGTTTTGTTGCCTACGTATTGTCACAATTGTCTGTTTGTTACTTATTGCCAAATATCCCCATGAAAGGTCATTTGTTTCCTACTTATTACTACTTGTTTTTTTTGCACCTATTACCACAACTGCTTGTTTGTTGCCTATGTATTGTCGGGTTACCAATGTAATGCCCATCTACTATCAGGATTCCCACTGTGTTGCCTGCATTTTCAAATATTTCCACAACTGCCTATGTGTTGCCTGCATATTGCCACATTTGTCCATGATTAGTCAGTATCAGGTACTGTTGTGTAGTTTCTAAGGCTTGGTTTCCACTAGTGCGACTTGCTGTGCGACTTGACACATGTCAAGTCGCACAGCAAGTCAAAAGCCATTGATTTAAATTCGGCCCGTTTCCACTGCCGCGACTTGAGTTGCGGCGACTTCAAAAGTAGTTTGTGCACTACTTTTGAGCCGGCTTCAGTGCGACTTCCCTCTATAATGAGGGACAAGTCTCACTGAAAGCCGCAAACAACTTTAGCTACGAAGTCGCGCTAGAAGTAGCACGACTTCTTAGCCGCGGTAGTGGAAACCGAGCCTAAGACAAAGTAATCACTGTTTTTTTTTTGTAGGGACTGCATTACCATAATTTTACTGCTTGAAAGGCATAAGCTAATTTGCCCACACACCTTATTTAGTACATACCTCTATGGCACCATTTTCTTTTTTTTAAACAATGTTTATTCATTTTCTGCATATTAGAAAAACACAAAAGGAGACCAGGTGACTATCATCACACCGTCATCATTGCAGTGACAATTTGAAAGGTAAGTTACCACACAAAGTCTAAAAATTAACAAAACACATTGCAGTGAATCAGTATGAAATAGCAAGCATGACAGTTGTGTGTGCTATCATAGCTCAAAAACAGTTGTAGGAGTTAGGTGTACAGAACCCAGATTCAAAGAAATATGCATCAGCAGCTCACACACACCATACACACCATTCACACCATGCTCTCGCCCCCAACTGACTGATATCAAATGTCCAGAGGCCAACACACACGAGACAACCCAATACTTCACCTAAAGCCCCGGAAGGTTTACCCCCCCTTTAAAGCCATTTTTTTATGGCACTGTGTTATTATAACTGACAATTGCGTAAACATGCAACACTGTACCCAAATAAAATGTATGTCCTTTTTTTCTCACAAATAGAGCTTTCTTCTGGTGGTATTTAGACAACTCTGTGGTTTTAATTTTTTGTGCTATAAACAAAAAAAAAAAAAACAATTTAAAAAAATAAAAAAACAATATTTTTTACTTTATGCTATAAAACATACCCAATAAAAAAATGTTAAAAAATCTATTTTTTTTCCCTCAATTTAGGCCCATATGCATTCTGCTACAAAACCCCAATAAGCATACATTGATTGGTTTGCGCAAAAGTTTCAATGTCTACAAACTAGTAATGGCGGCGATCAGCAATTTTTAGTGGGACTGCAACATTGCAGCAGACAAATTGGACACCTAACTTAACTTTTGGGGACTCTAATACAGTGATCAGTGCTAAAAAAATGCCCTATAACACTTTTAATGACACTGGCAGGAAAGGGGTTAATATCAGGGGCAATTCATGGGTTAAGTGTGCACCTAGGGCATGCTTTCTAACAGTGTGGGGGATGGCTTAACTGGAGGAAGTCAGAGATCCATGTTGAGGCTTAGCAGAAACACAAGATCTCCATCTTCCTCTCTGACAGAACAGCGGTCTGCCTTGTTTACATAGGCAGACTGCAGTTTTGCCTCTCCTGTGACCGGTGGACATCATGTGCGCCCCAGACCCTGTGCACGAAATCATGTACAAGTATGTGATTTTGCGCAGAGGGCTGCCCTGCCGCAGTAAATCTCTGTGGTGCGGTCTATAAGTGGTTAAAAGATATTACCACAGAATAAGATACGATAAATACTTTAGTGTTATTGCAACAAGTCATATTCAAATTTCTTCAATAAAATTACTCACATTTAAAAAAAAAAACAAGCAACAATAGCACCACACACATATCTAGTCAGCATACCACCCCTTCCCTAATAGGAACAGTAGGAACAGTGTCACAGTAGATACCTAATTACCACTACTGACTATCTCCCTTTATTTCCCCTAAAAACATAATTCACGGATTTAATTGCTCTTGGGAAAAAAACTTTCACTGAAACCATTTGTCCTCACCTTAATATTTCTGAAACGTCTGCAAGATGGTAGCAGTTAAAAAAGAGGACTAGCACTAATTTAACACAACTAGAGGATGATCCCTTCCGAGGCAGCCTCTGCCTACAATTAGCTGGAAGCCGCTGCTGCCATGCCACTGACCCGCTTTCCCTCCTCCCCAGCAAAAAAAAAAATTGTCAGGGGGCAGTGGGCCGCACTGCCTGTGGTTCCGGGCTGCATGCGGCCCCCGGGCCGCAGGTTGGACATGCCTGACCTAGGCCATGTTTCCTAAGGAGTCGCCGGAATTATGAACGTTGCTGACACTTTTTAGTAACAGCTCTCAGGTTTGTTGACCAAGTTAAGTTCTCGGTGATATAAACTCCTACAAATTTTAAAACAGAGACTCGCTCTACCAATTCTCCTTGGATATAGATATGTCAGTTTTTTTTCTTCCTAAAATCTAATATCACTTCCTTAGTCTTTCCTGCATTTAAAAGAGAATTATGGGGTGTGGGCTATTTTTCAAAATATACTTACCTAGGTTCTCACAGCTTCCCGAGCAGAGAGCTGCTGATTGTCAGTCAGCAGCTCTCTGCTCTGCTCCCTCTTCGCTCATTGGAGCGCTGGGCTGTGGAGGGACGGGAGAAGCCGGCCCAGCTTCTCAGTGGCTCGTTGACAGGCTGAGCCGGTTCCAGCACCTGGCGGATCCACGACTCCACTGTCGTGATGACGCGGTCCGACTTCTGTGACTTCAGTCTGTCCTCTGCTGAAAACAGGTCACAGGAGTGCAAAACGAAATGCACCCCTGTGATCCAAAGGAGAAATATAGTCAAACAAGCTTTGGCTTTACTTCTCCTTTAAGGACAGGTTGTTATTCTCCCACCACTCTGCAATTCTTCCAATCTCCTTCCTGTAGTACTCCTCGTCCCCCACCCTGAAATCAACCAACTATATGTTGGAAATTAGTGCAATCACAAGTGTAAACGAGTAGAAAACAGGACTCAGTACATAGCCCTGTGGCACTCCTGTGCTAATAATGCGCTAAAAGGAGACATATTTACCCAATCTGACCACTTGTGGGCGATTCACCAATAAATCCCTTGTCCAAAAATAGGGGGGCCCATACAAATTTAGCTTCAGCATTTTAGCAACTAATAAATATGAACAGCATCCTTGCATAGTTGCCAGGGGACTCTAGATGACTTAGAGCCCTGTGCAATGCCAAAGCAATAGCATCCTTTGTGCTTCTGTTTGCCCTATATGCAAACTGATGAGGATCGAGATTGTCTGGTAAACCTGTTTGAATATGTTTTAACACCAATCTCTGGAAGCATTTCATTACTACTGAGTTTAGTGCAATCGACCTGTAGTCTTTTAGACCAGTGTTTCCCAATTAATTTTTCCCTTGGAACCCTTTGACATGGTATAGCAAAACTTTAGAACCCCAACAAAAAAATGTATGCCACAGAGTAGCGCATGCGCAAACCTTTCAATGAGCGGAGTGTAATGTTCTCTTTTGCTGGCAAATTCTTTTTATATCTGGTTTAATTCTTGACAATAGGGATGAGCTTCGAGTTCGAGTCGAACATCTGGTGTTCGTTCATTTGCAGAACAACGAACAAACGGGACCGTTCGCGGTAAATTTGCCTGCCATAATGCAATGCTTTTGATTTGCCAAAGCATGCACCTTGACCTGTATGTTTTGGCCGATCACAGCACAATGTCCTGTCAGAGCCAAGGTGCCTTTAGTCAATCATGGCGGCTCAGGGCTAAGTCCACGCCCCACACTATGTAAGGCTGCTTACACAGCAGCCATGTGTAGTGTGTTAGGAGTGGAGATTGGGCAGGGTAGGTAGTGGAGTGTGTGGTTCATATATTAGTAGATCAGCCAGTGTAGTAGATATATATATATATATATATATATATATATATATATATATATATATATATATATACAGTCAGGTCCATAAATATTGGGACATCGACACAATTCTAATCTTTTTGGCTCTATACACCACCACGATGGATTTGAAATTAACCAAACAATATGTGCTCTATCGCAATTTTAGGTATAGAGAGAAGAAACAAAAAGGGTGAAAACATTTCAGGGGAAGAAAGAAACCCCTTTTGTCAAGTTGTTACTTACCTCAACCTCAACAGTTTGTTTGACGTTGATGCTGTAGCCCAACTCTTCCTGCTTCCGTCATCTCACTATCGGCCAGTGAAGCTGCCTACCCAACTTCAAGACAAGAGGATTAGAAAGGGGTGGGCCACAGCTCTGCATTATAGAGATCTTTGTTCCTAAGGGTATAGGGACATTCTGGAAACAAATTAATTTTGTATCAATAGGGGCTCATGATTTAACTATCTCTAGTGGGCCCACAGGTTTTCTTCATGCACTAGAAGAATGCTGATGTTAGCAGGGAAAAGTGATGGATGTTTCAAAAAAAAAAAAAGAAAAAGTCACTTCTTTTGGTAAGCCTGCTTTCCTCTGCCGTTTTTTATTGGATAAATATTTCTTTCTTCTAACTTTCTCTTACTTTATCTTTAATAGCATTACAGACATCAATTATATAGAAATGGGCAGCTGAAATGGAAACGTAGTCTTCATTCCCACAACCTGTATTGGTATTTATGGGAACTGACCTGACATTTTTGACAGAATGTGATGTTTATGCTCTCTTATAGAGCCCTCTATTCCCCACACAAACGAACAGCAAAGAGGACAAGTGCAATCCCCACCAGGCTAACTGCAGTTTGAAGGTTAAACAGAGGTTGTATCGGCAGATGCATTATATATATAGTTTTCCACAAAATATGGCTTTTAGAATTATAGAGAAGGCCGATTGTGTTTAAATTATATTTCAGTGGGATCTGGTATAGGAAAAACAGTACCATCATTTGGAACTAAGGCATACAGTAAGACACAATAGAAGTACAAACATTTAATAAAAATAAAGCAAAAAACCATTACCAGATTCCAAAAAACAAAATGTATTCTGACTCGAAAAAACTTAATTGTTTGTGTTTAGCCAATTTGCTCGATTTAGGTGCCATGAATCCATCCCACAGTAAGATGAAAATGTCAATTATTTTGCAGTTGAAAGCATAATAGCTTTTTTTTTTTTTAAAAAAAAATTGGTTGTTGGGCTTCTGGTTTCATTAACAACACCCCAGTTAAGAAAAAAAAAAAAGTTCAGAAAATCTAACCTCAAAGGAAATGTGATAAAATTGGTATCAGGTATAGCGATCATTGATATTGGATGTAAAATGGTACCTGCATTTAGCAATTTGCCAACAAGCTTGGAAGCCCCAAATACCAGGGCATTATATTTGCAAAATCTTACTTAAGCAAAATAGATGAGGCCCCATCAACACACACTTCTAATAATTTATCGGGTGCCCATTGTATTGATGCAGTGCCAAATTAGTTGGATTGCCAGAGAAGCAAATTACAGACAATTGGCTCATTTATAAGTTATGATAATTCTTGACAATCAGAGAGTTAAGGTTTTCTCACAGCACTACAGTCGCCTAGCCTATGGCGCTTCTTACATTCTCCTCCTATTTTCCTTGCTCTGTTCAGTTGTGCGCTTATAACTTTCTTACTATTGATTTTTTGAGGCATGTAATAGGAGCTGAAGAATTCATCATAAACAAAAATATACATGTTCTTTCCTGAACAGAACAATTTATAATTTCTATTGATTGTGAATGCCGGAAATGATAGGAGTAATGCACCAAGATGTATGTAGGTTAACCACCTCCCAAGCATTGTAAGTCTTTGGAGACTGCTGAAGGCCCGGGGCTCCATGTGCCCTTCTGTGCTACCTTGGCAGCCCTTGTGATTATGGTCTTTTTTATAAATATGAATCCTGTGAATTTATTTTCAAGCTTTTGACCCAGATATTTCTGTAAGGATAGAGCTAGAGTAAACCTGGTACCTGGTAATCAACTGAATGATCTGACTGGGAGTAACTGTAACTTGAAGTGTAAAGTAGATCAATAATGCAAAACATGTTCAGGATGGAAAAGAGCATGCATACAATGCAATATAATACAAAAGAGATTATGAAAGCTGCACAAACATGGACTTTTCACAGCAATGAATCTATGGCTCGATAAGTGTGTGGTGCTCACCTCAGAAGGAGCCGCTGTTTCCTTGGGGTTCCCTGTTCCCAGCACCCACAACTCTGAAAACAGCATCACACTCCCTGACCCACCTGTGGCTTTAAATGGATTTGATAAACAGGCAAAAGCCCTGCAGGGAAGAAACAAGTGGAGTAACCAACAACAACAAAACAACTCAATACTGCATCTAAAGCAGAACACACTTGTAACATGAGAGACCATATACAAATCTATTGGAAGGAGTAGCAAACTTGTTGATCTGAACGAGAGTTAAAGAAACACTATCTAAACCACTGGTCAGTGGGTCTAGGTGGAGTTAGCCTGCGCTGGGGCCCTGGATATCCCTTGGAGCATTCAATCTCTTACACAAAGGTTTTTATAGTCTGATGGGAAAAAAGTAAAGTGTGCAAGGCAGACTCTCTCCCACATACAAAAATTAATCCATATGCATCTTCATGAGGCCCAGCAAGGGGTCATGCTGCATGCCCAGGGTTTCCCCCTTAATACAGTGTTGGATGAAACTTCAGCCTTTCCCCCCCCTAGAGTCCTTCGCAGTAGCACTGCAAAGCTCCCAACAGTCCCTGATTTTGAGGGTCTGTCCCTGATTTGGAACATTGTCCCTCTGTCCACCTCATTTGTCCCTCATTTTGGTCTGATCTACTGTATTTAGTTGTACATAAAATGCACCATTTAGCTTTCAAAAAGCATTTCCCAGTGCTAAAACGTTCATCCAATTTCTGAATTGTTGCCAGTATAAAGGAATATTATTTGTAAAAAAAAAATACAATTTTTTTTATATACTTCTCCTTTAAGGGGGTGTGGTAGTGGGGTGTTTCCTATGCCTACATACTTGTTCCCAACTCCCAAAAGCTGGGGGGTATGGCACTGCACAGCACCTTTAGTGTCTCTGGCAGGCACAATGCAGCGACGCAGCCTCTGACGAGCACAGCAGCTTTACACAGAGCTCCCCACACTTTCAGGCAATGACGGTGGCTCCTCAGTCCTCACACCAGTCAGCACACAGCAGGTTTGGGCAAAACAGGTCTCAGTACTCACTGTTTACCCTCCAGTCCTGTAACAGCACAGTAGTAGACAGGCCAGGAAGCTGGTATCCCTGCAGCAGCTCAGACCACACAGGCAGGTGAGCAGCATAGAGCCCTACACCTGGGTTTACTGACCTTTTCTCCAGCAGCAGACAGCCAGAGATCCTCTTCTGATTTTCTCTTCAGTCTGTGCTTTGTGCCTGCTGCCTCTGTATCCCCACATGTCCTTTTTTTTCCTCACGCGGGGTCTCCTATTTCTTCTTGCTTTGACACCTCTCCCTAAGCACCCTTGGTATTTTAGTTCCTCCTTTACAGCTCTTCACAGGGCTGTGTCACATTGTGAAGACTACATCTCCCATCAGCCCTAGGTCCTCCCAGCAGGCATTTTTCATTCCCAGGAGGAACAGCAATCTATATCCTCTTCCTCTGTGGTCCATGTGAGTCAGTGTAAGCTAACAGTCTAGACCAGTGGTCCTCAACCCCTGGTCCTCAGGGCCCACTAACAGGCCAGGTTTGCAAGATAACTAAAATACATCCCAGGTGATATCATTTGATGCTCAGTGATTGCAGTACTCTAGTCTGCATCTCCCTAAGGTAATACTTAAAATCTGGCCTGTTAGTGGGCCCTGAGGACCGGAGTTGAGGACCACTGGTCTAGACTGTACACCTCAGGATCCACGGCTTCTTTTTGGAGTCTTGGAAATGAATGTGGAAATTCAGGAACCCCTGGTGGCAGAGATGTTTATAGATCACGAGTTTAGACTAGCATTCTGTCCTCAGGTTGAAGGTCTAATGCTTCCAAAGTCTGATGCGCGAGTGAGTAATGGGTCCATTTACTTAGTTTCTCACAAGCTAAACTCACAGCTGAAGTATCTGTAACGCTCCTGCGTTTTATGTATAATGTGGATTTACAGCTGCAGAAATATTCCACTTCAGTAGTCATGTAGAGAAACGCTGAGACACCAATCCCAACTCCCAAGACTCATCATGTGTGGATAGTCTCAATTCAGCAAGTAAATACACACACTCAATAAGATGTTCCTAGAGTGACTTATATGTATAGTAATATAGTGATGATAGGCTGAAGAGACAGGTTGGGTAAAGATGGTAGATGACAGACACTTGAAAGGAATGTTCTTGAAAGTAAGATAGTAGCAGATGGGATGCAGATAGGTTTAGCAATCATGTATGGTAGCAGATGATAGAGTAGCAGGTGAACATACAGGATAGACCAACCCAGTGCAAGAGCAGATGGTATTAGGCTCAAGAGCTAGCAATCTTAGTTAATGCAGATGTAGTAATAGTCCTTAGTATGCAGAGCTAGATAGTGTAAGCTTTAGTATGAAGGTTATAGAGGTTTCCCCTGTGGGGTACTTATCACTAGTAGCAATGTAGTAGAGGAGAGGTTCGGCAAGAGCGGATGATCCGGTAGCGGGATACAGGGATCAGCAGCGTGGTTCCGATAGCGAGGTATGCTTGCAAGCATGAGAGCTTCAAGGCAGATTATGCGGCGTTGAACGAGCATGTGAGTGAGACCGCCGGAGGTTGAAATAGCCGCTCCAGCGGCGCTCAGTGATGACAGCATCGGTCTTAAAGGTGTATGCGCACCTTACCAAAAGAGAATGGTGGGGCGCATACACTTAGGAAAAGTGGAATTAGGGTACCAAAGGTACCAGAACATTACAGTACCCCCCCCTTAAGGCCGGCTCCTGAAGGCCTCTGGAGCTGGTTTGTCTGGGTACTTCGCATGAAAGTTGCGGATTAATCTAGGGGCATGTATGTCAGAGGTGTTTAGCCAGGTGTCGTCTTGGGGCCCATAGTTCTTCCATCGAACTAAGTATTGAAGTTTTCTTCTGTGGATACGAGAATCCAGAATCTCTTTTATCTCATATTCTTCTCCACCTTCAACTTGTACAGGAGGAGGAAGTGGGATAGTAGGCCTTATTCCTTGGTCAGGAACATGGGGCTTCAGTAGCGACACATGGAAAATGGGATGTATTTTGAGGTCTATTGGCAATGTAAGCTGTACTGCAGCTTTTCCAATAAGTTTCTTGATTGGGAAAGGTCCCAAGAAGAGAGGTCCAAGCTTTTTGCTAGGGATTTTCAGTCTTAAATTTTTTGTTGAGAGCCAAACGAGGTCCCCAATAGCATACTGAGGAGAAGGTCTTCTGCGAAGATCATAGTACTTCTTTTGTTGACTATGAGCGTGTGCAATGGTAGTATTAAGCAAACCCAGAGAGTCCTTTATTTGGGTAAGATAGTCTGAGGCTACTGGGTTATTTGAAGGAAGGATGCGTGGTGGAAGAATAGAGGGATGAAACCCATAGTTCAAGTAGAACGGACTCTGCTTGGTCGTACTGTGGGTTGTGTTGTTGTAGGCAAATTCTGCCAGAGGGAGAAGATCCACCCAATCATCCTGTTGGTAAGAAGTGTAACAACGTAAATATTGCTCGATGCATTGGTTGACTCTTTCAGTCTGTCCGTTGGTCTGCGGATGGTAAGGAGAAGTGAGCTTCCGCTCGATCCGTAGTATGTGACATAGTTCTTGCCAGAACTTGGAAATAAATTGTGATCCACGGTCAGACAGAAGAGTTTTTGGGATACCATGTAACTTAAAGACATGTTTCATCAGGAGTTCTGCCGTTTGTTTGGACGAAGGTAGTCTGCGAATAGCAATGAAATGTGCCATCTTTGTCAGATGATCCACTGACACCAAGATGGTATTAAATCCTTTGGAAGGAGGTAGTTCTACTATAAAGTCCAAGGACACAACTTCCCATGGAGTTTGGGGTATTGGTAGACTGCATAGTAGACCGGATGGTCTCGTAGTGTCAATTTTGGACCTGGCACAGACATTGCATGAAGAGACAAATTTTTGTATAGATGTTTTCATGTCAGGCCACCAGAATTGTCTGGTAATCAGATTAAGAGTCTTTGTCATACCCATATGTCCTGCCATAGGCACATCATGCGATAATTCTAAGATCTTGGTGCGCATGGTAGGTGGTATGTAAAGTTTGTCGTTGTAGTAGAGGAAGCCTTCTGCATCGGTATTTAGTTGTGGTGGGGGTGAATCCAAACTTATACCATGCAAAACCTCTTCCTTCAAAGAACGGACAACTCCAATAATACGCTTGTGGGGTATTATAGGAACGGAAGGGATTTCGAAGTAGTTTTCTTCAGTTAGTCGTGATAGTGCATCCGCCTTTTTGTTCTTATCTGCAGGTGTGTAGGTCACTAGGAAGTTAAACCTTAGAAAGAATAGTGACCATCGTACCTGTCGGTGAGAGAGAGTTTTGTTAGTCTGAAGATATTGAAGATTTTTATGGTCTGTGTATATAAGTATTGGTAATCGGGTGCCTTCGAGTAGATGTCGCCAATTCTCCAGAGCCAATTTTATAGCAAGCAGTTCCTTTTCACCCACGGGGTAATTTACCTCTGGACTGCTTAAGGATTTAGAAAAGAAGGCGACTGGATGGAGTGGTGAAGTGTTAGTTGGTCGTTGGGAGAGTATTGCTCCTACTGCCATGTTTGACGCATCTACTTCCAGAATGTATTGGAGGAATGGGTCTGGATGGCGTAGTATGGGAGCAGAAGTAAACCTTGTCTTTAACAGGTGAAAAGCTTTATTTGCTTCATCTGACCATTTGAATGGTCTCTTAATGCTAGTGAGCTGTGTGAGGGGTCTCACAATGGCAGAGAAGTTCCTGATGAATTTCCTGTAGAAATTAGAAAATCCAAGGAATCGCTGTAGCGCCTTGCGGGTGGTTGGTGTAGGCCAATCCTGAATGCAGGATATCTTACTCATGTCCATCTTGATTCCTGTTTTGGATATGATGTAGCCTAGAAACAGTACCTCTTCTTTATGAAACAAGCATTTTTTTCAGTTTCACGTATAGGTTGTGTGCAAGCAATCTCGATAATACTAGTCTTACATGTCTTATGTGTTCAGACAAGGATCGTGAATATATAAGTATATCGTCCAGATATACCACAACACAGACATCTAGTAAGTCTCTGAAAATATCGTTTATAAATCATTGAAAGGCTGCAGGGGCGTTGCATAGCCCGAATGGCATTACAAGATATTCGAACAATCCGTATCTGGTTCTGAATGCAGTCTTCCACTCGTGTCCATCACGGATTTGAATGAGATTGTATGCCCCTTTCAGGTCCAATTTTGAAAAATAGGTAGCTCCACGCACCTGCTCAATGAGCTCAAGGATAAGCGGTAGAGGATAGCGATCTTTTATTGTAATAGCATTCAATTGCCTATAGTCGATGATAGGCCTGAGACTTGAGTCCTTATTGCGGACAAAAAAGAGTCCTGCTGCTGTGGAAGAAGTGGAAGGTCTAATAAAACCTTTTTTCAAATTCTCATCCAAATATTCTTTGAGATGGGAAAGTTCATCCTGTGAAAGAGGATAAACATGACCGAACGGCAATTTGCTATTTGGGAGTAGATCAATACTACAATCATAGTCTCGATGGGGAGGTAGTGCTTGAGCATTTTTCTCAAGAAAAACCTCAGAGAGATCCTGATAACATAGTGGTGCAATCTCATCTGTCACCACAGACAGGATCTTCCCGGAAGACGGGAGGTTACACGTACCCTCGCAAAAGCAAGAGAGGAAGGCCAGGGTCCGTTCCTTCCAATCTATGGTTGGTTGATGTGTGTGTAACCAGGGAAGTCCCAAAACAATGGGAAAGTGGGGTGAAGGTATTAGATCAAAGGTAGTGGTCTCCATATGAGACCCGTTAGTAGTGACTAGGAGTGCCTGTGTCTGATCAGTGATCGGACCAGAGGATAAAGGAACACCGTTAATAAGACTCACTGAGACAGGTTTAGGTTTAGAAATAATAGGGACTTTATTTAAAGCAGCAAAACGTATGTCAATATAATTTCCACAAGATCCTGTGTCAATCATGGCCTTAGTAGTAATCCTGTTCTGGTCCCACTGTAATGTTAAGCAAACAAAAAGGTAAGGGTTAGTAATTGAAGTTGTCAATCCCCCTAGGAGGACATGTGAACACTCACCCTTCTTTTTGTAGACTAGGGGACAGACGTTTATCTTGTGATCCGGGGATGCACAGTACAAGCAGAGATTACCAGATCGTCTTCTGGCTCTTTCCATAGTTGATAGAGGTGGGCGTATGGTTCCTACCTCCATAGGAGTGGGGTCATCGGCCGAAATCCGAGAAGAACTGGATAATGGCATTCCCATTTTTTCAGCCTTTCTTTCTCGTAGTCTTCTATCTATGGTGATACTGAGTTGTATCAATGCATCCAGGGTTTTTGGCAGATCCGCTCGGGCGAGCTCGTCTTTAACGGCCTCTGATAGGCCAAGCCTAAATTGAGTTTTCAGAGATGCACCATTCCATTCTGAATCAAGGGTCCATCTCTTGAATTCTGTGACAAAGTCTTCCACAGGTCTCCTACCTTGTTTCAAGGACCTTAATTGAAGATCGGCAGTACTCTGCCTATTGGGATCATCATATAGGCTAGTAAGTTCTGCTAGAAATAAGGCATAGGATTTGAGAAGCTGATCGTTTTTCTCAAAAAGAGAGTCTGCCCAGGCCCGAGGATCGCCTGTTAGGTAAGAAATAATAGTACAAACCTTAATGTGATCAGTAAGGTAGGTACGGGGTTTTAGCAAGAAAAGTAACTCACATGCGTTTTTAAATTCGCGAAATTTTTTGCGATCGCCTGTAAATACCAAAGGAGGATTTATTTTGGGTTCAGGGGACTGAGCAGTGGTAAGTTGTGTCAGTCTGGTTACCTGCTGCGTCAGAGCCTGATTTTCTTCTCTTAATTCAGCAAGTGCGTGTATTAACGCAGTTACTTGCTGTTTTAATTGTGTCACCTGAGTGGTTATTTCTGCTGAATCCATTTGAGGTTCGTTCAATCTGTAACGCTCCTGCGTTTTATGTATAATGTGGATTTACAGCTGCAGAAATATTCCACTTCAGTAGTCATGTAGAGAAACGCTGAGACACCAATCCCAACTCCCAAGACTCATCATGTGTGGATAGTCTCAATTCAGCAAGTAGATACACACACTCAATAAGATGTTCCTAGAGTGACTTATATGTATAGTAATATAGTGATGATAGGCTGAAGAGACAGGTTGGGTAGAGATGGTAGATGACAGACACTTGAAAGGAATGTTCTTGAAAGTAAGATAGTAGCAGATGGGATGCAGATAGGTTTAGCAATCATGTATGGTGGCAGATGATAGAGTAGCAGGTGAACATACAGGATAGACCAACCCAGTGCAAGAGCAGATGGTATTAGGCTCAAGAGCTAGCAATCTTAGTTAATGCAGATGTAGTAATAGTCCTTAGTATGCAGAGCTAGATAGTGTAAGCTTTAGTATGAAGGTTATAGAGGTTTCCCCTGTGGGGTACTTATCACTAGTAGCAATGTAGTAGAGGAGAGGTTCGGCAAGAGCGGATGATCCGGTAGCGGGATACAGGGATCAGCAGCGTGGTTCCGATAGCGAGGTATGCTTGCAAGCATGAGAGCTTCAAGGCAGATTATGCGGCGTTGTGAGTGAGACCGCCGGAGGTTGAAATAGCCGCTCCAGCGGCGCTCAGTGATGACAGCATCGGTCTTAAATGTGTATGCGCACCTTACCAAAAGAGAATGGTGGGGCGCATACACTTAGGAAAAGTGGAATTAGGGTACCAAAGGTACCAGAACATTACAGTATCAGGGTGAGATTGAACCTTTTACTTGCTCCATTGCCTTGCGGGTGGTACAAGTAATGTGTGATTTTTAAAGCTTAACTCACTAAGAGTGGCACCATTTTTGGAAGAACTGACTTTGAAAACAAAATGCCTGGTTTAAATCTATCTTCTGCAGGCAGGAAGGAAGGCAGAAGTGTTTCCTTACCTTTTGGGTGGTGGTCTTGGTGATCTGGTCGTGGGTCGGTACTGCAACCCTTACATTTTGGTAAAGTGGTTCACTATGACTGGAACATGACGGTATCTGTCTTCTAAATGCTGAATATAAAAAATTACAATAGTACCTCCAGAGGGGCAGGCGTGGGAACTTTGGGTCTCAGCACCTTTTGACAATGAAGAGACAACACAGTGTCTTGTTCAAAGAACTGGAACAGAATCATACCCATGATTCTCCCTTTTGATCCAGGTGAATGTTTTATGGATGTTTTTTGGACACTCCAGTGTCCTTCTTCCTTGTAGATTTTCTGTGCCACAGAAAGGGCCCTGGCCCTTGAGAGTATGACCTGCCAGGTCACTGACAAGACATGCAGGAACATTATTCTGTCAGTTTTGTCAGTTTCTGGAAGGCCACTTCCCATTAAGCCATCTGATTGGGCTGCTTGCATACTGGTTGCAACAGTGGAGAGCCTCACACCTGGCTGCAGATCACTTGACCAGCTAGTTCTGCTTCATCAGCCGTGGCCTCTCTGAGCTGTTGAAGGGGGATGGGAACTAAGCAGTGTATCCTTCCTGGGCATGTCCTGGAACTCAAGCAGTTGGACAAAGGTGTTAAAGTAGCCCATGTCTGCAAGTGAGCATAGGTACATGTACACTCCACTACACACTCAATTTACATCTTTTTATATACTGTAACACGGGGCCATTAGCTCAAGTGGTAGATGCGTTTTTCAAAGCATTCACATCAGTCAGCATTTTGGTTTTAGGGCATGGCAGCCCATTTTTTTTAAAAGGCATAAAGAAAGTCCATAACATATAGGGTTTGCCTCACAGAGGTTCTTCTCCAGTAAATATATGATAAACAGAAAATGCTAGCCCACCTGGCTCCTAAGCTCTCACTCAGCTTTTCATTTGCATTACCTCTGCTCTGTATGCTGGTCCCCAGACCATAAATTCTTCTAAGCTGACAGCTTCACTCTGGCTTTAGTCCTCAGGCTGTCACCTGTCTCTTGCATACACACATGTGCCCAGACTGCCACATGTAGCCTCTGACTCCTAGAGACCACCTGTCTCTCTTGGGTGGAGCCGTCTCCAACTGGGAGCTCTGAGGTCTTCCTAAACCTTCATTATAAGGGCTGTGTGCACCTGAGCACACACCCTGCTGGTCATCCACAAAATGTGGACACATTGTTGGAGATTTCATCCCACCCAAGACACTATGGAATCTCAAAACTACAGAACCTAGAGAAAGCTGCAAAAGCAGTTTTCTCAACTGCACATTTACGCTCCTGCACAGAGCTAATGTGCACACTCGGTGTCCTTTAAATCAGTGGTCCTCAACCCTGGCCTACAGGGCCCACTAACAGGCCAGGTTTGCAAGATAACTGAAATACTTCCCAGGTGATATCATTTGCTGCTCAGTGATTGCAGTACTCTAGTCTGCATCTCCCCAACGTAATACTTAAAATCTGGCCTGTTAATGGGCCCTGAGGACCGGAGTTGAGGACCACTGCTTTAAATGACCATTTTCACTGTGACAGAGTCTCAACCTGTCACAATATCTATTTATAGACATACACACTATACACACTACTCATGTAAGTCTACTCAGCGCTTCTCACTACATGCGATACAAGATCACACTGATTATACTACACATGTAAGAAAGGGAGGCCCAGAGTAAAGGAAAAAGAAAAGACATGAATGGAGGGCCGGCATGACAGGGCCTGAGGTACGGATCCCAGTTGTTCTAATAGAGGTATCTGCGGCTGGATGTCTCCGAGTCGGAGGTGTTGTGGCTGGAGGCCTGTTTTAGGTAGGTCGCAGGTATTTCTTCTTGTGAGTGATGCCTACGAGGACCTTGAGGCTCCACTTCTACTGTATTTACATTGTATTCACGTTGTTATGTTTTCTATGTTATTTATTGGTTTGGTTAATAAAAGGCTGCTTTGGCCATTAACTCCAGCTGGTTGTCCGTGTGATTATTATAGGGTTGGAGGGTGTGGTATAGGCCAAAGCGGAAGGTAACGAGACATCTTTAGTACCCTAGAATTGCTTTTATAAACACATGTACACTGTGACATACTACTTGTGCAATATGCTGCTCATGTTATATACTGTATGTATGTATGTATACACTCCTCAGGGCTGATGTGAGGGAGGTGGGGGGTCAGATGTGAGTAAAATCTGTTTTGACTAAATATTTCATTTTTAAAGGTTTTAAATATTTTCTTGTCTTGAAACGACACAAACCTGACCAGACACCTCATAGGTAGTTGGGAAGGATAGTCTGTGTGATAATGCTTTTATTCGTTTACATATAAAATATTTCTAAAATCAGTAATATAGAACATATGCAGTAAGAGCACTAGAGCTGAATGATAACATCTTTGGTGAATTAAAAACATAACTTTATCAAATAATGTGCAAATGTTTAGAGCATTGACAGGAATGTCTCTCCACAGGGATCACAGCAATGTCTGTGTATAGCATTTGTTTGACTGCCTGAAGCTGAAACCTAAGTTCATTAAAAGATATACCAATTTAGTGCCTAACACAAGTACGACAGTCCTAATACTGTATGATATCTTTATCTGGTACATGACGATGAACTGTTTGGCACAGTAATCTTGACATACTTAGCTCTCTTCAGGCAGCAGCCTGGACGGCTGTATTGGTGCTGGAGGCCTGAGACTGCTGGAGGAACTTTGTCATTCCCCGGATATACTGCAGCTTCACAGCATCCTGCTGGACCAGACTATACCACTACACACCATCCCATTGGATTAGGACTTACACTTGTGCTCTCTTTACTGGCCATGCATATTTGGCAGGCCTAAAAAAGAGCCATACTATGCCCAACCTCATAGTTGCTAACAGTGGCGGCTGGTGCATATGGGGCACAGGGGCGCCACCCCCCCATCCATGCGTCCGGCCCCCTAATCTATATGCAGGGCGACGGACGCATGGACTTTAATGGGGCTTTTTTTTTTTAAGCCATGTGATTAGAGCTTCACTATTGTCAGACGGATCCTCCTCCTGGCCAATCAGGAAGCAGGTTCTGAGACCCGTTTCTCGATTGGCTGAAAGGAGAAGCCATGGAGGAGGAGGGAGGAGGAGACGCAGAAGAAGCCGTCGCCACCGCCTGCTGCAGGAGGGTGAGTGAGTCGGGGGGGATCCTGTACTGTACTCCCATGTCATGCTATGCTGTGGGTCCTGTACTATAATGCCGTGTGTACTGTGCGGCCTGGTGTGGTTCAGGGGGGGTTCGGTCTGTCTGCCGCTCACCTCCATGGAGCACCAGCTGCCACTGGTTGCCAACAGTTCTGATTTTTCCAGGACATTCACGGAATTCAAACCCATGTTCTGGTCTAAGCATATAAAAAAAAAAAATGCAGAGGGCACACCAGCCTAGCGCATTACCTTTAAAACAATTTATTTAATAAAATCGTATGTACATTATACTCACAAAAGTGAATAAAAAACAGGCACAAAATAGAACAATAAGTCCACTGGAAATGTCCACTGGGAATAGTTCACTGGTACAGACCGTGGTTAGATGTAGACCTCTAAATACAGCTTACGCATTTTGGGAGTGTCTCCCCTTCCTCAGAGCCTGGTCTAAGCATGTCCTGGGCAGAATCCTAGAAAATAGGCTATGTCCTGAACAGCGGAGTCTGACACAGCAAATCACAGCAAAATATGTGGTGCCACCGGGGAAACACAGAGGTCAATAATAGAGCTGCACAATTCTGGATAAAATGAGAATCACAATGTTTTTGCTTAGAATAAAGATCACCATTCTCTCACGAGCAGGGCCGTTTGAAGGAATTTGGGGGCCCCAAGCAAAATGGACATGGAGGCCCCCCCGACGCCCCGCACACACGCAAAGCCTTTTTTTTTTTATCAGCTAAAAGGTATAATATATATATATTTCCATGGTGTCCTGTGTGCGGGGGCGTGTCGGCGTCGCATACTGACGATCCCTGGCGGTTTCTGTTTGATTGTGAGTAGTTCTTGTAACATATGGCCTCTATGTGAAATCCAGCTCAACTCAATGGTCTCTCCTGTGAGGAATAATGTGTACATACATTTGCATTATCCCACACAATTTTAATAAAAATATATGAAAAATATATGATTCATATATTTTTGTTAAAATTGTGTGGGATAATGCAAATGCACACATTATTCCTCAGAGGAGAGACCATTGAGTTGAGCTGGATTTCACATAAAGGCCATATGTTACAAGAATTACTCACAAATCAAACAGAAACAGGGAACTCCTTTGCAAATTGCAAGTCATCAGCAACTAATCCAGCTCCACTCAATGGTCTCTCCTGTGAGGAATGATGTGTACATACATTTGCATTATCCCACACAATTTTAATAAAAATATATGAATCATATATTTTTATTAAAATTGTGTGGGATAATGCAAATGTATGTACACATCATTCCTCACAGGAGAGACCATTGAGAGGAGCTGGATTTCAGGCCACAAGAACTACTCACAATGAAACCGCTGCCATGGATGGATGGATGAAGGCTTGTTGAAGAAGACAATCGCCGGAATCCACTGACTGAAGTTCTGTACTGGATCGTCGTACCCGATGGAGGCAGGGCACGTCGACGTCACGTCAGTATGCGACGCCGACACGCCCCCGCACACAGGACACCATCAGCAATGGAAATCCAGCGCTAGCCTGGGCCCCTCCTCCTCTCACTAAAGCAGCAACGGCCGCCGGGCCCCTCCCCACCTCACACAGAAGCAGCGCCGCCGCCGGGCCCCTCCCCAGCTCCCCTCCTCTCACTGAATCAGCGCCGGGCCCCTCCCCTCCATCCACTACTATAGCCCCCCCTTCCTGGCTTCCCGGTCGGGCCCTCGGACCACGTCCAAAGTGCCCGACCGCTCAGTCCGCCCCTGTACATTTTATATCCGGGAGAAATGGATACAAAGTAAGTGACTGACCAGTCGTTGTCTTGGGGCCCCAGGCCAGCTCGGGGCCCCAAGCAATTGCTTGGTTTGCCTGCCTTGTTCCGACGGGCCTGCTCACGAGTCTCGGTGTAACATCATCTTTTACATTATGCATGAAATTGGGCTAACTTTACTGTTTAATGAAATTGGGCTAACTTTACTGTTTAATTTTTTTAAAAGTATATTTTTTCTAAAAAAAAAAACTGTGTTTGAAAGACTTTTGTGCAAATACAGTGCAATATGAAAGATTGCAATGATTGCCATTTTATTCTCTAGGGTCTCTGTTAAAAAAAAAAAAAATATATATATATATATATATATATATATATATATATATATATATATATATATATAATGTTTGGGGGTTCTAAGTAATTTTCTACCAAAAAATACTGAGTTTAACTTGTAAGCAACAAGTGTCAGAAAAAGGCTTATTCTTTAAGGCTCCATTCCCACCTGAGCATATTGTTTTCAGATGTTTTTTTGGGCGTTTTTCAGGCGTTTTTTTTTAGCGTTATTTAGGCATTTTTTCAGGCATTTTTTGCAGGTGTTTGGAGGAAGGAATTGACATCTAACAAAAACGCTTGTAATCATGGAGTTCATGTTTTTGAGCATCAGGACTTTTGCTTCAGGCGACAAAACGCTCATATGTGAACAGGGTCTATTGAAATGAATGGGATTTTGCTTGTTGGGCGTTTTGAGACTTCATAGATGAGCATTTTATGAGCTGAAAAACGCTCAGGTGTGAACAGGGCCTATAAGTAGTGATGTCGCGAACATAAAATTCGCTGTTCGCGAACGGCGAACGCGAACATCGGCGAATGTTCGCGAACCGGCGAACATTGCGAACCGCCATAGACTTTAATAGGCAGGCGAATTTTAAAACCCACAGGGACTCTTTCTGGCCACAATAGTAATGGAAAAGTTGTTTCAAGGGGACAAACACCTGGACTGTGGCATGCCGGAGAGGGATCACACAAAAAAAAGTTCTTAAAAATTGTAATTTTTTGATAGAGAGCCAATTATTGGAAAAATTAAAAAAAAATAAAGATTTAGCATCTGGGGGGTCTAAAAAGTGTACCTGTGAAGTTTCAGCTCTGTAGCATGTCCGGAACCGGAAAAATTACGAATTAGGGTTAGGGCTAGGGTTAGGGTTAGGGTTAGGGTTAGGGTTATTTTTATGGCTAGGCTTAGAGGGTTAGGGTTAAGGTTAGAGGGTTAGGGTTATGGTTAGAGGGTTAGGGTTAGGTTTAGTGTTAGGGGCTAGGGTTAGGGTTACGGTGAGATACTTAGGGTTAGAGTTAGTAGCCCTACCCCTACCCCTCTAACTCTAAGCCTAAGCACTAAAAATAACCCTAACCTTAGCCCTGACCCTAACCCTAGCCCTAACCCTAACCCTAACCCTAGCCCTAACCCTGATTTTATTTTATTTTTCTGGTTCTGGACATGCTACAGAGCTGAAACTTCACAGGTACACTTTTTAGACCCCCCAGACAATAAATCCAAAGAATTTCTTTTTTTTTTAAGTTTTTTTTTTTTTTTTTTAAGTTTTCCAATAATTGGCTCTCTATCAAAAATGACAATTTTTAAGAACCTTTTTTTGTGTGATTTGGTGTCTAGGGGGTCTAAAAAGTGTACTTGTGAAGTTTCAGCTCTGTAGCATGTCCAGAACCAGAAAAAAAGATAATTTTTCAGTAGAGCAGGGATGATGGGAACCCCTTTTACACCTATATGATCTTTTTTTTCCTGGTTCTGGACATGCTGCAGAGCTGAAACTTCACAGGTACACTTTTTAGACCCCCCAGACAATAAATCCAAAGAATTTTTTTTTTTTTTTTTTTTTTTTTTAAGTTTTCCAATAATTGGCTCTCTATCAAAAATGACAATTTTTAAGAACCTTTTTTGTGTGATTTAGTGTCTAGGGGGTCTAAAAAGTGTACCTGTGAAGTTTCAGCTCTGTAGCATGTCCAGAACCAGAAAAAAAAGATAATTTTTCAGCAGAGCAGGGATTGTGGGAACCCCTTTTACACCTATATGATCTTTTTTTTCTGGTTCTGGACATGCTACACATGCTATATATATATACAGCCCTCAAATTTTCCACTCGCCTGCTCGCATTTTGCGAGTGGAAAATAATGTAGGGCGAGCTCCAGTCAGGGGAAGAGAGGAGAGGAAAGCCGCCGAAGGATTGGATAATGTCGGAGCGGCGGATCATCCCGCTGTAACAGCTTTAATTGTAATTGCCGGGCACTCGCTAACATACACAGTCCCGCCTCCTAGCCCGGCTTCTTTGATAGACAGAACACCTGGCCAACCAGGACGTGTGACGTCTATCAAAGAAGCCGGGCTAGGAGGTGGGACTGTGTATGTCACCGAGCGCCCGGCAATTACAAGCTGTTACAGCGGGATGATCCGCCGCTCCGACATTATCCGACCAGCAGTACTGATGGAAGGGGTCAAGCCGATCATCTCAAGGCCAGAGCCGGTACAAGGGGTGGGTGGGAGGGAGGACAACTGCCCTGGGCGTCTGTGTCATGGGAGGTGGAGGGGGCGCTGCAAGGAGTGTTTCTGTGACTATACTGTAAGTTGACAAGAGAGAGCGGGATGTGCTCTCTCTCTCTTCTCACTGGGCTTCCCACTCCTGTCAATAGCGGTCGTCATACAGAGTTTGTTATCCCCTCTCCTCCGAGTCAAAGCAAGCAATGTGGAAAGGGGGCAGGTAACAAACTCTGTATAGTCCCGATCTGACATCCAGTGTCATTCCTGAGCCGCAATCTTCTTCCCCTTCTGCTTCTGCAGCCGCATCTCTCCCGCCAGCTGTCCATGCAAAGCTATAGGAATCGGCTTCTCTTAGGCTCCTTCTCTGCTCTGACATATGAAGAGGAGAAGGAGCCTCAGAAGAGGAGAATGACAGATCGATGTGCTGCGCTGTATCTGACGTCTGCATGCTGGAGGAAAGGGAGAATTGCACTGGGGCACAAATCTTATCCTGTCACCTCCGAAATTCCCATCTCAGCACAATCCCCCCCTCCTAGCACAACCCCCCCATCTCAGCACAGTCCCCCCCCTCCTAGCACAACACCCCCATCTCAGCACAGTTCCCCCCCCCCTCCCATATTGATCCCACCTAGAAGTAATCATCTTCTCCCCACCCCTCCTGCTACAAATTCTCTTATTACCCCCCCCCCCAAGGACAATCCGCCAAAGAGTATTTGTACTAGGAGGGGTGGGGAGAAGATGGTTACTTCTAGGTGGGATCGATATGGGGGGGAGGGGGGTTGTGCTGGGATGGGGAATTTGAGAGATGACAATATAAGATTTCTTCTAGCAGGGGAATTGGGGGGGAGGGTGCTAGGAGGAGTGATTCATGCTGGGGGGGGGGTGGTGGGTGAGGATTTGTGCCAGGAGTGGGGATTTGGGGGTCATCCTTGAATAGATTATTAGAATGGGGTGGGGGATGGATTTGTGCCAGAACAGGAAGTCTTGGGGCTGTTAAAAATGGGTATTTGGGGGGGGGGGGTTGTGCCAGTAGGAATAATGGTTTTTTTTGTGCTGGGGGGAAAATGATGATGGGGAGAGGATTTGACGGGTAGGATTTGTTCAGGGAGGTGAAATTTGGGGGGGGTACTAGGAGGGTGATTTGGGGTGTTCCAGACCATTGATGGGCACTGATTAGGCTGCACTGATGGGCACTGAAAACGTTGTTATTAATATTTATTTTTGTAACTTCTGCATTAATGCAAAAACATTTAACAGTGTAATTTTATGAGATAATTTATGAGGGTGTGTTTAGGGGCAGAATTAGGGGCAGGGTAGGAGTTGGATGGGGCAACTGGTGGCGAGTAACCCTTAAGGCCTGGCTAGTAGCTCAGGACTTTAAATTTTGAGCCCTGTATATATATATATATATATATATATATATATATATATATCACAGAACAAAAAAAATTACACAAATACCAGCCCTCAAAAGGGCTTTTGGGGACAATAGATATACAGTGGGTACAGAAAGTATTCAGACCCCCTTAAATTTTTCACTCTTTGTTATATTGCAGCCATTTGCTAAAATCATTTAGGTTCATTCTTCTTCCTCATGAATGTACACATAGCACCCCATACTGACAGAAAAACACAGAATTGTTGACATTGTTGCAGATTTATTAAAAAAGAAAAACTGAAATATCACATGGTCCTAAGTATTCAGACCCTTTGCTGTGACACTCATATATTTAACTCAGGTGTTTCCATTTCTTCTGATCATCCTTGAGATGGTTCTACACCTTCATTTGAGTCCAGCTGTGTTTGATTATACTGATTGGACTTGATTAGGAAAGCCACACACCTGTCTATATAAGACCTTCCAGATCACAATGCATGTCAGAGCAAATGAGAATCATGAGGTCAAAGGAACTGCCTGAAGAGCTCAGAGACAGAATTGTGGCAAGGCACAGATCTGGCCAAGGTTACAAAAATATTTCTGCTGCACTTAAGGTTCCTAAGAGTACAGTGGCCTCCATAATCCTCAAATGGAAGACGTTTGGGACGACCAGAACCCTTCCTAGAGCTGGCCGTCCGGCCAAACTGAGCTATCGGGGGAGAAGAGCCTTGGTGAGAGAGGTAAAGAAGAACCCAAAGATCACTGTGGCTGAGCTCCAGAGATGCAGTCAGGAGATGGGAGAAAGTTGTAGAAAGTCAACCATCACTGCAGCCCTCCACCAGTCGGGGCTTTATGGCAGAGTGGCCCGACGGAAGCTTCTCCTCAGTGTAATACACATGAAAGCCCGCATGGAGTTTGCTAAAAAACACCTGAAGGACTCCAAGATGGTGAGAAATAAGATTCTCTGGTCTGATGAGACCAAAATAGAACTTTTTGGCCTTAATTCTAAGCGGTATGTGTGGAGAAAACCAGGCACTGCTCATCACCTGTCCAATACAGTCCCAAAAGTGAAGCATGGTGGTGGCAGCATCATGCTGTGGGGGTGTTTTTCAGCTGCAGGGACAGGACTACTGGTTGCAATCGAGGGAAAGATGAATGCGGCCAAGTACAGGGATATCCTGGACAAAAACCTTCTCCAGAGTGCTCTGGACCTCAGACTGGGCCGAAGGTTTACCTTCCAACAAGACAATGACCCTAAGCACACAGCTAAAATAACGAAGGAGTGGCTTCACAACAACTCTGTGTCTGTTCTTGAATGGCCCAGCCAGAGCCCTGACTTAAACCCAATTGAGCATCTCTGGAGAGACCTAAAAATGGCTGTCCACCAACGTTTACCATCCAACCTGACAGAACTGGAGAGGATCTGCAAGGAGGAATGGCAGAGGATCCCCAAATCCAGGTGTGAAAGACTTGTTGCATCTTTCCCAAAAAGGCTCCTGGCTGTATTAGATCAAAAGGGGGCTTCTACTAAATACTGAGCAAAGGGTCTGAATACTTAGGACCATGTGATATTTCAGTTTTTCTTTTTTAATAAATCTGCAACAATGTCAACAATTCTGTGTTTTTATGTCAGTATGGGGTGCTATGTGTACATTCATGAGGAAGAAGAATGAACCTAAATGATTTTAGCAAATGGCTGCAATATAACAAAGAGTAAAAAATTTAAGGGGGTCTGAATACTTTCCGTACCCACTGTATATATATATATCCAAAAAAAACCTCAAATACCAGTCCTAGGAAGGGCTTTTTGGGGTGCTGTCCTTACAGCAGGAGTGTACCAAGAACACTGGCTAACAAGACCGGGAACTGTCCCCAGCTATAACAGCAGCAGCAGCACCAGCACTTTCCCTGCTCTCAGTAACACAGAAATGATCTAAGATGGATGCTGCCCTTGCTTATTTATAGGAGGTGGGAGGGAGGTATGCTGATTGGCCTGGAATGTGTCTGCTGACTGTGATGTTCAGGGTCAAAGTTTGCCTCAATGATGATGTATAGGAGGCGGACCGAACATCGCATATGTTCGCCCGCAGCGGCGAACGCGAACGTTCGAAGTTCGCTGGGAACCGTTCGCCGGCGAACCGTTCGGTACATCTCTACCTATAAGGTTAAACTGCCCTCACTTACAGACGGAAGTTCATTCCTTTGTTATAAAAGAACAAAATGATACATTGTAAAAGATTGTGTTATAGTTATCTAGCAGCCTTAACAATGTTGATAAACATTTGCAGAGGATCTTTTTTTAACAGCTGTGAGTGAGCAGAGAACAGCTCTGTAAGAATCGAGGACATGACGTTTTAAGATCGCGAGGGGGGTGAATCGATATTTCCGATCTTTAACGATTAATCATGCAGCGCTAGTTAATAATCACAGAGCGAGCCAGATCCTCCCCTACCTCCTCCACTTGCATGAAGTCACGTGGTGCCTTCCTCTCATGTGATTAGTCAATACTAGTGAGAAGGCGTAGCTAGCCAATGGTTTCATTTGGAGAGGTACAACAACTGCTGCTGAACGGTGGACACACACTCAGCTGCTGTCAGGGCGGCTGCAGACCAGAGAGCACCAGGGACAGACATAGGAGGCCACCAGGACGGGGAGAGCGGAGACCCGAGCAGACAGAAGACTGTGGAGGGCCCAAAGCTAGCATAGGACTCAGGTACTATTTTGCCAAGAAGGGAGGGGGAGAGAGGTGCCAGGCAACCAATAGTGTAACACAGTTTAATGAGTAAAAACTCATAGCATAGACAACAAAAACATAGCACAGTTTAATGAGCAAAAACATATGAAAAAATCACTTTTTTGAGTATGTGTCTTTTTTATATTTTTGTGCGTTTTCTTATTTAAGTGGGTTTTTGTATTTGCGGGGGGGGGGGGGGAGCAGCGGTGGGTGGTCTGTATGGGGACTAATGGCTGATGGGGAGTCTTTCTGGTTTTTTTCTTGCATATTTTTTTTTTGGGGGGGGTTGGGGGCTGGGATGGGTGGCCTGTATGGGGACTAATGGCTGATGTGGGGTTTTTTTTGGCTTTTCTGTGGGTGAGCGGCAGTGGGTGGTCTGTATTTCATGGGAATTATTGGCTGCAATGGGCAACTTTTTTTTTCCGGGGGGGGGGGGGGAGCAGCAGTGGGTGGTCTGTATCTCATGGAGATGGCTAATGTATGTAATAGGGGAGTCACTTGTCCCTTGCTTGCCCTCAGGTCTCAGCAAGGCTCAAATGAAGCACAGGAATTCAAGAACCATTGAGAGACTTGTAGAGGAGAACTATATAATTTCTGTATTAGCCAAGTCCTGCAAGCCACAGTTTGCCCATAACAAGGTACGCTACATTACTAAAAGTATTGGGATGCCTGCCTTTTACACACACATGATCTTTATTGGCAACCCAGTCTTAGTCCATAGGGTTCACACCCTTTGCAGCTACTGTATATCAGCTTCAACTCTTCTGAGAAGGGTGTCCACGAAGTTTACTTTAGAAGTGTGTCTATGGGAATGTTTGACCATTCTTCCAGAAGCGCATTTGTGAGGTCAGGTACTGTTGTTGGACAAAAAGGCCTGGCTCGCAGTCTGCGCACTAATTTATCCCAAAGGATTTCTATTGGGTTGAGGTCAGAACTCAGGCCAGTCAAGTTCCTTCACGCCAAACTCACTTATCCATGTCTTTATGGACCTTGGTTTGTACACTGGTGCGCAGTCATGTTGGAACAGGAAGGGGCCATCCCAATCTGTTCCCACAAAGTTGGGAGCATGAAATTGTCCAAATGTCTTGGTATGCTGGCACCTTAGGAGTTCCCTTCACTGGAACTAAGGGGCAAGCCCAACCCCTAAGAAATAACCCCCCACCATAATCCCCCTTCAGCAAATGATTTGGACCAGTGCACAAAGCAAGGTCCATAAAGAAATGGATGAGCGAGTTTGAGGTGGAGGAACCTGACTGGCCTGCACTGGTCCTGACATCAACCCGATAAAACACCTTTGGGATGAATTAGAAGGGAGACTGCGAGCCAGGCCTTCTCTCCAACATCAGTGCCTGACCTCGCAAATGTGCTTCTGGAAGAATGGTCAAACATTTCCATAGACAAACTCCGAAACCTTGTGGAAAGCCTTCCTAGAAGAGTTGAAGCTGTTATAGCTGCAAAAGGTGGGCCAACTCAATATTGAACCCTACAGACTAAAGGCCCGTACACACGTAGCGATCGTCGGCATACAAACGTCAGCGGACGAAAGATCTGCCGATTGTACGCTTGTTAGTATGGTGCCTCCGACAGCCGTCAGCGCACATTCTGCCGACAAGACTCTGTCTTGCAAGCATTAAAATTTTTGTATGCCGACACCAGAGTGGCCGATTGTTCGCCAGTCAGTACAGAATTCGGACGACAGACCGCAGATTTGCAAGACTGGGCATGCTCAGAAAAGAAAAAACACAGGGAAAGTTAACCATTACATGACATCACTTCTGCAGTCGGCTGTAGTCGGCGGACAAAATTCTTGTGCTGTCTTTGCACTTTTCAACAGACACCGACAGCCCAGGGACAAAAGACGGCCGATCGTTCGCTGACGATCGGTACGTGTGTTACGGGCCTTTAGACTGGGATGCCATTAAAGTTCATGTGCATGTAAAAGCAGACGTCTCAATACTTATATATATATATAATTAATAATATATACAGTATATGTAGTTGTAAACCTATATGGATCAGGACCATCTTTAACACAGGGAAAAGGGACAGCTGCCCTGGGTCCAGTAATTGTTGTGGGGCCCAAAGCATCTGCCCCTCTCCTGTACTACACCTGAGTCTGACCCAGTCTTGTAGTATGCCTGCTGTCTCTAAATCCTTTCCTGTAGTACGCCAGCAGTCTCTGACCCTCTCTTGTAGTATACCAGCAATCTCTGACCCTTTCTTGTAGTACGCCTACAGCACCGGATCGTATGCTGCATCCACCTAGGTAAGTATGTTCTTAAAAAAAAATAAAAAATCCCAAACTTCTCTTTTAAAGATTTTCAGCAATAAATATTAAAAAGATATCCCCAACCCTGAATTGTCAGTGTGTGTGGGACTGCGTTTGTGCCACTGGCAGCCTCTGTACTACATTGGGAGACCTGGGTATATTCTCAGCGTCTCCTTCGCCAGTAAGCACTACAATAATAATTTTTATATTAATATAATTAAATGTTTTAGATAAATAATTCATGTAAATATTCTTAGTGAAATATTGAATATTAATGCAAAAAACATTTAGAATTATGTACAACTGCACAACAATTGTGCTTTACTGATCCTTCAATGTAAGTCTATGATTTTATCAACATATGAAGAAAACCAATACACACCCTGTATGGCTGATATCTTATCCAAGCTCTTTACAAAGAGATTATATTGAGCCATTGAAAGCTTCCTCTACTGGCTAACCAACACATTTCTAGATTTATTACAATAATGCATAAATGTCTTTAATGGAAACATTGGACCACTAACACATAATAGGTATTCTCTAAAAATACTGTCCCTTTGTATACTGTCCCTTTAACAGTCATTTTCATTTGGGAACTTTTGTATCAGAAATTGGAGCACTAAGAAGAGTGTGTCTGTGTTATCTGCATCTGCTATGTGAAATGTTCAATTACTGCTTTAATAAAACTGTGCAAGGATAGCGACAAGAGCATCCTTCTGGGAACAAGAGACTGAATTGAATCAGTGTGTGTATGGATGAAAATTCGCATCTGGGAGGATCAGCTGGAATAGAATATCAGCGGGTATATTTTAGAAAGTTAATGCAGTAACTTTGCAAGTCTCAATTTTATACATTTCTACTATGTCACAATATAGCGCAACAATATATTATTTGCCCAAAAAAGCACCTTTTACTATAGAAAAAACAGTTCCTGAGCTCCAGGCAAGTGCCTTTCCCAGGAATGTGGAAGAATGATGTTAGAATTTTGCTGCACAAAAAAAAAGCATTTCCTTAGTCTCTACTCCCCTAGTGATCCCTGTACCAATGGTATCATATCAATTTTTGTACGAACATTTGTTCAAAAAATCTACTAGTATATTGCCCACTATTAGACAGTTGTCACCAGAAAAGATGTTAAAAGTTTTTCCCTTAAAATGATACTAAACACACACTGTTTTATTTACATTGTCCCTGCTACTTCTGTATGTGAATGATGGCACTGTAATTATTTTAATTAAAAAAAAAAATCAAAATACCTTTTTCCTAATCGATATACAGCTGTCACATGGCCCAGATCTTTCCCAGCCTGTCTGCAGGGAAACATAAGCAGAAGGAGCTTCTAATCCACTGTTGCTGTTCAAATGTTTAAAATAAAATTAACAAAACAGCATTTTGAACTACATTGAAATAAGTAATATCAATAAACTGTTTTAAATTGTCATACAAATATATATTTGAAATTAAATCTTTATTATTTTGTAGAAAAAACATGATGTGGGCGGATTTTTGCCAGTTACAGGCTGTGGCACGCCCCTCCAGCCTGTATCTTAGAATAAGAGGGAGGTGAAGGCCCCAATAATCTACATGTAACATTGCGCCCTCTTTCTGTTAACTGATTAGTTGTCATGGAGGAGGATAGAGGGAGAGGACTGTCATTTACCACTATGTATATGCCCACATGTGTGACTCTGTAGTCACATGAGCTGCTCAGATGTGAAAGGGAGGAAATGCAAAGCAAAGAAACTCACTGAAAAATGAGCATATGCAGAATTGCCACCAGCTACAAAATCACGAACAGAAGGTGAAGATAGAGAGCAGCAGGATCAACCAGGTTTTTTTCACCACAGCCTGATGAAGTAGACGGGCCTTGGAAACTTGTTGCAGCCTGCCCCTTCTCTCTCTGCCTGCCTGTCTGTGCTTCGATCCACTGTCAGCGGTGTGTGTGCCCAGGACGCAGCCAGTTCTCCCCACAGCGGGTCCCAGCTTGTGCCTGCGGCTGCCCTCAAGTCCATTGAGACCGCTGCCTCATTGCTGAGTACAGCACACCAGCCCAGTATACAGTTTACAGAAGTTTTTAAATGTAAGTGTTACTGAATACATTTCATTTGGATGTTGATACAAAACTAACCAGAAGGCATCTAATCTATCTTTGTTCTTTAAAAAAATAAAGCATTCAGAGGCAAAAAAGGTTAATCAGATAAAATATCAGTTGGCATGTGTGATCTATCTAATGCATATTTAAAGCAGGTAGGGAGGCAATGAGATCCCAAATGCAATTTCCACGCGTTAATAAGTTTTGCATCACTGTACACAAAATGTCAATCCCTGGATCATTCTGACAGTATTTCAGTTACTAGAAACTTCCAAGGATAAATCAATCTATACATAGATGTGAGTTCACACCCTGGGGCAGTTTTTGGATCTTCAAATGTGGGAAAATGTTGCTCACTGCCACTACAGGTTACAGAAGCCAGGAAGGAGCCAAAGGTTCAAGCTCAACTACAGAGAAAGATAAAACAATCTCCTGAGCAACTGTAGCCAATTATGCCAGAAAAAGGGGCATCATAGAGCACACAAATGTATCCAAACTGTTTCCTCGATCAAAACATCTTCAAGTTTTTCTTCAGTGGTTATAATTGTGGAAACCCACAATCAGGAGAGGAAGCAGGGTGTTATTGGCAACACAAAGACAATTATCCAGCAGCATAGAATATTTCAGATGGGGGATAGCTGATAGAGCCACCGCCTGCAGAACATGGCTGGACTGTGAGAAGAAGTATACAATGCCAATAAGTTTGTGTGCTGTCAAAAAGCATGTTGATAGGTGGAAATAGCAGAGTGACATAAAGATGAGCACATCACTGTTCTGCTTCTCTTTTTACTGTCCAATCACAGGCTGGGGGCGGGCCCAGGGTGCCTTTGGTTTAGAGGAAATAGGTTGAATAATGATGGCAATCAGATTAAGGACATCTAGCAGCAGCAAAAAAAAAAAAAAAAGCAAGGTAATTAAGGCCTATTTTAAGTTGGTGTACAGAGACGGGCAGAGTGCTTAACCCTGTACACTGTGTAGCAGAGCTGCATATTTGCCGCTGCTAATCTCTCCCTGGCACTGCTTTGGTTTTTTTTTTGTCAGGAAAAAAGCTTAATTGAAACAATTCTAAAGTTTACAAAGATAAACCATGCGTTCCAGAACAAACAGTGCAGTTTTTGAGATTATACCAAGACACAAATAAGACAAAAGTACACGAACCAACAGATAGCTGTTCAAATTCTTATTAAGGCACGTGCCCTGCCACCCTGTCACAGAAAATTCCCCCAGCAATCTGCCATTTATACGTGTACACAAACATAAAAAAAAAAAAAAAAAACCCTTATAGTAGTTGAGCCCATAAAGGGAATAGAACATATAAATATGTATAAAGAGAAGAGAAAACAACGGCGCCAGGTCACAAGGGATATGTAAAAAGAAATGACTTTATTGTAGCAACTTACATGTAAAAAATCCAAAATCAACCTGCTCGGTAACGAGGAAAGGTTCTCACAGTGAAGCCAGGTGGTGTGTGATCAGCTGAAAACCTCGGCGGCGGTCCTGTGCTGTATGTGGGGACTGTCCAGGCACTAGGCTGTAGCTGAGCGTAGCAAAGGCTCCCTGGATGAGCAGCCTCGCTGATGCCTGTGGCCAGAAGTGACGCGATAACACACTGACGGTTCCTCCACAGAGTCCGACAGGGATCCTTTAACCTCCTCCTTTTTTTCTATTTTGATGCATTTTTCTTATTGGATTGTTTTATTGTTTTTTGCCCCAATTAGGCTATAGGTCACTGCCCCACATAAATATTCACTGATGGTGGAGGGACGGGCCTGCCTGATGAAGGAGGTGGACCTCCGAAACGACATTGCGGCTCGCCCTTCACTATTTTCTCTGCCGCATGACCCCTGTCGGACTCCGACAGGAGTGACGTCACACGCTGCAGGGGGTGGCTTTTCAGTGATTTCTCTCCTTTCTCTGGTTTGCCAGTGGGAGTCACCCGAGATCCTGCTCACGAGAAGTGGATGCAAATGCTGTCAGCAATTAACCTTATTAATTCCAATCAATTTATGGACTTTTTAACATTCTAATAGGACTTTTGGCAATTTTGTATTTGTGCTCTTATATATATCACTTTGAATAAAGTTAACCCTTGAGGTTATGAAGTGGAGTATAACAAGAAAAAAAGCAGCCAACATGGGAGAGGAAGCATTGGTGGCTGGTGACGAAGACTTTTTCATTGAAGGGTAACTTGGTATTTTGTGTGCTTCACTAAGCAGCAGGGTCTCTATTGTGGAGCCCACTGGGGAACAGAACACCATAAGCCAGTGTTCAAGAACTTGTAAGTAGAAGAAATGTGGCTTCCCTCTATGCCTTGGGGCTGGACAAGGTTAATGGTACAATTTACTGTGTCATGAAGAGCTGGTGGAAGCAAGTTAGTGTTCCTTGCTACTTTCTCAAAATAACTTCATAGTCTAGGATCAGACCTATGCTGCTGGTTGAAGAGAAGACATGGTTTTTATGTGTGCGTGTGGGGATCTGAACCAGAGACTGGGGCCTCTGGCCAGAGAGTGTTGTTAACCCACACAAAGTTAATAAAATTGGTGAAAACGCAAGTGTGAAGTTCCCTGTGGCCCCAAGGGGGTGACCTGTGAACAGGCAGTAAGTGGATTCTATAGCTAACAGCATGCTGTCTACTGACTAAGGATCCACCCACTGCTTGCTGGCAATCACAAATAAGACCTGATGGGAAACTAGTTTCTGTGAATCGCCATCAAGGTGTGCCCCCCCAAATAAAAAACTTCTCACCCACTACAGAATGTGGCGGTGAGGAAGTGCACCTGTACTGAGAGCAGATCGTACCTATGTGTGCCTCCACATGTGGTGCATACCCTAGATTTAGGTGCATAACCTAGATTTATATACCTGTCTACAAGTATACAAATCTGTTGTCCACACATACATTTGTTGTGTGGAAGCACATCAGAATTCTGAATTCCCCTAAGTGTTCTGCAGTCATTTTCATAGAGCTATAAACAAGTTTCAAAGCAGAAAGCAGAGACCTCCCACCATATGCATATCTATGTCCTTGTGTACCCCTGAGGAGGATTAATAACCTGCAAGCTTCCGAAAAAGATTACCAACAAAAAAATAAATATAAAGAGCAGAGATGCTGATAGCTAATTACCAGACCATTATATGGAAATGCTCTTTAATGCACTCAGGAAAAATGATAATGACACTCATTATCAATGGACATTTCCTAGGGAGGAAAAAAATATATGAGTAATAGGATCAGGAGAAAAATAATTCTTAATTGCACAGAATGGAACATTTTCCTTTGATAAGAAGAACCCTAGAAAGAAAGAAAAGGGTCTTCCACAGGCAGAAGAGCCTACTTTGCTTCTTATTTACAACCTACTATTATACCACAATTGACATTAACAGCAGTGTGACAACCCCAAATCAGAGATTAAATGACCATAAACAGGTTTCAGTGGAGAAAATTGGGATAAATTGGCCTGCTCATTACACTGAGGATTTTCTCATACGGAGTTTTGTTGCATAGTAAATTCAAGCATTGTGATTTCATTATTTCCTTTAATTGGTCTACTAAGATAGAACCCTCTTTTCCATGCAAATTCTGCATAAAATAGAAGGAATAAACTAATATGATGCAAAGGGAATACACTGATATATACAGTATAACCCTCTAATCACATTTTCTAGACCAAGCCATAGTAATTTTATTCACATCAAGTATATTGTGGATAATGAATATATAGCAGCGCACAGTAATCAGTGTGAGTTATTTTCTGCTCTAGGCCTTTATAAACAGTATACAGATAAACTTGTAGGAATCTTAAACTATAACTAAAGGCAAAACACTTTTTATTTATTTTTGGACAGAATGCAGAGGGATTAGAACACCCGTGGGAGGGTGCAGCATGGTGCAGTGGTAGTAACACACACAGTTGCAATAGAAAGAACTTGTAGTCAGAATATAACGATTCACAACAAGCCTGGTGGAAGGCACCCCAACCAGGAACACTCACAGGTGAAGAGCAGATCTCAGCTGAACTGACAGCATCTGTCTTGAGGGGTGGGATGTGGCTTGGCCAGTCCCCGCACAAGCGGGGAGGTTTCCAGGAGAAGTGGCAGATCCCTAGTTTTTCTCCACTCATCTACAACCTTTGCCTGCTGGGATTACTGTCCCTGACAGGCACGTGACCTGTCCTTGTACTACCCCCACGCTAAATGGGCACCAAACTCAGGAGCCAGGATCTTAAATAGACTCTGCCTGACCCAAGATGGCTGCCAGAGTCACATGGGTTGTCAGCATCCAACGGGATTGATGCCCTAATGACCCAGAAAACCATAGAGCAGGGATGTCAAACTCAACTTCACCTGAGGGCCGCATCAGCATTATGATTGCACTCAAAGGGCCGGTTGTATCTTTAATACTAGATGTGCAGAGTATCCCACCCACCTTACATCAGATGTCAAGAGTCCCCCCTACCCTCCTTTACATCAAAGTGCACCCCCTTACCTTGTGTTGCTGCTGGACAGGAGCTGGGGACAGAGCTGGGAAGCAGATAGTGCAGGGTCTGGAGGGGGCCCAAAGGAGGGCTGGAGCTCTACTGCAGCTTTAGGTGAGGTGCGAGGGCCACATGAAATGGCCTGGAGGGTCAGATTTGGCCCACGGGCCTTGTGTTTGACACATGTGCCATAGAGGAACCATGTTCCTCTTGACTTCCTCTCCCTCAGCACTGCCACTGTGGTTAAGCGCCACCTGCAGTGGAGAAAATAGACTGCCTATTAGGTTTTTGTTGCTGTTTGTGTCCTTGTTGGGGAGATTCACCCTCTAAAAGGGGTATTAACCCTCCCTAACTCTATACAAAATGAAAAAATAAGTTTTGTCTATAGTTCTACTTTAAGACTAAACCCAGGTAAAATTTAGCTTTTAACAGGTAAGAGCCAAGACCTCTGTCAAGTTTTTTTTTTCTGTATACTAACTCACTAAGGAGATTTTACCTCACTACCTGTTTCAGTGACACCAAAAAGAAGAAATGAAAATGTCCTGGTGTCACTAGGGAAGGAAAACAAAAGAAACCTGACAGATGTTTGAACTCCTCTTCGCTCTACTAATTAAATATTTTCGTTGCTGTCTCTTTCCCCATCAAAGAAATGTATCTTATGATATTCTGTCTTTGTGACCTGCTGTCATTGGGATAGGAAGTGAGGTAAAATCTCCCAAATATGGACATAGACAGCAAAAAAAAAAAACCTGACCGATTTTAACAAATCCCTCTCTGTATAAAACTAAATAAAAAAAAAAATGTTTGCTCAGGTTTAAAGAGGAAGTAAAGCCTGGAAACAATTTTTCTTTTTAGTTACCTGCAAAGTAATTGCATAATGCGCTAGTATGCAACGCATACCAGCACATTATGTGACACCTACCTGCAAACAAAGTCTGCGTTGTCCCCGCTGAAGGCTGCATCCATCTTCATCCGTCTTTCTTCTGGGTCTGTGGACTCCGGCTGTGCTACTGGCCGGAGCTGCGTGACGTTACTCCCGTGCGGGAGCCACCAGTCACGGCACAGGGCTCTGAAGAAATGGCATGGGCGGCCGTTTCTTCAGAGCGCATGCACCGATGACGTCATTGAGGTGAGGTGTTATGCATTGTGCTGATGATGTACAGACTATAAATTCTAAGTGTCTTACACTGTTTAGTTGCTGAGGCAGTGACACTGTGCTACTTTCTACAAGCAGCCTGAATAGAGATGTGCTGACAAGATCTCAGAGCTTCCTTTAAGGAAATAGCAAAAAGTAGCAGAGTGTCACTGTCACCACCCCAGAATATAAACAGCCTCGGGCACATAGAACCCCTATTCTACACTTCAGCAGAACAGTGTAGGGAGGAGTATCACTGCTGGCAGCACTGTGTGGGACAGCGAGCTCTGAGTAGTGACAGATCTGATTAAGAGCGCTAGGCTCTGGGAAGCAAATAGTGAGCTGGAGACCTCTGTTGTTCTTTGTGTGCTAGAGGAAGGTGAAGAACACGTAAGATGCATTGTAGTGAAAGTCCTGCCTCTGGGGGAACAGAATAGCAGTTGCTGTGCTGTGTCCCTCCGACTAAAGGTCATCATGCCTCATGTCATGTCATTGCAGGTAAGAATGAGTATATTTAGGGCTATAAACAAGGCGAAATTGATTTAATTTACATCCCTGTGATCAGTAAAGGCTGCTGTCACTACTGTGTCATTGAAAAACACACTGCGCAAATGTAAGTGGGCCACACTGTCGCATCACATGACTACAGTGTACCAGGAATGTGGTTATTATAGTTTTATGTTGTTATATCTTATATTAGATTGTATTATGAGACCACTGTGATGCAGAAGGAGTAACAACATAGCAGCACATGTTTAATTGGTTATTATTTTCAATGAGAACATTATTCCTGTATATCAGAATGTTGATATTGATTGATATATATATATATATATACATATGTAATAGTATGTATGAACAGAATAGCAGTTGCTGTGCTGTGTCCACCAGACTAAAGGTCATCATACCTCATGTCATGTCATTTCAGAAACATTTTCAATAAAAATAATTCTGGTTTCACCCGATCCGATCCCTTCGCACATTGGAATTATTGACCATACTTTCAGCATATGTGCAACATCTGCTTCCACAAATAATCTGGTACGGCCAAGTGAGAGTTGTCCTTATCTACTGTGGATAGTTCAGTTGGAGTATCCCACTATTCCTTTCTCCCACCCAAGTTCCACAATAAATACAAAACCTAAGCCCCCGTTCACACTGGGGCGACCTGTCAGGCGACCTGGTCGCCTGACAGGTCGCCTTGCATTGAGAAGCTATGGACCCGTTCTAATAGGAGCGACACAAGTTGCTCCGACTTAGAAAAAGGGTCCGGAGCTTCTTTGGGGCGACCCGGAGCAACCTGCATAGACTTCAATGTTATGAAGTCCGTGCCGGCCGCTCCGAGGTCGCGGTGCGAGCAGCGCGCCGTGACCTCGGAGGTCGCCCCGGGAAGTAGCGTCGCCCCAGTGTGAACGGGGCCTTATACTCCTTGACTGTTTATTGAGTAACAAGTAGGGTTGAGCGGACACCTAGATGTCCGTGTTCGACGGGTTCGGCCGAACTTTAAAAAAAAGTCCGGGTCCGTGTCCCGGACTTTTACCAAACTTTTCCCGGACACCGAACCCCATTGAAGTCAATGGGGACCCAAACTTTAAGGCACTAAAATGGCTGTAAAACACCAAAGGAAAGGGCTAGAGTGCTGCAAATGGCAGCAAAACGTAATTAAGAGCATGGCAAGTGCTCTGCAAACAAATGTGGATAGGGAAATAACTTAAAACAACAAAAAAAAACAGAAAAATAAAACAATGTTCTTCTTCATCTCTGAAGGACGAGGCCCATATGGAGTAGGAGGGAGGTTGAGGTGGTGGTGGATGTGGCGGTGACATAGGCATGCGCACAGGGTGTGCCGGGTGTGCCTGGGCACACCCTAATCACCTAGGGCACATAGCATTGCCAGTGAGGAGATGGGAAAGATCTGCTCTGCTCTATTTCTCTTTGCCTACAGGTACATGGCCCCGATACATTACTCTCCCTGCTGGCAAACACATGCATGTGTATTTCAACTTTGGGGTGCACACCTTAATGCAATAGGCTGCGCACACCTATGGGCGGTGTAGGTGGAAGCGGCGGTGGAGGAGGACCAGGGCCGGATTAAGAGCATCATGGGCTTGGTGCTGAGGATTTTGAAGGGCCTTAAGGGCCGTGCCTTGCCATGCACCCAGAGGAGGAAGGGTGCAGCCATGCATGCCTAATTCAACATGGGATGCTGTCTCTGAAGCCCATAAACACATCCATGCATCGGCAACTGTCCCTCCTTGTCCGGCCTTCGCGCTGTGTGGGGAGGTTCTGAGGGTGCTGCCTGGGGAAGCGAGCATAGAAGCCAGACTTCTGTGTTTACAAGTGACAGAAGAGCGGTAACAGTGAATACGGCCAACCCGGGGCCTATATAAAAGGTAGGGGCCTGGAGCTGCAGCTCCAATAGCCCCTACGTTAATCTGGCCCTGAGGAGGAGGACGAGGTAGCCAACACTGCTTCTTTTCACAAATTTTAAATGAGGGTACACCCCAAAAGAGTGAGAAAGAGCAAAAATGGAACAATGGGTGGGTAAGGTCGGTATCCATTGCTATTCTGCACAAGGTACGGAAAAGTCCCGTGGGATCCATGCCTGGTTCATTTTAATGAACGTGAGTTTGTCCACATTGTCTCTGGACAGGCGGCTGCGCTTGTCTGTTATAACGTCCCCCAGCCGTGCTAAATACCCGTTCAGATAATACACTGGCTGCAGGGCACGCCAGCACCTCCAAGGCGTAAAGGGCAAGCTCAGGCCATGTGCCCAATTTGGAGACCCAGAAGTTGAAGGGGGCAGACCCCTCATTCACTACATGTAGGCGTGTGCACACATACTGCTCCACCATGTTGGTAAAATGCTGCCTCCTGCTAAGACGTTCCATCTGAGCTGCTGGTGCTGCTGTTTGTTGTGGCGTGCTGACAAAGCTTTTCCACATTTCGGCCATGCTAACCCTGCCTTCTGAGGTGCTGGCGGTGCCCTGGTTGCGTTGGCGACCTCCTCCTCCTCCTCCTCCTCCTCTGCCTTGTGCTTCCACTGTGGCCCCGCTGTCAGATGGGAATGCCAGCAGCATGGCGTCTACCAGCGTGCGCTTGTACTCGCGCATCTTGCGATCGCGCTCCAGTGAGTGAATTAAGGACGGTACGTTGTTCTTGTAACGGGGATCCAGCAGCGTGGCCACCCAGTAATCAGCACAAGTTAGAATGTGGGCAACTCGGCGGTCGTTGTGGAGACACTGCAGCATGTAATCGCTCATGTGTGCCAGGCTGCCCAGAGGCAACGAAAGGCTGTCCTCTGTGGGAGGTGTATCGTCCGTGTCCTCTGTATCCCCCCAGCCACGCACCAGTGATGGCCATGAGCTGGCCTGGGTGCCACCCTGCTGTGAACATGGTTCCATCTCCTCCTCCATCTCCTCCTCCTCCTCCTCATCCTCCTCATCCTCCAGAACTGTGCCCCTGCTGGACAATTGTGTCCCTGGCGTTTGTGTGTGCAGGAACCCACCCTCGGAGCCCCTTGCGAATGACTGCCCTGAAAGCCTTGGAAATGTTACCTCTTCATCCTCCTCCTCCTCCTCATCATGTGCCACATCCTCTTCCATCATCGCCCGAATTGTTTTTTCAAGGAGGCATAGAAGTGGGATAGTTAAGCTGAGAACGGCGTCATTGCCACTGGCCATGTTGGTGGAGTACTCAAAACAGCGCAACAAGGCACACAGGTCTCGCATGGAGGCCCAGTTATTGGTGGTGAAGTGGTGCTGTTTCGCAGAGCGACTCACGCGTGCGTGCTGCAGCTGAAACTCCACTATGGCCTGCTGCTGCTCGCACAGTCTTTCCAGCATGTGCAAGGTGGAGTTCCACCTTGTGGGCACGTCACATATGAGGCGGTGAGCGGGAAGGCCGAAGTTACGCTGCAGCGCTGCCAGGCGAGCAGCAGCAGGGTGAGAACGCCGAAAGTGCGCACAAACGGCCCGCACTTTCTGCAGCAGCTCTGACATATCGGGGTAGTTTTTAAGGAACCTCTGCACCACCAAATTCAGCACTTGCGCCAGGCAAGGGATGTGCGTCAAACCAGCTAGGCCCAGAGCTGCTATGAGATTTCGCCCGTTATCGCACACCACCAGGCCGGGCTTGAGGCTCGCTGGCAGCAACCACTCATTTGTCTGCTGTTCCATGCTCCTCCACAACTCCTGCGCGGTGTGTGGTTTGTCCCCCAAACAGGCAAGTTGTAAAACTGCCTGCTGTCGTTTACCCCTGGCCATGCTGAAGTTGGTGGTGAAGGTGTTACGCTGTCCGGATGAGGAGGCGGTAGAGGATGAGGAAGCGGAGTAGGAGGAGTTAGGAACAGGAGGCAAACTGAAGCGCCCTGCAATCCTCGGTGGTGGAAGGACATGCGCCAAATTGCTATCCGCCTCAGGCCCATCCGCCACTGCATTTACCCAGTGTGCCGTTAGGGAGATATAACGCCCCTGACCGTGCTTACTGGTCCACGTATCGGTAGTTAGGTGGACCTTGGCACAGATGGCGTTGCGCAGTGCACACCTGATTTTTTCCCCCACTTGGTTGTGCAGGGAAGGGATGGCTTGCCTGGAAAAGTAGTGGCGGCTGGGCACGACGTACTGTGGGACAGCCACCGACATAAGGTTTTTAAAACTGTGCGTCTCCACCAGACGGAATGACAGCATTTCAAAGGCCAATAATTTTGAAATGCTGGCATTCAGGGCCAGGGATCGCGGGTGGGTAGGGGGGTACTTCCTCTTCCTCTCAAGTGTTTGGGAGATGGAAAGCTGAACGCTTCCACGGGACATTGTGGAGATGGTTGTTGGTGACCCAGGTGGTGGTGTTGCTGACAGATCGTCTGTTTGCGGGGTGGCAGGTGCCGGTATCACTACAGATGTGGCTGGAGCGGCCGAGACTGCAGCAGAAGAGGAAGCAGGATGAGCCAGAGACGTTTCTTGGTTTTGAAGGTGTGTACTCCACTGCAGCTCGTGCTTTGCACTTAGATGCCTGATCATGCAGGTTGTGCTCAGGTTGAGAAGGTTTATGCCTCGCTTCAAGCTCTGATTGCACAGGGTGCAAACCACTCGTGTCCTGTCATCAGCACATTTTCTAAAGAACTTCCACGCTAGAGAACTCCTTTGAGCTGACTTTGGTGAGCTCGTTCCCTTGCTGCGTTGGGCAGTAGCGGGCGTAGTGTCTAGGGCACGGCCGCTCCGCTTCTGCACCCTGCTCCCTCTTCTGCTGTGCTGGTGGCTCTGTGCGACCACCGCCTCTTCCTCCAAACTACTCAGGTCACCTGCATGACGTTCATTCCATGTGGGGTCGAGGACCTCATCGTCCTCCACATCATCTTCCACCCAGTCTTCACCCCTGCCCTCCTTGTCGGTCTCCACAATGCTGAACGCCGCAGCAGTTGGCACCTGCGTTTCGTCATCATCGGAGACGTGCTGCTATGATCCTTGCATGTACTCATCTTGAGAAATAAGTGGTTGGGCATCGCTGCACTCAATCTCTTCCACTTCTGGGGCAGGGCTAGGTGGATGGCCCTGGGAAACCCTGCTGACAGAGTCATCAAAAAGTAGAAGAGACTGCTGTATGGCTTGGGGCTCAGACTGCTTGCCTGATTTGCAAGGGGGTGAGGTGAAAGACGGTTGGACATCGGCTGCAGGTGCCAACTGTGACCTTTCTGCAGTAGACTGGGTGGGAGACAATGTGAAGGAACTGGAGGCACTGTCAGCAGCAAACCAATCTACTATCGCCTCCACTTGTTCTGGCCTCATCACTTCTAGGGGCGTATGATGCCCTACCAAATACTGATGCAGGTTCTGTCGCCTACTCACACTTGAGGAAGGTGTTTCACTTGTGCGTGTAGCTGGCACAGATCGACCACGTCCTCTCCTTGCAACAGGAGCTCTACCAGCAGCACCACGACCCAGGCCACGGCCCTTATTTGACGGTCTCCTCATATTTCTGTAATTTAAGATCTTGCCCTAGAAAGGTTTTTATTGAATAGCGGAATAGGAAATATGATCCAAAAAAGTGTATGTATCTCGCACGTACAAAACCACACTAGGCCCCAATTACTATTGTTTCTACCCCTAAAAGGATGGATGAGGAGTAGGAGGAGTATGGAACAGACAGCACCCTCAAATCTTCAGAAGTATGAGATGAACCTCAAAAACTTGGAAAGGTGGATCTCACACGTACCGACACAGACTATCCCGCAATTCAATTGATCCTCAAAGGTTTTTATTGAATAGCGGAATAGGAAATATGATCAAAAAAAGTGTATGCATCTCGCACGTACACCACCACACTAGGCCCCAATTACTATTGTTTGTACCCCTAAAAGGATGGTTGAGCAGTAGGAGGAGGAGTATGGAACAGGCAGCACCCTCAAATCTTTAGAAGTATGAGATGAACCCCAAAAACTTGGAAAGGTGGATCTCACACGTACCGACACAGACTATCACGCAATTTAATTGATCCCCAAAGGTTTTAATTGAATAGCGGAATAGAAAATATGATCAAAAAGAAAGTGTATGTATCTCACACGTACACCACCACACTAGGCCCCAATTACTATTGTTTGTACCCCTAAAAGGATGGTTGAGCAGTAGGAGGAGGAGTATGGAACAGGCAGCACCCTCAAATCTTCAGAAGTATGAGATGAACCCCAAAAACTTGGAAAGGTGGATCTCACACGTACCGACACAGACTATCACGCAATTTAATTGATCCCCAAAGGATTTAATTGAATAGCGGAATAGAAAATATGATCAAAAAGAAAGTGTATGTATCTCACACGTACACCACCACACTAGGCCCCAATTACTATTGTTTGTACCCCTAAAAGGATGGTTGAGCAGTAGGAGGAGGAGTATGGAACAGGCAGCACCCTCAAATCTTCAGAAGTATGAGATGAACCCCAAAAACTTGGAAAGGTGGATCTCACACGTACCGACACAGACTATCACGCAATTTAATTGATCCCCAAAGGTTTTAATTGAATAGCGGAATAGAAAATATGATCAAAAAGAAAGTGTATGTATCTCACACGTACACCACCACACTAGGCCCCAATTACTATTGTTTGTACCCCTAAAAGGATGGTTGAGCAGTAGGAGGAGGAGTATGGAACAGGCAGCACCCTCAAATCTTCAGAAGTATGAGATTGTGTTCACTGTACCCCACAAAGATTGTGTTCACTGCACCCCACAAAGATTGTGTTCACTGCACCTCAAAAAGGATTTTGTTCACTGCACCCCACAAAGATTGTGTTCACTGCACCCTAAAAGGATTTTGTTCACTGCACCCCAAAAAGATTGTGTTCACTGTACCCCCCAAAGATTGTGTTCACTGCACCCCACAAAGATTCTGTTCCCTGTACCCCACAAAGATTGTGTTCACTGCACCCCACAAAGGATTTTGTTCACTGCACCCCAAAAAGATTGTGTTCACTGCACCCCAAAAAGGATGTTGTTCACTGCACCCCAAAAAGGATTTTTTTCACTGCACCCCAAAAAGATTGTGTTCACTGCACCCCACAAAGATTGTGTTCACTGCACCCCACAAAGGATTTTGTTCACTGCACCCCAAAAAGATTGTGTTCACTGTACCCCCCAAAGATTGTGTTCACTGCACCCCACAAAGGATTTTGTTCACTGCACCCCAAAAAGATTGTGTTCACTGTACCCCCCAAAGATTGTGTTCACTGCACCCCACAAAGATTCTGCTCACTGTACCCCACAAAGATTGTGTTCACTGCACCCCACAAAGGATTTTGTTCACTGCACCCCAAAAAGATTGTGTTCACTGCACCCCAAAAAGGATGTTGTTCACTGCACCCCAAAAAGGATTTTGTTCACTGCACCCCAAAAAGATTGTGTTCACTGCACCCCACAAAGATTGTGTTCACTGCACCCCACAAAGGATTTTGTTCACTGCACCCCAAAAAGATTGTGTTCACTGCACCCCAAAAAGGATTTTGTTCACTGCACCCCAAAAAGGATGTTGTTCACTGCACCCCAAAACGATTTTGTTCACTGCACCCCAAAAAGGACGTTTGTTCACTGCACCCCAAAAAGATTGTGTTCACTGCAGCCCAAAAAGATTGTGTTCACTGCACCCCACAAAGATTGTGTTCACTGCACCCCACAAAGGATTTTGTTCACTGCACCCCAAAAAGATTGTGTTCACTGCACCCCAAAAAGGATGTTGTTCACTGCACCCCAAAAAGGATTTTGTTCACTGCACCCCAAAAAGATTTTGTTCACTGCACCCCAAAAAGGACGTTGTTCACTGCACCCCAAAAAGATTGTGTTCACTGCAGCCCAAAAAGATTGTGTTCACTGCAGCTCAAACACAGAAAAATGGATGTGGATCACTGACACCTGCCTATCTCCTATCCCACACCACACAGCAATATCGATTGTAGTTTGTAGAACACAGTTTCCCTAAAATTCAGCAGCAGCAGCCTCTCCCTAACAGGATTGAGAAGAGATCGTAGATCAGGATTGAGTGCAGAGTCACCCCACCCCCCACACAGCAATATCGATTGTACTTTGTAGAAGACACTGACCCTATAATTCAGCAGACTCTATCCCTAAAATGCCTACAACTCGCCCTGCCTAAACACTCCGACCTGTCCCTCAATTCTATCCGGACACAAATGGTTTTTTCCTGCCTGTCTTTCCCTAATCAGCAGCCAGCACGTTGATGTGTGCTCTGTCCCTGATCTAAGCAGCAGAATGAAGACGCTGCGGGTGCCTGGAACTTATAAAGACTTGGTCACATGCTTCAGACGGCCAATCACAGCTACTGAGACATTTGCAGGCATGGCTGGGATGGCTTAAGGCACACCAGTTAAAAGATTGTTGATTGGCTGTTAAAAGCCCGCCATGAAAAGAGCGCCAAAGCATGCAAAACCCGGAAATAAAACGACCGAACATGGATTTTTACCCGAACATACAGTAAAGTGTCCGTGTTCGGGTACAAAAAATCCAATTATTCGGTACGAACACGAATAATACAGTCCGTGTTCGCTCAACACTAGTAACAAGCAACCAGGAGTAAGGAGGGATATGTGAAATCCCAGCAACTGTCTGCAGCTAATCAGAGGGAGGCCTAAGAAGCCAACACACAGCAAGTCCTATGGCGACAGAGCTACATATATTTTTTTTAAATAAGTCATTATTTATTACAAGATGCACCCATGAGACTAGGGAATTCCCAGCACTGAGAGCTTTCTTAACAGAAATCACTGCAGGGTTTGTTAACTCTGCATTCTGTCTTTAGGAGACTCAGCGAACCAATGGGAGGGAGGAGGAAGAGGCATTTTTTGTTTGTGTAAATTTCAGCTTGAACTAAGGAGTTTTATAAAAAGTAGATTTTTCTTTTTAACAAAATGAGCCAAGAAGTCCCTGGAAAACATTAGAAAAGAGCAACAAGCCCAACCTGCTGGTTGAATATGAGAATACACAATATTCAAACCTGACCCATTTTTTAAATACAATTTCTTTAAACAAGAATACTAATAGCTACATTTAGGTGGGAAAATGGATTGAACAACAGAAATACTAAATTATTCATTGGGTGTAGCCACTAACAGCATTTGACCAAAGCAGATGTGTACAACTGCATGAAACCACCACTTCTGTTTTTAAAAATGATTAGGAACAGATTCCATTTGCTTCCCAGGGGCTTTGAGCTCTGCTTAGATATGTGACAACACAGGGAAAAAAGGAAACTTACAGTTGCCTTTAGGAGGACATTGTAAAAAGAAAATGCGGCTATGAAAGAAATAATGAAAAAAGTGCATAAAAGAGCGGAATAAAACTCATACAAAACTGTCCGTCTTCTCAAATACAAACAGAGAATCTCTGGAGCCAGCCAGCAGCTTGATTCAGGGAGCAAAGCTTTTACCTAAACTTGTCAAACTACACCAAAAAGGAATTTTACCATTTAATGCAATCTGTAATATGTCTTCTTCACCAGACATGATCTACTATCTCCTATTCTATGTTGAGATATTAAGAGCCTCGTTCTTGTTCTATGCCTGCGGCTGCCGTTCTTTGATATCAGAGGGCAGGTACGTTCTTCTCTGTCAATACAAAAGCTTCCACACAGGTGAATATTCTGCAGACCTTTGAAAAGCGTTCCCTTTTAAATACCGTGACGGATGCGATAGAGCCCTGCTGAGGAGAAAAAGTGTGGTGAGCCTCCAAAAAAAAATCTCATTATTCCTTTCCGGTGTCTGCCCATTGCCTGGGACTGAACAGCCTTAAACTCGCAGGTCTGCAGGGATGTGTTGAATTAGGTCAGCGCTCAGCATTCCAGCGCAGCACGAGGGACCAGATTGCTAACATGGAGACACATAAATAACCAACGCAGAGGCCCTGTGCTATTTTACCACGTATGATCAGAGCAGAGACTGAGCTCATAGAGCACATAGAATGTCTCACAGAAAAAAATGAAATGGAACTAGAAATCAAATGGCCAAAGAATGAAAAGGAGAAAATGAACAGAGAATGTAAAGAAAAAAGTTTTATAGTTCTGCTTCATGTTCTCCTTTTCATTAGAGGATTCTCTGGAATTCAGGAAGCTGCTATACAATATGTTATCCAACTAAAAGCATGATCATTTTGGGAAGTACTCCATAGCAGTATCCCTATAGATGTGCTATTATCTGATGAAAAACCTTAGGACACGTCAGCACCCTTTGTACCTGGAAGAAAAGAAGGTAAAGGGGTTGTAAATTCTATGCATTAAGATAAAAAGCCTTCGGTGTGCAGCAGCCCCCTCTCGAACCAGCAATGTCCACGACTGCCTCAGCCGCCTGGGACTCCCCTCCTCATTGGCTAAGACACAGCAGCGGCGCCATTGGCTCCCGCTGCTGTCAATCAAAGTCAGTTAGCCAATGAGGAACGAGAGGGGGCGGGGTCAAACTGCAGCTCTGTGTCTGAGTGGATACACGGACCTATGACTCGGCTCGGGTGCCCCAAAGCAAGCTGCTTACTGTGGGGGCACTTAAAGGGAGGGAGGGGCCAGGAGAGCCAAAGAGGGACCTGAGAAGAGAAGGATCCAGGCTGCTCTGTGCAAAACTACTGCACAGAGCAGGTATGTATACCATAAATGAAAGGAAAAAAAGGGCGCCAGGTCAATGTGAGTAAAAAACAACAACAATTTATTAAGTATTCACTTACATCAAAGAAAACTGCATACTGCATGCAGAGTTGGTGTGGTGTTCACACAGGAATAATTGGCACTCCTCCCTAGCTTGTGTGTCTCAGCCTGCAGTGACATGTGTGAGCCTGTTTGACACCGCTGGTTCCAGCTAGCTTTACACAGTGGGTCCTAGTTCGTGTGAACGGCTACTTCTTCACCTGGCTCCCCGGTCCCTGGCAGTGGGGCTTTTGGAGCCTGCTAACGCCGTCGGTCTCTGATGTGTCATTAACCACTTGCCGACCGCCGCACGACTATCTACGTCGGCGGTCAGCCCCTCACAGGCAAACTAACGTAGGGCTACGTTGTTTGCTTGTGAGGGTCTAGGGAGCGAGCGCGCGCCCCCCCGGGGCGCGCTCCCGCTCCCGCGTGGTCACGGACCCCCCCGCGCGTGTGACCAGCGGACCCGATGTCCGCCGGTCACTCGGCGATCGGCGGGGGAGAGGGAGAATGTCAGGCAGCTTGTGTAAACAAACTGCCTGTCATTCTCCTCGCTGCAAAGACACTGATAAAACGGATCTGGTATGTAGATCCGTTGATCAGTGTCCTTACAGCTAGAGCCACAGCCAATCACAGTAGAAACCACGCCCCTAGGGACACACACAGCCCCTCCCTTCCAAATAAAGTTAACCCCTTCACTACCAGTGTATTTTTACAGTAACAGTGCATATGTATAGCACTGATTACTGTAGAAATGTCACTGGTAACCCCAAAAGTGTCAAAAATGTCAGTCAAGGGTCCGATCTGTCCGCCGCAATGTCGCAGTACCGCAAAAAAAAATCGCAGATCGCCGCCATTACGCGTTAAAAAAAAAAACAACAAAAATGACAAAAATCTTTCCCTTTGTTAGTAAACGCGATAACTTTTGCGCAAACCAATCAAAATACGCTTTTTGCGATTTTTTTTACCAAACATAGGTAGCATAAAATAAATTGGCCGAAAATTTTTAAAAATTTTGATTTTTACATTTTTTTTGGGGGAATTTCATGAATTCATGAAAAATGTGAAAAATATTGCTATTTTTGCAAAATTGACGCTCTTTTTTTGTTTATAGCGCATGATCAAAAAATCGCACAGGTGATCAAATACCACCAAAAGAAAGCTCTGTTTGTGGGAAAAAAAGGACGTCAAATTCGTTTAGGTACAGCGTCGCACGACCGCGCAATTGTGCGTTAAATTCACGCAGTGCCGAATCGCAAAATACCCCCTGGTCGGAGTGGGGGTAAAATCTTCCGGGGCTTAAGTGGTTAATGGGTTCCGACCTGCGATCACAGCTGCTCTCCAGTCCATCCTCTCTATTGTTCCTGTGAACACCACACCAACTCTGCACGCAGTATGCAGTTTTCTTTGATGTAAGTGGATACTTAATAAATTGTTGTTGCTTTTTACTCACATTGACCTGACGTCCTTTTTTTTTCCTTTCATTTCTGTCTCTGAGGGATCCCATATCTCTATAGGAGCTGCTGGCTTATCTACTCCTAATTACCACTTGCTGCATCATCTAATTGGCCCGTTTACCCTTCTGGTTACCATCACCTTCCAGCAGATAATGGGCTACATAGACTTTGTTTTTTTGCTTGTGTCTGTCTGGTAATTTTTATATTATATATATATATATATATATATATATACACACACACATGTACATATACGGAGGCATAACTAGAACCTTCAGGGCCCCGGTGCAAGAAACCTGGAAGGGCCCCCCGGACCCCTTCCCTTCAAGCCTGGGGCTCTTCCCACTGATCCTGGGGCCCTTTACTCTCGTTGCGGGGCCCTTTATTACAGTCCCGCAATGGGACCCTTTCACAAGTTCTGCAGTGGGCCCCCTTCCTGCCATCTTGGGGCCTCCCCACGGTGGTGGAATGCCAGGGTCCGGTCGCAGGTATGTCCTTTGCAATCCTGGAAGATCACCCACTGGTGTCAGTAGTTTTAATTTTTTTGGCATCTTAATTGTATTATTTTTTTTATCATTTTATTTTATTTTTTTACAATGTCACTGACTATGACTCTGTCCATTCAGAAAAAGAAGGAGCTGGTAAATTACGTATTTACCGACCCCGTCCTGGTTCTCTATTGTGAGAAATCCCCTGCACCAGACGGCAGGAGAGGGGAGGGAGGAACATGGCAGCACAGTAGGGGGGGGGACCAGGGGAGCACACAGGGGCCCAGAGACAGCAGAACACAAGTGAACTGGATAGGAGGCAGGGCCAGATTAACGTAGGGGCTATTGGAGCTGCAGCTCCAGGCCCCTACCTTTATATAGGCCCCGGGTTGGCCATATTCACTGTTACCGCTCTTCTGTCACTTGTAAACACAGAAGTCTGGCTTCTATGCTCGCTTCCCCAGGCAGCTCCCTCAGAACCTCCCCACACAGCACGAAGGCCGGACAAGGAGGGACAGTTGCCGATGCATGGATGTGTTTATGGGCTTCAGAGACAGCATCCCATGTTGAATTAGGCATGCATGGCTGCACCCTTCCTCCTCTGGGTGCATGCCAAGGCACGGCCCTTAAGGCCCTTCAAAATCCTCAGCACCAAGCCCATGATGCTCTTAATCTGGCCCTGTACAGAGGAACCAATCTCATCAGTTTTCCTCCTGCAGCTACAGGAGGAAAAAGGAGGACAGTGATTTCTCTGTATGCTGCCATCTCGGTGTACAGGGGAGCCGTACAGGCCCCCTGGAGCATGGGCCCGGTTGCAATTGCAACCCCTGCAACCCCTGTAGTTACGCCCCTGTATATATACACATACACTAACCATCTTATGCCAGTGAGCGCTGATTCACTTACTTCAATTTGGTGAATTGTTTGTTATTTTTATTTGAAAAAAAATGAGATTTTACAATCACTTTAAGCTCTCCATGCAGAAAGGGGTCTTTACTATAAGTGCTGGGAAAATGTGGATTATTCCACATGAACTGTTTATAGCCAAACCAGTGCATTGCTCTAAAACAGCTGGGAGTTTTGTTTAAATGCACAAAAAATAAATGGCCATTAATATTTATAAGAAGTAACAGATGGGTTGTTAATCCAAGGTGTAACATGTAGCATGTTGCAAAAAAGGTGGGGTTAGCCTTTAAATAACGATATCAGGGGATGCCACGGGCTACTTAAAACTTGACATCAGAAGACTTTAGGTTTGATTTACTAAAGGCAAATTGACTATTTACATTGCAAGGGAAGTTGCAAAGGATTTTTCCCAAAGTTGACAGTGTATTTGCCTTTAGTAAATCAACCCCATTGACCTCTGAGAGAGGCAGTGAGCCAATTGCAGGGGTAGGTGGATTAGGTTCAAGGAAACTGAAGACTTCTGCCATGGTTGCACAGAACATCTGTTGTGCAAAAGAAATACCTTCTGATTCTGCCAAAATCCAGTAAGTTGACAACACAATGATTATTAGCCCTGCCAAGGTTACATCTTCGAACTACAGAACACTGCCCCTCCATGTTATGGAGATAAGAAAGGGGTGTTCTGTAGTCCTAACACCCATTCTGTCCCACACTGGCAACATTTCTCCTTCATAGAAACAGTACAGTGAGTGGCTATTGTCAAAATAGGACAGAAAGTGTGTAGCCAGCTGCGGTCTATTTTCTCCACTGTAGGTGGCGTTTGACCGCAGTTTCGTGGCAGTTGAAGGGGAAGTCAAGGGAACATGTTTTTTTGGATCACTGGGGGAAGCTATTTGATTGGATGTTGCTGCCCCGTGTGACTCTGGCACCATCTTGGGTCAGGCAGAGCCTATTAAAAGGCACTGACTCCCAAGCTGGGTGCACATTTCGCATGTGGGTAGTAATAGAGAAAGGTCATCCATCTGACAGGGACAATGATTAGCAGCAGGGGGAGGTTCTAGATGAGTAAGGAAAGGATAGGAACATGCCTTCTTTCCCAGAGACCTCCACATTTGGTTACGGACTGACCAGGTGGAGATCTGTTCTGCTACACACAGCTGTTACAGTTTATAAGTGTTCCCAGGCGGGTGCCTTACCGCCAGAATTGTTGTGAATTTTTTAAATCTTTAACATTAATACAAGTTCTTTTCTCTGCAACTGGAGAGTATTTACTGCTGCACCTCCTCACAAGTGTGTTACTGACAGAATCATCAGGAGAAAATAAAGAAAAAATAAAACGAATGCAGCTACCACATTTAAAGTGATTGTTGAGGGACTCGTGGACATCACTGGACAGAGATCGGGTTCAGGTGAGTATTAGGGTGGGCTGGGGAGGCTGCTACACCCAGAAGGTTTTTACAACTCCTTTAAGGACCAGTAAGCTGTAATATTACATTTTTTGTTTTTTGATATAGATATACTTTGAGCCAAGTCCCAGAAAGTAGATCATGTATTTGTTCACAATGTAATCCACTCACAGGAGTACCTGGATATGTGGATGTAGGTGATGACATTACCTGATGACATACAATACACAAACAAGATACAACACATAAAGAAGAACTTTTTAATAAAATTCTGGAAGACTTAAGGATTCTCAGAAACACACTGTTCCTATTATAAATGCATTAGCCATTTCATTTATGCAAAGAGTCCTAAATTAAATTGCTCCAGACACAAGTTAAATCTAATATTCACACAGCGTCTGTTATTAGCTTTAGTTGAAAAGAGAGAATTGTCCTTCATTTAATTCGTTCAAACCTGATGAAAACAAAAAAAGTGAAACAGCCTATTGATTGCATGATAAATAAATTGTGTGGATGGGGTTGAAAATTAGCCAGCAGAGTGCGAGACATTGTATTGAGTTTTAGGGGAGTAGAGTTGGGAGGCCTAGTGAGCCTCACCCAGAGGGACCTTGACAAGGCCTTTCCATTTGCATTTTGCTTTCTTTACATCTTTCGCCATCGAAAAGTCTCAGTTAGAGGCCTACTGACCCCTACAGGCTGTAAAACCTAAAAACATGCTCGGCTATTCTCACAGTCTTTATATCTTATTGTACAGATAATTTATATATATTTTCTGTGTTGTAAAGAGAATATTGACATCAGACAGTGTGCTAGAGGAGCTTGCAGTCTAATGTCCCACCACAGTCACACACCATTACTATTATACTATTACACATATATTTATACAGCTCTGACATATTCCACAGTGTTGTACAGAGAACACTGTCATTCACATCAGTGTATCAAATGAGCTTACACTCTATTGTCCCACAGTCACATACTGTTATTATTATACATTTGTATAACTCAGATATATTCTGTAGTGTTGTACATAGAACACTGAGCCATTCACATCAGACTGCACTAGAGGAGCTTTCACTGTAATGTTCAACCACAGTCACGCACCATTACTATTCTACCTGGATACATTTCATTTTGTTGAAAAGAGAACATCAAGCCACTCTTATTAGTCTCTGCACCAGAGGAGCTTACACTCTAATTTCTCCCCTATAGTCCCACACGGTTATTATTGTTATGGGTTTATATAAATTTGACATTTTCTGACAGACTCCATGGCAGCACATGTATGGGTAGGCTCCGCCTCCTCTCCTACCCTATAGGACCCCACGCCCATAAATTTTTGCCGTGTTCCTTTTTTGTCCTCCTCCTGCAAGAAGGAAGTCTTACCTTATAGGATACTTGTCGGTTTCAGGCGACCTGGTAGCGTGTGACCATTCCTGTTGAAGAGTGCCTCCTTGTATTAGTCCAGCAATCCTGGTATTTACTGGGTGGACCCGGGCAATGTTACATGATGCTGAAGATGCCATAAATCCTGCATGAGAGGTGGGCTACATCGCTGGCCAAATGTCCTTGCTACTAGCGGGAGGCCCTGATGCCCTATTGCACACGCGGATTCCATTCCAGGCCTGAGACTGTCCTGCTGCCGTTGGGGTGGTAATGTATAAACTTTTCATTTCACTGTGTTATTTCCTGTCTATGGCGGCTGGAGCGCTCCTGCGTTCCAGACCGCCGCTTCGGCTCCTCCCCCCCGCTTCTCTGGGCTTCTGATTGGTTGTCCAGGATGAGGATTGGCTCTTGCCATGTTCGTGCATACACGCGCGCCGCTTTCCGGTCCCCTATGACGCAATTGCGTCAGGTGGGAGCGTGGTCTCGCGGCTCCCGGGAAATTTAAACAGCTGTCAAAGCTGTTTTCCTTGGGATGTCTGCGGGCTTTGCGGTGGCTTCCCCGTGCTGCGTCTCTGCTCATAGGTGGTAAGTCCTGCATTGGGCCAGTTGCTGTGGGGTGGGGGGGGCAGTGGAGAAGGGGAAGGTATGTTATATATGCTTACTTTCTTCCTATTGCAGGCTGTATATCTGACTGCAATGGATACTTCACCACCCCCCGGTGGCCAGTCCCTGCGCAACAGGTAAGTCAGTTACCTTAACCCTTGCCTGTTTGCCTCGGCTGGTTGTGTGCTGGAGCTTAAGTGTTTTTTCTTTTCCCTTTTTTTTTTTTCTCTATTCAGCCCATTTAGGTCTGACCAACGCCCTATTTCTGGATCCAAGGATCAGTCTCCTTCAGTTCAGCATCACTCCTCATCAAAGTCTAGACGCCATAGGTCTAGCTCTAGGTCCAGGCGTCATGAAGATACTGCCAGCTCAGTCTCACTGCGACCTTCCTGCCATTCTGACCGCTCTACAGAGAAGTCATGTTGGGGCTGCCGGGCCCGTGTCCCTGAGGATAGGTCCTTATGCGATACCCGTTATTCCCGGGCACTAAAAGAAAAACAAGGCGCTGAACAACCAGTAGAGTCTATGGTCAGGCAGATTGTTAAGGAATCCCTTCGAGATTGGGATCCTGGTAGGATGTCAGGTCACTCTTCGGAAGCTCCTGGTCCCCTCCTAAGGGATGAATTGGAGCCAGGTACTTCCCAACCGAGTCGCTTCTCAGAGGATTCCACGGGCAGCGAAGATGACTTGGAGGACCAGAATGCAGGCTTTGGGTTTGCCATGGTCCCACCGCTAGTTAAAGCGGTTAAGGAGGCACTGAAATGGGAGGATCCAGCGGAATCCCCAGCAAAACAAAATAAATATTTCAAACATCTCAAGAAAGAGCGTTCCCATTTTCCCCTTTTGGGGAATCTCCCCAGAGGATACAAATACAAAATAAACACCTGACAAAGGATCTAACTCTTATCTGCTCCATTCCACAGTACAAAAAAGTCCCCCGAGGTGTGATGGATTTCACAAGACCCCTAACATCTGACACAAGCTAATGTATCAGGCTATGACAAGGAAAGTAAGCCTAAATAACTGGCAAAAAATAAACACGTTACCAGTCAGCACAATTATAATCATATCGGACTAAATATCTAGATTTTTATATTGCCCTGTCATGATGGGGTCAGGTGGCAATAATGCATGCTCAATAGAAGAATGGAATCAGAAGTTTCCATTCTGTCAAAGATTCCAATGGTTGCTTGAATCTTGTTATGGTATGTGGACAGCATCATTCTCTTCTGACATTTTTAGTAAAGAATTTGCACGTAATTGTACACCCCTTTAACACCGATCATTCTATAAAAACATACCTAAATAATAAAGTAAACACACAACAAGGATTGTGGAAAAGTGTAGACTGCGGCCCCTATATTGGGTTTAAAGTGTTTGTTACTCCAACATTTTATATTCCTGATATGTGTCTACTGTACCATGTACTCGTAGGAAAAAGTCTCCTGTTCATTTTGTATTGACTCCTTTGTGTGAAATCTCCATTGTTCCTGCCAGTCCCTCTGCTTTACCATTAAAAACTGACCACACTAAGCAGTAGAACACAATGTGGTCAGTTCTCTAGCTATGCTGGGAACTCAGCCTGCTCTCCTCCAATGATCAGGCTTGTCCTGACATGCCTCCCCTGCACAGCCATTTACTGGGAAGCTCAGTGTGCTGTTGCTTCTCCTCCTCCAGCTCTAATGCAGCTGAGAACAGAGAGAACAGAGGGAAAGTGATCACTCATAAAAAAAGGTTAAAAAAGGTATTTAAAATGTTTTTTTATATCTATAAATAAATGTTTTGGCTTTCCTTTTCTATTTTAAACTGAGTTGATTGTTTTACAAGGTGATCGTTTACAGTCACTATAAATCAATTTTATTTATAAAATGAACTTTAACCTTTAATACCAAACAGAACCGCTGTTAACCATTAACAGACCAACATACTTGTCACTAAGACTCAAGCAGCAATATCTTATGCCAACCAAATAACAGTTTACCAACCACTGTCCACTCACAAAGTAGGCGACATTATCCAAAAGCCAGGTTAACAACCTGGCAACATCTCACCAGCACGGCCTAAACAATCATTCTTTACAATCAATGAAAATGCCCCCATCAATATATGAGAAAATGTACCAAAATTATATCTCCCAAATTATAAAGAGGGACACCCTTTGGCACACAGTAAATAGCATAGGACACATCCCCAGTTACAGGGACCTCAAAGATCCAATATGCGGAAAATGATTGGCTAAACAACACAAGTGCTTCTTTCTTACGTCTCTTGTTTTTTATATTGGCTTTATAAAATAACAAATGCAGTAATCTAGAGGTTTGGAGGTAGTAAAATAGTACATTTTTATAGAGATATACACATCAGGCCAAATGGACAACCAAGGGACAACAGAGAGTGCATGAGGGACAGAGGGATTTGGTCTCAAAGGAGGGACATTTGGGAGCTATGCCAAAACACTGCTAAAGAGACCTCTGATAAAACTCTCCAATTCACAAATGAGAAAAACAGAAGTCACCAATACAGGGTATACAGTAGATCAACATATCAATCAATTCACATTTTATTGTAACTTTACCATGAACTGAAGCCCAGTCCTGGAAAACCACTTACTTGTGGACAGAACAGTTACTATTATTTTTGGAAGGTCTAAGATTTTGAATCTGCCAAAATTGTTTCCTTCCAGGTGAACAACAAGGACATCTGGCAAAGCTCATACTTACAGCAAATAGGGAATATGATCAGCCAACAATTCCAAATATTTACCCCATATAACGGAACGGCGACCCCACAATGCGCTTGTGTGCTTCCGTCAGTATACCGCTTCTTTCAGTCTTGAACATAGGGATCAGATAGTACAGCCACACCCATACAAAACTAGCTGAGATTTAGCTTGTATAAGACTCGGAACATTTATTGAACAAACTCACACCATATATATACCCCACCAGGTCAGATGCCTGATTACATTATCATATGCAGATGAAATTGTGTACAGAAATATAATAAAGTATATTTATATTACTATTATATTTTATATTATATTAATGAATTATTATATTAAGTATTAAGTATATATTGTTATTATTAAGTATATATTAAGTATTATATTTTATTACTTTATACTCGCTGAGAGGCTGAGCCAGGCGCCGGTCCATGCATCTGGGTGGATCCCGACCATATGGTCAAATCTTTCCCCAGCCTGGACCGGTTCTGTGATGTCAGCCGACAGAAGGCTTCAGCCTGCTGTCAGCTGCAAATGGGTCACAGAACGAACTGCACTCCTGTGATCCACAGGAGAAGTACAGCCAAACGAGCTTTGGCTTTACTTCCCCTTAAAGAATTATTTTAGGTGTGCCAAAAGACACTGAAGCCCTAAAGCATATGTATTATAATATGATAATTCACCCTCAACCTAAAAAAAAAAATATATAAAGTGTATATATCCGTACAGATGGACAAATGAACATATGGACAATTCAAATATGAACAAACAAGCATATACAAATGCTATTTAATGACAAAGACAAAGATTTTATAAGTGAATAAAAAAGAAAAAAGTAAAACAATAGTCTCTTAAGTTCAACCCCGAAACAACAAAAAAAATCTTATTACAATATTCTCGCTACACTCACTAGAATAAAAAATTGATAAATTCAGATCATTCTTTATATGGCTACATCATTTAGGATGCTTCAAACATTAACAAAAGGCCCAAACTATCGCATCTTGTTATCTGAATGAAACAAATGAATTTGTTTTGCTTTAATTTATTTTGGATTATTTGAAATTTGTTACTACTGCGATTTGGAGATTCAGACACATCTGAATCCCCTAAAAACAAAAATGTTGTCCAAATTTTGATTTGTAATTAAACAAATCGCATATGTCTACTGCTCACTAGGGATGATCGAACGGTTCGGGTCGACCATCGGTTCGACCCGAACATTGGCTGTGTGTGTGTGTGTATATATACCCCTATACAGAAGTTCAGATGTTATGCCTGCCTCCAAAGACGCCCAAAAAACGCTAGCTACAAAAACGCCCAGGTGTATTTTTGCAGCAGGCGTTTTTTTTGGGGTTCTTTGGAGGCAGGCAAAAATCTGAAATTCTGTATAGGGGTATATATACACACACACTTATATGTATTTATACACATACACATATATAGGTGTGATAGCAGAGAAGCCATATGGGTGTTAATTATTTTATTAGCGCAAGCATAGGTTTCTGCTACTTTCACACCTATATATGTGTATGTGTATATATACATACATGTATGTGTGTATATATACCCCTACACAAAAGTACAGATGTTATGCCTGCCTCCAAAGACGCCCAAAAAATGCCCAAAAAAATGCCAGCTACAAACCGGCAAGGTGTGAAAATAGCGGAGCCACTATCCTGTTCTACTGCAATTCTAATACAAACAAACTTTTTTTTCTGGCTCTGGACATGCTACAGAGCTGAAACTTCACAGGTACACTTTTAGACCCCCCAGACACTAAATCCAAAGAAATCTCTTTTTTTTTTTCAATAATTTTTTCAATAATTGGCTCTCTATCAAAAATGACAATTTTTAAGAACTTTTTTTGTGTGATTAATAGTTCCTGGGGCATGACCCAGAACCCTAGGCACTTTTTAGGGGCATTTATTGGGTTTTAGGGCTTCAAAATGGTGTTTTTTGATTACCGAAGTTCGGGTCCCATTGATTTCAATGGGGTTCTGAAATCCGGGCCGAACTTTCAGGAATTTCGGGTGTTCTGGTCGAACCGAACTTTTGAAAAGTTCGATCATCGCTACTGCTCACCAGAATGAGTGCCAGTTCACACTATAGCGATGTCAGACATTGCATGTAATTCGCTCCGTTTTGCTGTGCAAATCATATCCAATGATTTGGATGGTTGATGCAAATTCGGCCATACAGATTGTATGGCTGAATTTGCAATGCATTCGGACCAAAGTCGCACAGGACCCTTTTTTGGTCTGCACCAGAATTGGATCGCATGGTTGTTCACACCGATGCAATCCGATTCCTGACCGAACTGACAGTTCCTACTGCGATATGCAAACTTATCTGGGGGTGTCATTAACTTTGTATTGACACTTCCAGAAATTTGCATATGGCAGTGTGAACTGCCTGCGAGTTGGGTGCGATGCGGGAACCCGCAGTGGAATCGCAGGGTTCCTGCATCGCACCAATGTGAACCGGCACTGAATGTCATTTACATCCGGTGAACTGAAGGAATCTCTGCTTGGATGGGTGTCAATTTTTTACACTGTTCTTGCAAGCACTTTGTGAGTATAGGAACTATTCATAATAAAAATTTTTTGGAGATTTTACACAAGCTGATGCACTCACTTTTTGTGTTTTAATGTTGTTTGAATATTTCCCAGTTTAGAGAGAACATAATTTTCTATTTAAAATCCTATTAGATTATTTGAATGAACCCTGGACAATTATCCACCAATGGGATTGTATGTGAGTGTGTACCTTTTCAATAAATACTACAGTAAGCTAGTTAAGAAATGATTCAGTAATGTGTCGAATTGAATGTTTTTGAGGACGGTAACCAGGAAAGCAATAACAAACAATCAGTCATTATTATTAACCATATTTTTAATGTTTAGGAACATTCATACAACCATTCATGTCAAATCAAGCTTCCATGAAATGAAGTGTTAATGGAGAAATACTTACAAATAATGTATTTGGTAAATGTTAAGGACTTCAGAACTGGATGGCTGGGTATCTGCCGTATGAGGCCTCAGGAACACACAGAGACACACACATGATGATAGAGTCAATGCATGTTCGTTTATTTCAGGAAATGCCCCGAACATATAGAGAGATTGATTTCACAATAAGGGGTTTGGTTTCAGTATGACTCACAGTCACATGATACTTTTTGGCATATTACAAAAGTTAGAGTATTCCCATAACAGACTTACTAATCAAAATATTCTCATGTGAAACTATTTCTGCAGTGTCAGACATATTTCAACAAACAATATGTTATGACTATGAATCAAGGATAGCTACATGAAAAATAGAGAAGAATATACAGCATGAAAACTCCATTAACCCTTCAGTAAATATCCATTCCTTACATAGATAATAATACAATAAGTATGTGAGTCTTACATATGATGAGTATGTGTATATTATCGGTGGTACCTGATCACACAAACCCTCAGTAGAGGGTTCTAGCAGAGGAGAATCAGATGAACAATGTATAAAAATTATACATACGTAGCCGCATTGGTGGGATCTAGTCTGCATAGTACTAGGTAGAATCTTTATTTTAAAATGCAATACAGAGCTTATAAACTGATAATTAATCATGATAAAATATATATTTCAGTGTACATGCAATACTGAGCCAACATTATATATCACAAATTGTGTACAAGAATATAGAGCCAAATCCAATTCATCCAAAATCCAGCACTACTTTGCACATATTAGGAAAACCTACACATACTTTACAATCAGCAACATTGTACCAACATGCAGACAATCACAACTAAAAAATGTTAAAGAAATAAGTATGTTTTTTTAAAATCATACTTACATAGGTGGATGCAGCATCAGTCCGATGCTGTCGCGGCCTCTCCAGCTCTAAGACGGAAAAATGAGCGATCAAAGATTGCTGATCGCTCAGTTCTCAGTGCTCCGTGATGATTTTCAAGCACCAATGCCTGCTCTGCTAGTTTCTAGTAACCTAGAAATAATGAAAATACAATGTAGAAATGTAGACATTAATATAGGAGTTTAGATTTTGAAATTAATATAGGAGTTTACATTTTGACCATAGATGCACTTTAAGGCTGGGTTCACACTAGTGGGTATTGGACGTGGGTTTCCAGGCATCCAATTCACATGTCAGGAGAATGTGACCGGCTCTAAATTGGGCCGGTTCCCACAGCTCCGGGATGGCTGCAGAGCAGTTTTCAAAAGAGTCCTGTGCATTTTCTGGCCCATTTCAGATCTGAATCCAGCCAAAAATTGGGGCCTGATTTGTCCCTGAAACAGAGAACAGGGACGCACTGGACCCCTGCTGTGAGCCGCTCCGCACAGCAGTGTGAACCCAACCTAAATGTTTAAAGCATGACCCCAGATTCACCCCTTTCGCACTATGCTTCCATATCTAAGTCATTATTTATTTAAAGTAATTGAAAAGTCTTGCTTTTAAAAAAAGAAAAAACAAATATGTTATACTAATGTGCTCTGTGCAATGGTTTTGCACAGAGCAGCCCGGATCCTCCTCCTCTCGGGTCCCACGCCGGCACTCCTGGCTCCTCACTCTTGCCAGGTGCCGCACAGCAAGCAGCTTGCAATGGGGGCACCCAAGCAGGCACATTCCCGATCAGCGGCTCTCTGTTCACACTTGGAGCCTCAGAATGCATGAAGGTAAAAAAAAAACGTTTTGCCTTTACAGTCAATTTAAGTTGCTGATTAGAATTGTACATTAGAGGAAAGCTTATATCCCAGCCATTATCCTTCCAATGTGTCCAAAAATATTATTTTCCTTTACACATCTACTGCTAAATGCAAAGCTGTGTCTGGAGTTCTGCTTTAGTCAGCGACTAATATTGTAAATAAGAAGGTGAATGGAGAGTTTGGAGCTCAGGTATGAGCATGCAGTATCTTTACCTGTCTCATCATACAGATGTCTTCCATGAATACATTAGTGATGCTAATCACAGACCTTTTGCTTCTCGCTGATGTTACACACAATGCAATCCAGCTGATTGCAGGGAATAGGAGCGCCAGTGATCTGCACTGTAATTTAATTTTAGCTCACAGCCACAGAGGCGGCTGCGGGAGGTTCAGGCCTGGCGAGATCTAATTCTGCTGATTTAAAAATTGCAGCTGAATGGAAATGCAAATCTGGGTGACATCTCACCTTTTTGATTACACTACAACAAAATGTATTTACAGGAAGGAAGAATACAAAAATGTATTTACAGGAAGGAAGAATACACAGCTTGCAATGCTGGCACACAGGTTTACAGATCAACTCCAGCCAGAACAAATATTTCTGTTTCTGGTGGAGAATGGCAAGTTGAATGACTGACAGGCCACTCGTATTTTGGGGTCTCCACAGAGTTTCCAGCTGCTTCTGTCTGACACTCCGCCAACTGTTATACAAATGTGCTCTATATTATATAAACTGCAACAGGACTCCTCTGCAACAAAAGTGAGACTATGATGGGTGTTGTTCTAGAAATGAAGCTAGGGGATTCAGGTCACTGACATACACATCAGTTTTTGTTGGTCCTAAACAGAAAGTACTGGGTATGCTTGATCTTACAAGTTTGGTCTTACATTATATTATTATTATTACAGGTATTTATCCAGTGCCGAGAATTTGCGCAGCATTGCAAACTGTACATTCACATTAGTCCCAGCCCTCAAGGAGCTTACTAGGTACAATTTGGACAGGAGCCAATTAACCTGCCAGCATGTCTTTGGAGTGTGGGAGGAAACCCATGCAAGCACATGGATGCTATGCAAACTCTATGTTGGTAGTGTCTAGGATCCCGCTGTGCCTTTAACCTCCCTGTCAGTATTCCTGAGTGTGGCTCGGGGTTAACTTTCAGTACCAAAAGCGGTAACCCCGACCCACACTCGGGATTACCCCAGAAGCACACTCACCTTCCCTGCGATCCCCCGCCGTCATCCTATCGTCCTCACACTCTCTCCCCGCTCTGTTCTCGGCAGATGCCGACACTTGCCTTCCGGTTCCCTTCCCTGTGAGCATTGCGACGCAGGGGGGTGGAACTGGCGGCAAATTCGGTAAATACACTAAATAACATGATACCAAGCTAACGGATTACACTGTATCATGCCATTTCAGCACAGGATTGCACCTGGTGACTTTTCCAGTGCTGGAAAATAGAGAACGACTATGGCGTCCAAAAAAGCGTTTTTTTTTTTAACAAAATCGATTTTAGATGAACTGGAAAACAGCGACAGCGAAACTAAGCGAGTTACTTGAAGAACTGAGCAATAGTGATTTGTGGGAAGATTAGTCATCAGGTATGGAAAGCGACGATTCTGATGTCTCTTTCTGGCACATAGCCTTGTGGAATTTGGGAAGTATATCAAACGATTCTTCAGAATTTCCAACGGAGCTATGTGCCAGAAAGAGACATCAGAATCGTCGCTGTCGTCACTTTCCGTACCTGATGACGAATTTTCCCACGAATATACAGAGATAATGACAACCTTTTAAATGACAGTTTTTTTTAATTGTTGCTTGGAGTTCTGCTTTAAAACCCAAAGAGCTCTTTGGAAATGCAGATTTTAGCCAAATTTTTAGTGCAACGTTCAGGGAATGAGGTTATTTGGTATAGCTGTTCATGCATCATTACTTGATGTTCAAACAATTAAGTCTCAATTTTTATATCACAGGCCATGATTTTGGCCACCTTTACTATTTATCTCAACTCAACGGGGTCAGTCAATATCTCATCAATGCCAAAAGTCAGTCAGTAATTTCACTTGGGCACAGATTTGTCTGTTCTGATTTAACAATAATCTCTCCTACAATACATTCCTCAGGTCTCTGAACTTAAACAGAGCTCAAACAATTATCATTGAGCTCAGTATTTTGGTTGTACTACTGTATAACATTGTCAAGATACACACAATATGTGAAAGGTAACCTGAATGCTCACAGCCAGGATATGTATTATTTACGATATGTATGCAGCATTAAACTCATGTACCAGTGATCAGCAAATGCCAGTAGGTCAAGAAAAACAGATTTTTGAGAGCAAACAAACCAATTCTCATCCCCAGCAGCCACAGAAATCCCTCAGATCTTATCAGGCATTTTCTGAAATTGGAATAATGATTTTAGGAGTGTAGCGGAACTGAAGCTTTGAGCCTAAAACAGTTCGGGAAAAGAGCTGAATTGGCTGCTTTGTACAGTTTTCTTAGAGTCATTTAATTCCCACCTTTTGAGCTTGTAGGAATAAAGGGGTTTCAGGAATTCATTTGTGTTCAACTGAACACAATTCACAAATAATTCTATCCACAGAATGTGTGATGGGTTTTTTTTTTTTTTTTTTGGATGGTTTAATAAAAGTTTTCAGTGTGTATTATGTAAATTTTCTTATATTGGTAAAGAATAAAGGGCAAGCAACTGTCAAATCCATAGCAACGATTAAAAAGTACATATTAATTGTGGAGACTTCTGACAAATCAAGTATGTTTTTTATACAAATATTTGTAAACATTTTTAGAAAAATATATAAAGGGAAAAAAAAAACAAAGGTTTATTTTATGTTTAAGCCCCGGTTCACAGTTGTACGATTGCGGAGATCGCATGTAATTCGGAGCGCACTGCTCCTAAATTAAATGCGTTCTCATGTGCGGTGCGAATTTCAGCCATACACTTTGTATGGCTGAATTCGCACCGCATCCGCAATAAACTCGCACATGAGGCTTTTTTTTATCCGCAGCAGAATCGGATAGCATAGTGGTTCACACTAGTGCGATCCGATTCTGTGCGAACTTGCAGATCGCACTGCGATATGCGATCGCAATTGAGGGTGTCGTTAACTTTTAATTGACACCCCCTGCGTATCGCATATGGCAGTGTGAACTGCCAGAGGTGCGGATGCAATGCAGGATCACGCTGCATATTCGCAGCGTTCCCGCATCGCACAAATGTGAACCGGCACTAAGGCCCCTTTCACACAGGGAGTCTGTCAGGCGGACTCAGTTTTTCTCAGCGGGGGATCGATCTGCCGATCCCCCGCTGAGCAGGCAGATGACGGCTGTGTCTCCGCGCTGTGTGCGGAGACAGAGCTGTCAGGTCCCGCTGTTCTCTATGGGGGAATCAGATGAGAACGGACCGTCTGTCTGTTCTCATTCGATCCCATCCGATCCGCTGGACGGATGGAAAATAGGATTTCCATCCATCCGGATTTGACGGATCGGATGTCAGCGGACATGTCTCCGCTGACATCCGATGCCCCATAGAGATTCATGAGGCATCCGTTCAGATCCACCAAAAAAACAGACAGGCGGATCTGAATGGTCCGCCTGTGTGAAAGGGGCCTAATGGTGTTTTTGGAGCTTAAAAGAGAAGCTAAACTCTGGTTAAAAAAAATGTATTCTTTTCAAGTATGTATTCTTAACTCAATAAATTGCCTTCTGTTGCTTTCAGTCTTCTCCAAACCTCCAAATTCCTTTTTTTTCTTGCTGTGATCTGACTTCCAGTTCATTCACATTCATTCTCTAAGGTCCCACTATATTCAGGAACGTACTGTAACCTATGGACTATGGGATTTGTAGTGTGCATAGAGCTGTGTACATGACTGCACCTATTGTTCACTGCTAGTTCCAAACAAACGGAAGTGAGAGGGAAAAGGAAGAGTTCATCCGCACACAGAGTATTACCGGGGGGTAGAAAATACAGAAATTATTTAATAAAAAGTAGATCACAGAGCCATTAAAGTGGCACTAAACAGAGAAGTGTTAATCGCCATAAAGCATAAATATCATGTCACTGGATTCTGTTTTTGTTTTATAAAATTCCTGCAGTAATGTTGTGTGGTCACATGACCTTTCCCCATTCTTTGGCACGTCCAGGGAAAGATCCTTGGGTGGGGCTTCTGTTACTCTGCTGATGTATGCTCTCTGCAGTGTTAATCTGTGTCTGGGCAGCCCTGATTGGTGCTGTGCCTGTCACATGACTAAAAAAAATGTTTCAGAAGAGCTCTTAAAAAATAAACTGTTTTCCAGCTCCCTATAAATCTTTTTTGAACATCAGAAGCATATTTTTGCGCATCATATAGTGTAGGCAGTGTCAGAGATGACTGACAGTAGCTTTCTTTATGTTCAAATGGCATCTGCATGTAAGGTTCTTTTTTTACTTTACAGGTATTAGCAGTTACATTTCATATTTTTCATACTGATTTATATTTAAACTAAGCACATGAATATTCTAGTAAATGTAATCAACCAGCATACTACAGTGCATCCGGAAAGTACTCTTAGTGCTTCACTTTTCCACATTTTGTTATGTTACAGCCTTATTCCAAAATGGATTAAATTCATTATTTTTCTCAAAATTCTACAAACAATAACCCATAATGACAACATAAAAGAGTTTGAAATCTTTGCAAATTAATTAAAAATAAAAAATGAAAAAAATCCCATGCACATAAGTATTCACAGCCTTTGCTCAATACTTTGTTGAAGCACCTTTGGCACCAAAACAGCCTCAAGTCTTTTTGAGTATGATGCTATACCCTTGACACACCTATTTTTGCACTCAAGGAAATTCACAGAGTTGTTCCGTAGCACTCCTTTGTTATCTTGGCTGTGTGCTTGGGGTCGTTGTCCTGTTGGAAGATGAACCTTCGCCCCAGTCTCAGGTTCAGAGCAGTCTGGAGCAGGTTTTTATCAAGGATGTCTCTGTTCATTGCTGCATTTATCTTTCCCTCAATCCTGATTACTCTCCCAGGTCCTGCCACTGAAAAACATCCTCACAACATGATCCTGCCACCACCATGCTTCACTGTAGCGATGGTATCCTCCAGACAGGGACTGACAACTTTTGGCCCAGGGGACAAGTACAAACCAGAATGGTGCAGTGACTTGGCCCCCCTTCCACTCTCCCTCTCCTCCTCCTGACCCCCATTCCAGGCTGAAGCTCCGCTCCAGGTACTCTCTACTCACCGGCTGAATCTGGGTTCCTGCCCTGGCCAGCAGGGGCGGTTGGGGGAGCTGGAACAGCTCGGTTGCAGCTGGCAGGGGGAGGAGAGTCTCCAGTGGGGCATGGAACCGGCCTCTGCACAGACACAGTTTACATCATCCATGCTGGGGGGGAGGCCTGCACTCTGTCCTTGTCTTTATCCCGCACTCAGTAGGTCAGCCGCAGGGACTTTTTACTTCTTCTCACCAGGAATCCTTTAGGCATGTCTGTGACAGAAGCAGTGCAGCCTGTTTATGGGTCATCAGAGCGGCCAGGGGGGCAATTTGCCCCCTGCCTCCTGGCCCAGTCCTCCCCTGCCTCCAGACATGACGCTTGCCATTCAGGCCAAAGAGTTCGACCTTTGTTTCTTCAGATCAGAGAATTTTGTTTCTCATGGTCCAAGAGTCCTTCAGGTGCCTTTTGGCAAACTCCAGGCGGGCTGTCATGTGCCTTTTACTGAGGAGTGGCTTTCAGCTGGCCACTCTACCATACAGGCCTGATTGGTTGAGTGCTGCAGAGATGGTTGCTTTTCTGGAAGGTTCTCCTCTCTCCACAGAGAAATGCTGGAGCTCTGTCAGAGTTACCATCGGGTTCTTGGTCACCTCCCTGACTAAAGCCCTTCTCTCCTGTTTGCTCGGTTTGGGCGGGCGGCCCACTCTAGAAATAGTCCTGGTGGTTCCAAACTTCTTCCATGTACAGATGATGTGCTCATTGAAATTGCCAATGCTGCAGAATTTTTCTGTACCCTTCCCCATATCTAACATGCCTCGATACAATCCTGTCTCAAGGGTCTACAAATAATTCCTTGGACTTCATAGCTTGGTTTGTGCTCTGACATGCACTGTTAATTGTGGGACCTTATAGAGATAAGTGTGTGCCTTTCCAAATTATGTGCAATCAACTGGACTCCAATCAAGTTGTAGAAACATCTTAAGGATGATAGTGGAAACAGGATGCACCTAAGCTCAATTTTGAGTGTCATGGCAAAGACTGTGAATGAAAAAATGAATAAGGGTGCGCTAACCTAAATAATATGCAGCTGCACTAGAAAAGGTGAAAATAACAGTGACAAAATGAAATAGTGCGCTTACAATGTGGCATAGAGTGTATACAACCAAGACAATAAATCATATAGTGATACTGAACCACACAGTGGTGATAAAAAACATAAAAAATAAATACATCAAAAGTCCATTTAAAAAACAATCTCTCAAAAGAATGCATAAGCGTGATAACACACAAAGAGTCTTTTAAAGAAAGAAGTGTCTTCCAATTAGACCACTGTGAGACGATAAATTTGTGACACAAACGTGAATAAGATGGCCCCTTACTGACTGGTAACAAGAGCCAGGTGCAATAAACTATAACCTCCACTCGTGCACAAAACTTTTCTGGTGTCACCCAAGTGGTATGCATGGCTTCTTACCAGAATTCTAAAGAGGGTAGGCCTGGAACCTTTGTTGGTATATGGGTCATGTGGACAGTATCCAAAGTAAGCTCCCGACCATAAGGTACAGATGTCTATACCTTCACTGTAAATCACGCCCCCATAGTGTTTAGCAATAGGAGGACATGGAGGAGGAGGGAGAGAGGTGAGTGTCATTTACCACTGAGCATGCTCCCACATGTGTGACTCTATAGTCATGTGGGCTGCACAGATAATAAAAAGGAGGAAATGAAAAGCTTACATGGGAACTGAAATTGAGCATGCACTGTAGAGGACGCTAGCTGGTCTATTCAATCTAAGGCTGCAATGGGGACACAGAGAAGATTGGAGGGACAGCTAAAGGAAGGATCCAGCAGGTATATTTCACTCCACACAAAACAAATGCTTTAGTGGCTTTGTAAGTTTGCACACTCTGTTATATATATATAAAACATATGTAGAGAGTTTTTCATAGTCTGGTTTTATAACACTTTAGGTTTAGGTGTTTGGATTGTTTTTGAAAATAATGATATCATTTAGTGCCATTTTAAAGAGGATCCACAGTGAAAGAAAACCCGTCAAGGGGATGGCTTTGCAGAATACCTTCTCTGCTGCCAATTGGCTGCTGTGCTTAAGTCTTGGTTCACGCTATGAGCCGCATGTGAATCGCACAGGAACTGCATCAAATTTCTGTGCAATTCACATGCGATTCAGTGCAGTGTGATTAAAGCCCATTTTATTTGAATGGACTCAAATCGCACTGCATTGCACCAAATATATGCATGCACCTTTTTTGGAGCCGCACCGCAACCAGATCGGGTGGTCATTTTGTTCCATGCGATCTGGTGCAGGCAAACACAGTGCATTGGGGCGTTGTTCATTTTATATTGACACCTGCAGTGGATCGCAAGGGCAGTGCACTTGGAATGTGTGAACCTAGGTTAAACATTAGCACATCAAAAGAATGGCACTAGTGCCAATGTGTTAGTCCCCTTATTTCTTATTAAAACAATGCTTTATTCCACCTGAAAAGTGATGAAATTAAAAGCACCTCTCCTCTCATGTATACCTGCTTGTATTTATTAGATCATATAATAAAGTCAACAAAGTGTGAAAAGAGATAATTTATTTCTTGTTCTACATAAATAGTCTAAAATTGCCTGGGCACACTTATAATCTTGAAACAATTCTAAATAATTGGATCACAGTGATATTTCATGTCTTCAGTCTTGTAATCAGTTTGTCAGTCAGTCTATTTAAATGGAGAAAAGTTGTCACTCTGCTGTTAGGTATCCTCTTGTGCACCACACTGAACATGGGCCAGAGGAAGCAAAGGAGATCAGAAAATTATCAAGCAGCATGTCAAATGTAAAAGCTATCAGACCATCTACAATCAGATGGATGTTCCTATGACTACAGTTTCACATATTAAACTTAAGGTCCATGGGAGAGTAGGCACCCTCCCTGAATATGGCCAAGAGAAGATGGCCAATAACAGCTTTGGTCATACTTAATACTGACTACACAATGATGGATGCCAATTTGTTTTGTCAGTTTCAAGATTTTTCAGAGAAAATTATCGGTTCTTCTTTTTTATTGAAAGAGTAGCAATACATTTGTCCACAGCTCTGAGTTAAGATCAGAGACCATCTGAGGTCTGAGAGTTGCTGCTCTGTTAACAAGCTGCTGAGCATACATTACAGTAGCCACTAATTGATAGTATAGAAGACTTAGACATATCACTCGGTTGGGGAAGTACCACAAACTTGGGTATCTAGATCCAGCTTAACATGTTTCGCTACTAACGCTAAGCGAGCTGGATCTATCAACCCAAGGTTGCGGCACTTCTCCAAAAAAGTGATACTTCTAAATTTTCTATACTATAATTTACCAGTTATATCGAGGAGCCCATTTCAACCTCATATGAGGCAGATAATGTTATCATGTTTGATGTACATTTGGAGTTAAATTTGTTCTTATATGCTGTTTTGTACCCAATAATTTGTGTAGCACCCTCCTAGGTAGGTGTTAGGTAAAAGCATCTTATGCTCCTTCTGCTTATCAGGGGAGCCTGATCTATTAGGTTGTCTGTTGCATGTTTCCAAATGTGATTCACTGGGTCTGAGGGAGTGTCCCCGCTGCATCCAATAGGGGAGTCTGTTAGACAGTGGAGGAAACCGAGCCAGTGACACATTGGCTTTTGTGGGAGTCTCAGTGGTTGGGCACTCTTGCAGTGCATCCTGGGATTGCTCATAAAAGCCAGGGGGACATATGACAGGGCATCTTTGGTGGGAAGCAGAGTCCCAGGAGGAGGTTGACGGCTGGTCTCCCCTATTCTGTATGCGGAAAGTGGTCTTAGGCAGTCGGCCTAGTGAACCAGGTGTGGTGTGGAGCTGAGCTGAAGAGGATACAGTGGAGCTGACAGTGGAGCTGCTGGCAGAGTCTTCTGGGAAAAACAGTGCCCGTGAGTACGAGGGGACTTGACAAAGGGTCTGCCCAGGAAGGGGGACCACTCCAGTGAAGTCAGAGGATCAAGGAGTCAGCTCACACAGAGTGTCAGATAAAAAGGGGTGCCGTATAGAACTGAAGAGTGGGGACAAAGGGGGTGCCAAGTAGGACCCTGAAAAGCGATTCACAGTACAGTACAGTTCATCTAATTCTTCTTCACTTAGTGGCAAGGTGAAGCAGCGGCCTTGCCACACTCAATTTTATTCAGAAGTCCCAGCAATTGTGCATAATTTATTCAGTTGAGTATCCCACTCATCCCTTCTCCTTATCCCAGTTCTCCAATAAACAAACAAAAACTCAAACCCCTGGACTGTTTTCTGACTGAGCCAAGCACTTAGAATATGCTACATTGTCAAGTTGTTGCTATGGGTAACCCAGGGGAATCCGTGACCAGTAGCTCCCATGGGAGTAGTGCTACATTTGGAATAAAGATAGTTGATTTCAATCTAACTGTAGTTCTGGTCCCTTTAAAGTCCATTTTTCTTTTTTGGTAATGTTGTATGGCCAATCCTTAGGCTTCATGTACACTAGCCTACACTGGCAGCTCCTAAACTTGAATTTAGGAGCTTTTTGGTGTTTTTTTGCCAAAGCTCCTAAACTCAACTCCAAAAAAGGCAAATTCACTGTGCGGAAGTGCTGTAGATCTGAGGGGAAGATATGAAATGAGGAGAAGCTCTGCTGATTTTATCATTCAATCGTGTGCAAGCAAAAATGCTGTTTTTTATTTTCCTTGCATGTCCCCCTCAGATCTACAGTGACTACACTTGTAGCTCACAGTGGATTTGCCTTTAGTAAATCAACCCCAATGTGTCAATGCACACATAGGCTTTAAGAAGAGTTTATGGGCTGCTGCGCTTAGGTGAGCTTCAACCTCCCTCTCTTGAACGCCAAAATATCCCATTCAGGATAGCATTGTTTTGACCGCCATCCGTGGGAAAAAACAAAAGTGGCAAAACCACACTTTTGCTGTGATTTTACTGCGTTTTCCCCCATCTGTGGTAAATGTAGGCTAGTGTGCATGACGCCTAACCGGGGTTCTACCCCTCATTAGTATGCATCCAGGTCCACAACTAAAAAATATGTTTTGGCTTGAAATACACTTTCAGGGCCCTTTCACACTGCTTTGTAGCAAAATTACAGGAAAAAAAGGCATATGGGTTTTCTACTGCGATTTTGCTGTTTTTCAGACGTGTTTCCTGTGCACTTCTGGTGCATTTTGGTTTTGTGAAAATGGACATGTGACTTAACCACTTGCCGACCGCCGCACGACTATTTACTGCGGCGGTCAGCCCCGTACAGGCAAAGTGACGTAGTACTACGTCGCTAGCCTGTGAGCCTCTAGGGGGCGAGCACGTGCCGCCGGAGGCGCACGCCCACCCCCGCTCGTTCCCTAACAAGTCCGCGCGTGTGACCAGCGGACCCGAGTGATCTCCCCGTGGAGAGGGAGAAAGGCAGGCTGCTGATGTAAACAAAGCCACCTGTCATTCTCCCTAAACTAACTGCAGAGATCATACGATCCTGCTATGTAGGATCGTATGTCTCTGTGGTTACATCACTAGCCACACCCCTTTACAGTAAGAAGCACGCCCCTAGGGACACACTTAACCCCTGCATCACCAATAAAGTTAACCCCTTCCCTGCCAGTGTAATTTTTACAGTAACAGTCCATATGCATACTGTAGTAATGTCACTGGTACCCCCAAAAGTGTCAAAAATGTCAGTCAAGGGTCCGATCTGTCCGCCGCAATGTCACAGTCCCGCAAAAAATTGCAGATCTCCGCCATTACTCGTTAAAAAAAAAAAACACCAAAAATGACAGAAATCTTTCCCTTAGTTAGTAACTGCAATAACTTTTGCGCAAACCAATCAAAATACGCGTATTGCAATTTTTTTCTTACCAAGCATATGTAGCAGAAAACAAATTGGCCTAAAATGTTAAAAAAATTTGATTTTTTAATCTTTTGGGGGGGGGGGGGAATTTCATAAAAAAAATGTGAAAAATATTGTTATTTTTTCAAAATTGTCGCTCTTTTTTTGTTTATAGCGCAAAAAGTAAAAATCGCACAGGTGATCAAATACCACCAAAAGAAAGCTCTGTTTGTGGGGGAAAAAAAGGATGTCAATTTCATTTGGGTACAGCATTATTTTACAAGTCATGTGTCCACAGATAGCAGCCATCTTGGCCATGACGTATCCAATTTAGGGTGTGCCCCTATCCTCAATTGATCAATTGCATTTGGAAGGATTGGGAAACAGAGATTTCGGGCACAGGAGTTTTGTTAAAAAGATTTCTTTTATTCAACACAGAACTAAATATTTTAAAATCATAGAAAAATACAGGCAAATAATTGTGTATTAAGGACACAGTGAGACCACACAACAATGGTCTATGTTGTACAATATCTCAGTGCATAGAACTTATAAAAGTCGGTTTACATACAGTTCAAAGTACAAGATCATTAGTAGTCATATAATCCTTGGAAACGTATTGCTTGTTATCAGAAGAACCGCCGACGGACACCCAAGCAGTATGGTGCCGGTCAGCAGGGTCGACTGAAAATATAAGTTAACATTCACCATGTAATATATGACCTTTGCTCGACATGTTTCGCTTTCTTAGACAAAAAAGCTTCATCTGGAGCATATCATTTCTTTTGTCTGTGTGAGAAATAACAGTATTTAGATAGATTACATATATGTGTTACCTTATTTTCAGTATGTTATAATTACAATTGCATATCATTTATCTTTCCTTTTAATTACATATAATCGTCTTACACATCTCAGATAAGTCCTTCTATTTTTGCAATATTAACACAATATAACATTGGGTCTTAAGTTGCATTCAGACACTAGAGGAGTTTAGGGGAAAGAACGGAGGTTGCCAATAGTGAGTATATGTGGGGATCCATGCTGTAATTATAGTATAAGCATATATATCCTATTTATATACCTGGTAAATGGACAGAAAGATGTATACATACCTGTACATATAGTAATCAGGCACATATCTCAATTTCCATAGAGAATTCTTTAACGAGGAGGACTGTGCGTTTTGGGAAACTCAAAAAGGCAATGTATAGTGACATAGTAGTGAGGGTAGTCACTCCATGTCTCATATCTGGGTGGATGAGAGCAGAAAAACAATGTTTGTCAGAGTAGTAAGCGTTTTAATTCTATGATATCACTTTAAGGGAAAGCCCATAGGAATGCCAAACCATAAGCTCAAATGTTCTAAAGTGGTAAAATCTGTATGCCTCATGCTTGTTATAAGAGTGTGTAAGTACCCATAGAGCCCATAGAACATCTGCCCTAAAAGGGGGGGGGGGGGGGGGGCAACAGAAAAGACACATAGTCATTCTGGACCGTAAGAGAAGACAGGTGCCATGCGTTTATAAACGATTACACACTAACATATAGAGTTTACCCATTCGTATATGGGCTACCCCTGTAATAAAATATATATCATGTATACTGATTTGCTTTCACACACATATGTGAAAATGTGTGTGTAATCAATTTCGTATCCGGCCCACCCTCCTCTATAATAGTAGGGGGGTGACCAGGGTTATATATAGATAAGCAGTTGCTACATGAGGTCCAAGATGAGTACATGCAAAGCGTACTTAGAATAAACATAAGTAATAAACATAGTAGTAAATATATATAGAGTGCCACCCAAGATGATAGATCGCTATGCAGTACAAAAGTTCCAAACATACACAGACACCTTAGCAATGCTCACCAAACTTAGGAAGGACCAGAGCCTAAATGTAGGGAGCATGTCTCCTCTGCTTGTATGTCGGCTGTTAAGCACAGTAAGATTAAGGTGAATTCCCGGATATCACAAAAGTGTAATGTTACAGTATTAATACTGGCCATATAAAGCTTACCCCTTGCCACGCTGTTCCCAGCTTCCGCACAGTCCTCACCGGATGGGGAACCTCCACCATACCAGGGCTTGTAAATGGCGCCCTTAAGTAGCATGGATCCCGGGTGGTTCGTCAAACGGACGTCACCGCCCCGGCCACTCCCACCGGACATCGCTCGAGAGCTAGCGCGGGGACATGGTACAAAAAGATATCCCCATCGGTTACTACAGAATTTAAAGCAGAGTATTTGGACATAATTGGACGTGCATATCAATTGGCTCTTATAGACAAAGACTGTTATAATTTTCTTAACAACAAATTTCCGAGACAGGCGACATTCTATTCACTCCCAAAAACCCATAAAAATTTAACTTCTCCACCGGGGAGGCCTATTGTATCGGGCATTGGAAGTTTAACTGAAAATGCGAGTCGTTTGATCGATTATTATTTACTACCACACGTAGTGCGGTTACCGTCATACGTCAAGGACACACTCGAGTTTTTAAAAATGATTGAAGATATGGTGGTTCCTCCCGACGCCCTGCTCGTGACTTTGGATGTGGAGGCATTATACTCCAGTATCCCTCACGAGCAGGGCGTCGGGATGATACGCACGTTCTTATATGAGCAAGATCATCACACTTGGCCATTTTGTGATTTTATTTTGGAACTTCTATTGTTTATTTTGAAACACAACTGGTTTACTTTCAACGGGTCCCACTACCTCCAGGTGCAGGGCGTGGCCATGGGCACTTGTTGTGCCCCGGCCTACGCCAACCTGTACCTGGGGGGGTGGGAGCGACAAATCACATCAGATGAAAATTTATCCCATTTTTTTTCCTCTGTGGCAATCTGGTTTCGTTATATAGACGACATTTTTGCTGTCTGGACAGGTTCAAAATCAATGCTAGATGAGTTTATTGCCCAACTAAATATAAACGACTTCAACTTGAAGTTAACATCTACCATCAGTGACTCGAGTGTTAATTTCCTTGACCTAACGGTACTCAAACATGTGGATGGACACCTGACGACTAACCTATACAGAAAGGAGACGTCAGGGAATGTAATATTACATGCGTCTAGCGCCCACCCAGGGGCGCTTATACGTAGTATTCCATACGCCCAATACATACGCCTACGGTGTAATTGCACATCTGATAAGGATTTCAAAATACAGGCTAACCTTTTACGAGAACGCCTAATGGCTCGTGGATACAGTAAGCGTCTGTTGAGAACAGCTTTTAACAAAGCGTTTTCTCAAAATAGAAACAGCCTCATCTTTAGAGCCAAACCTCCAAATACGCAATCGACAGTTAAACTAATAACCAAATACTCTGCTCATGAAAAAGTATTGAGAGATATTCTTGAACGGAACTGGCATCTTCTTCGTGATGATCCAGTTATAAACAAATACGTGGGCAAACATCCCCAAATTGTTTTCAGGAGAACAAGATCTTTAAGAGATCAACTAACAACAAGCCACTATCAACCCATTAGAAATAAAGTAACAACAGGTAGAGGTACTTATAAATGTCGCAAATGCGCTTTATGTCCTTGGATAGAGGAGAATACTGAATACACTTTACCTAATGGGGAGACGTTTGCTCCAAAATTTCGAGCCGACTGTAGCACACGTGGAGTGGTATACATGATGCATTGCACCTGCGGTATGTTCTATATAGGTAAAACTATAAGAGAGCTCCGCCAAAGGATAAATGACCATGTGTACGTATCAGCAGGGGGAAGGATGATCACGCCCGTGAGCAGACACCTTGACCTATACCACAGGTTCAATCCCAAAAAGGCAAGATTTTATGTGCTTGAGGTTATCCCTCAAGATCCTCGGGGTGGCAACTGGGACAAAAAAATTCTCCAGAGAGAAACTCTCTGGATAGAGCGTCTCAATGCCACTTATAGACCTGGGTTAAACGAAACACAGTCGTACAAACCCTTTCTGTGAAGGTTTCCTTGCTTACCTAATGCCAACAGATCTAATTGACCTCGAGTAGTATACTCGGGTTACGATAATGGCCCTCTGTGGGATATATGGGTCAGGGTGTCGGCTTGGTTTTGGCGTGATCATCCTCCCCCCGTATATACATATATTCAATTATTCTGATACCTCTTCACATTAAATAGGTCTTATGGCACATATACCCCTCTTCCTTTCTTATGTATAACAAACAGTTTTTTGTGCTATAATCCCTATCTCATCAATACTATGATCTTGAGGATTTATAATAAGTCAAAATATGCAACTTTCTCTTGGGGTTTGAAGTATGGAAGTGTTTCTAGTAGGGGGCAGTTCAGCCCCTGTTCTTTCATTAGGGCTGTTACTATTGAAGCCCTTACTAGTGGTTAATGTCAAAAAATAAACATGGTTATAGAATAATTTTTGATAAACAAATATGTTACCGATATATATCTCCTGGTTTCACCAGGAACATTTTTGTACCTTAGTGAAATTTGCTTTTATATCTGTATTTTTTAAATATATAATTTCTGTCCTTGTTGTGTTGTTTTTTCATTTCAGGCAATTAGAATTCTGATGTAATTGCGGACCGATCCTGTGGGGGCAGTGTGGGTAAGCATGGAGGTCGGCCTCATCAGTGAGATATGTGCGGCCAGATAGGCCGCAGGTCAGTCCCGCCCCTTCCGGGCGGAACTTCCTGTGGCACCTGAGCGGACTGCGGAGGCACTTCCTGCCTCTGTATAGTCTGCATACACCTGTGACTAAGCCGAGAGCCTCGCCGGGGTGTCCCCGCGCTAGCTCTCGAGCGATGTCCGGTGGGAGTGGCCGGGGCGGTGACGTCCGTTTGACGAACCACCCGGGATCCATGCTACTTAAGGGCGCCATTTACAAGCCCTGGTATGGTGGAGGTTCCCCATCCGGTGAGGACTGTGCGGAAGCTGGGAACAGCGTGGCAAGGGGTAAGCTTTATATGGCCAGTATTAATACTGTAACATTACACTTTTGTGATATCCGGGAATTCACCTTAATCTTACTGTGCTTAACAGCCGACATACAAGCAGAGGAGACATGCTCCCTACATTTAGGCTCTGGTCCTTCCTAAGTTTGGTGAGCATTGCTAAGGTGTCTGTGTATGTTTGGAACTTTTGTACTGCATAGCGATCTATCATCTTGGGTGGCACTCTATATATATTTACTACTATGTTTATTACTTATGTTTATTCTAAGTACGCTTTGCATGTACTCATCTTGGACCTCATGTAGCAACTGCTTATCTATATATAACCCTGGTCACCCCCCTACTATTATAGAGGAGGGTGGGCCGGATACGAAATTGATTACACACACATTTTCACATATGTGTGTGAAAGCAAATCAGTATACATGATATATATTTTATTACAGGGGTAGCCCATATACGAATGGGTAAACTCTATATGTTAGTGTGTAATCGTTTATAAACGCATGGCACCTGTCTTCTCTTACGGTCCAGAATGACTATGTGTCTTTTCTGTTGCCCCCCCCCCCCCTTTTAGGGCAGATGTTCTATGGGCTCTATGGGTACTTACACACTCTTATAACAAGCATGAGGCATACAGATTTTACCACTTTAGAACATTTGAGCTTATGGTTTGGCATTCCTATGGGCTTTCCCTTAAAGTGATATCATAGAATTAAAACGCTTACTACTCTGACAAACATTGTTTTTTCTGCTCTCATCCACCCAGATATGAGACATGGAGTGACTACCCTCACTACTATGTCACTATACATTGCCTTTTTGAGTTTCCCAAAACGCACAGTCCTCCTCGTTAAAGAATTCTCTATGGAAATTGAGATATGTGCCTGATTACTATATGTACAGGTATGTATACATCTTTCTGTCCATTTACCAGGTATATAAATAGGATATATATGCTTATACTATAATTACAGCATGGATCCCCACATATACTCACTATTGGCAACCTCCGTTCTTTCCCCTAAACTCCTCTAGTGTCTGAATGCAACTTAAGACCCAATGTTATATTGTGTTAATATTGCAAAAATAGAAGGACTTATCTGAGATGTGTAAGACGATTATATGTAATTAAAAGGAAAGATAAATGATATGCAATTGTAATTATAACATACTGAAAATAAGGTAACACATATATGTAATCTATCTAAATACTGTTATTTCTCACACAGACAAAAGAAATGATATGCTCCAGATGAAGCTTTTTTGTCTAAGAAAGCGAAACATGTCGAGCAAAGGTCATATATTACATGGTGAATGTTAACTTATATTTTCAGTCGACCCTGCTGACCGGCACCATACTGCTTGGGTGTCCGTCGGCGGTTCTTCTGATAACAAGCAATACGTTTCCAAGGATTATATGACTACTAATGATCTTGTACTTTGAACTGTATGTAAACCGACTTTTATAAGTTCTATGCACTGAGATATTGTACAACATAGACCATTGTTGTGTGGTCTCACTGTGTCCTTAATACACAATTATTTGCCTGTATTTTTCTATGATTTTAAAATATTTAGTTCTGTGTTGAATAAAAGAAATCTTTTTAACAAAACTCCTGTGCCCGAAATCTCTGTTTCCCAATCCTTCCAAATGCAATTGATCAATTGAGGATAGGGGCACACCCTAAATTGGATACGTCATGGCCAAGATGGCTGCTATCTGTGGACACATGACTTGTAAAATAATTCTGATATAAAGGTGGAAGCACCAGCCATCCTGGGAAGTGGCAAGCAGCAAAGTATATAGGTTTAAGTATCACTTATTACCTTGTATACATATTATATTTGAGCAGTATCATATGGAAGGATCGTGAAACATCTTTTATGCAAAAAAACCCCGTAAAAAGTTGCCTATAATTTTCTAGTGCCAATTTTTGGCCTGCATCTGGCCTTTGAAGATAATTTTGTATTTGTTTATTTAGTCAAGCCATAATTTATACACATTTCTTCAAAAAATAGAAACCTATATAGAAGAGACCATAAATCATTCTAACAACAACTGATAGAACTCATAGGACAACCATGGATTTCGTTGGAAATGCATGGACGGGTCTTATGACTGAAATTGAATCTACCTGTAACATCCCGGCCAAGGACGATATAAGCCTAAACCAATATATTAATACAGTAAAGAGACTTATTAAAAAAAAGTCAAATCTATATTGGCATATAGAATTTTTCTTGAAGTATATACAGGCAAATGTATGCCCTATGGGTCTGAGGATTCATCTATTCCCCTCCTTCGATAATGCTTCGAGCGAGTTTAGAACTTTGTGGGAACGTATTCTAACCAAATGCAGTACCGACTTGTGCCAGCTGTTGGTGTCCCAATACAAATTAGACCTAGCTACTTTGGATACTGAGTTATCATCTTTATATACTAAGAACGAGAATCTAAAAAAACATATACATTACGAGGCAAGATGGAAGGAGGTGAAGGAGTATGGAATCAAACTTAATAGGGATATCATTGGTAAAAAACAAACTAAATTTTTAAAAGATAAGATGGCCTTCACGGAAGGCTATGCTTACCGATGGCCGGGACCCAATAGTTCAAGGCGACCCCGCTATTCGCGAGGCCCCCGTGAACAGATGTTGAATACAGGTCCAAGGGAAACCGACTGGGAATCAGACTCGTCTTCGATCTCCGCACAATCTAATAGATCCAAAACATCGATTAGATCTAATCAAGATACTAGACCAAAAACAGACATGGCGACACGTAAACGAGGACAACAGGAAGGAGCCAATTACACACCACGCTCCAAAAAGCGACCCGATGAAACTTCCAAATTTCAACCATTAGGAACTGGGGGGACTCAAATTGGACAGACTGTTCGATCTGTCGAGGCACTCACACAAGATGGTTTGGAAGCACAGGACCCTTATTTGGGACCCCTGGCTCTCCAAGCGATACAAATGTTGCAACCCTTATCCACTAACACTAATTCAAGTAATCCATCCACACAAGATTTCACATCTAATTCTCAAACACATTCACTAGGTGCTGTGGCACCGGTTTTTTCTAACACACTACCTTTAAATATACCCAGCACTACCTCTCTTAGACAAACCACTATTGATGGCCACTTTGCAGCTTCACAGGCCCAGGCCTCAAATTTTCCCCTGAGCACATCACTAAGCCTTCCCACTTAAAATTATCGATCATTAACTTAACCCCTTATCACTTCTCCCCCCAAGAACAAGAGGTCCTTGAACTTGGCCTCACGTTCTGTCCATCTACTCCTATGGATAGATATGAGACCATAAAGGACGTCTATATGTTCATAAGGAACTTGACGTATAAACATATCTACGACCCAGAAAGACAACGCAATACACAAGATAAAGAAATTTCAGAAAAAATAAAACATTATACAATGCAAGAATTCCGTGTTCTACGGGATCTAATCTTACTATTGGAGGAAGGCAGTCTTCCGGATTCCCAGTCCCCCGATCAACCTATACAAACAAAGACAGCAAATCCAAGACAGGTCCCCTTCAAACCAAAATCCAATAATTTCCCTGACTTGACTACAAATCCTAACCTTTTGGCTTTTCTGACCACAGTGGTAGGTGAGATTAAAAATTGTGAGCTAAAATCAACACAAAATAATCTTTCTAAACAACAACTACAGATGCTTAACAAACTAAGAAACCATACAGACTTGGTTATCAAACCCTCAGATAAGGGTGGTAACCTAGTATTGATGACTCGAGAGGGATACGAAAAAATGTGCCTTAATATCCTCTCAATATCGTACATGGTACAAAAAGATATCCCCATCGGTTACTACAGAATTTAAAGCAGAGTATTTGGACATAATTGGACGTGCATATCAATTGGCTCTTATAGACAAAGACTGTTATAATTTTCTTAACAACAAATTTCCGAGACAGGCGACATTCTATTCACTCCCAAAAACCCATAAAAATTTAACTTCTCCACCGGGGAGGCCTATTGTATCGGGCATTGGAAGTTTAACTGAAAATGCGAGTCGTTTGATCGATTATTATTTACTACCACACGTAGTGCGGTTACCGTCATACGTCAAGGACACACTCGAGTTTTTAAAAATGATTGAAGATATGGTGGTTCCTCCCGACGCCCTGCTCGTGACTTTGGATGTGGAGGCATTATACTCCAGTATCCCTCACGAGCAGGGCGTCGGGATGATACGCACGTTCTTATATGAGCAAGATCATCACACTTGGCCATTTTGTGATTTTATTTTGGAACTTCTATTGTTTATTTTGAAACACAACTGGTTTACTTTCAACGGGTCCCACTACCTCCAGGTGCAGGGCGTGGCCATGGGCACTTGTTGTGCCCCGGCCTACGCCAACCTGTACCTGGGGGGGTGGGAGCGACAAATCACATCAGATGAAAATTTATCCCATTTTTTTTCCTCTGTGGCAATCTGGTTTCGTTATATAGACGACATTTTTGCTGTCTGGACAGGTTCAAAATCAATGCTAGATGAGTTTATTGCCCAACTAAATATAAACGACTTCAACTTGAAGTTAACATCTACCATCAGTGACTCGAGTGTTAATTTCCTTGACCTAACGGTACTCAAACATGTGGATGGACACCTGACGACTAACCTATACAGAAAGGAGACGTCAGGGAATGTAATATTACATGCGTCTAGCGCCCACCCAGGGGCGCTTATACGTAGTATTCCATACGCCCAATACATACGCCTACGGTGTAATTGCACATCTGATAAGGATTTCAAAATACAGGCTAACCTTTTACGAGAACGCCTAATGGCTCGTGGATACAGTAAGCGTCTGTTGAGAACAGCTTTTAACAAAGCGTTTTCTCAAAATAGAAACAGCCTCATCTTTAGAGCCAAACCTCCAAATACGCAATCGACAGTTAAACTAATAACCAAATACTCTGCTCATGAAAAAGTATTGAGAGATATTCTTGAACGGAACTGGCATCTTCTTCGTGATGATCCAGTTATAAACAAATACGTGGGCAAACATCCCCAAATTGTTTTCAGGAGAACAAGATCTTTAAGAGATCAACTAACAACAAGCCACTATCAACCCATTAGAAATAAAGTAACAACAGGTAGAGGTACTTATAAATGTCGCAAATGCGCTTTATGTCCTTGGATAGAGGAGAATACTGAATACACTTTACCTAATGGGGAGACGTTTGCTCCAAAATTTCGAGCCGACTGTAGCACACGTGGAGTGGTATACATGATGCATTGCACCTGCGGTATGTTCTATATAGGTAAAACTATAAGAGAGCTCCGCCAAAGGATAAATGACCATGTGTACGTATCAGCAGGGGGAAGGATGATCACGCCCGTGAGCAGACACCTTGACCTATACCACAGGTTCAATCCCAAAAAGGCAAGATTTTATGTGCTTGAGGTTATCCCTCAAGATCCTCGGGGTGGCAACTGGGACAAAAAAATTCTCCAGAGAGAAACTCTCTGGATAGAGCGTCTCAATGCCACTTATAGACCTGGGTTAAACGAAACACAGTCGTACAAACCCTTTCTGTGAAGGTTTCCTTGCTTACCTAATGCCAACAGATCTAATTGACCTCGAGTAGTATACTCGGGTTACGATAATGGCCCTCTGTGGGATATATGGGTCAGGGTGTCGGCTTGGTTTTGGCGTGATCATCCTCCCCCCGTATATACATATATTCAATTATTCTGATACCTCTTCACATTAAATAGGTCTTATGGCACATATACCCCTCTTCCTTTCTTATGTATAACAAACAGTTTTTTGTGCTATAATCCCTATCTCATCAATACTATGATCTTGAGGATTTATAATAAGTCAAAATATGCAACTTTCTCTTGGGGTTTGAAGTATGGAAGTGTTTCTAGTAGGGGGCAGTTCAGCCCCTGTTCTTTCATTAGGGCTGTTACTATTGAAGCCCTTACTAGTGGTTAATGTCAAAAAATAAACATGGTTATAGAATAATTTTTGATAAACAAATATGTTACCGATATATATCTCCTGGTTTCACCAGGAACATTTTTGTACCTTAGTGAAATTTGCTTTTATATCTGTATTTTTTAAATATATAATTTCTGTCCTTGTTGTGTTGTTTTTTCATTTCAGGCAATTAGAATTCTGATGTAATTGCGGACCGATCCTGTGGGGGCAGTGTGGGTAAGCATGGAGGTCGGCCTCATCAGTGAGATATGTGCGGCCAGATAGGCCGCAGGTCAGTCCCGCCCCTTCCGGGCGGAACTTCCTGTGGCACCTGAGCGGACTGCGGAGGCACTTCCTGCCTCTGTATAGTCTGCATACACCTGTGACTAAGCCGAGAGCCTCGCCGGGGTGTCCCCGCGCTAGCTCTCGAGCGATGTCCGGTGGGAGTGGCCGGGGCGGTGACGTCCGTTTGACGAACCACCCGGGATCCATGCTACTTAAGGGCGCCATTTACAAGCCCTGGTATGGTGGAGGTTCCCCATCCGGTGAGGACTGTGCGGAAGCTGGGAACAGCGTGGCAAGGGGTAAGCTTTATATGGCCAGTATTAATACTGTAACATTACACTTTTGTGATATCCGGGAATTCACCTTAATCTTACTGTGCTTAACAGCCGACATACAAGCAGAGGAGACATGCTCCCTACATTTAGGCTCTGGTCCTTCCTAAGTTTGGTGAGCATTGCTAAGGTGTCTGTGTATGTTTGGAACTTTTGTACTGCATAGCGATCTATCATCTTGGGTGGCACTCTATATATATTTACTACTATGTTTATTACTTATGTTTATTCTAAGTACGCTTTGCATGTACTCATCTTGGACCTCATGTAGCAACTGCTTATCTATATATAACCCTGGTCACCCCCCTACTATTATAGAGGAGGGTGGGCCGGATACGAAATTGATTACACACACATTTTCACATATGTGTGTGAAAGCAAATCAGTATACATGATATATATTTTATTACAGGGGTAGCCCATATACGAATGGGTAAACTCTATATGTTAGTGTGTAATCGTTTATAAACGCATGGCACCTGTCTTCTCTTACGGTCCAGAATGACTATGTGTCTTTTCTGTTGCCCCCCCCCCCCCCCCTTTTAGGGCAGATGTTCTATGGGCTCTATGGGTACTTACACACTCTTATAACAAGCATGAGGCATACAGATTTTACCACTTTAGAACATTTGAGCTTATGGTTTGGCATTCCTATGGGCTTTCCCTTAAAGTGATATCATAGAATTAAAACGCTTACTACTCTGACAAACATTGTTTTTCTGCTCTCATCCACCCAGATATGAGACATGGAGTGACTACCCTCACTACTATGTCACTATACATTGCCTTTTTGAGTTTCCCAAAACGCACAGTCCTCCTCGTTAAAGAATTCTCTATGGAAATTGAGATATGTGCCTGATTACTATATGTACAGGTATGTATACATCTTTCTGTCCATTTACCAGGTATATAAATAGGATATATATGCTTATACTATAATTACAGCATGGATCCCCACATATACTCACTATTGGCAACCTCCGTTCTTTCCCCTAAACTCCTCTAGTGTCTGAATGCAACTTAAGACCCAATGTTATATTGTGTTAATATTGCAAAAATAGAAGGACTTATCTGAGATGTGTAAGACGATTATATGTAATTAAAAGGAAAGATAAATGATATGCAATTGTAATTATAACATACTGAAAATAAGGTAACACATATATGTAATCTATCTAAATACTGTTATTTCTCACACAGACAAAAGAAATGATATGCTCCAGATGAAGCTTTTTTGTCTAAGAAAGCGAAACATGTCGAGCAAAGGTCATATATTACATGGTGAATGTTAACTTATATTTTCAGTCGACCCTGCTGACCGGCACCATACTGCTTGGGTGTCCGTCGGCGGTTCTTCTGATAACAAGCAATACGTTTCCAAGGATTATATGACTACTAATGATCTTGTACTTTGAACTGTATGTAAACCGACTTTTATAAGTTCTATGCACTGAGATATTGTACAACATAGACCATTGTTGTGTGGTCTCACTGTGTCCTTAATACACAATTATTTGCCTGTATTTTTCTATGATTTTAAAATATTTAGTTCTGTGTTGAATAAAAGAAATCTTTTTAACAAAACTCCTGTGCCCGAAATCTCTGTTTCCCAATCCTTCCAAATGCATTTGGGTACAGCGTCGCACGACCTCGCAATTGTCCGTTAAATTCACGCAGTGCCGAATCGCAAAATAGGGCATGGTCAGGAAGGGGGGTAAAATCTTCTGGGGCTTAAGTGGTTAAAACCAAAAACGTAAATCACAGTGTTTACTGGGATTTTAACACCATTTCTTCTCAATAGGAAGTGGCGTTTCTGATGTGATTTTCAAAATGGCACCAAGGATGCAGCTTGCAGGACCGTTCAAAATGCACTGCACCTGTAAAGCAGTGGTGTGAAGAGTCCCATAGGATTTAAAGGGAAACTTTTTTCTTGCCAGGTAAAAACGCAGGAAAAACGTATCAGTGTGAAAGGGCCCTAAGAGGGAAGCAAACTGTTCCTAAGCCGGTTCACTTTTTTCTCACAGCACATGCGGCTATTCATTAACTGTCTGACAAGATTTTCTTTCAAGCAGTTTTAATGATAGAAGCTTTCCAAACACCTTTGTCTCTAATAAGCCTTGCCATTAACTGTCACTGACAGCAGAATTAGACCTGTCTATAATGTTTCTCCTCTGATAAAATAACACATTTAAACTATTTTGATTTACAGTTTAGTGACGTTCAGCTCCGCCACCTGTCAGTCACCCTCCTCATACGGGCACTTGTGTGAAATGGGGGCAAAGTGCTCCAAGGCGCCTTCAGGCCTCACCCAGCTGAGATACGGCAATAATATAATATCAGACGCCTTGCATTTATCAAAGCCATTTACTGAAACAAGACGCTACAGAGCCATCTATGTAATCGCTCTGGCAATAATTAGATTTATCCATTAGACTTTTTTTTTCTAAACTGAAATGGAGTTATGATTGAATCTCAGAGCACTTTTATTTTTTAATTACTGTTTTTTTTTTCCAGACATCCCACAAGTTCTATTTTCTGAGAGCGCATGAATGCAGACCGCAGGGTGAGAGTCTCCGATGACAAGTTAGAGCAAATAACATTCTTTTTAAAGCTTCTTTTTTTTTTTTTTCACTCAATATCCTTTGTTTCTCACTCCATTTTCATTTGCTTTTATCATTTCCTAGCGTGTCAGGCAATTTCCAGCACTCCTTGCAGTCTCTTCGAATGTGGCATGTTGTTTTACAAATAAATAATTCAGTGCCATGAACTCCTAATGACTTGGAACAGAAGGAGCAGAAAAATCCTTTCTTATAGTTGAAGATATGTTGTTAACCTCTGCGTGGAACTGTGCTGTACAATCACCTGCAGATGAGGACAATCTTTGTGCGGCAAAATGGATGAAAAAAAGTAAAAGCAATAGATGTAGAGGTTTTGTTTTCTAAACTGGAATCAGACAGATTAAAATGGACCTGTCAATATAATCCACACAGCTGAACTCTTGCACTGACTTCAGTCTTACACAGGCTCCTCTCCTGTACTGAAAATTCTTAAGGTTGCCGCACACGCTTTAATAAATGATTGTGTTTTTTTTTTCTCCAATTGATCTTTTCCAATAGGCATAATCAATCTATGGTTAACAGCCCATTTAATTTATATGGCACACACGGGAAAGCGGATCGATAATTAGGAATTATTATTATCGCACCTCTGTTTCCACTATGTAATCTCATAATCTGATCATTCAAAATACAATTAGATTTATGAACAAAGAATCTCAGTACTGCCAACTATTGAAACACAATTGATACATTTCTGGTTTGGCTGATTGACTCAGTTTGATTGAATCTGATCTAAACCAGGTTTAAAAAAGAATCAGAAGGGAAGTTATTGTTGTTCAATTGTTGCAGATTTGATAGTTTGATTGACCTGCACATTGATTGGATAAAAAAAAAAAAAACAGAAGCAGTAGTCTTAGTTACATAGTTTCTGAGGTTAAAAAAAGACATCAGTCCATCCAGTTCAACCTATGATGTGTGTGTGTGTTTGCTGTTAACCGTACATTGTATACCCCTGAATGTTGTGGTCTTTAAGGTGCCCATCTAATAGTTTTTTTAAACTATCGATCCTCCCTGCATATACTACTGCTTGTGGAAGAGAATTCCACATCCTTACTGCTCTGACAGTAAAGAACCCCTTATGTATTTTAAGGTTAAAATTTTTTCCTCTAGTTTTAGTGAGTGGCCACATGTCTTATACAGTGATGGCGAACCTTGGCACCCCAGATGTTTTGGAACTACATTTTCCATGATGCTCATTCACTCTGCAATGTAGGTGAGCAGCATGGGAAATGTAGTTCCCAAACATCTGGGGTGCCAAGGTTAGCCATCAATGTCTTATGATATTCCCTTTCTTTGAAAAGTTTGTTCCTTATGCTAGGGTCATCACCAGTACAGTATTTGTACATTGATGTAATATCCCACCTCAAGCGTCTCTTCTCCAGAGAGAATAGGTTCAATGCTTGTAGTTTTTCCTCATAGCTGATGTCCTCCATTTCCCTAATTATCTTTGTTGCCTTTCTCTGGACTCTCTCCAGTTCCAGCACATCTTTTCAGAGGACCGGTGCCCAGAACTGGACAGCATACTCCAGATGTGGCCGGACCAGATTCTTGTAGAATGGGAGTGCCATCCCTGGGCAAGGATAGCAAACTGCACCCCCAACCCCCCATCTGTATTCACAGTTCACATCTCGGTGTCAGTGTGAAACCTGCTGGGAGTAAAGGCAGCTTCTCTGTTTTCCCATCTCCAATTTTTTGTGATATGTCACATGATAAGGCAGTCTGCCCTCACTCCCTAGTGGCATTGCGCTGAGACTGAGGTGTGTTCTCAGCAGGCGTCCTCTTTCTTCTGCCCACAGTACGTACATGTAGGGCAATATATTGCCGTCTCACCACCTGTTTTAAACCTCATCATGCTGCACTACTGCACTGCAACTGTGTGCATCGCACGCAGTTCCGGGGAGGTTGCAATGTGGCCCCATTCACTTGAACAGGTTGCCTTCAGCAGATGGTAGTGCATGCTGAAAGTTCCTGCCACAGTTGCAAATCAAGATATTGCAGTAGTGGCATTTGTACTCCTCTAGCTGCTGCCTCTACAGCTTAAAGTGGAGTTCCACCCATTTTCGTAACTTTAGATCTATGTAATCCACCCGGGAGTGAGGAGAGGAGGAATAAAGCAGAAATTAAGGTATTTACTAGCAAAAAAAAAAAAGTTTCCATTGGTAACAGTCGTTTTAAAGGGGATTACATACATCTATGTAATCCAACCTATTAAAAATGGGTGGAACTCCGCTCTAAATGGCGGGGGGTGATAGGGAGCTGTAAAATGAGACTCAGCAGCATGTTTTATTGTCCGCCAACTAACAGTGTAAATGAGCCCAAGGCTAGGTTCACACTGTTGTTGCATGTGCGCGACAGCGTGTGAATAGCACCTATTCCCGCACCCACAACCACCTGCAGGCAAAATTCCCTGCTCTTTTACAGATGTAAAAGGCTGCCATTTATTCTTATTGGCACCCCCACGCATCTGAAAATGCAGCACATTTTTTGGTGCGGGAAATGGCATTGTGCTTTTGCACCATGCGATTTCCCTGCAGCTGCGTTTTCATAACGGTGCAGAGACCTTTTTCCTGTGTTTCTCGCAGGTACAGCAGCCCATTTAAATGAATGGGCTGCTGTGCCTGCGCAAATGCGAGTCTCAGCAAAGGCATTAGTGTGAACCTGACATAATAGTCAGCTTAAAGGAAAATACATACAGCAAGGTGCCTCCAACATATTTCACTTAATAGCACAAAGTCACTTTAAAAAATATTTCCACTGAGTACTCCCCTATTTAGCAATCATATCCACAGTGCTCAGCAGAAAAGAGCAGAACATAATTGCATTGTACCTGTAATTCATCGGAGTTCTTGGGTTTAGTCTCAGCGTCTTCTGTCTGCTTCTGTCCCCGCTCATTAGCCCGCCCACCACCTGCATTGCTTTAGTATCTTTAGCTCTGCCTTGGATGTAGTCCCGACATTTCCTGCATCTTCTGATGGCTTCTATCCCCACCCGCTGCCCCCCCCCCCCCCCCACCACCAGTAGCACTTCCCTAGACCATGTTCTACAGGTCTGATAGGAGGTGGGCGGGAGAGAAGATGCAGAAAATGCTGGGACTCAACCTGGACCAAGCTAAGGATACTAAAGCAATGCAGGTGGTGGGCGGGCTGATGGTCGAGGACAGAAGCAAACAGAAGATGCTGAGACTAAACAACTAAAGGTGGTGCGTGGGGACTGAAGCTGACAGCTTTGATCCTGTGAGTAAGATGCAGGAGGAGCTAAAGCACCCACTGGGCCACCGCTCAACACTGCATCCAGGGCAGGTGCCCCGTCGGAGTCAGCTGTCGAAAGCACTATACTAATGATCTGAAAATCCGCAGATTGTTCGTCAGATCAAAGTTTACTTCTGATTTTCTTATAATGTGTATGGGCCTTTACAGTGTGCATTAGAAGCTGCAGCAAATCAGATATTGCTGATCACATTTCCTGGCTGGAGGATGCCTGGCATTATTCACCCATTTCCTCTCCAGCAGAACTTTCCCTGGTCCGTCCCTACCATTTATCGTATTTCAGTTCTTTCAAGTCTCTCTCAGGAGGGCTCAGGATCACATGCAAGCATTGCCCACTCCTCCAGATGTTTCAAGGGATCTTGGTATTTGTAGAACTTCTCCAGGAGCCATACCACTGTTTGCATCAGGTTTGAGGGCTCTTGAGAGGTGTACTGTACAAGAAATGGGCAATTTGGGACTTTAAATGAGAACTGGCGAGCACTGCACAGTGTCTCCATCCCTGTCAATTGAAAAACAAGATGGGATAAATGAGGGTGTGTGAAAAACAGCTGATCCCTAGTTTGAAATACTTACCCACCAGTCTGCTAACAAACCAAAATAAACCTGTCTAACAAATAAGTTAAAAGCAGGAGTTTAGTTAACACATATTTGCAAATGCATGCGGAAGCTGCAAGGCCAGCGACAAGGCATCCTGCGTTCTTGCAGAACCTAACACTAAATAACACTGCTCAACCTGAGTGTATATGTGTCTTCACAAAGGGAAGTACATGCTTGCTAATAGGTGGATTGGAAACAGATGGGAATGGAGACCGCCCAATCCTCCCCCACCTGCTCCAATCCACGACTGGCAACGAAAAACGCATGGCTACACAAAAAAGCCATGGGGTGCAAACTAAATGTGATCAGCTGGGAGACACACACACCCATCCCTTTAGTAAAGATGCCATAGGCACTAGGGATCAGCTGTTTTTCACACACCCTCATTTATCCCATTTTGTTTTTCTCTTGAGAGGTGTACTGAGGCAGCAGATTCTAATGCACAATTCCCAAACCCCAATTCCACACGTTCCTGAAGAAATGGCTGCATCGACCATCAGCTTAAACTGAAGACTATCAAAAGCGAGAGAACGTCACCAGCACACCATGGATCTCCAGAATGGGTCCAAAGCTTTATTCGATCACATTATTACAGCAGAAGCAAATTTCAGAGCCTCACAATAACCCTTCATCAATAGATCGTGGGTGCAATATTGGGCTCCTCCAGACTGTCAGTGTAGCTGTTTGACTGTACTTCCGATACGGGCAGGCAGTTACCGCAGGAAGATTATATGAAATACAAGGATGCTCACCAGCTCCTTTATAGTTCATTGAGAACTGCAAGCCGTCAGACACAAAGGCTGTCAGTACTTGCCGTCTATTAATTCACAGAACTCTTTGAATGAATGACATAGCCATGTGGGTGAAGCCACGTCCGGCCATTCTCATTTAAAATTGTGACCATGGGTGCAGAGAGGGGATCCCTGACCCACTGTGACAGGGAAGGGGGGGGGGGGATTGGAGGGGAAAGCTGCAGAAGGGGGAACATGTTATATGTTCCACCCCAACAAGGGGTGGGACATGTAACATGTTTCTGAAGGTGAACGTTGATCCTTTAAGAACTCAGACTTAAAACAAAGACCATAAAGTTTCTGGCAACCGGGAGTATTGTGGATGTTTCACATCATTCAAGATCACAGCAGGTCCAATGCTCCCAGTTAGATAGACCCTGTTTGTTTTTTTTCAGTTATGTATAAGAAAGTGATCAGCCAAACATTCTTATGACTATATTACCATTTTAGGCTGGGCATTGGAAGACTTTCAATATTCTGGCTCTTTCCATTCATATCAATTGTTAATGGCAGCAGCAGACCTTTTACAGGAAAAGAGGGTCAGGGGAGGCTAACTAAACAGGTTTGAAGTCCTATGTTGACTTAAAAAAACAATAGCAAACATTTGAGATGTATACTCTCAATCCCCTTTGTCCTCCATTGAAAAAAAAAAGGCAACTCTTGGGCAACCCAAACATGCATGACAATGCACAGAAATATGTTTTTTGCTGATATTCAATCATCATCTGAAATCTATGGCCACCTTCAGAAGGAAGCTGTAGCCACTCCATGAACTGGATTTATCTTAATAGCATTAAAGTGAACAAGTCACAATATAAAGCAAGAGTATTTATTTTTTTTTTTTTTTCAAAAAGAACTCTAACTTTTAACATTAAATGATGTCTTTGCGCTCCAATCAATGAATTTACCTAAGCTGATATAATGTTTTCAGTCTGCTGCAAACAGGAGAAAGCAATTCCTCTATTATCTGCCAATGATCATTCAGCCTAGATTCACAATGGTACGATGCAGACACCACATGTCATTTGTACAGGAATCACACCGCATTCGTGTGCACATTACATGCAATGTCTGTGAAGTGTGATTTCAGCCATGCATTTTATATAGCTCAATTCGCATCCGCACCAAAATGGTGCAGGACCTTTTTTTTCCCCGACATAAATCGCATCGCATGGATGCAATTCTGGCAATCACACTGTGTTTTGCAATCTGTTTTGGGGTGTCATTACTCTAACATTGACACCCATAGCAGATCACATGGACGTTGTGCGATTGCAATGCGGTGGTGGAAAAGCACAGAATTCGCTGCGTTTCCCGTGACGCATAATTGTAAACCAGGGCTAAAACTGTTAATTGTAATTTTGCATCAATCCACATAGTGGGAATGTCAGAATATTTATACTGCTCTGATATAACAGTGTCTATTTATGTAAATAAGCAAAGATCTGTAAGTTAGGAGAATCTCAACTTATTTCCATAAATCAATATGTAACGAGTTCTTTTTAATCGATTTCTTTTTAACAGCATATACCAATCTTAGAGAACACAGTCTACAGTAGGGAATATATAAGTATATTTATTCACAAGACATGCATTCACAATAAATGGGTAGACTTGAGGTGACACAAAGAGATAACTTTTACATAAAATACAAACTCAAAACGATAAATGCAATGTGATATGTAGTTCAATGATAAAATTAAAAAGAAAGCAAGATTACGTTTTCCCCAGGTATAGTAGAAACCATAGATAAGTGTTCTATATAATCAGACCACAATTGTCTGCGAATTGCACAGCCAACAGTCACTCCGCTGCAGTTGGAGTGAGAATAGGCTATGCAAAACGGGAGATTAAATTGCTAATATTGCGCTAAATCTGATATTAATAAAAATGTCTAAAAACAAAAATCTATTTTTAGAGATAAATCTAATATGGTTCATATGGCTGGGACTGTAATCTCGTTACCCTTAAATATGAAATATAAAACATATAAGGAAGGAAATAAATGATAGTAAATAATAATCAGATAAACAGCAAGGTATATTTACCACATTTAAAATGGCTGCTAGCTTAAAATGGTCGTTACCAGATTCCTTAAGATGGCTGCCTTCCCAAAATGGTGGCCAGTTAGGGAGGAGTTTCGTTTGGCGTCCTTCAAAGTTTCAGATAAGGGATGGAGCAAGATGGAGTATGTATAGATGAGTATATGTATGGATGTAAGTAGCGTGTGTGTTGGAAGTGTAATGAATGTGGTCGTAATTGTGTGTGTGTCCTATTACATCTGGGTTTCCCTTTTTATATTGCATTGAACAAAAGGACAGTAAAATTACCATAAGCCAAACCCAGAAGGAGGAACTGTATCTCCATTGGTCGGGATTACTTATCCATTAACTGGTGAGGTCATTGGGCGACACCTCTACTAGTCATCCAGTATATTGGATATTAGAATTATAAGTTCTTGATTTAAGAATAATCATAAAAACAATATAAGAATCTATCCATACTCTCATGGTATATATATGTCCATCTAATATCTCCATCATGTATCTAGGTAAGGATTGAACCTGGTAACGCCATTTAATAAGGATATATTATTAATACAATATATATATTGAATAAAAGCAAATTTATGCAGCGCTAGCAACAAATTAGTGATAAAAAAATATATTAAAATAAACCAATCTATATCATATAAATCCAATGTATAATAATATTTCAATCACATTAAAGTGCATAAATTTCTGTGATAATTAAATAAAGTGCATAATTAGGCTGAACAAATTAATAAATATAATTTCCAAGTGAAAAGTTTAAAGTGCATAAATGGTGAAATAAAGTCCTTATTGATGATCCAACAGGTGCCAAAGTGCCAAATGAATAAAGGTGCTTGTGAGGTGAAGGTGCCCTCTTGGTTCCCCACTCACCGGATTAAGATTGTATAAAAGCCCTTGGTTTTATTGCACATTTGCCCAGGATCTGATGTGGGATTCCTCCGATGTGACCTCCGTGTTGAAATCGTCTCCGATATCACCATTAAAAGAAAAGAGGGCCATACATCGTGAAGTACATAAGGTATATTTTATTTCCCCAAAACCGATTGAATACTTACAGGATAAAAGATTATATGGGCATATAGCAAACAAAGCGAGTGGCGCCGCTATTAGCGTGCGTTCCACATACAGGAAGTTCCCGACCGGAAATGACGTTACGTCCGCAACCGGAAGTGCGTCAACGCGTTTCGCCGTCACACACAGCGTCTTCAAAGGACACTGTGTGTGACGGCGAAACGCGTTGATGCACTTCCGGTTGCAGACGTAACGTCATTTCCGGTCGGGAACTTCCTGTATGTGGAACGCACGCTAATAGCGGCGCCACTCGCTTTGTTTGCTATATGCCCATATAATCTTTTATCCTGTAAGTATTCAATCGGTTTTGGGGAAATAAAATATACCTTATGTACTTCACGATGTATGGCCCTCTTTTCTTTTAATGGTGATATCGGAGACAATTTCAACACGGAGGTCACATCGGAGGAATCCCACATCAGATCCTGGGCAAATGTGCAATAAAACCAAGGGCTTTTATACAATCTTAATCCGGTGAGTGGGGAACCTAGAGGGCACCTTCACCTCACAAGCACCTTTATTCACTTGGCACTTTGGCACCTTTTGGATCATCAATAAGGACTTTATTTCACCATTTATGCACTTTAAACTTTTCACTTGGAAATTATATTTATTAATTTGTTCAGCCTAATTATGCACTTTATTTAATTATCACAGAAATTTATGCACTTTAATGTGATTGAAATATTATTATACATTGGATTTATATGATATAGATTGGTTTATTTTAATATATTTTTTTATCACTAATGTGTTGCTAGCGCTGCATAAATTTGCTTTTATTCATTTATTCTAAGATTTTCTTAGTGTTTGCAGCAGCTGCACACTTTCACAGTTTTTCACTGAATAATTATCACTATTGTGCAGCGCGGGTTTAAATTTGTTTTTTCACAATATATATATTGATTGGAAATTACTGATGTAACCAGATACTACATTTAGTAGCAGTCACCAGAGGGGGCAGTGTTGTATTACTTATTAGATTCAGTATATACAGTGCCTTGCTAAAGTATTCGGCCCCCTTGAACTTTTCGACCTTTTGCCACATTTCAGGCTTCAAACATAAAGATATAAAACTGTATTTTTTTGTGAAGAACCAACAACAAGTGGGAAACAATCATGAAGTGGAACAAAATGTATTGGATATTTCAAACTTTTTTAACAAATAAAAAACTGAAAAATTGGGCGTGAAATGTCAGAAAGTCCAATTATTTACGATTTATAGAAAAACAAAAACTCTTCTTGTTGAAATTTCAAGACTCTCTGTAAAGGCATCTTGCAAAAGAACATGAACTTTTAGTCACCCCTATACAAGATGGACGCTATACTGTTCAGAATTTCTCTGTATAGAACGAAATATACATGTCATGGTCTTACCTTCTTGCTGCTCTCCTTCGTTTGACATGTGCTGGCGGCCATCTTGGTTTCTGGGTTTCTTGTAGCCTCCCACTCTGCGGCTCCTCCTTCCCACTGGGAGGAGCTGGATGCCTAGCTCATATATATAGGAGGTCTGTGGCTTCAGTTCCTTGCTTGGTCCTCCTGTGTTCACATGCTTCTAAGACTGCTGCTGCTTCTGGTTCCTGATCCTGGCTTCGTCTGATTACCCTGCTGGTTCCTGATCCTGGCTTCGTCTGACTACCCTGCTGGTTCCTGATCCTGGCTTCGTCTGACCACCCTGCTGGTTCCTGATCCCGGCATCGTCTGACTACCCTCCTGGCTCCTGACCTCTGGCTTCGCAAAAACTCTGCTTCGGTTTTGCCATCCGTTTGGACTTTTGCTTTACAGCTTGATTTTCAATAAAGCCTTCTTATTTTCACTTATCTGTTGTTGTACGTCTGGTTCATGGTTCCGTGACATTAGGACCAAGCCATGAATTCTGACGGTACAGGGCCATCCTCGCTACCCACGCTGGTTGCCAGACTTGATCAGCAGGATCACCTGTTGGGTCAGTTCGCCGTGGCGTTGCAAATCCTGCTTGAACGCACGGCTCATTTCGCTCCCGTTGCCGATGGGTCGGTTGTCGCTCCTGGGCCCGCTCCTACTGCCGCTCCGGTTGTTGCGCCAGAGTCTACCCCGACACCTGTTGTTGCGCCTGCGGTGTTTCGGGGTATGACCGGTTCTGCCCCCCTTCCACAGCGCTTTGGGGGAGAGCCAACTCAGATCCGAGGTTTCCTTAACCAGGTGGGCATTTATTTCGAGTTGCTGCCACATGCCTTTCCTACTGAGAGATCAAAGGTGGGCTTCGTAATTTCGCTGCTCTCGGACAAGGCCTTGGCCTGGGCCAGCCCTTTATGGGAGAACAACAATCCGGTGGTTGCCGAGTTTTCCGGTTTTGTTGCTTCTCTTCGGAGGGTATTCGATGTGCTGGCTCGTGCTGCCTCTGCTGCGAAGCTCCTTATGTCCATCAGACAGGGTTCACAATCCGTAGCTGAATACGCCATTGAGTTTCGTACCCTGGCAGCAGAGGTGGGCTGGAATAATGAGGCTCTGGTCGCTGCTTTCTCTCATGGTCTCTCGGATGCCTTGAAGGATGAGGTTGCAGCTAAGGACCTACCAGTGGAGCTCGAGTCTTTTATTTCTTTCCTGATTTTGATTGACACCAGACTCAGGGAGAGACCTTCCTTTAAGGAGAGTCTACGGAGGCCTCCTAACAGATTGGCGTCTACCTTTGCTGTCCCACCCGTGCCTCCCTCTCCTCCCACGCCTCCTGGGGATGACTTGGCTGGGGATGAACCCATGCAGCTGGGCTTTGCTCGCCTGTCCGAGGGGGAGAGGGTACTCCGGAGACGCGAGGGCCGATGCATGTACTGTGGTCTCGGTGGGCATTTTCGGTTGGCATGTCCGAACCGTCCGGGAAACGCTCACACCTGAGATCCTGTCGGGGGCAGATCTTGGGTGGAGTCTCCTCGTCCCCGGTTTCCCGTGTTGACAAACCACTGATCACTGTTGTCCTCTCCTTGGTCGGGGGCTCAGTGACGACCCAGACGTTGGTGGACTCTGGTGCTGGTGGTTTGTTCATTGATAGTGTGTTCGCTGCCGCCAATTCCATTCCTCTGCAGGCCCGAGGTTCTCCACTGGCTCTTGAGGCGATAGACGGCAGACCCCTTCTGCAGCCACACGTGACTCATGAGACCCTTCCAGTGGGGATAGCCATTGGTGCCGTTCACAGAGAGTCGGTCTGCTTCCAGGTTATTTCGTCTCCACACTACTCGGTGGTCTTGGGGTACCCCTGGCTCCAGAAGCATAATCCGACTTTCGATTGGAGATCGGCAGAGATCCTCTCGTGGTCACCACAGTGTGGGGCTAGTTGCATCCATGGGCCTGTCAAGTTGCTGTGTACTTCCTCGGACTCTCTGTTGCCTCCTGAATACGAGGAGTACCGGGATGTATTCGATAAGGTGCGCGCGGTTGCCCTACCTCCGCACCGCCCATACGATTGTGCCATCGAGTTACAACCTGGTGCCGTTCCTCCTCGTGGCAAGGTCTATCCACTGTCGGTAGCGGAGAATGAGGCCATGGAGGAGTACGTGAAGGAGGCGCTTTCACGCGGACACATTCGCAAATCCTCGTCCCCGGCAGGGGCTGGATTTTTCTTTGTGAAAAAGAGGGGCGGTGAGTTGAGGCCTTGCATCGATTACAGGGGTCTCAATCGCATCACGATCAAGAACGCTTACCCGATACCCTTGATTTCCGAGCTGTTCGATCGCCTTAAAGGGGCCACGGTCTTTACCAAACTCGACCTGAGGGCGGCATATAACCTCATAAGGATCAAGGCGGGCGATGAGTGGAAGACCGCGTTTAACACCAGGACCGGTCATTATGAATCCTTGGTTATGCCCTTTGGGTTGTGCAATGCGCCCGCAGTCTTTCAGGAATTCATCAACGATGTTTTCCGTGACCTGTTGCAGCAGTGTGTGGTGGTCTATTTGGATGACATCTTGGTATATTCTGAATCCATGGAGACCCACATTCTGGATGTCAGACGAGTGTTGCAACGGTTACGAGAGAACAAGCTGTTCGGTAAGCTTGAGAAATGCGAATTTCACCGATCCCAGGTAACCTTCTTAGGTTACATCACTTCCGCTGAGGGGTTCTCCATGGATCCTGAGAAGGTTTCGGCTGTCTTACAGTGGCCCCAGCCCAGTGGTCTTCGCTCCCTGCAGCGCTTTTTGGGCTTCGCCAATTATTATCGGAAGTTCATCAGGGACTTTTCCATGCTAGCCAAGCCTCTCACGGATCTGACCAGGAAGGGCAGTAATTCCCAGGTCTGGCCGCTCGAGGCCATCTGAGCTTTTGAGGCTCTAAAGTCCGCCTTTGTGTCGGCTCCGATTCTGTCGCATCCCAACCCTGGGTTGCCCTTTGTCCTCGAGGTGGACGCGTCTGAGACGGGAGTAGGCGCCCTTCTGTCTCAGCGTAGAACACCAGAGGGTCCTCTGCTTCCTTGTGGGTTTTACTCCCGGAAACTGTCTTCCGCGGAGTGCAACTATCAGATTGGTGACAGGGAGTTATTGGCCATCGTGCAGGCCCTTAAAGAATGGAGGCACTTGCTCGAGGGTTCGGTGGTTCCGGTCCTCATCCTGACGGACCACAAGAATCTGACCTACCTTTCTGAGGCCAAGAGATTGACACCACGTCAGGCCAGATGGGCTCTGTTCTTGTCACGTTTTAATTACGTGGTCTCCTACCTACCCGGTTCCAAGAACATCAGGGCGGATGCCTTATCACGGCAGTACTCCGACCTGTCCAGGGAGGAGTCGATTCCGACTTCGGTCATACCTCCGAATCAGATCCTGGCCGCCATTCGCACCAGCCTGACCTCTCCCCTGGGTGAGCAGATTTTGGCGGCTCAATCTGGTGCTCCCTCTGGGAGACCCAACGGCAGATGTTTTGTGCCTGAGGAGTTGCGCACTCGGTTGTTGCGAACCTACCATAACTCCAAGACCGCGGGGCATCCTGGAAAGAATCAGCTGTCCTGGGCTGTTTCACGTCTGTTCTGGTGGCCTTCCCTACGTTCCGACATCGCCGCATATGTAGCGGCATGCTCCGTTTGTGCCCAGAGTAAGTCCCCTCGGCACCTTCCGTTGGGCCTTCTGCAACCCATAGCCACCGGGGAGCGCCCATGGTCACACCTGGGGATGGATTTCATTGTGGACCTCCCTGCATCCCGAGGCCATACGGTCATTCTCATGATTGTGGATCGGTTTTCCAAAATGTGCCACTGTGTTCCTCTCAAGAAGTTACCCTCTGCACAGGAGTTGGCCACGATTTTTGCCAGGGAGGTTTTCCGGTTGCACGGTTTGCCCAAGGAGATTGTGTCGGATCGGGGGAGTCAGTTTGTGTCCAGGTTCTGGCGCGCCTTTTGCTCCCAGTTGGGGATTCATCTCTCCTTCTCCTCGGCCTACCACCCTCAGTCCAATGGGGCCGCAGAACGATCCAATCAGGCCTTGGAGCAATTCCTTCGTTGCTATGTCTCCGATCACCAAGACAATTGGGTTGACCTCCTGCCTTGGGCTGAGTTTGCCAGGAACACGGCGGTGAACTCTTCCTCTGGGACGTCTCCCTTCATGGCCAATTATGGGTTCCAACCTGCCGTGTTACCGGAGGTATTCTCTTCCCAGGATATTCCGGCTGTGGAGGATCACCTTTCCGTCCTACGTGCTTCTTTGGTACAGATCCAGAAGTCCCTTGAGGCCTCTGCGCAGCGCCAGAGACTCCAGGCTGATCGCAGACGAGCGCCTGCTCCTTCCTACCAGGCCGGAGACCGTGTATGGTTGTCCACCCGCAACCTCAACCTTCGAGTGCCCACTCCCAAGCTGGCGCCTCGCTTTGTTGGTCCCTTCCGAGTGCTTCGCAGGGTAAACCCGGTAGCCTATGCCCTTGCGCTTCCTCCTGGCATGCGGATCTCCAACGTGTTTCATGTCTCCCTGTTGAAGCCACTGGTGTGTAATCGTTTCACTTCCTCGGTTCCTCAGCCTCGTCCGGTCCAAGTGGGCAATCGTGAGGAGTATGAGGTGAGCAATATCCTGGACTCACGCCTGGTCCGCGGTCGGGTGCAGTTTTTGGTTCATTGGCGTGGTTATGGTCCAGAGGAGCGTTCCTGGGTTCCCTCCGCAGATGTCCATGCTCCTGCCTTGCTCCGTGCCTTCCACGCACGCTTCCCTCAGAAACCGTTCTTTACTCCGCGGAGGAGGGGCCCTTGAGGGGGAGGTACTGTCATGGTCTTACCTTCTTGCTGCTCTCCTTCGTTTAACATGTGCTGGCGGCCATCTTGGTTTCTGGGTTTCTTGTAGCCTCCCACTCTGCGGCTCCTCCTTCCCACTGGGAGGAGCTGGATGCCTAGCTCATATATATAGGAGGTCTGTGGCTTCAGTTCCTTGCTTGGTCCTCCTGTGTTCACATGCTTCTAAGACTGCTGCTGCTTCTGGTTCCTGATCCTGGCTTCGTCTGATTACCCTGCTGGTTCCTGATCCTGGCTTCGTCTGACTACCCTGCTGGTTCCTGATCCTGGCTTCGTCTGACCACCCTGCTGGTTCCTGATCCCGGCTTCGTCTGACTACCCTCCTGGCTCCTGACCTCTGGCTTCGCAAAGACTCTGCTTCGGTTTTGCCATCCGTTTGGACTTTTGCTTTACAGCTTGATTTTTAATAAAGCCTTCTTATTTTCACTTATCTGTTGTTGTACGTCTGGTTCATGGTTCCGTGACAATACAGGGCTTCTAAATAATTCAATTTTTCTTTTATTTATTTCTTTATATAATAATCCTGACAGGAAGCATTTGTGAACACAGCAAGGAACTACACAGGCCCCAGGATTTACATGATTGTGGCATCCCTGTTTAATCATTTCAGTCCAAGGAGAACATACTGACCTGGATGGTGCCTAACCAAACATGGTTCCATACTTCCGTAGAGAAAAGCAGATGAATGCATGGTCACGGGGAGTACTGTAATCTGTCAGAGGTAATAAATACCTGGAAGTGTAAGACTAACACATCACTTGGCAATTATGTAACATGAAAAAATATATCTAATGGTAAGTCCACTTTATGAACAGTTGGTAATTTTCTTAATGTAAAGTCCACTGCAAGAGGGGCAATTTGCAAATCTGTTCATGAAACATAATAAAGAAAATATGGAGCAGCAAGGAAGTAAAACCTGAACATTAGTGCCGGTTCAGACTGGTGCGATTGAAAACATTGTATGTATATACCGCACTGCTATGCAAATCACATGCAATGTCTTTGCAATGCAAATTCAGCCATACAGATTGTATGATCTGATCTGGGGGTGTCATTAATTTTGTATTGTCACTCTTAGCAGTTAAGCTACGCCGACACTTACTACTGTTTTAGGAGACAGATACCCACCCACCAGTGGCGGCCCATCCATTAGGGGCGCCACCCCCCATCCATGCATCCGGCCCCCTAATCTACATGCAGGGTGCCGGATGCATGGATTCCAATAGGGGATTTTCTTTTTTTTTTTAGCACGTGATTAGAGCCAGAGGCTAGAAGCCAGAGGCTCTAATAGGCTTCAAAAAAGGGTGGGCTCGGGGTGCACCTAAGCCCACCCAGTTGTATGGCAATACCGAATAAATAATCGCTATTGTCACACTGATTCTCCTCCCTGCCAATCAGGAAGAGGGTTGGGAGACCCTTTCCCGATTGGCCAACAGGAGAAGCGATCTTACTGGCCAGGAAGAGGGAGGAGACACACAGCTGGAGGAGAAGCACAGTGGCTCAGCCATCTAGCACGCCACGGCTCAGACAGGAGAAAGGAGGAGGTAAGGAGGCAGGCTGTTGGGGGGGTATGGTGTGTTGTTCTGCCTCCCTGCCGGCCATCCTTCTGTCCATCAGGGGAGGGGGGGGTTGTGTTGGTTTGGCCCCCCCCCCAAATTACTGAGCACCAGCCACCACTGCCACCCACACAAACCACTTTACTATTATCTACAAAATTAAATGGGATTTTATAAGTCAGGAAAAGAAAGCTGGTGCTTACTGGTGTTTGAGAAGCTAAGTAGAAACAGGGTGGCCACAAGCATCACACGGCATGATCTGAGAAGGTTAGGAAGACTTTGAACACCATTGATGGTAGACATAGGTCACTCTAGGCTAGTGATGGAGAAACTTGGCACCACAGATGTTTTGGAACTACATTTTTAATGATGCTCGACTACACTGCAGAGTGCATGAGCATCATGGGAAATGTAGTTCTAAAATATCTGGGGTGCCAAGGTCAACCCTTACTGCCCTAGGCTAAGAATTCTCAAGTATTCACTCCAGCCGGAGGATAAAAGGATGGATTTTACTGCCAGCTAACTAAAAGTTTGACCCATTGCTGACAAAAAATTCACAAAAAAGGCAGATGAATGCGAAGCTAAGCCAAATCTTGTAGGATGGGAAAGGTCTAAGCAGGGTATTTAACCAGCAGGCATATTAAAGTGTTGAAGCAAAAACCTACAGGACAGCAGAGTTAAAAGAGGATAAGCCATGATCAATTCAAAATTAGAAACTGAGAAATACACAAGCAACAGATGTAAGAATTAATCAGGGAGTAGTAAGATTGTCCAGCTCTAAGCACACTGATGGTGAATGCATTGCTGCATGAGTGGTGTGCCAGTAGTGCAAACATGTGAAAGAAGGCTGTGTGTTTCTTGCCAATAAGCTACTGAAGGCATAGTGCAGCTACAGCATGTCACGCACAGACATACTGTATACTGTATGTACATTTTCTGATATTTTGTAGAAATAAGGGGAGAATTTGATTGGTTTATAGGTGGAAAAACATTTTTTTCTTTGGAGACATAAAATATATTTCCCACAAGCAGTGTTTTCTTCAGATGGGGAAAACTAGGGAACTAGAGCTTTCAATTTCTTGGCAGAAATAATTTAGAGGAACATCTCAACAGCTGAAATAAATGTCTCAGCATTTGCATTCTTGCATTTTACACTTTTCTTGCTTTTACATTTTGCAAATGTCACTACTGTAATTTGTCACACAGAGAACATGGGAAAAAAACAATTACCATGTAATTCCTTTTCATAAAACTGTTGCTGTGTTCACCCTGAAAAAATAACTATACACATATTCCTGTCAAATCAAAATATTAGGGGACTTTTTGAAAGACTGATTTTTTTTCTGTGACTTTTTTTTAGTTTGTATGTTTTTATTTTATAGTATATCCGCTGTTTAACTTTATAAAGTGGCAAGAAAAAGTATGCAAACCCCTGGGAAAAGTGGGAATTAACTAGTTTTATGCAGTAATTTGCATAAAATGTGATTGAATACTCATTTAAGTCACAACACTAGACAAACACAATGTGCTCAAAGCAGAACTAAACCCTCCTATCCTTTTCAGCCAAGGAAGCTGCCATCTTAGCTTCTGTGTGATCTGCAACTGCCATGGTGCTGCACGTGTGTTCGGTTATGCCACCAGCCATTTGATGGTTTGACAGTTTGATGGAGAGCACAAGCAAATAGGATTGTTTGTGTGTTATCAGCTTAAGCACATTCTGTTTCTCTACTGTTGTGACTTAGTGGAGAATAAGATCAAATTTTACGGCAAATTACTTTGCTTTTTTATGTATTCTTTACTTATCCACTTGCCGACCAGCCGCTGCACATATACTGCAGCAGGTCCGGTCTATTAGCACTCATTGGCCAGAGCGGGAGCCAAATCAGGTCTGGCGGATGCGATGTCCCCCGGACACCTGCGATCGCTCCCCATAGAGAAAGAACGGCGGTCTGCCTATGTAAGGCAGACCGCCGTTCTGTCACAGATGAACACAGGGGGTAAGCACCCCTTAGGAATACACTTACCCTTTGAGCTTCCCTGATGTTAACCCCTTCCCTGCCAGTGTCATTAGTATAGTAACAGTGCATATTTTTATCACTGATTATTGTAGAGGTGATCAAATACCACCAAAAGAAAGCTCTATTTGTGGCAAAAAAAGGACATCAATTCTATTTGGTTACGACCGCACAATTGTAAGTTAAAGTAACGCAGTGCTGAATTGCAAAAAACGGCCTGGTCATTAAGGAGGTAAAACTTTCAGGTCCAGAAGTGGTTAAAGTTTTTCAGAAAATACAGATGATAGAAAACAATACATTCATAGGAGGTACGATAGGACATGTACAGGCACACAGGTACAACAACACAGAACAAACGGAATCTAAGGATGACCATGTGGATCATATAGGACAAATATGTAAGGGAAAACCGTTATTGAAGGAAGTTCAAGTAAAATTGTCATTTGGGAAAAAGGGGTGTAAAGAAAAGAAATGGGAAACTAGGGTCCACTTGGCAGAGGGCAGAATATAACACAACACATTTTATGTCAAAGGGCCCACATTTGTAGGCAGGTGCAGTCTATTTACTCCAATGCAGGTAGCGCTCATCCATAGCGGCAATGCAGGTGGAGGAGGAAGTCAAGAGGAGCCTCTTTCCTCTATTTCCTCGGTCATAGAGAGACAGCATCTGATTGGATGATGGCATGCCATATGACTTTGGTGGCCATCTTCAGTCATTCAGAGTCTAAGTCTCCAGCTCACGGGTTTGGTGCCATGCTTCCTGCAAGCCTCCCAACTTGGGTAGGGACTGGCCAGGCCAAATTCCTCCTCTTAAGACAGATGCTGTCAGCACACCTGAGATCTACTGCTATTACTCATTGCTATACATCATGTGAGTGTGCCTAGTCGGGTTGCCTTCCCATCAGGCTTGTTGTGCATTACTGAACTTCTATTTCAATACAGTTCTGTTTCTGTGATTTAACTCTGGGTGTTTACTGCTGCCACCTACCCACAAACAGGGGAATAGAAATGGAATGGTATAAACCAAGATGTCATGAGGCTAACAGATGCTTGAAATCCTCTGTGCACAAGAATTCAATCTAGGAAAATCAAATCACACTGAGTATCGCATGGATGTTTTTTTAATGAACTAGTGAGTTCGTCCATCATCCTGATATCCTAAACCCTTCAGATCCACTGTTAAACAGTGGGAGGAGACATTCTATTATCTTCTATCTAGAGATTAAATCTAGATTAAATCTAGATATATTAAATCTAGAGATTTCTACATCGCTGGGATTCATGAACACACTGCATTTACCAAATGTCCGAATAGCTAATTTTTGTAAACCTTTGAGTCCAAAAGATATCGAAGGCCAGAAAGGACCAGAAAATGCGTAAGATGTCCCCTGGTACCACATCTACATCTACTACATCCCCCCTCCCAACCCGCCAATTGAAACAAACTTTTTTAATGATTCCCTATAGAGATAATAAATACTTCCACTAGGGTGACCAGATGTCCTCAGTTTCCAGGGAGAGTACCCGGACGGAGAACACTGTCCCTGGACCAAGTCTGTCCCTGGTTTTGGATTGGATTTGAACAGGGGCCGTGGCAATTTCAAAGACAGTCAGAGCAGAATTAGAGAAAAATCATTCAAATTTACACCCCCCCCCACACCTACTAGCTTAGGGGGGTTTATTTTGTCCATTATCTGTGCCCCTGGTTGGAGCAGAGGGACTATTTCTTAAGTTTCAGGCGCATGCCCATTCCACTTCCGCTCGCATGTTCTTCTGCCTTGGCTCAAGTCCCAGCCAGCCGCCTGCCTGCCTATCTCCGGCGAGGTGATCTTCCTCCACTCAGCTCTGCTCCCTGCCCAGTAGTAGCCAGGGCCCAGTGAGCTCAACTGACAGTGTTCAGCAGCAGGAACAGAGGGGAAGCAGATCCCATCGTGGGGCCTGCCAGTGCCTTCAACACAGGTGTGCTTTGGGGCTATCTGTGAATAGACTACATTGCACTGTGTCTGTCTCTTTGGCATAACGGATGGTATTATAACTCACAGGCAGCAGGTATGCTATCATTTATTTTACATACTTATATAGCTCTGTCAATTTACACAGCGCTTTACATATACATTGTACATTCAAATCAGTGCCTGCCCTCAAGGAGCTTACAATCTAAGGTCCCTAACTCATACATACTAGGGCCATTTTTTTTAGAGAGGAACCAATTAACCTACCAGCATGTCTTTGGAGTGTGGGAGGAAACCGGAGTACCCAGAGGAAACCCACGCAGGCACAGTGAGAAACTCCACGCAGGTAGTGTCATGGTTGGGATTTGAACCAGCAACCCCTTTGCTGCTAGGTGAAAGTGCTAACTACTACACCACTGTGCCACCCCAATCATAAGTTAACAAAATCAGCACCCAGCAGCCATATCATGTGACACACTGTGACAGAGCCATGATAGAGTGCCTGCTGCCTGTGAGTTATCATAATGCTGATGATCTTAACCAGTTACCGACCGCCCATAGCAGATTTATTGCTACAGGGCGGTCGCGCTACCAGGATCATGTATACAGTATATATGTCATCCTATGTTTCTTGGTATCAGAGCAGATCAGCGGGTTCGGTGGACTTGATGTCTGCCGGTACCCCCCGATCGTTCTGGATACAGGCAGAACGCTGGTCTGCCTATGTAAACAAGGCAGATCGCTGTTCTGTCAGTATGGAAGACATTGATCCTGTGCTCCTGCAAAGCAAGAACATGGATCTATGCCTTCCCTTAGTAAAAAGCATCTTCCCCCACAGTGAGAAAACACTTGTTAGGCACATATTTAACCCTTTGATTTTCCTAGATGTTAACCCCTTCCCAGCCAGTGTCATTAGTACAGGGACAGAGCATATTTTTAACACTGATCACTATATTAGTGTCACTGGTTCCCACAAAGTGTCAAAAGTGTCACTCAGTGTCCGATTTATCCGCCGCAATATTGCAAACCACCCTATAAGTTGCCAATTGCCGCCATTACTAGTAAAATAAAAATGTCCTCGGATTTCATTTTCAAAACCTGGTCACCTTAACTTCCACCCTATCACAACATTTGTTTTTATAAAGACTTCTAGAATAGGAAAATGAGCAGCTTTTATTGAATGTGAAGATCCTCCACATCTGGAGGAAAGTATTTACTGGGACAGCTTATATTCAGCATAATAATGTTCCACTAATTGTGAAATCCAGCTCTAATGGAGGGAAGAAAAAGAAAGCAGAAGTTCTGATGAGAATATTGATGGATTACAACAGTTGTTCAAGCTGTAATTAGAGAGAATGAAGCATGGAGCCTCTTTCAGGAGGAGGCAAGCAAAAAAGCTGACGCAAATTCTGGAAGGCTGCAGGACACCTTTTGAGTGAATATTTATAGGCAATAACAGATCTGAAATTAAATTAAATAGGAACCTTCATTATAATATCTCCTCATTTGTTTACACGCCAGTGCACTGATTTTTTTTTACTTCCAAGTGGAATATTCAGCAGTTTTTTAATATTTAGGTACACAGTATGCAGAGAACAAAGGGAAAGGTGAGTTGTAAAGCTGCATGTGCCATAATGAGGGTTGAGTATCTACATATTTACATTATATATACTGTGTAGATAGATAGATAGATAGATAGATAGATAGATAGATAGATAGATAGATAGATAGATAGATAGATAGATAGATAGATAGATAGATAGATAGATAGATAGATAGATAGATAGATAGATAGATAGTGGGTATAGAAAATAATGACCCTCCCTTTAAAATTATCACATTTGTTGCTTTGCGGCCCGAAATGAGGACAGACACTGTTTTGGTTTTATCCAGCTGTATTCAGAAAAAAGTGTAATAAATAAAAAACTGAATCACTGAGCTGGAAAAAAGATCACTCCCAAAACTCAATAAGGTGTAGCTAATCACCTTCTCAAAGGATACAAAGCCATTTGACTTTCAACTGTGATCAGCTGTGGTCATTTTGATTAGCATGAAAAGAGCTTTACTAGAGCATTTCAGTCCCTGCTAGTGCAACTGAAGCAAACAACTATGGGTGCCAAGACAATGTCAAAAGACCTCAAGGATAAAGCTGTAGACACAAATCAGGAGATGGATACAAAAAAAATGCGAATACTTTATCAATGCCTCTAAGCACAGTAAAGTCTAATATTAGGAAGTGGAAGGTATTAGGCACAACACAGACCCTCCCTGGATCAAGATGTTGATCCAAAACTGCATGAAGTATCCAGGAGGAAACTGGACATAGAGGCTACCAAAAGGCCTACAGCAACTCTAAGGCAGTTGCAGGAATTTATGACAAAGGGTGGTCATTGTGTGAATGCGGCAACAATATCACAAATTCTCCACAAATGTGGCTTGTATGGGATAGTTGGAAGAAAAAAGCCACTCCTCAGGAAAAGGCCACATGTAGTCACGGCTGAGCTTTGCCAAAATGCACCTTGAAGATTCTGAGGTCACATGGAAAAAGGTGTTATGGTCAGATGAGACTAAAATTGAATTATTTAGCCTCAACACCAAACTAAATGTCTGGCGGAAATCCAATACAGTTCACCATCCAAATAACGCCATTCCTACAGTAAAGCATGGAGGTGGTAATATTCTGTTATGGGGGTGTTTCTCTACAGCAGGAACTGGAGCACATGTCAGGATAGAAGGAAAAATGGCAAAATACCATCAAATTCTTGAGGAAAATCTGCTGCCCTCTGCCAGAAAATTGTCAATGGGAAACATGTTTACCTTGCAACTTGACAATGACCCAAAGCACACAGCAGAAATGATCACACAGTGGTTGAAAAAAAGGTGAATGTCCTTGCATGGCCTAGTCAGAGCTCAGATTTAAGCCCTTTTGAAAATCTGCTGAAAATACTTCAAGACTGCAGTCCACAAACAGTCACCATCAAATTTACCTAACCTTGAGTAGTTCTGCAAAGAAGAGTGGTCAAATGTTGCAAAGTCTAGATGTGCAAAGTTAGTAGAGACATATCACAACAGATTAAAGGCTGTAGTTAAAAACAAAAGGTGGTTCAACAAAATACTGACACAAAGGGATGATTCTTTTTCCAAATCAGTGATTCTTTTTTTTATTTTTATTTATTTTTTTTTCTGACATGTTGGTGTTATATCTTTCACTTGGATATAATAAGTTGCACTGAGTAAATACAGCTGCGTAAAACAAAGATGGTGTCTGTCTTCATTTCAGGCTGAAACGCAACAAAATGTGATTATTTTAAAGGGGGTGATTCTTTCCTATAACTACTGCATTTATACACTGTCAGGATTATTGGGGAGATTAAATAAAAGGAAAATGGAATTATAAAGGCCATGTATATTCAGTCCTATATAGAGATTTTGAACAGTACAGCAACCATCTTGTATAGAGGTGATGGAAAGTTTAAATGTTCTTTTGAACAAAATGTCTCTTACAATAGGGTCTTATAATTTTAGCAGATGTTTGTTTCTCTTTTGGTCATAAATAAATGAGGCCTTTTTACATCTTATCAGATAAGAGTCATTTTAGCCAGACACCAACAGTCACTGATGGCCAGTCTCGCTTGTAATCTTATCTGTATTTTACAATGAACAATAGTTCAGTGTATTCATCAGACATTTAAACTATATACGTTTTAACCACTTAAGCCCCGGAGGATTTGGCTGCTAAAGGACCAGACCCCTTTTTTCAACTTGGCACTTCGTGACTTTAACTGATAATTGCTCGGTCATGCAATGCTGTACCTAAACGAAATTTACGTCCTTTTTTTCCCACAAACAGAGCTTTCTTTTGGTGGCATTTGATCACCTCTGCGCTTTTTATTTTTTGCGATATTAATAAAAAAAGAGCGAAAATTTTGCAAAAAAATGACATTTTCAACTTTGTCTTTTAAAAAATATCCAATATACTCAATTTATGTCATTTTTTTTGGCCAAAATATATTTAGCTACATGTCTTTGACAAAAAAAAAATCAATGAGCGTATTTTTATTGGTTTGCGCAAAAGTTATAGCGTCTACAAACTATGGTGTAAATACTGAAATTTACGAAGCTTTAATTTCTGACTGCCTATCTCATTTCATGAAGTGCTAAAATGGCGGGGCAGTACAAAACCCCCCCAAACTACCACTTTTTGGAAAGTAGACATCCTAAGGAATGTTCTGAGAGGCATGTTGAGCTCATTGAATATTTTATTTTTTTGTCACAGGTGTTTGAAAAATGACTAAAAAAATTTTTTTTTTTTTTTTTTACACAAAGTTGTCATTGAAATGATATATTGCTCACACATGCCATGGGTATATGTGTAATTACACCCCAAAATATATTCTGCTGCTTCTCCTGAGTACAGGGATACCACATATGTGAGACTTTTTGGGAGCGTAGCTGTGTACGGGAGCCGGAAAACAAATCACCACCATCAGAATTTCAAAGGGCGTACATTTTTCATTGCATTTTCTCACTACCTATAACGGTTTAGGAGGCCCTGAAATGTCAAGATGCCACAAAACCCCCCCAAATGACCCCATTTTGGAAAGTAGACACCCCAAGCTGTTTGCTGAGAGGCATGGTGAGTCCATGGAATATTTTATATTTTGCCACAAGTTTCGGGAAAATTACAATTTTTTTTTTTAATTTTTTTTTTTTACACAACGTTGTCACTAAAAGATAAATTTCTCACACATGACATGGGTATATGTGGAATGACACCCCAAAATACATTCTGCCGCTTCTCCTGAGTATGGGGATGCCCCATGTGTGAGACTTTTTGGGAGCCTAGCTGTGTACAGGACCGCGAAAACCAATCAACACTCTCAGGTTTTCTAATGGCGTAAATTGTTCATGTCACCTCTGCACTACCTGTCGCAGTTTCGGAGGCCCTAAAATTCCAAGATAGCACAAAACCCCCCCAAATGACCCCATTTTGGAAAGTAGACACCCCAAGCTATTTGCTGAGAGGCATGGTGAGTCCATGGAATATTTTATATTTTGCCACAAGTTCCGGGAAATATATATATATATATTTTTTTTTTTTTTTTACACAAAGCTGTCAGTAAATGATATATTGCTCACACATGCCATGGGTATATGTGAAATGACACCCCAAAATACATTCTGCTGCTTCTCCTGAGTACAGGGATACCCCATGTGTGAGACTTTTTTGCAGTCTAGCCGAGTACAGGACCCCGAAAACCAACCTCCACTTTCAGGCTTTCCAAAGGCGTAAATTGTTGATTTCACTCCTGACTACCTATCACAGTTTCGGAGGCCCTAAAATTCCAAGATAGCACAAAACCCCCCCAAATGACCCCATTTTGGAAAGTAGACACCCCAAGCTGTTTGCTGAGAGGCATGGTGAGTCCATGGAATATTTTATATTTTGCCACAAGTTCCGGGAAATATATATATATATATATATTTTTTTTTTTTTTACACAAAGCTGTCAGTAAATGATATATTGCTCACACATGCCATGGGTATATGTGAAATGACACCCCAAAATACATTCTGCTGCTTCTCCTGAGTACAGGGATACCCCATGTGTGAGACTTTTTTGCAGTCTAGCCGAGTACAGGACCCCGAAAACCAACCTCCACTTTCAGGCTTTCCAAAGGCGTAAATTGTTGATTTCACTCCTGACTACCTATCACAGTTTCGGAGGCCCTAAAATTCCAAGATAGCACAAAACCCCCCCAAATGACCCCATTTTGGAAAGTAGACACCCCAAGCTGTTTGCTGAGAGGCATGGTGAGTCCATGGAATATTTTATATTTTGCCACAAGTTCCGGGAAATATATATATATATATATATATATATATATTTTTTTTTTTTTACACAAAGCTGTCAGTAAATGATATATTGCTCACACATGCCATGGGTATATGTGAAATGACACCCCAAAATACATTCTGCTGCTTCTCCTGAGTACAGGGATACCCCATGTGTGAGACTTTTTTGCAGTCTAGCCGAGTACAGGACCCCGAAAACCAACCTCCACTTTCAGGCTTTCCAAGGGCGTAAATTGTTGATTTCACTCCTGACTACCTATCACAGTTTCGGAGGCCCTAAAATTCCAAGATAGCACAAAACCCCCCCAAATGACCCCATTTTGGAAAGTAGACACCCTGAGCTATTTGCAGAGAGGCATGTTGAGTGTTTTGCAGATCTCACTTTTTGTCACAAAGTTTTGGAAATTGAAAAAAGAGGAAAAAAAATGCATTTTCCTGTTTTTTCTTCATTTTCCAAAAAAAATGAGAGCTGCAAAATACTCACCATGCCTCTCAGCAAATAGATTGGAGTGTCTACTTTGCAAAATTGGGTCATTTGGGGGGGTTTTGTGCTATCTTGGAATTTTAGGGCCTCCGAAACTGTGATAGGTAGTCAGGAGTGAAATCAACAATTTACGCCCTTGGAAAGCCTGAAAGTGGAGGTTGGTTTTCGGGGTCCTGTACTCGGCTAGACTGCAAAAAAGTCTCACACATGGGGTATCCCTGTACTCAGGAGAAGCAGCAGAATGTATTTTGGGGTGTCATTTCACATATACCCATGGCATGCGTGAGCATTATATCATTTACTGACAACTTTGTGTTAAAAAAAAAAAAAAAATTATTTTCCCGAAACTTGTGGCAAAATATAAACTATTCCATGGACTCACCATGCTTCTCAGCCAATAGCTTGGAGTGTCTACTTTGCAAAATGGGGTCATTTGGGGGGGTTTTGTGCTATCTTGAAATTTCAGGGCCTCTGAAACTGTGACAGGTAGTCAGGGGTAAAATCAGCAATTTACGCCATTAGAAAACCTGAAGATGTGGATTGGTTTTCGGGGGCGCGTACACAGCTACGCTGCCAAAAAGTCTCACACATGGGGTATCCCTGTACTCAGGAGAAGCAGCAGAATGTATTTTGGGGTGTCATTTCACATATACACATGGCATGTGTGAGCAATATATCATTTAGTGACAACTTTCTGTAAAAAAACAACAAAAAAAAAAGAAATAATAATTTTCCCGACACTTGTAGCAAAATATAAAATATTCCATGGACTCACCATGCCTCTCAGCAAATAGCTTTGGGTGTCTACTTTTCAAAAAGGGGTCATTTGGGGGGTGTTTGAACTGTCCCGGCATTTTATGCTCAATCTTATCCACACATCACCCACTCTTCTAACCACTTGAAAACCAAGCCTTTTCTGTGCCTTTTTGTTTACATGAAAAAATATTTTTTTTTTACTAGAAAATTACTTTGAACCCCCAAACATTATATATTTCTTTAAAGCAGAGGCCCTATAGAATAAAATGGGGGATGTTGCAAATTTTTTTGTCACACGGTATTTGCGCACAGATTTTCCAAACGCAATTTTTGCGAAAAAAATACATTTTTTTTTAATTTATTTCACAAATACACTATATAATTCCAATTTTTTTGGTAAAATTTAAAAGATGATCTTATGCCGAGTTCATAGACACCTGACATGACATGCTTTAAAAATTGCGCACGCCTGCGCAGCGGCAACAACGTACGTACATTTTTAAAAACTTTAAAAGTCTCTACAGGTTACCACTTTAGACTTACAGAGGAGGTCTACTGCAAAAATTACTGCACTCGATCTGGCGATCGCGGCGATACCTCACATGCATGCTGAAATTGCGGTTTACATATGACACTAGACCAACGCTTGCGTGTGCCATTGCGTGCAAGCACGGGGGGAAAGGGGGGGGGCTCAATTTTTTTTTTTTTTTTTTTGCTTTTTTATGTTATTTTGACACCTTTCCTTTAATTTTTTTTTTTTAAATCATTTTTATTGTTATCACAGTGAATTTAGATATCCCCTATGATAGCAATCGGTAGTGACAGGTACTCTTTTTTAAAAAAATTGGGGTCTTTTATACTCTAGATCTCTCCTCTGACCTTAATGTATCTGACCACGCCAAAATTGGTGTGATAAAATACTTTCCCAATTTCCCAATGGCCCTGTTTATTTCTGGCGAAAAAGAAGTCATGAAATGCTCGTAGCCTCCGGCATCTTAGGCCATAGAGATTATTGGAGCCATTCTAATCTTCAATTAGCTCTATGGTTAGATAACTGAACCACCGGCTGCACTCTCGGGTTAACCGGTGGGACAGGAGAGCCCGAGAAAAACCACGGAAGGCTTCGGAAGGCGGCGGTGGGGGGGGGGGAGACCCCTCCCACTGCATGTAAAAGCAGTCTAGCGGCCAATTACCTGCTAGGATTGCTTTTACATGTTAGCCGACCGCTGGCTGTAAAAAACGATACCAAGATGATGCCTAAATCTGCAGGCATCATCCTGGTACAACCACTCAAAGTCCAGCAACGTACCAGTACATTGCTGGTCCTTGTTTGGCATATAGGTTTTTTTTTTTTTCATGCAGCCTGTGGGCTGAACGGAAAAAAAGAGAACCTATCAGAAATCAGCACAGGAATAATGCGTAGTATTACTCATCATTAACCGCCCAAACAACCACCCACTGAATTTAATGATGGGTATACACGACACTATCCACGTATACCAAAATAGGATTTTAACTGCAGTGCTGAAATCAGAAAATCACCACAGCTGCTATCAGCAAAGGTATCCATATATGCTGAGCGCAAACACTGTTTGTGTCAGAATATATAAAATCAATGCGTGGTAGCCGACGAGGGACCTGCAAGAGAAACAGGTCACAAAAGAATGAAAAAACAAACAAAGTACATTAAAAAAATTACATTAGGAAGAGTAGGACATATAAAATGACTGACACAACAAAAGTTTTTGGATTCTCATCATTAACCGCCCAAACAACCACCCACTGAATTTAATGATGGGTATACACGGCGCTATCCACGTATACCAAAATAAGATTTTAACTGCAGTGCTGAAATCAGAAAATCACCACAGCTGCTATCAGCAAAGGTATCCATATATGCTGAGCGCAAACGCTGTTTGTGTCAGAATATATAAAATCAATGCGTGGTAGCCGACAATTACCTGCAAGAGAAACAGGTCACAAAAGAATGAAAAAACAAACAAAGTACATTAAAAAAAAGTACATTAGGAAGAGTAGGACATATAAAATGACTGACACAACAAAAGTTTTTGGATTCTCATCATTAACCGCCCAAACAACCACCCACTGAATTTAATGATGGGTATACACGGCGCTATCCACGTATACCAAAATAAGATTTTAACTGCAGTGCTGAAATCAGAAAATCACCACAGCTGCTATCAGCAAAGGTATCCATATATGCTGAGCGCAAACGCTGTTTGTGTCAGAATATATAAAATCAATGCGTGGTAGCCGACAATTACCTGCAAGAGAAACAGGTCACAAAAGAATGAAAAAACAAACAAAGGACATTGAAAAAAGTATAGTAGGAAGGAGTAGAAGGACATATAAAATTACTGACACCACAACAGTTTTTGGATCCTTTTATTTTACTTTCTAACTGTTCCTTTATTTCTTGATTTGGGAGGGAGTGCGATCTTCTGCGATCTTCTCTTCCAGCTTGGGTCTCTCAAAATGTCGATGGACATCCAACATCCTTCGAGACCCTGTGTTTATGTGCCCTACACTGTGTCGTGCTGTACCCTACACTAATACTCCACTAGTGTATGGTAGCGCTCAAAACATTCCCCGATGCAGAGACCAGGATGGTCAGGACATTTGGGACAATAATAACGGGTGTCACGCCTAAATCCGCGCCTGCTACAGACACGACATCGTCTTTGGGGTCGTATTTGGGTAGGGGTACTCGGGAGGGCATAAGGAAAATGCCTCTCATGCAGCCGGCTCACTGCATCTGGAAGGGGAAGTTGGGCAGGCATGCCTCCTGGGTACAGGTAGGCAAGGATGACCGCTTCCTGGAATTCCCGGAAGGGTCCAGTTCGTCCTGACGCCCTGTATAGGACAAAGGCGTTCAGCATAGCCAATTGGAAAAGGTAAACAGACACTTTTTTGTACCAGCGTCTGGCTTTACGGGCAACTAAATACGGCGCCAAAAGCTGGTCGTTAAGGTCCACCCCTCCCATGTTAAGGTTATATTCGTGGACACAGAGGGGTTTCTCCATAACGCCAGTTGCCGTAGGGATTTGGACTGTCGTGTCTGCGTGAAGGGAGGACAGAACATAAACATCCCGTGTATCCTTCCACTTCACCGCAAGTAATTTGTCCGTTTTCAAGCAGGCTCTCGCCCCCCGACTAAGACGGGAATTTACAAGCCGTTGGGGGAAGCCCCGGCGATTAGGTCGCACGGTGCCACATGCGCCAATTTGTAAATCAAGCAGGTGACTAAATAGTGGCACGCTTGTGTAAAAATTGTCCACGTACAAATGGTACCCCTTTCCGGATAAGGGTGACACCAAGTCCCAAACAATCTTACCGCTGCTCCCTATGTAGTCTGGGCAGTTCGGGGGCTCCACAGTGCTATCTTTTCCCTCATAGACACGGAAATTAACTGTATAGCCTGTGGCCCTGTCACAGAGCTTATACAACTTGACCCCGTATCTGGCACGCTTGCTGGGGAGGTACTGTTTGATAGCAAGACGGCCAGTAAATTTAATCAGGGACTCGTCAATGCAGACAACTTGTTCGGGGGTAAACAAGGCTGCAAACCGCTGATTGAAGTGGTCTATGAGGGGCCGAATTTTGTGGAGCCGATCGTATGCAGGGTCTCCCCGAGGACGACAGATTTCATTGTCGCTGAAATGCATAAATCGCAGAATTTGCTCGTATCTCCCCCTGGACATGGAGGCAGAGTACATGCGCATATGGTGAGCTGGGCTAGTGGACCAATATAGCCGCAATTCACTTTGTTTAGTTATGCCCATGTGGAGGGAAAGGCCCAGAAAGATCTTAAATTCGGAAACCGTTATAGGATTCCAGCCGAATCGTCTGGCAAGGTGCGAATTTGGGTTGGCGGCGATAAATTGTTGAGCATATAAATTTGATTGATCCACAATAGATCTGAAAAGATCTTCCGTGAAGAACAGCTCAAAAAAGTTCAGGGGCGTAAAACCAGCTGTCTCCACGTGGATTCCAGGTTGGGCGGTGAATGGGGGAAGTACTGGCGCTGTAGAATCAGTGGGTTGCCAATTGGGATATGCCAGCGCATCAGGGAGGGCACTATGGGCTCTACGGGCCTGTCTTCGAATACGCGGTGGCTGCGGGCCACTACTTGTGCTAGCCACCGCACCAGCTTCAACTGCACTTAGGGGACTCGCCACGTCACCAGGTCTTACTGCAGTGCTGGTTGTACTAGGTCCAGGTTGTACTAGGCCGCTGGCGCTTGCCAGGTCGCCAGAAGGATGAGCGGCACTAGTACCCACACTCTGCTCCATACGAGCACCCTGCGATTCCTGCATTTCAACAACACCAGAATGGGGTCGGGTACGCCTGGGTCTAACAGGGACCCATCTGTCGTCGGAGCTGTCTGTCAGGGAGCCGCTGCTGTCATCTGGTTCGTATAATGACCCTGATTCTGCCGGTGAGGCTTCCCCATCGCTCTCACCTGACATGGACATTATACTGTAAATAGCTTCATCACTGTACGAACGTTTAGACATTTTGGTAACTAAATTTACCCGTACAGTGATGCGACTCACAGGTAATAAAAGCACCTGGTTGTCGAAGACTATTTCAAGCGCTACCAAAAAAACTGCTAATGCTAGCAGGGATCAGGCCTGACTCTGCTAACACAGCGGTTTTGTGTCTTGTGTTTTTTGTAAGTGACAGTAATCTATTGATTACTACACTTACCTGGGTGAAAGGGTTAAACGCAGGTGCTGGCCGGAATCAGTGCTGATCGTGCAAACACCGCGTTTTGGGAACCCTAAACTATGGGGGCGCTAGTATAGCTCTGATCAGATCAGATATTGATCTGTTCAAACACTATACTAGAAATGGAAGTGTAGGTGCGTGCGTGCGTGTGTGGTGATCAAGGGGTTACTTCTAAACTATGCGCCGGGGATCTGGGGGGGGGGTGGCGGGGACCCTAAACCTCCTTTGGGAAAGAAACTAGCTAGCTAGAGCAACCTCAAGTCACAATGACACCAATACAAAAATACAGTAAAAACAGTATATTATGTGTGTATTAGTGCTAATGTGACAGAGGGTGTAGGGGTTAACGGGATGTGATCAGGGGGGGATCAGGGGTTTAAATCTTTATTGGAAGGGACTGGCGGGTATCCTAAGGATAAAAGGAACGGTGGCAAGCGCTAAACCTGGTCACAAGTCACACTTATACGGGTATATAGAAAATGCTATATACTGTATACAGTGTGCGTTGTGGCAGGGGGTGTAGGGGTGATCAGGAGGGGATCAGGGGATTAAATCTTTATTGGGCGGGTGGGGGGGACCCTAAACCTGCTTGGGACACAAACTTAGTCGCCTGCGCTAATTCTGATCACAATGACACTAATACAAAAATACAGAAACACAGTATATTACGTTTGTATTAGTGCTGATGTGACAGAGGGTGTAGGGGTTAACTAGCGGTGATCAGGGGGGGATCAGGTGGGATCAGGGGCTTAAATCTTTATTAGGGGGGGGTGGCGGGTAATTCAAGTGGAAAAAGGGGGGTCGCAAGCGCTAGACCTGACCACAAATCACACTTATACGGGTATATAGCAAAATGCTATATACTGTATACGGTGTGTGTTATGGCAGGGGGTGTAGGGGTGATCAGGGGGGGGTCAGGGGCTTAAATCTTTATTGGGCGGGTGGCGGGGACCCTAAACCTTCTTGGGACAGAAACTTAGTCGCCTGCGCTAATTCTGATCACAATGACACTAATACAAAAATACAATAACACCGTATATTGCGTTTGTATTAGTGCTGATGTGACAGAGGGTGTAGGGGTTAACGGCGGTGATCAGGGGGGGTTCAGGGGGGATCAGTGGGTTAAATCTTTATTAGGGGGGGGTGGGGGTAATTTGAGTGGAAAGGGGGGGGTCGCAAGGGCTACACCTGTTCACAAATCACACTTATACAGGTATATAGGTATATGCTATATGCTGTATATAGTGTGTGTTGTGTCAGGTGCTGTAGGGGTTAATTGGGGGGGCGATCGGGGGTGAAATGTGCCTATCTAACTGTGTATGTACGTGCTTGGTGCTGTACTTACAATTAGATGTGCTCTCCTCTCACGCTGGATCCAAAAAGACCGTTGGGAGGGGAGGGCACATCTCCTCTAAGCCTGTGTTTACATTTCACAGGCTTAGAGGGAGATCTGATTGGGCAGGACCGATCAACAGGTCCAGACCAAAAATGATTGGCCTGGACCTGATGACTGATCGGTTCTGAACCCAATCGAGTCATCGGCGGGACCGCGGGTGCGCGCGCGCGCGCGCCAGAGCGGCGAAGGCTAGTGACGTACCGCTACGTCACTCTGCCTGGCCGGGGCTGACCGCCGCAGTATATAGTCGTGCGGCGGTCGGCAACCGGTTAAAGATACATTATATCGTGTGTAAGAAAATATTAGCAACAATTATGTCATTATATTATGTAAAGCATATATATATGTTGGAATGTTTTATATACCATATTTTGGTTTTATATTCTTGCTACAGTAATAATCTTACTTAGACGAAGCTAAGTACTAATTCTACTTAAATTACCTCATTTTTGTTTAAGTTTTTATAAACGCTATAAATCCTCCAATCCTAGCCTAAGAGTATGAAGTGTTTGACAGGATTTTGATAATTAATGGATTTTCACTAGCCATAGGTCAGGAAAGGTTATCAGTATAATAATAGTATTATTATTCTATATACTGAATTTAAAGAGTAATACAATACTGCCCTCTATGGAGACTTCTAATAAATGCAGTCTCGGGATAAATCAGGTAACTTCCAATATAAATATATATATTGGATTATAAATATATTCTTTGTTATATGGCATTACCGTATCCGATCCCTGCCAAGATACATGATGGTGATATTAGATGGACATGTATATATATATATATATATATATATATATATATATATATATATATATATATATACACATATATATGAGAGTATGGACAGGTTTTGTTGTTGTTTGTATGATTATTCTTAAATATAAAGATTATTATATAATTTGAATATCCAAAATACTGGATAATTAATGGAGGCATTGCTAATGACCTCATCAGTTAATGGATAAGTAATCCCTACCAATGGGGATAAAGTTCCTCCTTCTGGGTTTAGCTTATGGTAATTTTACTGTCTTTTTGTTCAATAGAATATAAAAAGGGAACCCCAGATGTGAGAGAGACACACACATCACGACAACATTCATTACACTTACAACACACATGCTACTCACATCCATACATATACTCATCTATACATACTCCATCTTGCTCCATCATTTATCTGAAACTTTGAAGGATGCCAGATGAAACTCCTCCCTAACTGGCCACCATTTTAGGAAGGCAGTCATCTTAAGTACTCTGGTAACAACCATTTTAAGCTAGCAGCCATCTTAAGTGTGGTAAATATACCTTGCTGTTTATTTGATTATTATTTACCATCATTTATTTTCTTCCTTATATGTTTTAAATTTCATATTTAAGGGTAATAAGATTACAATTCCAGCCATATGAACCATAGTAGATTTTTCTCTAAAAGCTGATTTTTGTTTTTATACATTTTTATTAATATCAGATTTAGCACAATATTAGCGTATTTGTCTCCCATTTCGCATAGCCTATTCTCACTCCATCTGCAGTGGAGTGACTGTTGGCTGCGCAATTCGCAGACAATTCTGGTCTGATTATATAGAACACTTACCTATGGTTTCTGCTACACCTGGGGAAAAAGGTAATCTTGCTTTCATTTTTATTTTCATCATTGAGCTAAAATCACATTGCATTTATCGTTTTTAGTTTGTATTTTATGTAAAGTTATTTTTTTGTGTCATCTCAAGTTTAATAATTTATTGTGAATACATGTCTTGTGTATAAATATTCTTATATATTCCTCACTGTAGACTGTTTTCACTAAGATTGATATATGCTGTTAAAAAGAAGTTAATCGATTAAAAAGAATTTGTTACAAATTGATTTGTGGAAATAAGTTGAGATTCTCCTACCTTACAGATCTTTGCTTATTTACATAAATAGACACTGTTATATTCAGAGCAGTATAAATATTCTGACAACACTGTATATATATCTGGCCGATTCTCCTGGAAGCTGGAAATCACCGAAGTAGACTATGCTACTCTGGTGATCTCCCCTTATTTTCAGCTTCTGCACTGAGCAGCTAAACCCCTGCTTAGTGAACACACGGCATTGGTGCCATTCAGAGAATGTTTTGCTTTTTCTGAATGAAGTCAAAGCATTCTCTGATTGGAAAAGGAGGAGAGATGTGGTGGTGCAGTGGCGGCTGGTGCTCCATGGGCCAGGGGGGGGGGCGGCAGACGGACCACACCATACCCTACCACCGCGGACCCGGTCTGACATGTGGAGGGCAAACGGCTTCCCCATCAGTCTCCTCCGTGGGTCGGGCTTCCCCTGAATCTCCTCCCTCCTCCTCCTCCTTGGCCAATAGCATGGCTTCTCCTTTCAATCGGGAAATGGGTCTCAGGACCCGCTTCATGATTGGCCAGGAGGAGAATCCGTGTGACAATAGCGAATATTCATTCGCTATTGTCAAACAACGGGGTGGGCTCAGGGCGCAGTGCTGACCCATGGATGGGGGGCGGCATCCCTGCGCCCCCAATGGAGGCCGCCACTAGGGTGGTGACATCACACTCTTCTCCTTGTCCAATCAGAGAATGCTTTGATTTCATTTAGAAAATGCAAAGCATTCTCTGAATGGTGCCTGTGCTGAGCGGCCAACCTATTACATTCACAATGCATCAAGCTGGCCACTCAGCATTGGGCCCCGGAAACAAGTGGAGATCCCTGGAGTAACAGTGTCTGCTTTAGTTATTTTCAGCTTCCTGGGGCATTGGCTAGGTATGGTACTCAGAAAGTTAGATCGGTTCAAGCCGGACCAATGTACCAATGCATAGTATAGGCATGCCTGGAATTATTCATTAGGGTATTACTACAAAGTGTGAAAAAAGGAGGGACAGCGCTCAATGATTATCTGTGTGTGAATCTGATTCTAATCAATCATTCCTGAATAAATAATTAAATATATAAACCACAAATCACAAAAAAACAAGTAATGATTATATCTTTCAAAATGGGTTTGCCCCAAAAAGTGCTTAAACTTTAAAGTGATTGTGCATATAATAAATTAAATACCTTGGACTGTCTTTAGTAAGAGGCATGCTCTCTCCAAACAGTAGAAGGAAATCTCGGATACAATACAGCGGGGGAGTCGCAGGTCTTAAAGAGATACCGGGAATTCTCAAGGATACCACTTACCAATGCTAGACCCCAAGGGGTCGTCCGGTAAGTGAGCTGGGCACTCGGTGAAGGATTCCTCTTTCCCTTATTTGCATGAAGAAAATGCAGCTTTGCTGAACACGAAGCACTTTAATCACTCAGATTTGTCTGTTGCACGCTGCACTTGCACTTTGAAGACACAAGGACTATATATTAAAATTTAGTATATGCACAATCACTTTAAAGTTTAAGCACTTTTTGGGGGAAACCCATTTTGAAAAATATAATCAATTGGTTTTTGTTATTTGTTGTTTATATATTTATTTATTCAGGAATGATTGATTAGAATTAGATTCACACACAGATAATCATTGAGCACTGTCCCTCCTTTTTTCACAATTTTCACAACCCACTGTTGTTTTTGACTAGCTGCTCTACCTTTTTGTTGTTAATTTAAATTCATAAAATTCACTAATTTATACCTAGGCGCGATCACGTGAGTAATTATTACTCACACTTTGTCCCTATTACTACAAAGTGTGGAGCACACAGAGCAGCACGAGCAGAATCAACAGGCATTTTTTGGACAGATACAGGAAATTGCTTTCAACTGCATATTTAACAGACCAAAAAGGAGCAATTTAGAGATGTTCATTGTTAGGGTTTTCATATACTTTGACATCTTTAAGGTTTGTTTTGTCTCTCTAAAAAAAAAAAAAAAAATAGATTGTATGAGCAAGTATAGCTGTAAAGCTGCACAATTATTTGACTTTGATAGGGCTAGATATTGCTTTTGTTTACTGTGGGCCACTTTGGCCACACAATATTCCTATAATTCAAAGGTAATAAATATAATTGTACTGTACAAGTGGGGCTTTGCTAATAATGACTTATGGAACATGTACAGCATGTACAAATAGAGTCCATCCACCCATGGTGTTTTCCTGTGTGGCCTCCCCACAAGTCTAGGCTCCACCAAAGGATGAATCTTTCTTCTAAGCCTACTGTACAGAAGTCCATTCCAATCAGAGATACCCCTTTGGTTTTGGTTAACAAGAAAGCCTTGCTCCCTACTTTTCAATAATGTTTCCCCTGAGTGACCTTTTCATTAACAGTAACAATGTGAACAGTAAAAAAATAATTTTGGGCCAAATGCACATCCAACAATGCCAGATACAATGAGGCCTCCAGGTACAGGAGGTGCATGTCCATACTGCAAACAGATGAATTCCATACTGTATATTCTTAAAGAGCTCAGCACCTCCAGTTTTTACTGATTCTGTGTAGTTGGTGTGACCTGTATGTTTCTGCGGGGAAAGTATACCTGACAACAATTACAATCAAGTTCAGGAGATTCAAACAGTAATATTGTTTATGACTCCTGTCTAGCACCCTAATAGTAAATTACATAATGAGGGGGAGGGACAATAGCACCTTTTTTGTTTTGGAAATGTTGGAGTAGAATAAATGTGGAAGTTAAGGCTAGTACATACTAGTAGTTTTTTTTCCTTCAATCCAGTAGGGTTGAAGAAAAAAAAAAAAAACTCACAGCTCCGGAGGAGCCACTGTACTAACCATGCGATGTTAGTACAGCAATCTCCCCTGCTGTGCTATTGTGTTCTGACAGTGGGACGCCCCCCCCCCCCTTCCCCTGCCAGAACACACCGGTCAGCGCTCTCAACTACTGGCTAAGACCACATTCACACTGCAGCGGCACGACTTCTGCACGACTTCGGGGGCGACCTGTGAAGTCCCGCGACTTTGGTGCGACTTGCACGGACTTCATATAATGAATGTCTATGCAAGTCGCTCCGAGGTCGCCCCGAAGTAGTACAGGACCCTTTTTCTAAGTCGGAGCGACTTGTGTCGCTCCTATTAGAACGGGTCCTGTAGCACTGCATGGACCGTGAGGGACCGCGACTTGTCAGACTGACAAGTCACCTGACAAGTCGCGGTAGTGTGAATGGAGCCTAAGAGCGCTGATCGGGAGCTAATCAGCAGACCTTTTCTGGTCATGCCCCTGTCAGAGCGGTTGCAGTACACACAGGACGAATGTCAATGCCGCCCGACATTCAGCCTGTGTGTACTAGGCTTTAGTGAAGAAACAAAGGACACTGAATGAGAGAAGAGAGGTAACAAATAACAAACAAGTAAAATAAAAGAATTGGGATGGGTTAGAAGAAGAAAATGCCATAGTTACATAGTTACATAGTAGGTGAGGTTGAAAAAAGACAATAGTCCATCTAGTTCAACCTGTGTAGGTGTGTGTGGCTGTAATCATCTCACATACCCCTGAATGTTCTGATCCTTGAGATGTAAGTCTAAGAGTCTTTTGAAAGCCACCATACTACCCGCAGAAACCACCTCTTGTGGTAGAGAATTCCACAATCTTGTTGCCCTAAAAGTAAAGAACCCCCCGCGTTGCCTGAGGTTAAAACGCTTCTCCTCTAATCGCATTGTATGCCCTCGAGTCCTCATGCAATCCCTTCGAATGAACAGCTTTTTTTCTAAGCTGGGATCCCCATTAAGATATTTATAAATTGCTATCATGTCTCCCCTCAGACGTCTCTTCTCCAGGGAGAATAAATCGAGCGATTGTAGACGCTCTTCATAGTCAAGGTCCTCCAATCCCCTAATTAGTTTAGTTGCCCTTCTCTGGACTCTCTCCAGCTCCAACACATCCCTCCTGAGGACTGGCGACCAGAACTGGACAGAATACTCCAGATGCGGTCGGACCAGAGTTTTATAAAGTGGAAGGATTATAGTCTTATCTCTGGAATGCATCCCTTTCTTTATGCATGCTAATGTTCTGCTGGCTTTGGCAGCTGCCGCTTGACATTGCATGCTGTTTCCTAATCTATCATCAACTAAGACTCCCAGATCCTTCTCCATTTTTGATTCCCCCAAGGGCTCCCCTCCTAACGTGTATTGTGTTTTTATGTTTTTAGTCCCCAAGTGCAAAACCTTACACTTCTCCACGTTAAACCTCATTTGCCATGTCGTTGCCCACTCCGTTATTTTGTCCAGGTCATTCTGTAGGATATCTGCTTCATGTTGTGAAGTTATTGCCCTGCCCAATTTTGTGTCATCTGCAAAAACTGATATCGAACTACTGATCCCGACCTCAATGTTGTTTATGAATAAATTGAACAAGGTTGGTCCCAAGACTGAGCCTTGGGGGACCCCGCTTACCACCTCAGACCAGTCTGAGTATGCGCTGTTTATTACTACCCTTTGGACACGCCTTTTTAGCCAGTTCCGTATCCAAGAGCAAACCCTGCTATCGATACCTGCAGACTTTATTTTATAAATTAAGCGCTTGTGGGGAACTGTATCAAACGCCTTAGCGAAATCCAAGTACACCACATCCACTGGTCTCCCCCTATCTAGCTCACAGCTCATCTCCTCGTAGAATGTTAGGAGATTGGTTTGACAAGAACGCCCATTTGTAAACCCGTGCTGATTACTGCTGATGATAGTAGCAAACTCTACGATATAGTCCCTTATCATCCCCTCCAGAAGTTTACATACTACTGATGTCAAACTGACAGGCCTATAATTTCCCGGGATATGCCTCTGGCCCTTTTTGAATATTGGAATCACGTTAGCTTTCTTCCAATCCCCTGGTACATCTCCTGTCCTAATACTGTCAGCAAAGATCAGGAACAGTGGTCTCGATATAACTTTACTGAGTTCCTTGAGTACTCTCGGATGTACGCCATCCGGTCCTGGTGATTTGTTTGTGTTAAGTTTATCCAGCCTTTCCCTGATTTCCCCCTCTGTTAGCCATAGTGGCAAGTCCTGTGTATTACTACTAACCATACAGTCATGGTCAGTGTACCCCTCTGTTTCCTGTGTAAAGACTGACGAGAAAAAAGCATTCAGCACGGTTGCTTTTTCAGTGTCCTCTGTAACCATCCTCCCATCATTGTTAATTATGTGTGCAATATGCTCTGCCTTAGTTTTTTTGCTGTTGATATATTTAAAGAATTTCTTTGGGTTTTTTTTACTATCCTCTGCTATTTGTCTCTCAAAGTTGATTTTAGCCATCTTGATTTCTTGTTTACTTTTCTTATTTGCCTCCTTGTATTGCTCGAAAGCCGATACTGTGCCCTCTGATTTATACTTCTTGAAGGCCAATTTTTTCCCCCTAATAAGTTTTTTGACGCTACAGTTTAGCCAGCCAGGTTTGGCTTTGTCTCTTCTAAATTTATTTCCCATAGGAATGCACTGCAAGATGCCTTTGCCTAATATGTTCCTAAAGCATTCCCATTTTTCCTCTGTGGTCAGGGATCCCAGGGTTTGGTCCCAGTTTACCCTTTCCATCAATGAGTACAATTTTGGAAAGTTTGCCCTTCTGAAGTTTAGGGTTCTTATGTTCCCCACTTGCCTTGTTATATTGTTATTTACACTAAATGATATCATCCTGTGATCGCTAGAGCCCAGGTTGTCCTGGACTCCTACCTCCGAGATTATGTCTGGGTCATTAGTGAGCAATAGATCCAGGACTGCGTTTTCTCTGGTAGGGGAATCCACCAACTGTGACATGTAATTATCCAGTAAGGTTTCCATGAATAGACGGGCCATGAGGATGAACTTCAGAAAACACAGTGGTGAGCACTCTTGATTTTACAGCTCCATGTTTAAATCCTACTTTGGACCATATCTGAATGGAGTAAGCATGGGGTTACATGAAGTTACATGGAGTCACATAATGTTAGTTTTACCATACCATAGCGTGTGGTTGTGGTAGGGAAATTGGTTTACGAGTTTCTTTGAAAACGAAGGGGAAGCAATGTATGCACTTGATAAACTGTTTTGTAATATGCCAGTGCTTTATGAATTACAGTTGTGTTCTTGGGGGGCGATCCACAAGTGGAATGACAAATAAAGGGGCACTCTAGTGCAGCCATCAATGATATGAGTGCCAACAGTGTGTCGCATGCTGGAAAGTAATACCCACTTCACTGGCCATGTCACCAGTTGTTCAGCGGGCGTAGCACGCCACTTTTTCCTTTTTGATTCCTTCATGGTGTTCCTCTTATCTATTTTCAAATGATGGCAACTATGTAAGTGATAAAATCTTTGAACCACTGACCAGTGGGCAGATTAGTAGGATAAGTTTATTCTCTCTGCTTGAATTTGCAGTTATACCTTCAGCTTCTGCTGTCCACTCTACACTGGTAAATTCTGCTCCTACTCCCAGAATGCATGACATTTAATTTCACGATTATAAATGAAAATAATTTTGATGAGGTCTATTAATTAAATTATCCACCCCAGGTGGCAAATATGCTAGGTATGCCACTGGCAGATAATGACATTGTAGTTGATGAAAAAGCATGTATTAATATGTTTTGATCAAATTACTTTATGCATTATCTCTGGTTCTTCATTGCCCATGCAATGTTCTATTGTAATTTCTTCTGTGCTTGGCATATTCAGTCTACTGAGACACAGGAGACATGCTTCTGCATCAAGTATAAATCCCATCCAACAGGAATTGCCCAGACTGTGGGACTGGACACAGTAACCTTTTTGGTGGAACCTGTTGTTCACCACAATATTTTACAATGCACATTTGTTATCTATTCACTTATTACACCTCAAGAGAGGCAGTGTAACACTAAATGTTATTGCTTAATCTTCATAAAACTCTCCGATGCTTGTTCAATTATTCCCCTTTGTCCATTGTCATCTTGGGTGGTAGCCCGTTACTGAAAAACCAATACAAATTTTGTGTTCTAGCTCACTCTCTGCAGCAGCCAAACACAATTTTTCCCCTTAATAAAAATGTCTCTCTCTATTTTTCACTTATGTGGCTTATGTCAGCTTTGGTCCTGCAGAGGATTCCCAGAGGAGGCGTTTTCTCTATCTCAGAATTCGCTGACCTCTCCAGTGACAATTTAAACTGGCAACTGTATATTATACTGGAGACTCTGCCACCGGTCTCTCAGCTCAAATACGGCTCTATTACATAGTTTAGACATTTTACTTTTTAGTAGACCTGTTTTTATTTTCTGCCGTTTTAATACAACAAGAAAAGGGTTTAGGACTAAAAACAAGTTTGTATCTATAGCTGTATTTAGACCTAGGTATTAAAAATTCATGTTTCTGGGTTCAAAAAAGGGATTTTTTTTTTCTTTGTGACAAAAACAGAATTTTCTTATATATGTATATTAAAAGAGACGGGTGTAACCACAATGAGCCCTAAATGGAACCAGAGTGAACAATGATCCAAAGATGGACAGTGGTCCCTAGGACCTATTTAGGCATATCTGGTCCCTTTCAGTGCGTTAATACACACTTGTTAATTTGCATTGTGTTGCGTATTATGTTGCACATTAATGCACATTGCTTTAACCACTTGCCGACCGCCGCACGACTATCTACGTCGGCGGTCAGCCCCTCACAGGCAAACTAACGTAGGGCTACGTTGCTTGCTTGTGAGGGTCTAGGGAGCGAGCGCGCGCCCCCGGGGGCGCGCTCCCGCTCCCGCGTGGTCACGGACCCCCCCGCGCGTGTGACCAGCGGACCCGATGTCCGCCGGTCACTCGGCGATCGGCGGGGGAGAGGGAGAATGTCAGGCAGCTTGTGTAAACAAACTGCCTGTCATTCTCCTCGCTGCAAAGACACTGATAAAACGGATCTGGTATGTAGATCCGTTGATCAGTGTCCTTACAGCTAGAGCCACAGTCAATCACAGTAGAAACCACGCCCCTAGGGACACACACAGCCCCTCCCTTCCAAATAAAGTTAACCCCTTCACTACCAGTGTATTTTTACAGTAACAGTGCATATGTATAGCACTGATTACTGTAGAAATGTCACTGGTAACCCCAAAAGTGTCAAAAATGTCAGTCAAGGGTCCGATCTGTCCGCCGCAATGTCGCAGTACCGCAAAAAAAATCGCAGATCGCCGCCATTACGCGTTAAAAAAAAAAACAACAAAAATGACAAAAATCTTTCCCTTTGTTAGTAAACGCGATAACTTTTGCGCAAACCAATCAAAATACGCTTTTTGCGATTTTTTTTACCAAACATAGGTAGCATAAAACAAATTGGCCGAAAATTTTTAAAAATTTTGATTTTTACATTTTTTTGGGGGGGAATTTCATATAAAAAAATGTGAAAAATATTGCTATTTTTGCAAAATTGACGCTCTTTTTTTGTTTATAGCGCGTGATCAAAAAATCGCACAGGTGATCAAATACCACCAAAAGAAAGCTCTGTTTGTGGGAAAAAAAGGACGTCAAATTCGTTTAGGTACAGCGTCGCACGACCGCGCAATTGTGCGTTAAATTCACGCAGTGCCGAATCGCAAAATACCCCCTGGTCGGAATGGGGGTAAAATCTTCCGGGGCTTAAGTGGTTAAGGGAGCCCATTCCTGTGAATTGGAGGACAACACACCACAATGGACTGAAAATATGATTTGCAAGGATAACTGAATAATATACAAATACAAGTCTTTGAAACTGTGCATTTTTTATTTTATAAATAGATTTTCTAAAGATGGGACTGCAGTGACGGCATCCCTTTAAATCAGAAGGCATTTATTAATTGAACCAGAAAGTGTTCATCTGTAATGGCCCCTCCACTTTAACGCTTTTAAATAATGCAAGTCACTTTTCTAACACGTGAGGGAGCAATCTGGCGATCTAAAAGCGCTAACAGCCATTGTGTGTCTCACCTTCCTCCCTGAGACCAGTGAGGCGGCTTTTCAACTAATTTTATCCTTAATAAATAAAACATGCAGATTTTCATTTCACGAAGTGTGAATGCATTTAAAAAGAAGCCTGGAAAGGCGGCATTAAAAAAGCATTAGGTACTTTGCTAGAGGCTCAGCTGCAAAAAAAATAGATAAATAAATAAAAATAAAATCCCGTTTGAGGTCTGTTCCCCTGTGGGCCAAGACATACCGGAATGCATGACTACTAAAGAGGATGTAGCGTGAACCCAAATTTAAAGCCACCAGCCAAATTCAGGACAGACTTATGTCAATTCTCAGAGCCTACGATGTGTGAAGAAAGAAAATTGCAGAGATAGCAATGAAGTTTGGGTCTGATGCTACTATGGGTTTGAAGTGAACCCTGCATGCTCAAGGTTTGCAATCATAGCAAACTAATGTGGAAAGTTGCTAAACCAAATTCTTTGTAATCATATTGCACTACCTGTCCTTTGAACGTAGATCAGCTGGCTTAGAATGTCTAAAAAGGGGGATTTTGAATAAAAGAGTGAAGCCAAAGCAGCCATGTTGACAATGTGGTTTAATTGTGAAACCATAATGAGTGGTTTAGCTAGAAAGAATTGGAAGTGCTGCTGGCAAACTGCATAGTGTGAGTTTTGTGTAGGTCTTGTAGGCACTGTCAAGTCTGATTAATCAGATTTAAACTCCTACTGAATGCCACTTAGGTAGCAAAAATCAGAGTATCTTACAGAATTTGGGAGTGGTAGGGGAGGGAAGGGTTTTTACCTTTATTTACAGTAAATTAAATTACATTAAATTCTCCATTGGCAACACTTTGAAAGCCCTTACAGGTTACCAGTTTAGAGTTACACAGGAGGTCTGGTGCTAGAATTATTGCTCTAACTCCTATGTTTGTGGTGATACCTCACATGTGTGATGCAATTCTGGTGCTAGAATTATTGCTCTAACTCCTATGTCTGTGGCGATACCTCAAATGTGTGATGCAATCGCCATTTACATATGTTACATATTTGTGTGGGACCTAGGTGTGCATTGGCAATTGCACATGAGCACATCAGGATGGGTGCGCTTTTTTTTTTTTTATTCTAGTTAATTTTTTTTTTTTTACTGTACCTTAACTTTTTTTATCAACTTCTTCGCTACCACAAGGGATGAACAACATCACCAGCCATAACAGGTCCTGCTTTCACAGAGTCCAGTGAGGAGGGAGAGAGAGAGAGAGCACAGCCGCTGCTCTCATTCACAGCACTGGACTGAGATTGGCTCAGGTAAGCATTTAGAGGGGCTGGGGGGGGGGGAGCTGCACCTAAAGGTTTTTTTACCTTATTAAAGAGAATACATTAAGATCGAAAAAAAAATGTTAGCCTTTAGAACCACTTTAAGGCTTGCCTTTAATTTTTCCTCTTTGGCTGGTCCTAATTTGAGGAAGGACAGGCAGTCTATGGTAGTAGAATTCTACACTTAATTTTTGCTGCTGACTGCCCTTTTCCCTGGCCAAAGGATTTCCCCTCTCCGTTTGCTGCTGCCTGCCCTACCCTCTACATTGTGGTTGGGCAGGAAGCCTATGATTGTAGGTTTTCCCCTTGTAGCCATGCTTCCCTGGACCCAATGTAGTCAGAAATCATGTGGCTTAGGAGCTTCCTGTGAGTAATCCCTGCAAACAGGCATGTTTGATGGGGTTTAAAAAACTCTGAAAAGCAGCTATCAGGGTTAGGATCTGTACCTAAAACCTCTGTGGTATCTAGTTGAAGCTTTTCTACCTGTGACATTGGAGATGCTTGATAGTTCCCTGTCTGTTCCCCTAGAATAATCTTGTCTTGTCTTTTGCTTCTGTTGACCTTTGAACTCTTTGCTCCTCTCATTAACTTCCTGATTTAAACCATGTTTCTAGTCTTACTGTTTGGTAGATTAATTTGCTCTCTCCAGCCGATATCTTTCTCCGTTGCATACCTGCAGCTGTCCTTCCCTTCACTACCACTCGTTACCGACTTTTGACCTGTACCTCGACTACGCATCCGCTTGATCTTAACCTGCAACTATTTGTTACTGACCCTTGACTTTTTCCTTGAACACGCCACCGCTTTATCCCAATTTGCAATCACTGGTTACCAACCTTTGGCTTGTTTACTGACTGTGTTTCTGCTTGATCCCTATGTTCTATATCTGCTACTGAACCCTGGCCTTCTCATCTCCTAGTGGGGCGATCCTGAGGACCAAAGCCTGATACTAAGATGTAGCCAAATCCATCTCAACTATCAGGAGCTCTGGTGAATACAGGTTAGTTGTTGGGCCTTGTGCCTTGGGTAAGCCCGCATCATCCACCAGGGTGAACTGCTTGTGTACTTATTTTGCTGGTCTGTGGGAGGCTCTCAGAGGAACATTGGTTGTCAGAGGAGATCCACCATCAGGACATTCAGCAAAGAAATTTTTACACAGCATCTCCTCAAAGTAACTCATTCTGGTTTCTCTCTGGGATGGTGGCAACTAATTTGACCTTTTACCTTTATATCAGGAATCTAATAGGATGGTTGATAGTGGTCACTCTCCTTGATGATTTAAATTCTGAGGTCCTTGCCCAGGCATTTTAGCATAAAAGACCTCATGTGCCACAAATTGCCTGCAGCAGAGGATTAAGTGTGTTCCTTGGAAAAAAAAAAAAAAAGTGTTCCTGAGGACACTGTCCTCAAAAATCTCATACCAACCACATACAACTGCCAGAGTTTTGGAGGGTAAAACACCCCCCTTGAAGCCTTCCCAATCCCTGTAATTACTGCCAGCACCCCAACCTCCCTCCTCATATTCCTCCTCTACCTTCTACTGTCTCTGGCAAGCACCAGCGGCCTAGTACACCCTGTTCCTAGACATACCAGCACTGCAGTAAGACTTGGTGACGTGGCGAGTCCCATAAGGGTAGTTGAAGCTGGTGCGGTGGCTAGCACAAGTAGTGGCCCGCAGCCACTGAGAATTCGAAGACAGGCCCATAGAGCCCATAGAGCCCTCCCTGATGCCCTGGCATATCCTAATTGGCAGCCCCCAGATTCTACAGCGCCCGTACTTCCCCCATTCACTGCCCAACCTGGAATTCAGATGGAAACAGCCAATTTTACTCCCCTTCATTTTTTTGAGCGTTTTTTCACGGAAGATATTTACAGATCTATTGTGGACCAAAGCAATTTATATGCTGGTCAATTCATTGCCACACATCCAAATTCGTCCCTTGCCAGAGAATTCGGCTGGAAACCTATAACGGTTTCCGAGTTTAAAACTTTTCTGGGCCTTTCCCTTAACATGGGCATAACTAAAAGGAGTTAACTGCGGTCAAATTGGTCCACTGACCCAGTCCTCCATATGCGCATGTTCTCTGCTTGCATGTCCTGGGGGAGATACGAGCAAATTCTGCGGTTCATGCACTTCAGGGACAATGAACTCTGTCGTCCTCGGGGAGACCCTGGATATGACCGGCTCCACAAAATTCGGCCCCTCGTAAACCACTTCAATCAGCGGTTTGCAGCCTTGTTTACCTCCCAACAAGTTGTCTTTGTTGATGAAGCGTGCCAGATACGGGGTCAAGCTGTATAAGCTGTGTGACAGGGCCACAGGCTATACAGTTAGTTTCCGTGTTTACGAGGGAAAAGATAGCACTGCGGAGCACCCCTACTGCCCAGACTACATAGGGAGCAACGGCAAGATAGTTTGGGACTTGGTGTCACCCTTATTCGGAAAGGGGTACCATTTGTACGTGGACACTTTTTATTCAAGTGTGCCACTTTTTAGTCACCTGCTCAAATTACAAATTGACGCATGTGGCACTGTGCAACCTAATCGCCGGGGGTTCCCCCAACGGCTTGTAGATTCCCGTCTTAGTCGGGGGGCGAGAGCCTGCTTGAAAACTTGGCAAATTGCTTGCAGTGAAGTGGAGGGATACATGGGATGTTTTTCTTCTGTCCTCCATTCACTCAGACACGATGGTCCAAATTCATACGGCAACGCGTGTTTTGGAGAAGCCCCTCTGTGTCCACGACTACAACCTTAATATGGGAGGGGTGGAACTCAACAACCAGCTTTTGGCGCAGCACTTAGTTGCCCGTAAAGCTAGACTCTGGTACAAAAAAGTGTCTGTTTATTTATTCCAATTGGCTTTGCTGAACGCTTTTGTGCTATACAAAGCGTCAGGATGAACTGGATCCTTCCTACAAGTCCAGGTTGAGATCATCAGGGCCTACCTGTATCCAGGAGGTGCCCCTGCCCAACTTCCTCTACCAGATGCAGTGAGCCGTCTGCATTAGAGGCATTTTCCTTATGCCATCCCGAGTACCTCTACCCAAAGACGCCCCCAAAAAAGATGTTGTGTCTGTAGTAATCGCGGATTTAGGCGTTATTGTTGTCCCGACCATCCTGGCCAACCTGGTTTCTGCATCGGGGAATGTTTCCATCGCTACCACACACTAGTGGAGTATTAGCATAGGGTACAGCATGGCACAGTCTAGGGCACACTTACACAGGGTCTCGAAAGATGTTCGAGGGCTATCGTCATTTTGAGAGACCCTAAGCTGTAATGTTGCAGTTGAAAAAAAAAAAAGTGTAAAAAAAAAAATATAAAATAAAAAAGCCAAAAATAGTTTTCGTTTGAGTTTTTTTTCTTCTACTTCTACTCTTCCTACTTTTACTGTACTTTGTTACTGTTTTTCATTGGTAACCATTTTTTACTTTTTTAGGTACCAATGTAATGTTTTATTTCTATTCTATTGTTAACCAGCTTGCCTTGCAGGTACACTCATCAGCTGCCACACTGATTTTATATATTCTGACACAAACAGCGTTTGCGCTCAGCATATATGGAAATCTCTGATGACATCGCTGTAGGAGGTGACTTCACCCATGCAGTTAAAAAAAAACAATAGGTATACATGGCGTTGGTCACGTATAACCATCATTAGAAAGTGGGTTGGATGTTTTGGGCGGCTAATAGTGGGTATACTACACATTTTCTGGTGGATATTTCTTCATCCACATCGATCAATGTGGATGAAGGAATCTGTTAGGTTCTCTTTTTTTTGTTCAGCCCACAGGCTGCATGAAAAAAAAAAAAACCTACAATATATGCCAAACAAGAACCAGCAATGTACTGGTACGTTGCTGGACTTTGAGTGGTTATACCAGGATGATGCCTGCAGATTTAGGTATCATCTTGGTATTGTTTTTTACAGCCAGCGGTTGGCTTACATGTAAAAGCAATCCTAGTGGATATTTAGACAGCCTTTTACAAGCAGTGGGAGGGGACTCCCCCCCGCCCCCCTTCCCACCGCCGTTTTTCTCGGGCTCTCCTGTCCCACTGGGTAACCAGAAAGTGCAGCCGGTGGTTCAATCATCTAACCATAGAGCTGATTGGAGATGAGAATGGCTCCAATCATCTCTATGGCCTAAGATACCGGAAGCTACGAGCATTTCATGACTTCTGTTTCGCCAGAAATAAACAGCGCCATTAGGAAATTGGGAAAGCATCTTATCACACCAATCTTGGTGTGGTCAGATGCTTTAAGGTCAGAGGAGAGATCTAGAGTCTAAAAGACCGCAATTTTTTTAAAAAAAAGGAGTACCTGTCACCACAGATTGCTGTCATAGGGTATATTTAAATTCACTGTGATAACAATAAAAATGATTTAAAAAAAAACAAATGAAAGGGAAGGTGTCAAAATAACATAAAAAAGCAAAATAAATAATTAAAAAAAAAAAATTCAAGCACCCCTGTCCCCCCGTGCTTGCGCACAAAGGTGCACGCAAGCGTCAGCCTAGTGTCATATGTAAACAATATGTCATATGTAAACCGCAATTGCAGCATGCATGTGAGGTATCGCCGCTAAAGCTCGAGGGCAGTAATTCTTGCAGTAAACCTCCTCTGTAAGTCTAAAGTGGTAACCCATAAAGACTTTTAAAAACGTTTAAAAATGCATGTATTTTGTTGCCGCTGCACAGGCGTGTGCAATTTTAAAGTATGTCATGTTTGGTATCTATGTACTCGGCAAAAGATAATCTTTTAAATTGTACTAAACAATTAGGAATTATATAGTGTATTTGTGCATTAAATTTCAAAAAAGTGTTTTATTTTTGCAAAAATTGCGTTTTGAAAATGTGTGTGCAAATACTGTGTGACGAAAAAAAAATTGCAACATCCACCATTTTGTTCTGTAGGGCCTCTGCTTTAAAAAAAATATATAATATTTCGGGTTCAAAGTAATTTTATAGTAAAAAAAATATATATTTTTTCATGTAAACAAAAATTACAGAAAAGGCTTGGTCTTCAAGTGGTTAGAAGACTGGGTGATGTGTGGCTAAGAATTAGCATAAAATGCCAGGACAGTTCAAACCCCCCCGCCCCCCCCCCCAAATGACCACGTTTTGGGAAGTAGTTTGCTGAGAGGCATGTTGAGTCTACTTTCCGAAAAGGGGTCATTTGGGGGGGAGTTGGGATTTATTGCCATTTCATGGCCTCTGAAATTGTGATAGGTAGTGAGGAGTGAAATCAACAATTTATGCCCTTGGAAAGCCTGAAGGCGGTGATTGGTTTTCGGGGTCCTGTACACGGCTAGACTGCCAAAAAGTCTCACACATGGGGTATTCCCATACTGAGGAGAAGCAGCAGAATGTATTTTGGGGTGTCATTTTACATGTACCCATGGCAATATGATTTAGTGACAACTTTGTGTAAAAAAATAAAAATAAATTTCCCGAAACTTGTGGCAAAATATAAAATATTCCATAGACTAAAATGCCTCTCAGCAAATAGCTTGGGGTATCTACTTTCCAAAATGATGTCATTTGGGGGGGTTTTGTGCCATCTTGAAATTTCAGGGCCTCCGAAACTGTGACAGGCAGTGAGGAAGTAAAATAAGCAATTTACGCTATTAGAAAACCTGAAGGTGGTGATTGGTTTAGTGGTCCCGTACACAGCTAGGCTCCCATAAAGTCTCACACATGTGGTATCCCTGTATTCAGGGGAAGCAGCAGAATGTATTTTGGGGTTTCATTTCACATATACCCATGTCATGTGTTAGCAATTTATCTTTTAGTGACCACTTTTGTGTTGAAAAAAAAGAAAAAAAATGTAATTTCCCCAAAACTTGTGGCAAAATATAAAATATTCCATAGACTCAACATGCCTCTCAGCAAATAGCTTGGGGTGTCTACTTTCCAAAATGGGGTCATTTGGGGGGGTTTTGTGCTATCTTGACATTTCAGGGCCTCCGAAACCGTGATGGGTAGCGAGAAAGTGCAATGAGAAATTTATGCTTTTTGAAATTCTGAAGATGGTGATTGGTTTTCGGGGTCCCGTACACAGCTAGGCTCCCAAAAAGTCTCACACATGTGGTACCCCTGTACTCAGGAGAAGCAGCAGAATATAATTTGGAGTGTATTTACACATAAACCCATGGCATGCGTAAGCAATATATCATTTGTTTTTTTTTTTTAGTCATTTTTCAAACACCTGTGACAAGAAAAATTAAATATTCAATGTGCTCAACATGCCTCTCAGGACATTCCTTAGGATGTCTGCTTTCCAAAAAGTGGTAATTTGGGGGGGGGGGGTTGTACTGCTCTGCCATTTTAGCACTTCAAGAAAGGACATAGGCAGTCAGAAAGTAAAAGCTGCATAAATTCCAGTATTTACACCATAATTTGTAGACGCTATAACTTTTGCGCAAAGCAATAAAAATACGCTTAATGAGATTTTTTGTCAAAGACATGTAGCTAAATACATTTTGGCCTAAATATATGGCAAACATTGAATATATTGGATATTTTTTAAAAGACAAAGTAGAAAATGTAAATTTTTCGCAAAATTTTCCCTCTTTTTTTATTAATATCGCAAAAAATAAAAAGCGCACAAGTGATCAAATACCACCAAAATAAACCTCTGTTTGTGGGGAAAAAAAAGGACATAAATTTATTTTGGGTATAGCTTTGCATGACTGCGCAATTGTCAGTTAAAGTCATGCAGTGCCAGGTTGAAAAAAGTGGCCTGGTCATTAAGCAGGAAAATCCTCCGGTCTGAAAGTGGGTAAAGGCTTTTAAATCATCACTTAAAGTGGATGTAAACTCCATTCATGAAATTTGACCTGGGCACATCTATCTTTAAAGCCCTAAGTCCTGTGTCTTTCTGTTGCTCCATTCCTCTGTTGACAGCATGATTACTTCTGACAAGTTCTCCAACACAGGAGATAAAAACAGCTGGAAATTTGTATCGGGTGGGTGAATAAAGATATATTGGCAGAGAGCTGGTCTATTAACAGCACCGCCCTGCATGTTTCTTCCTTCCTCTGCATATGTTGGGGGGGGGGGGGGAGAGGTGACTTTTCTCCAGTCAGCTGTCGCACAGTGTATGCCCAAACTTAACACCCAGTGCTGGAACAAGCTGAAAGATTTCTTACATGATGTTCACTTTCTAAACAGTGTAGAAAGCTGAAGAAGCAGATATACAAATACAACTTATGTAGGGAGATTGGTTTCATCTCTGTGTATCATCTGAAGCTGTTCACTTCACTCGGTATACATAAGGGTTTACATCCACTTAAAGGACAGTTTTTGGGTACCATAGTTTTTTGCCTTTTCAAAGGGCGCACACAACTTTATGGCTTGACTTGACATATTTGGTATCTATTTATATATTCAAGGTAACCACATTTATGTATATTTTATCCCAAAAAATGGGTACTATATTGTGTTTGTAAAACACATTTGAATGTATTGTTTCCTTAAAATAAAGATTTGTAGGATATCTCCCTCATTCGATTTGGGGAGGGGGACTCAGCAGGGATGCCCCTTGTCCCCTCTGCTGTTTGCCCTTGCCATAGAGCCCCTGGCTGCACAGATTTGGGGCAGTGCCTCCGTGGTGGGCTTTCAGTATGAGACCATACACAAGAAAATACTTCTATACACGGATGATATGTTGTTGCTGTTGGGCGACATGGGCCCCTCTCTGCGGGCTGTGATGGGAGTCATCACAGCCTTTGGAGATTATTCAGGCCTTACCATTAATTGGTCTAAGTCGGCTCTGCTGCAGTTGGACCAGGTACTGAATCCCCAGTTGGCTACCTTTTGCCCGGTGCTGGTAGTTACGCAATTTAACCACTTTACGTCTGCTCACAGTAATACTACTGCGGCAGAGTGGCTCGTTATCGTCTGACGACGTAGTATTAATGTCGTCAGACACTCCCCCTTCTGGGCGGCGCTTGCGCGCCGCCGGAGGCTCGCTCCCGCTGTTTTCATTCACATCGGGAGTCGGGCCAGGGGAGGAGCAGCGGCGATCGCCGCTGCTCTTACCCGATCGTCGGGGATCGAGTCTGGAGATCCGCCCGCTGTGTGTAAACACAGCGGGCGGATCTCCATAGTGACAGGGAGTGACAGATCGGACTGTTCAGCATAGCTGGACATCCGATCTGTCCATGACTCACTCAGTCACCTCCCCCCCTACACGTCAGTAAGCACCAGGCATACATTAACCCCTCCCTCTCCAATAAAATTAACCCCTTCCCTGCCAGTGTCATTTTTACAGTAACAGTGCATATATATAGCACTGATTACTGCAGTAATGTCACTGGTACCCCCAAAAGTGTACAAAATGTCAGTCAAGGGTCCGATCTGTCCGCCGCAATGTCGCAGTCCCGCAAAAAAAAAAATCGCAGATCGCCGCCATTACGTGTTAAAAAAAAAAACACCAAAAATCTTTCCCTTTGTTAGTAAACGCAATAACTTTTGCGCAAACCAATCAAAATACGCTTATTGCGATTTTTTTTACCAAACATATGTAGCATAAAACAAATTGGGCAAAAATTTTTTAAAAAATTGGTTTTTACATCTTTTTTGGGGGGAATTTCATATAAAAAAATGTTAAAAATATTGTTATTTTTTCAAAATAAACGCTCTTTTTTTGTTTATAGCGCAAAAAGTAAAAATCGCACAGGTGATCAAATACCACCAAAAGAAAGCTCTGTTTGTGGGAAAAAAAGGACGTACATTTCGTTTGGGTACGGCGTCGCACGACCGCGCAATTGTCAGTTGAAGTCGCACAGCGCCGAATCGCAAAAAGTGGCCTGGACGGAAGACAGCAAAATCCTCCGGTGGTAAAGTGGTTAAATATCATTATTTCTGGTACTATTACTGACTATTGCCGTTTAAATATTTTCCCACTCCTTACTAGGTTTAGGGACAAAATAGGAGTCTGGACTAAGATGTGGCTTTCAGTGGCTGGCAGGGCAAATTTGGTGAACTTGATTCTCATGCCTCAATTGCTGTATTTGTTAGATAACACACCTGTGGTTATCCCATTAAAACTATTTTGTTTAGTTAACTCCCTCTTCCACTCTTTGCTATGGCGGTCAGGCCCGGCCAGGGTCCGGTTGGAGCAGTTACAAAGGTCAAAGGATAATGGTGGCTTGGCTTTCCCTAACCCTTGGGTTTATTATTTAGCAGCGCAGTTGCAGCACATGGTGGGTGCCCTTCGGGTTCGGGACCAGGGAAGCGAAGACTCGACTCTGCGGGTGGTGCTTCACGCAATTGGGGCTGCTAGTCTCCCAGAGGACTTGGAGTCACAGTTATTTTCGAAATCTAACAAATTGTTTCCCACCTATAGACTAATGCACAAGGTTTGGTTCAAGGTGAAGCAGCTGCAGAAAGTGGCTGGTTTCACTGAGTATAGCCCGCTTTGGCGTAACCTGACCTATCCAGAGCTGGCTGACCTGTAGTGTGGCACCCTGTGGTGTGCGCATGGGGTCACACACCTCCATCATATTTTCGAACGTGATCGGTTGCTGACCTTTGCTCAGTTGCAGGCCAGGTTCGATATACCCCGAAGTATGTTATTCTCGTACATTCAGATGCATCACGCTATTAGAGCTCAGCCCTCTTTACTTTCTCCGGAGTTGTCTCCGACTCCTGTTTTCTCTATTATGAAGCAGTTTGATTCTACAAAGGGATTTATCTCTCAGTGCTATGCAATGCTGCTGGGTGATTATCTCGAAAAATTCCCTTGTTTGGGTAGGACTCACTGGGAGGCTGACATGGGGAATATTACTGATGACCAGTGGGATGAGGCATTGGAGTCGGTACGGCACTGTTCCTTAAATGTTGCCCAACGCATTTCACAAATATACATTCTCCTACAAGTGCATCGCAGCCCAATTAGGTTATATGGTATGTGGTTGAAACCGGATCCGCTGTGTACCAGGTGCAGCAGGGATAGTGGTGATTTGATTCATCTCCTGTGGTGCTGCCCGAAGCTCCACAGGTATTGGACGTCAGTGGTCCAAACCATTAATAGGGCCTACCTACTGTCGATACCAATTGACCCAAAGCCCTGTCTACTTGGCATGGTGGAGGAATACACTCAAGATTTTAATATCAAGGTAGCAGTGTCTAGGACACTATTCCAGGCTCGGAAACTCATTTTACAACATTGGACTTCTCAGCTACCTCCGACACTGGAGATGTGGGTGCATAATTTGGGAGCCACTCTGAGATGTGAACGCCTGATTTACCAACACAGGGGAGTCCCGCATAAATATGATAGGATTTGGGGTGGGGGGCTGGCGGTTCTGGGTCTGGCTCCTGACGATTTGGTCCTAGACAGGTTGTTACAATAATTTTCCTGGTACTCTTCGTTTGACCCTTCTGGGGTGGCAGGTGGGAGTGCTTAGAATGTGTTTAATATGCTTACCCTAATGTTTATTTAGTGCGGGGCGGTGTGGGTGTATATGATATCTGTCTGATGTGATGCTGCATTGTAGTTGCCTTGGAATGGAACTTTTTGAGAAATGCATAAACTGTACGTTGTATGTTCCTTTTTTCTTTCAATAAACTTTGTTTCTGATTTTAAAAAAAAATAAAGATTTGATTAGCTGTAGTACTAATATTTTATACAATAAAAATGACAACTGCCACCATTTTATTCTACAAGATCACTGCTTTCCGAAAAGGTATAATGTTTTGAGGAGGGGGTTTTACGTAGATCTTCAGACCTAAATGTACATTTTAAAATGTGTGCAAAGAATTTAAAAAAAAAAAAAAAAAAAAAAAAACAGTCCTGGCAGACGGTAAAATGGGAGCGAGGGGAGAACAGTCTTCTGACTTGGGCCACTACACATACATACTCATGCAGTTGCCTGACCCTCAGGCTACAGGACTAAGTAGGCCAGACTTTCAGGGTCCAGGCATATGACAGCATTGGGCAGTGGGACCATAGCACATAATGGGAGGGGGAGCCAGAGCCAACACAATGTTAATCTCTGTACCTTTAATCCCAGATCCTCCAAACTCTCAAGGTGGCACTATGCCACCCCTGCATTCTCTTACCACATCTAGGACTATCTGGTGACTACAACATTCAATAACCTCAGAAACTCCAAGGCTGCTCTTCCCTTCCACTCTACTTACCAAGTAACACTAGACTGTACATCACTTGTATATTTGACAACATTGAAAGTAGAACTATAGGAAAACATTTTTTTTTCAATTTTGGATAGAGCAAGAGAGGGTTATAACCTGTCAGATTATTTTTTCTCCACCATCTTTGTCCCATTGTTAAACTTTTCCTTCACTTCCTGTCCCATAGCCAAACAGGAAGTAAGAGGAAATCCCTGAAAATTAAGGGAATTCCCTGGGGACCCCCAGGTCACCAGAACTAGTGTCCCCATGGGAAGATTTCCCCTCTTTTAGTTTTCAGGGGACAACCCAAAATTTGGGTTTTTCTTTTACTTTCAATGATAATGGTAAACAGGACAAATAGTGAGGAAGAATGTCCTTAATGGGGACACAGACAGCAATAAAAAAACTGGCAGGCATCCTAATCTCTCTCTCCGCTCCATCCAAAACTACAAAAAAGCATGTTTGCTTACAAGATCACTAATCACACAGGTCATTTGAAGAACCACTTACAAAGATCATATACACAATTGTTTAGGAGTGGGGACACAAACACACTTGCATTGATTTAGTAAAGGAAAATAGGCTCTGCACTTTGCAAAGGGCAGTTACATTTTGCTTAGTAAATTACTTCCATCATCCAATCATGCGCAAGAAAAAATTCTGTTTTTTTAAACTTCCTTGCACATGATTGGATATTCTTTACATAGTGAAGCTTCACCTCATTTACTAAGCTCTGGAGCAACTGCACTTGCAGCAGTGGTGGCCCGTCCATTGGGGGCACAGGGGCACACCCCCCATCCATGAATCCAGCCCCCTAATCTACATGCAGGGTGCCGGATGCATGGATTCCAATAGGCTCTAATAAGCTTCAAAAAAGGGTGGGCTCTGGGCGCAGAGTACTGCGCCCTGATCCCACCCAGTTTTATGACAAAAGCAAATGAATATTCGCTATTATCGCACTGATTCTCCTCCCAGCCAATCAGGAAGCAGTAATAACAAATGGGGGAAGGGGGTAAAATTAAAATACATAGGACAATCGGCGTGCATAAGGCATAAGGTAAAGACAGGTATCAGGTGGATGAATCCATGCCACAATAGTAATTTATAAAAAGCCGAAGGCCTAGCAACCTAAACACTAAGGAAAACATAAATAAGGGGGACAAGTGGGACTTTATATGAAGTGCATATTGGTTGGGGTGTATAACATGGCTAAAGTAAACAAATGGGTGTGCAACCAAATAGCAGAAAGAACAACATTTTAATGATAATTGTCACCATCCATACAAAAGACCAAAAAGGCATAGGTATAAGTATAAAAACGATGAATACAAAGGTAACACAATGGAATAACTTATAAAAAAACACAGTAATCGAGAGCTGATGGATCCTGAACAGATGAAGCCATGGCTAAAATTGGGCATGTAAAACCAATTCGATATAATAGGTATTGAAAGGAATGCATGGTAACGGCTCTACGCGTTTCGTGGAGTAAATTCCACTTCTTCAGGAGCAGATGCATCCCTTGTCACTGCAAAAGAGAGAAAAAAGAGATCCCCCTTATAGACAGTAATATAATAAACATGGTAGCAGATAAACAGGCGTAAATGGAGAAAGAATATAACAGCCCCATCTGAGCCAGCTTCACCCTTGGTACTTACAGCTTGATGATGAAAAAATATGGTAATGTACTGTGTGGGCAACAGTGCAACCAGGGAAGACGTCTCACCGGGAGCTGTGGGAGCCCGGTCTCCGGCCAGTAGGGGACGACAAGAGGACATCAAAAGGAAGAGTTGAATAAACCCAGGTGTGTGGAGTAGATGGCATAGATGGGTGACTAGCCAACGGATACTGCATATAGAAAATGAATGTGAGAGTTAGTAAGAAGTAGGTAAAGAAATAGTAAGTATATAGAACAAGGAGTGGCCAGGGTAATAAGCCACATCCCAAAGCAAGAAGCGGTAGGTATAGACCCAATAGAAGCAAAGAAACCAAGACTGCCAGAGAAAAGACTGGGAAAAAGAAAAGGAGAGATAAATGAAGATAACCAGAAGAGATGTCCTTAAATAGTACCCAATAACGGCCACAGAATAGCTCCCATCGTCACGTCAGCACTCACAAGGAGGGAAGAGGATGCCACAACACGGGTGGCAGCAGCCAACCCGAGCTGTGGCGCCATAAACTCCCCCCATTAAGTAGTGCAGATGGAACCCAACGTGCCGACGCCGTGGCGCCAAGTGTGATGACGTCACACGTAGCGGCACGGGATGCGTGACACTGAAGCACAGCAGGCAAAGCCCTCCCACGTCCCCGCGTCAAGGCTGAGGGGGAGGAGGGAGGCTCCCGGTGTGCCTCGCAGCTCCCGGCGCCTGACGGCAGCCCGGACGGCACCACCGTCCACACAGTGACATGAATCAATACATAGTGTTGACCAACATGATCATAGTACAGGGCAGGTGGTGGCAATTGTTACAATCAATGAAAAAGTGCGGCATAGGGCACCCCATAATATAGTATATAGGTAAAGAAGCCATATAGCCAACCAAATAAGCACTTCCATCCCTGATCAATTGCAACAAAGGAAAAGGTTTGGGACTTTATATGAGGCAACGCCTAATCAAGGCTGAGGTGCCTCCATCCCTGGTCATAATAACAAATGGGGGAAGGGGGTAAAATTAAAATACATAGGACAATCGGCGTGCATAAGGCATAAGGTAAAGACAGGTATCATGTGGCTAAGAAGGAAAGGCTTAGACACGGTGTGCAGGCCATGGGGCGAGAGATGCTGTTTTTTGGTTCTTTAATGTAATTGATAGCTTAAAAGGCCAATATTTTGCTGCGGACGGTGGGAGTGCTCAGGGTCTATTTCACTTCCCAAAGTCAGAATTTGCATAATAGAAAGCTCTGTGGTTTTGTGATTCACACCAATAACTAAAGGAACATACACCTCAAGGTTCCCACAATATACTCCTGGTGTCAGCTTACAATCTTACTTGCATCTTTAACATTCAACATGTAGACTATATGTAAATCCTGCCCCTGCATTTTGACATTTATACATGCATATAGCATTTTAATGACGTCTTTAAAGTTTACCGTCATTGCACCAGATGAGCCTGGAGGGAAGAAGTGGCTCTCTCTACACACTCTTGTACCTTATTTATTACATTTCTCTCACCTTGCGATAAAATCACAGATCATCACTCAGATCCATATACATTCAACTGCAAAAATTTGAACAAAGTCAAATAGGCCTAATGCACACAGGCCTTCCGAATTTATTGCAGGAGAAATTGATCTGGAAAGTGTAAACAAACGTTGTACTTCCCAGTTCTGTTTCTCCTGCGTTTGATGTACTTGCATTTACGTACATCTACATGTGTTTAGCTAAATAATACCAGACCAAGGCTACATGAACACTGGGCGTCTAGCCCCTTTGTGACCAATCCCAGCAACAAATGCAGCATCCAGCCAGCAGCCTGTCAAAGTCTATGACAGGCTGAAAAATGCTGTAGCTGGATACTGTACTGAGCGATACCCAATGAGGTACAAGAATGTGTACCAACTCAAAAGACTTTATTACTGAGGAGGATGTGGCTGAATGTGGGCATTTCTCACATAATTAGCACTGCCAAGAAAGTGGGTGTGATCTGGGTTGGATCACCTGGAAGCGGGTCATATTATGTCATGAACCAGGCCATTTTTTGCGATACGGCACTGCGTTACTTTAACTGGAAATTGCATGGTCATGCCACTCTGTACCCTAATAACATTTATGTCCTTTTTTTCCCCACAGATAGAGCTTTCTTTTGGTGGTATTTGATCACCTGTGCGTTTTTATTTTTTGCGCTATAAACAAACAAAAAAAGCGACAATTCTGAAAAAAAATATTTTTTACTTTCTGCTATAAAACATTCCCAAATAAACAAAAATAAAAAATAAAATGTTTTCATCATTTTAGGCCAATTTGTATTCTGCTACATATTTTTGGTAAAAAAAAAAAAAAATCCCAATAAGTATATATTGACTGGTGTGCGCAAAAGTTTTTGCGTCTACAAACTAGACGAAAGATTTATGTCATTTTTATTTATTTTTTTACTAGTAATGGCGGTGATCAGCGACTTTTAGCGAGACTGCGACATTGTGGCGGACAGATCGGACCCCTAACTGACATTTTTGACACTTTTGGGAGGACCAGTGACATTACTACAGTAATCAGTGCTTAAAATATGCACTGTTAGGGCTCTTTCACACGGTCCGCCTCCGTAGGTGGATCTGTGCTGCTCAGCGGGGAACAATCCGATCCGATCCCCAGGACAGATGGAAAATAGGGTTTTCATCTGTCCGGATTTCACGGACAGGATCGGATGCGGATGGCAGCGGGTGTCAGCGGACATGTCACCGCTGACATCCGCTGCTCCATAGGGCTGAATGGGCATCCGATCAGATCCGCCTAAAAAACTGACAGGCGGATCTGATCGGAACGCCCGTGTGAAAGAGCCCTTACTGTACTATTGACACTGGCAGGGAAGGGGTTAACACCAGGGGGACTCAAAGGGTTATATGTGTGCCTAGGGGGTGCTTTCTAACTCTGGGGGATGGGCTTGCTGCATGAACACAGAGACCTGTGTTCCTAAATAAGAAGAACACAGGGTCCCTGTGTTCATAGCTGACAGAACAGCGGTCTACCGTGTTTACAACGGCAGACCACCATTCTGTCTCCATGGGGAGCGATGGCGGGTGCCCGCTGGACCCGCTCATTAGCTTTCCCTGTGGCGAATCAGCGTGCCTGCACCCCCGCTAGCAGTCCCCCAAAGTGATGTACTGGTACACCATTTCGTGGGACAGAGCCGACCTGCTGCAGTAAAACTACGGTGGCTGGTCGGCAAGAGGTTAACAGGTTTCACAGTGTCCCAGCGACTGAAATTGAAGTGCAGTTTCACCCAAAAGGGGAAGTTCTGCTTTAAGGGCTCGTCCCTCGCTCCTCTTGAACAATTGGCACTTTTGAGGAGTGGGGGGAGCGGGTACCAAATTTTGACAGGTGCCTGCTCAGACCACCTAGGTGATTGGAGCAGAAGTACTCCTCCCTCCCTCCCCCTTGGCAGTCTTCTGGGACACAGGTCCCAGAAGACTGCATCCACCATTCACAATGTGCAGCGCTACTTGAGCATGCGCAGTGGGAATCTGGCTATAGAGCCGCAAGCTGTCACAGCCGGGTGCCCATAGTAAAGAGGCCGGCACTGAGGAAAGAAGACAGCGGGTGAAACCAACTGGGGTAAGCACATTGCTGGATCGAGGGAGGGAGTGGCTGTTTTTTTAAAAGTCAGCAGCTCCAGTTTGTGGAGCTGCTGACTTTTATTTTTTCCTCAAGAGACTGGAACCCCGCTTTAAGATGTTGGCAGGTATGTAAATTGCTTGGAGTAGTTTAAAGTGTAACATGGAATAGAACACTAGACGACAGTGATGATCCTTAATATTCACAGAGATGGGTATACCGTAGGTACATCAGTCACCTATACCCATCTATCACAGGTGGATGTCAGTCTGGAGGAGAAGGCATTCCTAGGCATGTTGCATTTGGCAGACAATTCCATTGAAGTCAATAGAGTCCAAAATGCCTGACTACTCTAAAAAAGTTGGTTATGTACTTGTTTGAGTGGAGGGAATAAGCATATAGGTGAGTGAGCAATGAAATATGAACAGACACAATTACAATCAATTGATCACTGCATATTAAAGTGGTTTTAAATACAGAAGTCCTTTTACCTGAAGGTTAAAAAAAAAAACGTTTTGATTTCAGCCCGGGCTCCCCTAAACACTTACCTGAGCCAGATCTAGATACAACTCTGTGCCCCAAAACACCAGCTCCTTCTTTTCTCTCTCCCTCTTTACTGGAGGCAGCAGCAGGAGCCATTGGCTCTTGCTGCTGTCAATCACAGCATGTGAGAAGGGGGCAGGGCTGAGCCATGCTGTTTGTGTGTCAATGGACCCACAGAGCCCAGCTTGGGATCAAGCCTGCAAGAATGCCCCCATAGCAAGTGGCTTGCTATGGGGGCATTCAGAAGGGGGGAGAAGCCAGGAGCACTGGCAGGGGACCACAGAAAAAGGGGAAAATCATTGCACAGAGCAGGTAAGTATAACGTTTCTTATTTTAGAAAAAAAAATTCCTTTACAATCACTTTAAGTATAGTCAGGCATAGGGGAATACACTACAAAACACTGAAGTCTGAAGGAGGCTTATAAAAATGTATCTATGCATGCAGGGATGCCCAAATAAATATAAAAATACTTACTAACAGATTTACTTGAGAATAAGAAGTGAACCTGTAGCTGGGATATGGAGTATTTACATATTCTCATCATATTATTAACATTTGGAAATTAAAGTTAAAAAACCTTCACTGACCTCTAACTGCAAGTACTGTGGAAAAATTAATCCCCAAAGATCACAAGGAAAATGCTGAAGTTTAGTTGCCTTCTGAACAAGCTTACAGCACCTTCTATTTGTTTACATTATAAGGTTTGCTCCTGGTGCCAAAGCAAGGGGAGATATAAAATTTGAGGATTCATTTATTCACAGTGCCTACAGCTAAAGCCGTCAGCAAAGGCTTGTTTTACAGCAAATATACTGTACACTATGGTGCTTTGCAGTAATGCAGCACCAACATAAAGCATGCTGTAGTACTGTGGCACACTGTGCTACTGCAGCGAGTTCATTCTAAATGGTCCCTAACACAAGTAAAATCACTCCTGCTCATTTTTCTACCATAGAACACTGCAGTGCACATCATGTGTTGTGGTATATTGCAGAGACAGGGTGTTGCATAAATGCGTTGAAATGCTGTTGTGACCCACCTGTGATGCTATGTTCTGTTATTTCTACACTATATTGTGAAAAGCTTTGGGACACACATGAACTTTAATGGCATCCCAGTCTTAGTCCGTAGGGTTCAACATTGAGTTGGCCCACCCTTTGCAGCTATAACAGCTTCAACTCTTCTGGGAAGGCTGTCCACAAGGTTTAGGAGTGTGTCTATGGGAATGTTTGACCATTCTTCCAGATGCGCATTTGTGAGGTCAGGCACTGATGTTCGATGAGAAGGCCTGGCTCGCTGTCTCTGCTATTATTCATGCAGAGTGCAGTTGCACTCTGCAACTGCAATTGCTCCAGAGCTTAGTAAATGAGATGAAGGTTCACTTTGCAAACAATACCCAATCGCATGCAAGTAAAATGAAAAAAAAAAAAAAACAGCATTTTTGCTTGCACATGATTGGATGATGGAAATCAGCAACGCCTCTGCTCATTTACAACTGCTCTTGTAGAGTGCAACTGCACTTTGGAAAGTGCACAGTCTTTTTGCCTTTTATAAATCAAGCCCTTAATCTCTAGTGTTTTTGTAACCAAACAAATTTGCGCTGAGTCAGAATGAAAAAAACCTTCTCCCTAGAGAAGCTGGGAAACTTAAAGTGGAACTTTAGGTTCTAAAATGAAAATGGGCAGACAGGCAGGATTTTTAATGCAGAAGAGAAGTGCTTTGTCTCTTCTGCGTTAAAGCTACTTACCTGCCTGTCCGCCCCTGTACAGTAGGCTGCGTACGCACGGCTCACTGCACACATTCAGCAATGGCAAATCTGACAGAACTCCTGTGCATGTGTGAGAATGACGCCATTTTGGCGAGACCAATGACAGCGGCCCATGATCGAGACCCGGAAGCCAGCTGGCCGAAAATGTCATTGGCCGGCAGTGAGTTCTGGGGATGGAGCACTGCTGGATTCAAGGTGAGTAATTCCACTTTAAAGGAGAAGTAGGGCCAAAACTCTTTTAGCTATACTTCTCCTGGGGATCACAGGAGTACACTTTGTTCTGCACTCTTGTGACCTGTATTCAGCCAACAGCAGGTCAAAATCCACTGTCGACTGACATCGCTCAGGAAATCCACACTCTGGAGAGATTCTGACTTTAATGTCGGGATCCACCCAGATGCCCGGACCAGCAGCTGGCTCAACCTCTCAGCACGCCACTCACAGTCTGAGACAGACACTCCTACCCCCTCTACAGCCCAGCATTCCAGTGAGTGCTGGATGGGAAGAGCAGAGAGCTGGTCACTGACAGTCACTGCTCTCTCTGCTCATTGAGAACTGAGTGATTACCTGTCTTTGATTGCTCAGTTCTAAGTCTTAGTGTCAGCGGGAGACAGTTGCTGCATCTACCTAGGTCAGTGTTTCTCAAGTCCGGTCCTCAGGGCACACTAACAGGCCAGATTTTAAGTATTACCTCATGGAGATGCAGACTAGAATACTGCAATCACTGAGCAGCAAACGATATCACCTGTGATGTATTTCAGTTTTCTTGCAAACCTGACCTGTTAGTGTGCCATGAGGACCGGAGTTGAGAAACACTGACCTAGGTGATTATGTTAGTTTTGTATAATATGATCACACTAAAGAAAGTTCTGGATTTCCAGCTGGTATAAAAATGCAGAGAGTTGAAGTTCCTAACTGAATAGATAATATATAGATATTAGTCTGCCACAGTTTTGCTTACAGCAGAGTTGCTCTTTAAAAAATAGAGATATTCACAGAGAAAAGCCAACACAATTTTTCTAATCTAGGAGCGATGACTTCATCTGCATATTACATATGGAAATCTGTTCATTTAGGTCATTCTGCTTCATGCATATTCATATAAAACACATTAGCGGCACCTGTGGGTTTCCATCTAGTAGAAGACAAATGCATCAAACGTGCCTTTCTATCACATCCAAAGCATTGCTAAAAATACCAAAAGACCTACCATGGCAGTTGCCCAATCTGACCTTTCTTTGGATATCAATCTCATGACTGTGGATCCTTCCCAATCGCGCTGGCTAATGACTAAAGGGATCAGTTGGATAGGTTACAATACCAAGCAGCACTATCACTACAGACCTTAAGTGGTTAAAAAAGTGTGCCCTTTATCTACACATATTTAGTCTTAAAATGTGTCCCTTTTACCCAATCTGTTTGTACAGTCCTTGTAGGATCTTCTTTAAAGAGGTTGTAAACCCCCCAAAATTTTTTTTTTCTTTTTGCAACCTGAAAGAGAAACACATAATGAGCTAGTATGCATCGCATACTAGCTCAATATGAAATACTTACCTTAGAACGAGCCCCCGCCGTGCCGTCCGCTTACCTGTATGACGGACATCATGTCCAGTCGCCCGTCTCCCGGGATCGCGGCATCCGGCCCTCTGATTGGCCGGAGCCGCAGTGACGTCACTCCCGCGCACGCGCGCGGGAGCCGGCGGTCACGGCGCGGGGCTCTGAAGAAACGGCACCAGCGGCTGTTCCTTCAGAGCGCATGCGCCAGTGACGTCACTGGCTGCATGTAAGGTAAATATCTCCTAAACGGTAAATGTTTAGGAGATATTTACAGTACCTATAGGTAAGCCTTATCATAGGCTTACCTATAGGTACAAGTTACAGAAGAGGGTTTACTTTCTCTTTAAAGGCTAAGTTAATCTTTGATAACCTTTTTTTTTCTAAATTCCAGCTCCCCTATGTACCAACATAGCATTTAAACACTTATTTTGCAAAAATAAAACTGCTTTCTATTTATTCTGCCCACACTTACCTATCCTCTTCATGGATGTTTAAAAACACTGCTCCATTACTTCTGCCTTACTTCCTGAACAGACTTTAGGAAGGAGTTGACCAATGAGGGTAAATGATGCAGGGTGTGTGCTAATGAGATCAGCTGGTCAACTCCTTCCTGTGTCATGACACAATCTTTTCAGGAAGTAAGGCATAAGTAATTGAACAGGGATTTTAAACATTAGCCTTTACAGCTGAAGTTTAGCTAAAAATTAGTAAGGAAATTTGATGTTAAATAAAGCATGAAAACATTGGTCAGTGAAATGTTCATATCCTCCCTGTGTGCTTGTTACTGTGATTGTGCTTTATAATAGTGCTGCTATGCCAGAATATAGCTACTGCCAGTAAGCTATTTATTTTATTTTTGATAAATTCATACAAAATAATACAGAAGTTTATTATCTTGAGCAAGGGCAGTGGCACAACAGACATCAACCCCAATTCAGAATGAGACATTTTTTCTTTGCCAAACGTTTCATAGCCAAACAGATTTGAGCCAGTATTATTAGGCCTTCTCCCTAAACTATACTATTGCCTTGTAGCTGTAAATGTACTCTCCAGATCCTCTGACCTCAGAAGAAGCAAAAGGTCAGAATGTGCTTTATTAATATGCTGTCAGGCAATAGTGCCAAATGTGCCTGTTAGGGAATGGATGGCGATAGGATGGGATCGGGGCAGTGGATGGAGCCGGAATGGGATCAGATGGAGCTGGGATGAGATCGGGGAAATGGATGGAGCCAGGTTTGGATCAAGGATAGGATGGAGTGGGGATGGGATCAGGGGAATGGATAGAGCTGGGATGGGATCAGGGTGGTGCATAGAGCTGGAATGGGATTAGAGAAACTGATGGAGCTAGGATGGGATCAGGGGAATAGATGGAGCTGGGATGGCATCAGGGAAATGGATGGGGCCGGAATGGGATTGGGGTGGTGGATGGAGCCGCGATGTGATCAGGGGAATGCATACCTCCCAACAGTCCCTGATTCCCTGGAACTGTCCCAGAATTTGATCCATGTCCCGGAGTCCCGGCGAATCATGGCTGAGTCCCCAAATGCTTGTCTTTGTTTCCACACGCCACGAGCTACACTTTGCATGGCACCCGCCAGCTGGCATCTCTCCCCGGCTGCCTCTGACTCACAGTGCACTGGAAGGGAAGAGGGTGAGGGGGGAAGGGGACAAGCCTACAGTTTGCTTGGACTGATTTAGGAAGGGTATGTGCTAGGGGACAGTTTAGGATTGGAGAGAACGTGTGCTACAAGGAGGGTTGGATATCAAATCCTTCCCCCCTCAGCACAAGTCTTCTCCCCTTCCAAAGCACATATCCCCCCTCCTTCCCATGAATTGCACAGGAATGCTCTGTGCGTTCTGTGTGATTCACATGTGACCCAGGTGCAGTGCGATTTCAGCTGGGTACACACACACACCACCTCAAATTGAATGAAAAACTGGTCAGAGCCGCTGTAATAACAATGTGAGGTTAGTTCAGTGATCTCCCCCACTGAGCTAATGTGTTCTGACAGGGGGACCAGCCCCCACCAGAACACTCTGATCAGCGCTCTCTGCCATTGGCTGAGAGCGCTGATCGGGAGTCGGTTGGATGCTGGTTTTCCAGCATGCTCGTCCAACAGAAGCCGGCTGAACACAGGGACCAAATGTACATTACAGTAAACCCCCGTTATATCGCGGTTCAGTTTTTGCGGTCCTGGTATATTGCGTTTTTTTCTTTAAGACCTATTAATATTATTTTACTAATTAAATCATTGTCAATTAAATATTCTTGTGTTTTCCATTGCTCTTGCTCTGTCTCTCAGTATCTTTTATGTGTTTAAATGTGTTTCTATTGTTCTAAAAGTGTGTTTAAAGACCTTAACCCCGCTAGCGGTATCCCCGAGCGTGACTCGGGGTAGGAATGTTCTGCTATTATCGGTATCCCCGAGTCACGCTCGGGGTGAATGGCAGAGCTATGCAGACAGCGCAGCGGAGCGTCTCTTACCTTATCCTGGCGATCCAGCGAAAATAATTATATTATTGATTCGATTATAATTCATGCGTTATATATATATATATATATATATATATATATATATATATACATACACACACACACACATATATATATATATATATAATATATAACGCATGAATTATAATCTAATCAATAATATAATTTTATTATATATATTATATATTATATAATAAAATTATATTATTGATTTGATTATAATTCACGCGTTTGTGTTTCAAATTTATCACATCTGGGATGTCTACTAGACTCTTGTTTTGGTCAGGTTTAAGTCAGTAATTACTAAGAATTGTAGGCCTATAATACATAACGCCAAATTTCCATGAAAAGAATTGTACCGCTTTTGGTACAGAATTCCTGACAGAATCATACCGCCAGGGAGGTTAAAATGCTTTTAAAAGTACAGTGAAAGTTATAAAAACATGCCTAGAGTGTATTTAAATAGGGTCTTTCTATTTCACGGATTTTCACTTTTCGCTGGTGGCTCCAGAACGTAACCCCAGCGATGGAGGGGGGTTTACTGTACACCCTCCCGTCTCCTGCATTCTGTACATTACACACTCCTGTCCCCTGCATTCTGTACATTACACACTCCTGTTCCCTGCAATCTGTGCATTAGATACTCCTGTCCCCTGCATTCTTTACATTACACACTCCTGTCCCCTGCATTCTGTACATTACACACTCCTGTTCCCTGAATTCTGTGCATTAGATACTCCTGTCCCCTGCATTCTGTACATTACACACTCCTGTCCCCTGCATTCTGTACATCACACACTCCTGTCCCCTGCATTCTGTACATTACACACTCCCGTCCCCTGCATTCTGTACATTACACACTCCCGTCCCCTGCATTCTGTACATTACACACTCCTGTCCCCTGCATTCTGTACATTACACACTCCTGTTCCCTGAATTCTGTACATTACACACTCCTGTCCCCTGCATTCTGTACATTACACAATCCCGTCAACTGCATTCTGTACATTACACACTCCTGTCCCCTGCATTCTGTACATTACACACTCCTGTCCCCTGCATTCTGTACATTACACACTCCTGTCCCCTGCATTCTGTACATTACACACTCCTGTCCCCTGAATTCTGTGCATTACATACTCCTGTCCCCTACATTATGTACATTACACACTCCTGTCCCCTGCATTCTGTACATTTCACACTCCTGTTGCCTGCATTCTGTGCAATATGTACTCCTGGATCATGCTCTCTCTGTGTATCATGTACTCCTCAACTCAGCACTGACTACAGCCCTCAGTGCATTACATACTTCTGATTCTTGAACACATTGCATGATACACCCTGGCCCCTGCAATCTATGTTATGTATCCTAAACCCGACACTGACTGTAGCACTCCCCAACCCCCATGCTCTGCTTTACACACTCCTGCAATAATAATAATGACACTTGCAGGGAAGGGGTTAACAGTGTGGGTGATCAAGGGGTTAAATGTTTACCTAGGGGGCGTGGCTTGTGAAATGAGCATAGAGACCTGTGATCCTATATAGAAGGATCACAGAGGCTCTGTGACCATTCCAGAGAGAAGAACGGTCAGCTGTGTTTACAACAGCTGACCATTCTTCTCTCTCAGGGGGGAACGATCACGGGTGTCAGGTGGCAATCGGAGCCTGACCCACGCATCGACTTCCCCGCTGACGAGGCGCGCGATTGCCCCCTAGCTCCCTGCATGGGACGTATACCTATGGCGATTTGCGCAGGAGCGGCTGCCTGCTGCAGTATAACTGCGGCGGGTGGTCGTAAAGTGGTTATTGAAGTTCTTCTATTTAAGGTAGGCTCAGACAAAGCAATTAAAGCATTTTTCATAGATACAAGGAAGCCTGGGTTTTGTTTAACCACATCCCTTAAGCCCCTCCCACTGCCATGTGCTTGGTCACGCCCACATTTTACCGTGATGCACTAAGTGCGCCGCAGGTCTTGTCCCTCCTCAAGTGTCCTTCCTTCTGAAGTGCAAATGTTGGGAGGTATGATGTAGCAGCCATTAGACAAAGCCGAGATTTTTGTTGAACCCAATTACATTATAATCTGTGTTGTCTGCAACCAGCAAATACAAAATGTGAAAGGCTCAGGAAAAAAGAAAAACTATAAAAAGAAGGATTTTAATTACCTACAGCTGGTTCTCTCACCTGCTTCCCCTATCCCCCCTCCATCCTTTACAGCACTTTTTGTTGACTGCTAATTACAATTCTTCGTTTGTCAGATTAAAGGCCAGTTCATTATGTTGCTGGAAGCTGAGCACTCAGTATGGAGAATAGACTTGTGGTGTTTGGAAACAATACAGCAGAGCTGTCATCTCATCCTAAACCATGGCTCCTCTCATTAACCTTATTGATTGCATGGTGCTACCCTGGTGGGTGTTTCCATCAATGTGTAAAAATTGTCACATGTGGCTTGTGTGCATTAGGAACCTTCTCCAGTAAAAGTGTAAGGAACATGGTTGTCAATATCTATGTGATCACAATCCAATCTCGCTGATCCTTTCCATTTTGCAACCCCTTGCACTACCCAATCTTGTTGTGTATTTCTCTTTTTCAGTATCTAGTCTCGTTGCCCCACCCCCTACATTCTGATATTTCTGATTCCTGCGCCATAGAAATAAATTGTCAAAGAGACGCAAATTGGAACTACCTGAATCTGTATTACATGTCAGAACTCTTATCAGTCATAGGGCTTTCATGAACTTGGTGCAAGACATTTTAAAGAGGAACTAAACCCTCCTATCCATTACAGTCAAGGAAGCTTAGCTGCCATCTTAGCCTCTGTTTAACCTGCAGTTGCCATGGTGCTGCACATGTGATCTGTTATGACACCAGCCATTTGATAGCTTGACGGTTTGCTTGAGACCACAAGTAACTGTGACAGTTTATCATTTACAGCATACCTTGAATGTAACTGTTTCAGGGGAACTGTTAAAGAAGAGATACATTCTGTCAACGTACCTTTCCTTTAACAGTTCAATCACCCTTGCCAGCAGCATCTTCTACTCAGCTTCTTCTGGGTGCCCTCTTCATTGGCCAGGGCTGGATAACATCACTCCTGCACATGCATAGAAGTGCAGTCATGCAGGCAAATAGGCACTGTGCCAGAACGTAAACTGAGTTGCGCTTGTGCAGCTCAGTGTACATTCAGGCCAGGTTCACATATGTGCGGCTACGGTTCCCAGCATTGGATCCGGTGCATTCCTTTTCACTGGTTCAGGTGTGAATCAGGTCCAAATTTGTACCTGAATTCACACCTGAATGGGACCTAAACACGCACGGGACCCTTTTGGAATGCGAACCGCGGCCGCCTTGGACCTGTGTGAGCCGGTAATATTCACATGTCTTGCGGAACCCAGATCCAATTCACACATACACTATATTGCCAAAAGTATTGGGACACCTGCCTTTACATGACCTTTAATGACATCCCAGTCTTAAGGGCCATACACACTATAAGATTTTCTGAAACTTTTTCCTTCAGATTTACCTTTTCTATGTAGTGCAAGGGCCTGCCAGATTGCATACAAATTGAAAGTGTTTAGGTTTGACCTCATATTATATGGTTTTGGTAAGTCTAAAGGAAAAAGTCTTCAGAAAATCTTATAGTGTGTATGGCCCATTAGTCTGTATGGTTCAGCAGAGTTGGCCCACCCTTCGCAGCTATAACAGCTTCAACTCTTCTGGGAAGGCTGTCAACAAGTTTTAGGAGTGTGTCTATGGGAATGTTTGACCACTCTTCCAGAAGTGCATATGTGAGGTCGGACACTGATGTAGGGCGAGAAGGCCTGGTTTGCAGTCTCTGCTCTAATTCATCCCAAAGGTGTTGGTTTGAGGTCAGGACTCTCTGCAGGACAGTCAGGTTCCTCGGACCCAAACTGGCTCATCCATGTCTTTATGGACCCTGCAAAGTTGGGAGCATGAAATTGTCCAAAATGCCTTGGTATGCTGACGCCTTAAGAGTTCCTTCTTTATGGACTTTGCTTTGTACATTGGTCCAAATCATTTGGTGGAGGGGGGTTATGGTGTGGGGTTGTTTTTCAGGGGTTGGGCTTTGCCCCTTAGTCCCAGTGAAGGAACTCTTAAGGCATCAGCATACCAAGGCATTTTGGACAATTTCATGCTCCCAACTTTGTGGGAACAGTTTGGGGATGGGCCGTTCCTGTTCCAACATGACTGCGCACCAGTGTACAAAGCAAGGTCCATAAAAGTCACAAATACGACTCTGGAAGAATGGTCAAACATTCCCATAGACACACTCCTAAACATTGTGGACAGCCTTCCCAGAAGAATTGAAGCTGTTATAGCTGCAAAGGGTGGGCCAACTCAATATTGAACCCTACGGACTAAGACTGGGATGCCATTAAAATTCATCTGGGTGTGAAGGCAGTTGTCCCAATACTTTTGGTAATATAGTGTATATGAACCCGGCCTCAAAGGAGAGTGTGAGCAGCAGAAGAGACATTACATGTTTCTTCTGCAAAAAAAGAGCCTGCCTGCTTGCCGTTTTTGAAAGAGGAACTTTCTGCTTTATATCATTGGGTTTAGTTCCACTTGCGCATGGATGCATAAAAACAAATTTTTTTCTAACCTATTTTAAATGGAGCAAATTTTTTTTACTGTGCCGGCACACACAGGCGCTCTAACTAAATAATAATCAGTAAAAAAAAAAAAAAGTACAAAATCTGTGTTGCGGAAGAGTATTTTATGCACTTACGACACAATCCAAGAAATGCTCTAAGAATTTTTTTACGTGTGTGTGTACACATATGGACGAAAACGCACAAATATGCACATTTATTTTTACAACCCATCCTTGTGTTTTTACTTGGGAACCTGCTAGCAGAAATGTGATGTTCATACATCAGTACAATGTGCAAGTACCCTAGGACCTCGTTTAGACGGTTGGAGGATGGCAATGCACTGTTGAGCATAATCCTATCGCACCCATTCCTGGAATGAGCTCATAAGGTACCTGGTGCTATAGCGCAGTGGCGTAAGCATGGGTTGTCAGCGCCCGGGGCAAGGCAAGTAATTTGCGCCCCCTAACCTGCGGACTTTTAGCACTCCCAGAGTCCCTTCCTACAATATTACTGACCAGCCTGATTCCTATACTGACCTACCTGTCCACTACGCTAACCTACCTGATTCCTATACTGGCCACTACACTGACCTCTACACTGACCTACCTGTCCATGACACTGACCCTTACACTGACCTACCTGATTCCTACCTGACCACTACACTACATTGCCCACTACACTGCACTACACTGCCCACTACACTACACTACTTTATACATAGTCAGGGCTCTCCACTCCAGTCCAGGCTGCTCCCCCCCCCCTCCCCCCTCCGATGCCTGGTGTGTCAGTCCAGAAACAATGGCTGGCTGAGTGTCACGACAACAGGGAAAGATAGATAGATGAACGATTACTGACTCCGTGACAGTGCCAGGCTGCTGACTTACTCGCTGAGCTGACTGAGCTCTTCTGAACATGCGGCCGATTGTAAGTAGAGGCGGCACAGGCGGGGCTTGGCTTGCAACATTTCCACATGCGCCACCCCACACTACGCCAATGGACAGATGAGGCACAGTCCAGCTCCACCCTGCCCCGCCCCGCCATTTTCATCCGTAGGGCGCCCGCTGGACATCTCCCAGCCTTAAGATGGCAGCAACCGCAGACAGTGTGTGATACTGTGTATAATATCAGACAGAGTGACACTGCGGGATGCGCCCCCCCCCCCCCAGATGTTGCGCCCGGTGCGGCCGCCCCCCCCCCTGCACCCCCCACGCTACGCCACTGCTATAGTGCCTGCTGGCTGTATACTGGAACATACATGATATATTGTAGATATTTGCCAGCACACCAAGGATCTTCAATTGCCTCCAAACATTTTTTTATTGAAGAGAGATCACAAACAGTGTATTGCAATGTTTCGGAGCAACACAGGACCCCTTCGTCAGATCATCATGCCTGACAAAGGGGTCCCACGTGGCTCCGAAACATTGCAATACACTGTTTATGATGTGATCTCTCTTCAATAAAAAAACATTTGGATGTAATTGAAGATCCTTGGTATGCTGGCGCATATCCACAATAATACATAGCCAGGAAGAATACATAAAGACTTAAACAAGCTTAGCACATCTAGTAATCATTTTCTTCCGTATACGATGTCACTATTCCTTTAAAGAAAAAACCTTTGGCACTAACAGTATATGTAAATTTGTCAGTTTATGTAAATGCATTTCATGAAATAAACCTACTTTTCCTCCAAGGGTGGTTAATAATATGCCCATAAAATGAAGTATGAGATTCCGGGTTCTGTGTGCTAGTTACATTCATGCACAATCCCAACGCCATCTATTCTAATAACATTAAAATGCATAAACCTGTGAATTTATGAAGTCCGGATATTTACATGGAATTTTTTTTTCTCTCTAATTTATGTATTTCCTCCTCGTAATCCATATTCAGGTTCCATTACCTCCCCAGCACAGGCTGATGCTGATGGTGATCTAATTCCATTATGGATAAAATTACAAAGTGCGCCCATCTGTACTATAAGACAAGGGCGCCACCTCCTGGGAGGAGAGGGGATGGCAGGGCAGGCTTTAAGCATCAGTGAACCAAGGAAAATTAGAGAAAGTGGAAGGTTAAATGTGAGGAGATATGAGCAAGAAGGCACCTTCCCTTCATCATTTTTCTACTTGAAGTGAGACCTTGGGCAGATTAGAAGCCTGAGTAGTGGAAGAGAGATGATGGATTCACTTGTCATTATCACAGCTTCAGTACTCTCCTGCTGTACTCTACATCAATGGCTGAGAATGCAGATACAGCAACTCAGGTCCAGGCAGGCCCAACGGGCTGAGAATCATAGCAACACCGAGGACCCCCTGGTGTCACAGAACACTTTGTTCTTCCCTTATCAGCCTGTGAGAGGGAGATGTGAGATCTTATTAATAAAGTGTAACTCCAGGCAATACCCTCCAGTCTAGTTATATACCCATCAAAAATGATGGAATGTGTTTTAAATAACTGTAGTAATACCCCAACATACTGTACTGCAATGCGTCACCTTTCCATACTTTGCTGAAACACTTCCATTGTACTGAAAGGCATGTGGGGGTTGGATCTAGGGTCTGCTATGAAGCAAAGTGAAGAGGTTTTTTTTTTTTTTTTGGTTTTTTTTTTTTGGATCTGACATTTTTTTTATCCCATTTTGCATCTAAGTGCTGCTGATCTCCTCCAACCTCTTTGCAGCCACTTACCAGTTCTGGATGGGAAGGACTTGCCCCCCTTAAAGCGGAGTTCCAGACACAAATTTTTTTTTTCAATAAAAATACCCCCGGGACAGTCAGGGCTAGTACATTCCACAATGGATAGCCTCTGTACTGTCCCAGGTTGCACTTACCTTTTAGAAGAAATACTTACCTTGAAAATTTCTTCTCCAGCACTGCCATCTCGGTGTGGGCAGCTGAAGCCAGCGCGTCCTCTTCTGCGTCCTCTTCCGTGTCCTCTTCTCCCAGAATGCGCCTGCACCGGCCCGATCGTCACTTCCGGTGCTGGCGTGTCATCCCTCCACAGCTTCTGGGCATGCCCAGAAGCTGTTTAGCAGGGAATGAGGCACCACACCGGAAGTGACAAGTGGGGCCGGTGCCGGCGCTTTGATTCCTGGGAGCGATGACGTTCTGCTCCCAGGAATCAATGCAAAGAGGAAGTGACAGCGCGGGCCAATGGAAGAAAAGTGAGTATATTTTTCTTCAATAACAAGGTAAGTAAACGAAAAAAAAAAAACTATTCATTTCTTTTTCAGGTGACCAAAAGCAAGCGGATGGCCCAAAATCGATTATGTCGATTTTGTGGCCGGAACTCCGCTTTAATGATGGCTGTAGCCAAATAAAATTGATGTCCTTTTTCCCACACATAGAGCTTTCCTTTGGTGGTATTTGATCACCTGTGCGATTTTTATTTTTTGCGCTATAAACAAAGAAAGTGTGACAATTCTGAAAAAAATATATATATTTTTCACATTCTGCTATATAACATTCCCCAAAAAAATTTAAAAATCAAAATGTTTTAACATTTTAGGCCAATTTGTTTTCTGCTACATATTTTTGGTTAAAAAAATCGCAAGCGTATTTTGATTGGTTTGCGTAAAAGTTATCACGTCTACTAACGACGGGAAAGATTTATGTCATTTTTATTGTTTTTTTTTTTTACTAGTAATGGCGATGATCTGCGATTTTTAGCAGGAGTGCGACATTGTGGCAGACAGATCGGAGCCCTAACTGACATTTTTGACACTTTTGGGGGGACCAGTGACATTACTACAATAATCAGTGCTAAAAATATGCACTGTTACTGTAATAATTACATTGGCAGGGAAGGGGTTAATACTGTGGGTGATCAAGGGGTTAAATGTGAGCCTAGGGGAGTGATTCTAACTGTATGAGGGTTGGGCTTGTGAAATTATCACAGAGACCTGTGATCGTACATAGAAGGTTTACAGGCGCTCTATGATCATTCCAGAGAGAAGAACGGTCAGCTGTGTTTACAACAGCTGACCGTCCTTCTCTCTCAGCGGGGAACGATAGCGGGTGTCAGGCGGAAATCAGAGCCGCCTGCCCTGTGCATCGGAGTCCCCGCTGCAGAGCGGGGCGGGAGCGCGCCACCGGCCACGTACGCTCGCCCCCTAGCTGCAGGTGCGCGCTCGCCCCCTAGCTGCAGGCGCGCGACCGACGTATACCTACGTCGGTTCACGCAGGAGGGGCTGCCTGTCGCAGTATGACTGCGGCGGGAAGTCCTTAAGTGGTTAATGTCTACATGCTCCTTACATCATGGAACCTGACCTGAAAACTTCCTGGACTATGCTAAGGCATTGATTAGCAAGCCCCAGCTCTGACTGTTTACCTTCACCATCACAGGAGTGAGCTCTTGTTCTGTTTCAAACCCCCTCACATGATTCTCTGAGCTGGGCCTCACTTAGCAGCACCCTAGCAAAGTCCTGGGAGTTTTCAGGTCAGGCCTTATGAGGTACATAAATGGCCTACACCGGGGTCGGCAACCCCTCTATCACGGTTCACTTGTCGACCACAGGCAGATGACAAGTAGACCACGAACAGGTCTGCTCTGCCGACCCCCCCCCCCCACCCTCCTCCTCTTCTACTGCTAGCTGCCAGTTTTTATTTGGGTCCCAAGCCTCCTCTGCCATGCCTTCGGTCCTTCTCTCTCCCTCCCCTCCAGCCTCCTCTGTCACTGCTCTTTAGTGAGCAGCGGAGAGTGGTGAGAGGCAGCACAGATCAGGGTGGAGGGCGGGAGGAGGAGCTGGCAAAATTAACTTTTCAAGTTAATTTGCAGGTGATTGGTTGCTAGATCATAAGCAAATTTATATTAATATGAAAAGTCACTCTGCCAGCTCCCGCCCTCTGTCCAGAACTTTGCTGTCTCTCGCTCTCTGCTGTGCACAGGTAGGGTGCAATGGAACACATGCTATGTGAGGGAAGAGGTCCAGAAGTCATTGCAATAGGGGAAAGAGGAGGAAAAAGACACTACTGTGTGTGTGTGGCGGTAGAAGACGTGGGCAGTGTCTTCTACTGCCCCCTGAACCCTGCATTCAGAGCTTAACACACTTCTGAACCCTGCATTCTGAGTGCAGTGCACTCTTGATCCCGGCCTTCTGAGTGTAATGCACTGGTTAACCCTGCATTCTGAGTGTAATGCTTTGGTGAACCCTGCATTCTGAGCATAACATACTCCTAAACTCTGCATTCTGAGCAAAATGCACTCCTGAACCCTGCATTCTGAGTGTAATGCATTGGCGAACCCTGCATTCTGAGCATAACATACTCCTAAACTCTGCATTCTGAGCACAATGCACTCCTGAACCCTGCATTCTGAGTGTAATGCATTGGTGAACCCTGCATCCTGAGCATAACATACTCCTAAATTCTGCATTCTGAGCAAAATGCACTCCTGAACCCTGCATTCTGAGCGTAACATACTCCTGAACCCTGCATTCTGAGCGTAATATGCTCCTGAACCCTGCATTCTGAGCGTAATGTACTCCTAAACCCGGCACTCTCTTGTAATACTTATTTTTATTTTGTGTCCACAAACACACTGGGTTTGTGATCTATGTTTGAGGTTAACAATGTATCATTCATCACCTGCAGTAGATCACAAAGGCAGTGCATTTCCAATACGGTGCAGGAAACACACATGGAACATACCTTTCTGGCACCACGTTCTGGTGTAAACTAACCCTAAAAACAGGACATTGTGCCCAGTGATCTTTGACAGTTTGTTCAAGTACATCTCCATCTCTCTAAGGTGGCCTACACCTATAGCAAGGGCATTATTTAACCTTAATCAATGCTGCATAGTTTGTTTTTAACAGACCTCCCTTATCTGCATATGCAGTTTTTTTTGTAAAGGTGAACTAACTCTTTAATCTAACCTCTAAAGTAAGCTTTTAATTAATAACTTGCCTTCCCTGCCACCTCAAAACTAAGCTTGAACTTTACAGTAACACTTAAAGTAGTGTTAAGCCCTCAGCATTTTTTTAGTGTGACACATTGAATACAATCAAATATATATTCATAAGCAAACTATTAGTTACAATTTTTACCTCAGCAGTTGCCGTTTACAACTTTCAATGCTGCTCCTGCTTTTTCCGTGCTACTTTCCTGCACTTTCAGGTTGTTCACAGTGAAGAGTTAACAGTGAACAGTGCAGTCTTGGGTCAGTCTGTTAGCTAAGAAGGCAAAGGGGAGGAGGAGGACAGAGCAGGGGAGTGCCTTGTTCTATGCTCTGGGGCACTACTATAGCCCCTAAATGTTATGGTGGCTCCAGAGGATGCTGCAAGAGAAAGGGGCAACCCTGCAAAAGGAAACCTGGGGCAGTGGTCATGGCATCAGCTTAAACTAGAACATAGGGATTCAACTGGAACACAAAGTTTAACCTTTTCACTGCCAGTGGCATTTTTAAATAATAATTTTAGGCCTGAATTTTACACAAAACCCCCAAACATTATATATTTTCTGAAAGCAGACACTCTAGAAAATAAAATAAAGGTAGTTCCAAATTTTTTATGTCATATAATATTACTGCAAAGGTCTAGAAAATGCAAAATTTCTGTAAGAAACACATTAAAGTGAATTTAAGGTCAAACAAACGTAATAAACAACTCCCATTTTTGGTAAAATATAAAAAGTGAGGTTGGATCAAGTAAATACCGTATTTTCCCGGCGCATAAGATGACTTTTTAACCTCAAAAAAATCCCCCAAAACTGGGGGGGTCGTCTTATACACCGAGTATAAAAATCTCCAAGGTAAGTAAGTTAGTGTAATCTCTCAAAGCGCTGGCTGTCTGTGCCCTATTAATCTCTGTAAGTACTATAAATGTAATCTCTCATATATCTCCAAGGTACCGTAAGTAAGTATTACCGATAGATGTAATCTCTCAAGGCGCTGGCTGTGCGGGAATCCTGTAACGGTATACCGTATGTACCGCATGTACCATAGCTTCGGCTACATACAGTATACCGCGCTGAGCTAGTCACGGTGAGTGATGTATTCTATTATTGAATGCAAAGCCTGCTCGGATTGGTGGAGTCAGAGAGAGTAACATCAGCCCGCCTCTCTGACTCCGCCAATCCGAGCAGGCTTTGCATTCAATAATAGAATACATAGCTCACCGTGATTGGCTCAGCGCGGTATACTGTATGTAGCCAAAGCTACGGTATATACGGTATACCGGTACAGGATTCCCAATCAGCCAGCGCCTTGAGAGATTACATCTACTGGTAATACTTACTTACTAGATACAGTATATGAGAGATTGCATTTACAGTACTTATGGTACCTTGGAGATTAATAGGGCACAGACAGCCAGCGCTTTGAGAGATTACATCTAATATTTTCTTACAGTACCTTTGAGATATATAAGACATTACCAGACATTTACGGTACTTATGGTACCTTGGAGATTAATAGGACACATCCATCCAGCGCTTTGAGAGAATACACCTACTTACTTACCTTGGAGATATTTGCGAGATTACACTTACTTACCTACTTGCCTCGGAAGGGGGGTAGTCTTATATGGCGAGTATAGCACAAAACCTATGGTTTAACTTGAAAATTAGGGGGGTCGTCTTATACGCCCAGCCGTCTTATACGCCAGCAAATACGGTAGATACCCAACATGTTAAACCTTAAATTTGTGTGCGCCCGTGAAATGGCGACAATCTTCAGTAAACTATATTTTCTGTAAGCGACACTTCCAAAGTCCCCTATAAGTCATCAGTTTAGTGTTACAGAGGAGGTCTTATGCTAGAATTATTGCTCCGGCACTTGACTCCACATGTTTCACTGTGCCCGCCGGCAACCACAGGCGTGCAGCCAATCCTGTGGCTGTGAAGGGGTTGTGTTGGCAGGAATTTTAAAGTAGTGAGCCTGATGTCACTGCCCGAAATTCTACAGACCAGCCAGCCTTGGGTAAGTGAACTCTCCCTTCTCTTTCTGCTATTCGCCGTAGTGATCCTTCCTTCCTGCTTTCCATGTGCCATCGTGATCCCTTCTTCCTGCTTTTCATGTGCCATCGTGATCCCTTCTTCCTGCTTTCCATGTGCCATAATAATTTTTCCTGCCTTCCATGTGCCATAGTGATTCTTCCTTCCTGCCTTCCATGTGCCATAGTGATTCTTCCTTCTATGTGCCATAGTGATCCTTCCTCCCTTCCATGTACCATATTGATCCTTCCTTTCTTCTTACATTCAATGTGCCAAAGTGACTCCTTCTTCCTTTCTTCCATATACCATAGTGATCCTTCTTGACTTCCATGTACTGAAGCGATCCTTCCTTCCTGCCTTCTATGTACCATAGTGATACTTCTATTTTTCCATGTACCATAGTGATCCTTTCTTCCTGCCTTCCATGTACCATAGTGATCCCTCCTTCCTTTCTTCCATATTCCATAGTGATTCTTCCCTCTCTTTTTCTCAATTCTCTCTCCATAACTATTTACCCATGGGGCACTTATACCCCCTTCCTTACCAGACCAATTTTCAGCTTTCAGTGCTCTCACATTTTGATGCAACTCTGTAGACATATGAAATGTTGTCTTTTTTCACATAATTAGAGCTTTCTTTTGGTGGTATTTAATCATCACTGGGTTTTCATTTTTTTGCACTATAAATGTAACAAGACCAAAAATTTTGTAAATAAATGCATTTTTCTTGCTTTTGTTTTAAAATTTTGCAAATTTAGTAATTTTCCTTCATAAATTTTGGCAAAAGGTATACTGCTACATGTCATTGGTAAAAATATGCAAATAAGTATATATTATTTGGTCTTTGTGAAGGTTATAGAGTCTACAAGTTATGGTGCCAAGCATTAAAAATTGATCACACCTGACGTACTGCCAGCCATCTAATTTCTTGAGACACTAACAAGCCAGGAAAGTAAAAATACCCCCAAATTACCCTTTGTGGAAAGTAGACATTCCGATGTATTTAGTAAGAGGCATGGTGAGTTTTTTGAAGTTGTAATATTTTCCCACAATTCTTTGCAAAATGAAGATTTTTTTTCACAAAATTCTCATATTATCAAGTTATTTCTCTCACACACTGTATAGGCATACTTGCAACTACACCCCAAAATACATTCGCTACTCCTCCTGAGTATGGCGATATCACATGTGTGAGACTTTTCCACAGCATGACAACATCCAAGTAGCACCTCCAGGCATTCTAGTGACATAAATTACACATATACTTTTCTGACAACCTATCACACTTTTGAAGACCCTGGAGCACCAGGACAATGGAACTGCCCACAAAATGACCCCATTTTGGAAAGCAAACACCCCAACACATAATCTAGGAGGCATTATGAGTCTTTTGAACATGTCATTTTTCTCCACAAGCTTTTGGAAAATGCGGAAAGAAAGTGAAAACACTTTTTTTTTTACACATAAAGTCTATTTAAAAGTTATTTCTAACACATAGCACATACATAGCAAAAATTACACCCCAAAATACATTCTGCTACACCTCCTGAGTATGACGATACCACATGTGTGAGACTTTTACACAGCCTAGCCACATACAGAGGCCTAACATTCAGGGAGCACCGTCAGGTGTGGCACAGATCAGCACTGACATAGCATGGATGTGGCACTGATGAGCACTGACATGGCATAAATGTGCCATGGATGAGCACTGATGTGGCATGGGTGTGGCACAGATGAGCACTGACGTGGCATGAATGTGGCATGGATGAGCACTGACGTGGCATGGATGTGGCACGGATGAGCACTGATATGGCACTGATGGAGCACGGGTATGGCACGGACGAGCACGGATGTGGCACTGATGAGCACTGATGTGGCGCAGATGAGCACTGATGCAGCATGGATGTGGCACAGATGAGCACTGATGAGGCATGGATGAGCACTCATGTGGCACGGATGAGCACGGACGTGGCATGGATGAAGCACGGATGAGCACTGATGTGGCACGGGTAAGCACAGATGAGGCATGGGTGGGCACAGATGGGCATGAATGAGGCACAGATTGGCATGAATGAGGCATGATTGAGGCACAGATGAGGCACGGGTGGGCACAGATGAGGCATGGATGTGGCATGGATTGACATGTTTGAGGCATGGATGAGACACAGATTGGCATGAATGAGGCATGATTGAGGCACGGATCAGGTAGGGGTGAGCGGTGCTGAAGTCTACCTCCTCTCCTCGCACGCTGTATCGATTGCTGTGAACAGCGTGTGAGGAGAGGACTGATCCGGCCAGGTGCTGGCTTGTTGACAACTGATCATTGGACTGAGCGATCACATGGTAAAGGGCCGCTGTCATTGGCCCTTTACCACAATCTGGTGTCCACGTCCAGGGGTAAGTGCGATTGTGGGAAGACGTCATTGTACGCCCTCCCAGAATAAGCCGACCGCGCTGTAGCCGTCATTATGCTTTGGCCCAGTCGGCAAGTGGTTGAAGGGCTGGTTTGAAACGTAGTGGTTTGAAACATTCGTGGTCGGTTCGGCAGTAGCGCTCGCCAATGCATCAGGGGTTATAACTCCTGCCACGAAGCAAGGCATCATGGCTGCAGCATATGTCGTCGCCCCCCCCCCCCCCCCGCTGCCTCTTTAGCTAAAGGGGGAGCACTTGGCGAGTTGGTACAACCCTGTGGTTGAGCCACCAATAAAACCTCTAGTGTAAATGAGCCCTAAGTGTTTTGTGATATTTATACAAGGAACAAGTAGAAGGAATTCTAGGTTTTGTTTAACCACTGCCCTTAACCCAACCCCCCCCCACCACCACCACCACTATCATGTTTGCTCTTACCCACTTTTTTCTGTTTGGCCCATGGTTCTAGTTACTGCCCAGGCTATGTACAGCAAAGTAATGATATCACTGCTACATTTACAAGGTAATACCTTGGTTTGTAAAAGCATTTGGTGCATTCAAATTTGATTTATATCCATTAAGGTAATCAAGAAATTCAGTATATTTATATTAAAGTTTTTCTGCCTGGAGTTCAGCTTTGGTGCATTTATTATTCCTTCTGTGTGCCCTCTCTCTGTTCTGTGCTGCGGAAGATATTGGTGCTATCTGTGTCAATAATAAATGTATGCCTGTTCAATTCGATTTTTTTAACTGGGTTACGCATCGTACATTTGGTATACTTAGGTATTTTTGCAATGTTTTTTTGCAGAACTAATTCCTGATCCAGCACCACCAGAGAGTCAAGTGTCTCTTTTTTCCCATCATAATATTAGAAGGCGAAAAAAAAACTCTACATCCCGTTCTGAACGGAGATAAGAGGGTCGCTGAGGATCAAAGTGATACAAACAAAATGCAATTTCAGCCTGCAAAGTCTTTGCCAAGGGTGAGACGGGTGAGAAGCTGGAAAGGATTAGAGTGGAGTGAGAAAGGCAAAGAAATAATTAAAATGAAATGAATCTCCCTTCAGCCCCAGAGGAGTCCTTCATTACCAGATGGGTGCTCATTAACAAGATATAATTGGAAACGAGTCCACTGATAAAGAAGACTAAATCCCCATTTATTCAGATAAAGCGCACTGCTTGTTTACTCAGTTTGTTTAGTTGAAATGAACAGGTTGTCTTGAAATATTCAAATTTAATAACTTTATTATTATAACTTTATTATGGTGAAGCAATATTTACATCTCACAGACATGATTCACTAAGAGAAGAGAAACTCACAGCTGAGATGTCAATGGAGGAGGGTTTGCAGACCCTAGATACCTGCATTGTGGACAGCACCATAGAACACCATCCTTGGATGAGGAGGGGGGGGGAGGCATTAACAGCTCATCATATTATAAAAAAAAACAAAACACCACAGGCAGATATACACAATCTACTATTCCCTCATTCACATCTGAGAACCCTTACCGTAGGTGTGTGTGCATGTCACCCCATGTGAGTGCACAGGCACAAGCCTAGAGTTGCCCCAAGATGGCTTATCTTTCTGTGTAGCTTACAATAAAAAAAAAAGGCTATTTCACTGTCCAAAGATTTTTAGCATGTGTGTGAATATGAAAGATCCCCCCAATAAGGCTAAAGCCTGGTACACACCATTAGTTTTTTTCAACCTGATGGGCTGAACAAAAAAAACTGACAGAAATGGGACAAATGACCCCCTGTTCAGTTCGTGCCAGAACTCTTTTGAGGGCTTAGATGCAAGTTACTGGGCATACAAAGTGTATTGGGGTCCGGGTACTGCCCTGGGGGACACATAGCAATGAAAAAACAATTTGTAAAAAACATCATTTTTAAATGAGCAGTGATTTACTGATGATTAAATTGAAATAATAACAATGAAAAATTCCTTCAAATTTAGTGCCTGGAGGATCCCCTTAGTCTGCCTGTAAAGTGGCACATCTGTACTGCGTATATAACCTGCTGGAGCAAAAATGACATTTATAAAGCTAATAAAATCAAATTTTCCCTGCAAGCTTTCTTTTTAAAAAAAAAAACAATGGCTTGGGAGCCAGTCTGTATGATGAGGCCACAATATTGAACTCGGAACCAGATTAGAGATTTTTGGGATAAATTCTGGTGTCTGTTTCACAGACTTTGGATAGAAGTAACAGGTGTGGAAAAATTTGGCTTTGTTGCTGGTGCCTTCACACAGTAACCCTATATAGGTACTCTTGATGAAAGCAAAAATTGGCCTTGAGTCAAAAAATGTAAATTATATGCACCTGTCAAACAGTGTGGAAAAATTGGTCCTTGGTGTTAATTGTGCCCATGAAACCTATACCAAAAAATTTATTTCCGATCAAATCAACACCCACAAAGCTAGGCAGCCAAGACAGTCTTTCACATATTACACATCCCAAAAACAATTAATCAGCAACATCGGTATCAGGGGCTTGATAGCTGGAATGAATCATTTTGATAAATGTCAGCTGGTCAACGGAGTCTGTGGACAGAAGCGCTCTTTCATCTGTCACAAAACCCCCAGCAGCACTGAATGCCTATTTGGAAAACAAGCTTGATGCAGGGCAGCCCAGCAGCTCAATTGCATACCTAGCAAGTTCTGGCCAGTGGTTTATTCTCATGACCCAATAACCCAGTGGATCGTCAACTGGACAGCTCTCTATGTCTGTTTTCACCCCTAGATAATCTCCCACCATATAATGCAAATGCTGTCAGATAGGATATGGAAGCTGACAGCCCTGGGTGCCAAGGACTAAAAAAATTTTAAAATGCATCACTGAGGAATTCCTTTCATCCACTGCTCTTCTCTTGACTGACAGAAGTCTCAAAACTAGCCTTTCCATGAGACTGTAACCTAGCAGAGTCTGGAAAGGTATTACATAAACTCCTCCCTAAGGTGTCCTCAAGATTTTCATCCTCTGTCCCTCTGTGAGCACGGGATGAGTTCTGAGACTTTTCCCCTGTAACAGTGATCAAGGAGCCAACCAATAGTGATCCTTCTCCTTGATGCCACAAATTCTCAGGTCCTTTTGCAGGTTTTGAAGAATGAGGGAGCCCATGCACTACAAGTTTGGGGAGGTATGAGAAGCAGAGTCCTAAGGGTCACTAAGGATTACAGTATCTGGAACCGCCTCCTACCAGCCACGTAATACTCCCAAAGGTTCCAGGTGACGGAAAACCATCTGTTAAGCTTTGACATATGTCATCCTCTGCTTCAATGCCTCCAAAACTGCCAGAATCCTCCTCCTCCTCCTCCTCTTGTGTGCTCTGTAGCGTCACAAGAATTGCTCCAGCAGGAACACAACAGGGATTGTGTCACTGATGCATGCATTGCCACGGCTCACCATCCTTGTTGTCTCCTCCAATGATGACAGTAAAATGCATGCATCCTTTATCAGCACCCATAATTGTAGGGAAAAAAAACCAAAGCCAGCCTAAACCTGTTGTTTACGTCGGTTTACGGGCAGATGGAATTCCTGTTGATATTCAGTCAACAGAGCACTGGTTGAGTATGACTGCCTGGAACGGCTACAGACTCTTCTGGCCTGCTTTAGCAGATCTTCCAACCCTGAGTACCTGTTTAAGAAATGCTGCAACACCAAATTTAGGTCATGTGCCACATATGGCACATGTCAACTTTCCCTGTCTAAGGGCAGAAAGAAGGTTAGTGCCATTATGGCACACCACCCTTCCTGGACCGTGCTGGCATGAACCACCTCTAGGCCTACCACTGCAGATCTGCAGGAATCTCTCCTCTGGTGTGGCTCCTGTCCCCTAGACAGACCAGCTGATGCACTGCATGGCATCTTTTAGCCTGACTGATAGAATAGCCCCTTGAACACTTAGGGGTACTGGTGGTTCATAGGTCAATTCAGCAGAGGAGGATATGGAGGAGGAGGGAGTGGAGCTGAGAAATTTTGCATCATGGCCACCAGCTGTATGGAAATGTGGCGGCAAAACAAGCTGCAGCACTGAGCCCTGTCCTGCATCCTTTTCTGAGTTGCAAGCAGAGTTACCCAGTGTGCTGTAAATGAAATATATCATCCCTGACCATGCTTGCTGGACCATGTATCAGCAGTTACATGGACCTTGTGGCTGACTGCCTTACCCAAGGATGCCATAACATTGCCTTCCACATGATGATACGGATTTGGAATGGCCTTACGTGAAAAGAAATAGCAACTGGGAACCTGCCATTTTGGTACAGCACATTCTGAAAATTCACAGAAGGGGGCAGAATCCACCAGACATTAAGGCAGGAATTGTAAAGCCAGAAGCTTTGACAAGTTTGAATTTAGACACTGGGCATGTGGGTGGCAGTGACTGTATTTTTTTTTTTTTTTTCGCTGCAGCAGCTGGGGCAGAGAAATTTGCCTGCTATAGTCTAGCTGGTGGTGTGCTGCTGGAAGATGTGCTGCAAGAACCTGTTACCCCCATTGTTATACCATCATCCCTGTCAGTGGAGGCTGCTGAGAGGTCATGAGATATAGTGGGGTAGACCTGAAAGGTGAGGAGGAGCAGAATAGCATCCCTTTTTTGTGGCTTTCAGGTGCTCTTTCCAAAGGGCTGAGTGGTGGGAGGCCCAGACAGCTGAGCTGTGGGATGTGGGCTGGGAGATAACAGCTCCACAATGTGATACAATAGGGTGGCTGCTCTCTACTCTTCCATGATGCCTGCCTCGTTGAGGTTAGGCCTCACCCGGACTTTCCTCATCTGCTCTATCCATCAGCACCCAAGTTGTGTCAGTGACCTCATCATCATCATTATCATCATCCCCTCCACCCTCATCATCACTGGAGCCAACTTATCATTGCAAACACTGCCACTGGGGGAACATGACTGCCAATTTGTCGTTGACTAGTGTTCTCCTCGCTCTGTAGCCTCATATTGCTACCTTCCTCAACCTCAGAGCCAGAACCAACATCAGAATCAAATAATGCCTGTGCATTATCAAGGAGCAAGTGGCTGATGCTGTGTGTAACTCGGCTGACTCCTCCATGCATAATGCCAGAGCTATGACAGGAGTAGCTGGGTACAAGGTGGCAGAAGGAGGAGGATGAGGATGGTTTTGTAAGCCAGGCTTACAGCCAGTACTAACAAATTTCAATATACTGCCGTAAAAGTACCCTAATGCACTTCAATATAAACTGCAGTAAACATGCACTATTGAATTTCAATATACTGCATTAAAAGTGCACTATCACACTTCAATATACTGCAGTAAATGTGCACTAATGCACTTCAACATACTGCAGTAAAAGTGCACTAACACACTTCAATATATTGCAGTAAAACTGCCCTGACACTCTACACTGACACACTTCAATATACTGCAGGTACCCTGCCCTGAAACACTAAACTGACGCTAAAATAAAAATGAACGGTCGCACTATACTCATACTGCACTATCACCATATTCACACTACACTAACACTCACAATAAAATCACAATAGCACACGAAATCGCTAGTAGCAACGAACAGAGCCCTGTTCTATCTTTCTTCACTCCAATATCACACTGCAAAAGGCTACTTGGAGAAGGCACCTTTTATAGTGTGGGGTGGGTCTATGAGCAATGAGCCATGATTTAGCACAGTTATCATTACTTTCTTCAGTCATGGCACTGACTGTGTTCTGTGCCCTATTTTGGCAAATCCTTCATTGCTTCAGTCAATTAGGGCTTCCAATGCACTGTGTGGCTTGCAGTTCACTGTGGGGCGCTCAGCGCCGCGGGTCGAACAAGCAGTCAAACTCATGCTCGGGACAAACCTTTCGCCCAACACTACTGACAGATCGCCATATCAACACAAGCAATGTTGGTGTGACAATCTCCCCCACAGTGCTATTGCATTCTGACAGGGGAAACCCCCTATCAGAATACACTGATCAGCACAGATCGGATCAGCTGGTTCTTCTGATATGGACTACAAATGTTAGGTATTTATTTTATTTCCATTTCTCGGGGAGCAGGGCAATTTGTAGTTTACAGAAGATAGCTAGAAAGGAAGAAATTCTTTACGCAGTTTACAGGAAGTGTTAAGGACATTGAATTTCTGGCAAGAACAAAAAGTTTTTTTTTTTGTATTTGCTGAAAATGTTCTTAGCTTAAAAAAAAAGAAAAACTATTACATCCGCCACATCAAAGGACTGTAAGCTGCAATATACAGTAGTTATCCTTTAAAGCGGAATTACATTTTTGCATAAAAAAATGTAAAAAAAAAAAAAGGCCCCTGGGAGCTAAATGCCATAATGTATTAGTATGCATCTTATATTAGTACATTATAACAAACTTACCTGCAAAGCAACCCCCTCCAGCACTGCGGTGTCAACCTGTCATTGTTTTTTTTTTTTAGTTTAATCTTGCTTTAACTATTAGGAGATCACTCAGCTCATCACCAGAACAATTGCAGTGCCAGGTGCTGGAACATATAGCGTTCCAGCACTTTGCACCTTTTTACTAACGTTCTCATCACAGATATTTTTATTTCCAATAATTTATTCAAGTTTTTTCACAAATAACAGAAATAGGTAAACAATGAGACATTGTAAGGAGGAAGTTATTTAGATGTGAACATATGGCATACCATGTGACAACAGAAGTAAACCATATAAGCAATACCAAATGATTGGTATAAGGTAAAGGGGTGTTGTTAACCCACCCCTGATACCCCATCTGGGAGCAAACTGTGTCAGGGAGTGAGACAGCTTTGCCCTTCTTTTGTATCCAAGTATTTTAGTAAGATTTCACTGAGAAGGGTATGCAGACATGTGGGAGCAAATACAGGTATATCAACAAATTAAGAAGGGCTGATCCTGAGGGATCAGACAGAACAGAAATAGGGATCATAGGTCCTAGAGTAGCATATATGATACAAACTATACAATTAGTTTTAATTTTCAAATGTGATTAGTAAATTGAAACCTAATTTAACAATACCAGATGGAGGAACAATCAATATAAATCAGAAAGGGTTTCCAGTCCATCCATGATAATGGTCAAGGCTTATAAAGGGAGAGGTCAAAAGGATTTTGGAAAAGATGTGGGGGGAGAAGAGAAAGAAAAAGAAAAGGCGGGAGGGATGAGATGGATTGGGAGGTTAAGTAGGCATAAGGGAAGAGAGGAATGGGGGGGGGAGAGAGTATAAAAGGGGAATGGGTTGGAGTGTAAGGGGTATCCCACCCTTTCTCAGTTTCAAGAGTTACTAGTATGATTATCCATGTTTTGGGAAAATTCCGTCTAATTCACGAAATCCAGCCAACAGGCCCAGGTTTTCCGGAATTTGGAGGGGGTCTCTCTGGCTTGGTGTATAGGTCCTCCATTTCCGCGACAGTCTTAATGCGATTAAACCAATCTACTATAGTCGGAGGTGAATGTTTATACCATGGTCATCACAGATATTTATGGACACGAGCAGGCAGGAATTGTCTTAACAAACCTTCTGTGAAAATTAAAGTATAAAACTCCGCGCTGTAGGATATATATTGGGTGAATGAGTAGGCTGCGGCCTCCCAGAAATATAGTCAGAGACTATAGAAAATGAAAGATAAGAGTATGGGAATGGCGCTGTCTACTATAAGTATGTATATGTTAAGACAGGAAAATATGTAAAGGTATGCACAAAACTCAACAATCAAACAAATAAATATCAATATGGCATAAGAAATAAATAAATGATGGTCATAAATACAGCTAAAAACTGGATATAATGTGACATAAAGTGCAAACTTAATATGGTGTAAAATTGAATACTGGTGAATAAGGTGACTATGTGCATTAAATGTAAATAATGGAGGTATAGTAAAGTGCAAGCATAAATAATGTACCAAATAATCAATAATTAAGGTGACCAGTGCAAATACAATGAAATCACAAAATAATAATTCAATGAAATCCAATAAGTGAAAACGTAAATGATGTCACAATTTAATCAGTAAATAAAGTGACAAGTGTAAAAGCAATGAAGTAAAAATAATATATAAGGTGACTCGGTGACAGCAAAAAAACTATGCTGTATATACCAAAAATAGGTAATAAATGATAATTAGGAATGAGCTTTGGTGATCCAATAGTGACGAAGTGAGCAAGTTAGTCCATATAGATAACAGAAATCTTCATATGGGTTACTGGAATAAAACCCCGTGGTGGGTGGTGGGTGAGGTGCTCAGTGTTACATGCTACATTTGTACTGAAAAATTGTGAGTACCCATATTTTATGTATCTATATGAATAAAATGTTTAAACGGTATCACACCAACATCAAAACCTCATCCCAACTGTGAAGTATGGTGGTGGGGGCATCATGGTTTGGGGCTGCTTTGCTGCGTCAGGGCCTGGACGGTTTGCTATCATCTAAGGAAAAATGTATTCCCAAGTTTATCAAGACATTTTGCAGGAGCACTTAAGGCCATCTGTCTACCAGCTGAAGCTCAACAGAAAATGGGTGTTGCAACAGGACAATGACCCAAAGCATAGAAGTAAATCAACAACAGAATAGCTTAAACAGAAAAAAATACACCTTCTGAAGTGGCCCAGTCAGAGTCCTGACCTCAGCCCGATTGAGATGCTGTGGCATGACCTCAAGAAAGCGATTCACACCAAACATCCCAAGAATAACTGAAACAGTTCTGTAAAGAGGAATGGTCAAGAATTACTCCTGACCGTTGTGCACTTCTGATCTGCAACTACAGGAAACGTTTGGTTGAAGTTATTGCTGCCAGAGGAGGTTCAACCAGGTATTAATTCCAAGGGTTCACATACTTTTTCCACCTGCACTGTGAATGTTTACATGGTGTGTTCAATAAAAATAAGGCAACATTTCATTCTTTGTGTGTTATTACTTTAAGCAGACTGTGATTGTCTATTGTTGTGACTTAGATGATGATCAGATCACATTTTATGACCGATTTGTGAAGAAACCCATAACATTCCAAAGGGTTCACATACTTTTTCTTGCAGCTGTATATCAATCAGGTTGGTGCAGCAGCTTACCAAGGTGTGCAAGCACTTTTTTTTAACTGCAGACTAATTGGCAGATGTAATCTGATGCAGATGTTTGTTTTAGAACTGAAAAGTACAGGGTGTTTCCATAATATTTCCTCAGAATTGAGGTATTCCATACTTTTTCCTCTGCTTGATTTTTTTTTTTTAAGTGTTTCTTAAAGCCAGAAGGTAGGAATTTCAAATCAAAATATAGTTTTGAGGCATGTCTGTGATTTGTTTTTTGTTTTTTTACACAATTAAATGAACATTTTCCAAGAGTGGTTTTCCATTCTTTTTGCCAGGGGTTGTAGAAAAACCTGACAGAGGGAGGCTATAACCCTTGCCTACTCTATCCAAAACTACAAAATGGAAAATTGAATATCAAATACTTACCACAATTTTCCTTTCCTGACGACCTCCATGTCAGCCTACCTCTGAGTATGCCCCACCTATACCCCACCTGCAGAACCTAACTCATAAATGTTACTCCCTCGTCCAGGCCGGCGTTACATAACTGGATTATCTCACCTGGGTGGGAGTTTGTGCTGACATGGAGCTTGTCAAGAAAGGAAAATTGCGGTAAGTATTTGATATTCAATTTTCAGTTTTCCTGATGGCTTCATGTCAGCCTACCGCTGGGAATTAACTAGATAACCAGGGTGGGATAATGCAGAAACAAAATAAGGTTAACTAGTGCCTCTGGCTACACCATTTTGCTAAAATTAACAGTTGTCAAAAATGAAGGCTCTATGCAATTATGAGAAAAAAGTGTGTGTGGAAGACCAAATTGTCTCCAGCGAGACTCTACAAGTGGCCACCCAAGAGGGTGAGACGCTTCTTGTGGAGTGCGCCGTTATTCCTTCCAGAAGGGTCAACCCTATCCTTATATGCCAAGGAGATCACTTTCACAAGCTAAGAAGCAATCAGTCTAGTCGAATTTGAAGCTCCCGGAACCGCCACCCCCATCCGGGGAAGGTTGGATATGCTGTGAACAGAAACTTTCCTGGCATTGATTCTAAGCTCATATATGACCTACCCTATGTGTTACCGGGCTTACTTACCTATATGCCCTTTTAACTTATATACATACGGTTGGGTGATCTAATTATATTAATATGAACTAAGCCTCTTAAACATCTATTACCATCTTTATGACGTTTCTGGCACCATATTCCACCTTCCTCGTTATTTACTTTGGTTTTATCTTTTACCGTGGAGTTATAATCTGGATATACCCAGAGCAAATGTATCAGTAGCTCCAGAGGAAGCTGTTTTCAAACGAAACATGTAGAGCATTCTGGCTGTATGAATCATCTGCACATCAGATGTCGCACCAATCAACCTTATGGACGACAACACACGTCTTTGTCATCGTCTGTGAGACCTTTATGATGTGACATATATCTAGATTATGATTGCTTTTAAGTACTCTGTATATCCATATACCAACATTGTATTTGGTGGTTTATGTATCAACGCCTCTTTTGAAGCGAATTATTCATGTGTTTATATGTTTTTTAAATTGTCAACCAATAAAAAGTGTTATTTTTATTTTACCAAGTGCCATTAAAGTCCATGCTTTCTCAACAAATACTATTTCCAATATTTAGGATGTGGCACTTTATTTACTACTTTTGCGCTCAGTAAACTGCTATCTGGTAGCGCATACTTAAACAATATCCAATGGCCTTAAAGGGCCCATTTTTTTTTTCTTGCAGAAAAAAAAATTACATTTTCTTTTTTTTTTTTGCTTTTAAGTGTAGATGTGAGATCTGATGTCTTTTTGACCCCAGATCTCACATTAAAGAGGACTTGTCCTGTTTATTTATATTAAAAGGGATGTTTACATTCCTTGTAATAGGAATAAAAGTGCTAAAAAAAAATAAATAAATAAAAAAGGGACAGTGTAAAAATAAAAAATAAAAAGTCAAATAAGTAAGAAAAAAAAAATGTAAAGCACTCCCGTCCCTCCAAGCTCGCGTGCAGAAGCAAACTCATACCTCAGTCACGCCCACATATGTAAACGATGTTCAAACCACACATGTGAGGTATCGCCGCGATCGTTAGACCAAGAGCAATAATTCTGGCACAAGACCCCCTCCGTATCTCTAAACTTGTAACCTGTAGACATTTTTAAAATGTCCCCTATGGAGATTTTTAAGTACCAATGTTTGTCGCCATTCCAGAGCGTGCGCAATTTTGAAGCATGACATGATAGGAATCAATTTACTCAACGTAACATTCTCTTTCACATTATAGAAAAAAATTGGGCTAACTTTACTGTTTTCTTATTTTTTAATTAAAAAAAGTGTATTTTTTCCAGAAAAATTGCGTTTGTAAGACAGCCGAGCAAATGTGGTGTGACATTAAGTATTGCAATGATCTCCACTTTATTCTCTAGGGTCTCTGCTAAAAAAATATATATATATAATGTTTGGGGGTTCTAAGTAATTTTCTAGCAAAAAATACTGATTTTAACTTGTAAACAACAAGTGTCAGAAATAGGCTTTGGTCCTTAACCTCCCTGGTGGTATTCCCGAGTGTGGCTCGGGGTGGAATTTTAGTGCCATTAGTGGTAACCCCGAGCCACACTCGGGGTACCACCAGGGAGCATCGCTGGATCCTTGTAGAGGGTACTTACCTTGTCCCTGGGATCCCGCGATGTGTCACTGCAGCATACAGCGGCCGGATCTTCTGCCTGATGCTGTGAGCCCCGGCTTCTGTCTCCTGCGACGTGACGCTCGCAGGGGGGGTGGAACCGGCGGCAAATTTGAAAAGTAAAACACACAAACACACTGATATATTGTAATCCTATTGGATTACATTACAAAATAAAATAAATTGACATTAGTTTGCCCCCCAGTGCCCTTTCCTGCAGTTTTACTGTACATTTATATATATATATATATATCTATATATACGTATATGTATATATATATATATATATATATATATATACAGATATACACTTATATCTATATATATATATGTATACACACATGTATATATATATATATATATATATATATATACACATATACACACACACACATATATATATATATATATACACACATATACACACACACATATATATATATATATATATATATATATATATATATTCACTTTAAGTTATTTATAGTTATTTATTATATTATAATTTGTGATTTTGTGTTTCAAACTTTATCATAACATAGATGTTATAAAGAAGAACGCACAGTAAAAAAAAAAAAAATCATATGTAAATAGTTGGTTTGGGCTGCTCATCCTTAAGAATTACTAGCAAAATAATTGTACCGCTTTCAGCACCTAAAATCAGAAACAATCATACCGCCAGGGAGGTTAAGTGAATAAAGGAGAAGTACAGCTAAAGCTTGTTTGGTTATACTTCTCCTTTTAATTACATGAGTGCAGTTCGTTCTGCACTCCTGTGACCTGTTTTCAGAAGACAGTGGGCTAAAGAGGCTAAAGACGTTACAGAGCTGGTCCAGAGCCGGTTCAAGTTTGTGAACAGAAGGTCAGGATCTGCCCACATGCCTGGACCAACACCCGGCTCAGCCTCTCAGCGAATCGCTGAGAGACTGAGCCATCTGCTCCCACCCCCTCCACAGCACAGCACTGAGCGAGCAGGTGGGGGAGGGGGGGGGGCAGAGCATAGAGCCGGTGACTGACAGTCACCAGCTCTCTGCTCAGGGAGCTCTAGAAACCGAGCAATCTTTGGTGTTAGAGGCGGCGGGGTATGATTCCCCCCCCCCCCCAAAAAAAATTCCCATACTTCTCTTTTAACATTTCCTTTTTTATCAGTCTATGAAAGATAGGGTCAAAAGAACTTGTTGTCACCACAGCAAATATTTTTGAAGTGCCCTGTCCCCCATTCATTTTCATTTACACACGGTAATAAGTCTGGCAAGGTGTCAAGAACGAACATATTTGGAAATGTTAGCTGCAATATCATATTTCCAGTGTAATTATTTGCAATTAAACTAAAACATGAGCATGAATGCATTATTTCCTGGCTTAATCTACTCTAAGAATGCTTTTTTTTCTGCATTAACATTCAGAACTTCACGTTCTCTCATTACAGAGAAGTGTTATTTTGATTGCAGAGTTTTTCATGTCATGACGAGGGTAGAGGGCACACCAAATGCCACACGCTGAGAGCAGTTCATCAAAGTTTAGGACTAATTAAATCCTATTCAAGGGAGTTTTATCACTGGCAAAAAGCAGGTGGAAAACAAAAAAAAAAGTAGAACGAGCCACCCCAGCAAACACTGAAATAATGAGGATTCTATAGTAACATCTAACCCTTTAATGAACCACCTAAGACATCATATGTCACTCATAAATGCCATATAACTGTTCACATATCATCCAAATGCCAAAGCGATCTTTTTTATTAATTACATTTTCAGCAAGGAATTTAAAGGGAACTACAGGAACAAATATACAAAAGCCTATAAGTATTTAAATAGCAATAACTAGATATAATTCACCTGAATGAAACCAGCTCTATAAAAAGGCATCTAGACTTACATATTTGATTAATAGATGGAACTATACATTCAACTTAATAAATATATTCTGTGCTAAAAGACAAGTGCAACTCTTAAAATTTATTTTATGTAGATGGAATTGTCCTCATCAAACGTTGCCCAGATTTGCTGTACATTTGACACACTGTCCAAAAGGATTAAGTGCAAAATCCCCATTTGTATTTACTCCCTGGTATTATTATTATGACTCCTATATATATTTTGGGCCAGGGCAGAACCGGGGGCCATTTGCCTCTCAGTCAGTACTAATTAGAAGTGTTGGGCTAATGGTTCTGAGCAGGGGCATTGCTGAGGTTGTGAAAGACCTTGAGCACCCTTGGGCACCCTGCAGGAAGCAATGATTAAGTGTGGCTAGTGTGCAGTGGCGAATGGTGTGTGTGGTAACATTACACTAATAGTAGTGGGTGCTTTAAAGAGGTATGGCTGAATAAAACCTAAGCCTACTACCACATATATCACAGTCCTCATAACCACAAAATATGGAGTATGTAATATATAATATAGTATTTAGGATCCATGGGTCAAAAGCATGTCATGTACAATATGCTGAGGTTGAGAGTATGTAATGTACTGTGTGCAGGGGTCAGGAGAATGTAACACACAGAATTGAGGAGTCTGGGGTATCTAATACAGTGTGCATGAGTCAGGAAATACATAACACACAGAGCACAGGGATCAATAACATGTAACACACTGAGTGCAGAAATCAGTAGTATGTAATGTACAGAGTGCAGGGGTCAGTAGTATGTAACGTGCAGAGGAGAGCAGATGTCCAAATTGTGTAAAAATGCAAAGAGTGCAGGTGTCAGTAGTAGGTAATGTATCAAAATCCCCTCTCCCTAGTAAATAAATCCCCACTCCCCAGCACAAAAATCACTTCCTAGTACAAACATCCCCATCTCTTCAGCATCCCTCTACAGCTTCTTCTCAGCTGTCTCATATGACACGTCAGAGTCAAGGAGAAGCCTAAGTTTTCCCTCAGCTCTGCACTACCGCTCCATGATGACACATATTGGGCAATTATATAACCACCTCATAGCTCCCAACTGTCCCCAATTTTGAGGGACTGTCCCTGATTTAGAACAAAGTCCCTCTTTCTCCCTCTTTCCTCCTCTACTGTCCCTCATTTTGGTCTGATCTATATAGTTGTATATAAAATGCACTTTTTATCTTTCAAAAAGTGTTTCCCAGCGTAAACCTTTCATCCAATTTCAAAATCACTGCCTTTGTAATTTTCAAAAGCCAGTATAATGGAATAGAAGTGGGTAAAAAAAAAGCACTTTTGGGTTTAACTAATCGGTTTTTTGTATAATTCTGCTTTAAGGGGGCGTGGCAGGGGGTGTGTCCTATGCCTGCATACATTGCTAATAGGTGTCCCTCGTTCCCATCTCAAAACGTTGGGAGGTTTGCTACCTGATCCCCGATTAGACCTACGATCATAGTATCTGGTGGAGGAAAGCCTTTCATCACCAATTTCCACTGAGTCCCTAAATTTTCATATGAAATATGTAAGGATCATTTTATCAAACCATGTTCTTTATGAGCACCCATCTTTCATTATGCTCACCAATCAATCAGGTACTATGGAACTTTGCATGGTACATTTTTTTTCCCCACCAAAATCGGTGCCTACCATGGAACTGACACTTGGTTGCGTCTACCCTCAGGCCAAAAGTCCTGTTGTCAGTCAGTTGTTGACAGATGGCAAGTGAGTACGGATAAATGCATGTAAAAGTGTTCAAAACTGAACGATTTCTATAAACACACCCCTATATCAGAGTGTTGAGAATTAAAGAACCACCAAGTGCATATTACCTAATCTCCCACAGCGAGGAATCAGAGAAGCGTTGTTACAAAATTATTAAAAGAGATACTAACAGATTATATCTTGTATTTCTGGCAGAAATGATTTGTTTGATCAGTGTTCTTCTTTAAAGATAAGCTCTGCACTGGCAAGTTCCTCTCATAAATATGCATAGACGCTGCTTCATATAAACCTCCCCTATTTTCCTATTACCACATTCTTTGCATTGATTTATTCTTCAAGTGAATGCTTATTTTCATAATTGTTTGTCCCCTCCCGACTTCCCAGGGCGCTTTTTTTGTACGTGACAGTTACATTCATCATCAGGTTAGAGGCCAGCACTGAGTGACGGTATTGTTGTGCTTGTAATCCATTCTTTAACTACTCTTCTGTTTTTTTCCACAGTGACCCCACTCTGAGCCTTCAAAGGTTCAGCATTTTGCATCAATTACTTTGTAGCAGCTAAAATTGCTGCATGTGTTTTGCTAACCTTTTTCAACAAGAGTATCACTTAGGAATCTACCATTTGCATACGTCTTGTAATTACTGTAATAGGACGCTTTCTTTTTGGAGGCTTCTTTAATGCTGGAAGAACTTAAAACTGTGACCGATACAAGTGCACAAGTAACGCTAATAAAACACAGCCTAATAGATATTAATTAGCACTTTTTTTGTCCCAGTAATGTCACATGTTTAGAGTTTATAATCCACATAATATAACCTGGATAAGAAGTTTATAGTTTGTAAAGTGTTTGCGCTCTAAACAGAAAGCCCTTTATTATTGCTGTGTGCTCATGTTCATTGTTTTCAGTGTTGAAATCTCAATGCAGAACATGGAACTTTTGGTTCCGATCCAGGTTTAGGGTACCTAGGTACTTTCAACACCCAAAAAGTGGGGCTAAGTTTTTGATTAAGCTTTATGGCCGGTTCACATTAGTGCGATCACAGAGATCGCATGTAATTCGGAGTGCAATGCTCCTAAATTACATGCAATCTCTGTGTGGTGCAAATTTCAGCCATACGGCCAAAAAGTTAAATTTTAACCTCATCGGTCCACAGAACTTGTATCCAAAATGCATCAGGCTTGCAGGATCTGGGAACCTTACAGGCATCTGAAAGCTATAGAACAATTAAACAGGTGTAATTTGTATTTTGGGGGGTCTCCTGGTGTAGTATAGGGGGATAGGGGAGCTGTCACCTCTCTATCTCTCTCTCCCCCCTCTCTCTCTCTCCTCCCTCTCTCTGACTCCCATCTCCCCCGTCTTTCTCACCCCCCATCTCTCTCTCACCCCTCTCTCTCTCTCTCTTTCTCTCTCCCCCCCCCCCTCTTTCTCTCTCTACCCCTCTCTTTCACCTCACTCTCTCTCACCTCCTATTCCCCTCTCTCTCTTTTTTTTTTTCCAAAATCCCTCTCTCTCTTTCCCCCTTCTTCCCCCTCTCTCTCACCCCCCTCTCTCTTTCATCCCCCTCTCTCTCACCCCCCTCTCTCTCTCTCCCTCCCTTTCTCTCTATCCGCCCCTCTTTCTCTCCCTCTCTCTCACCTCACTCTGTCTCACCCCCTTCTCTCTCTCCTTCCTTCTTTATCACCCCCACCTCTCTCATCCCTCTCTCCTTCTCTCCCCCCCCTTTTCTCTCTCCCCTCTCTCTCCCCCTTACTCTCTCTCCCCCTTACTCTCTCTCACCCCTTCCTCTTTCTCTCACCCCTTCTCTCTCTCAACCCCCTTTCTCTTGTTCCCCTCTCTATTTCACCCCCCTCTCACCTCCCTCTCTCACCCCCTCTCACTCTCTCTCACCCATCCCCCCACTCTACACAAGGCAATTAATCTCTCAGTCATTGAGCATCTTAACTGCACTGAAAACCACTGTTTTCTCTGATATTAGGGCCCAAATCATGATCTCGCACACAGGCCCTCTGCTTTTTTAAAAGGCCTCAGGTGTCGTCATAAAGATGGCTGCCACATGACAGCCATCATTAAATCTGGAAGTGCCCAGTGGCTTATACAGAAAGAAGCCACGAACTTCCATGCAGGCTATGCTGCGGAAGAGGAAGATATTTACTGTAAATGCTCCCTCTATGCAGCTAAGCTGCAATATGTAGGTGGGGCTTGGTGTGAGTGTGGCTTGAGTGGGCACACAGGGGGCACATGATCTCCAATTTTCCGGGGGCCCCTTGAGTTGTCAGTCCGTCCCTGCACTATACCATCACTTTTTGCTCTGGTGTCAATGGTCACCAGGGCAAATTGAAAGATGACTCACTCCAGCAGTGATACCAATAAAACAAAAAACAAAGTTTAAATCCTTCCACACTCCATCCAAATCTTTCAGCGACCCCTCCCTGCATGCATGGAAACTGCCAGGCTGAAGTCACTGTACTTTTTTAATAACATACTACCAAATGAAACCTAGGATCCAGAGGCTCTTACCCATATCCCCTATCCTGGACTGTAAGTGATGCACACATGCATTTAGTACAGGGGGCTCATTTACCAGTTCCTGAAGCAGATCAGTTTTTTTAAAGAAGAATTACAGGGATGGATATATTTACATAGTTATATTGGTCCAGAATAGAATGATGTAACTATGCATATACAATACCTGGTCAATCCCCCTGAAAGTTTGAAAGCACTGTGTAAGGTGCCAGTACTACAGTGATCCCCACTAGCTTCTGGATCCTGTGCCAATTGATTGTCCTACTTGCATTGTAAACACAGTAGGTCTCTTGCTCAGAATTTACAACATTCAGAGATCTCTTTTCTCAATGAATGCAAAGGGTTTTCTGATTGCATGAGGTGGAAAGAGGCAGGGTGGTGATGTCACAAGACTGGTCAGCTAGTAGAAATCACTGAAGTTGTTGTGCCTACTACTACAATGGTTTCCAGCTTCCAGGGGGATTCAACAGGTATGATACAGTATATGCATAGTCTCATTGATCCAAGCTGGACCAATATAACCATGTAAAAATACCTATTCCTGGAATTCATCTTTAAAGAAGCCAATTGATAGACAAAAGATTCAGTGCTCTGAACAGGGGAACCTCTAAATGAAGTTCATGGATGGAGTCCACAGATGGGTGTTCTGGCTCCGATGTCCTCCAGACAACAAGTGAGCCGGCAACGCCAAATCTGTATAGATGATTTATTCATTGCATGAAAAGAGTATACAAGAAGGCTAACATGTTTCGGCAAACCGCTGTGATAAAGGCTGTTTGTTTAATGAAGACAATTGTTGATCTGCAGCAAACACCCGATCACTTTGGATTACTCTAATTTACTGCAGAGATTTGGATTAACTGATTTGCTTGTCACTACTCATTTACAGGGAAAAGTGTTAAAAAATGTATTACTCTTGCTTAATCTCAAATTTCTGTGCAAGAAAAGCTGAAAATGAAATCTAAACCTGTAACTTCGATAGACCGTTGCCACACGTGTTGTTGTTAGGTGGTTGAGAGCTTGTGCAAGAGCAGTTATGGACAGCTAAATATGAAGCCACCTGAGCTCCACTTGCTTCAGCCTGTGCTTATTAGTGTTACAACAGCAGTGCAAAGGATCTCAGTAGGACAGGCCCTGATAAGTCACCATTACTAGTATCCCCATTGGAAGATTACTACTGATCTGGAGACAACACAACATTTGGGATTTTCTTTTACTTTGATGATAACCATAAATAGGACAAAATATAGAAGGTGAATCTCCCTTACAGGTGCAATGGTAGCTAAAAAACATGACAGGCGTTCTAATTCCTCTCCACTTTGTCCATTATTTAAAAACAAAAAAACCTTTGTCTTTACTTAAGCTGACCAGATTTTTAAAATTAAATCCGGGGACATTTTTTTTTTTTTTTGTATTGACAAATGACTAAGGGCTGCATAATACACAGGGTATAGGATTACATAATACACAGAGCGCTGGGCACAGGACTACATAATACACAGAGCGCTGGGCACAGGATTACATATTACACAGAACGCTGCGCACAGGATTACATAATACACAGAGCGTTGGGCACAGGATAACATAATACACAGTGCGCTGGGCCTAGGAATACATAATACACAGAGCGTTGGGCACAGGAATACATAATACACAGAGCGCTGAGTACAGGACCACATAATACACAGAGCGCTGAGTACAAGACTACATAATATACAGGAGGGTGTTAGGCATAGAATACAGGGTTCAGAGGTGTGCTATGCACAGAGGACACTTCTACCCCCACATCCATAGCTTACCTCTGCACCCTTCTTTCACAGATTATTTCCACAGTCACCTCTTAGCCCTTCCCTCACAACATGCACTGTGTACAATAATCCGGCCTTGGGACAAAACCAGGGACAAAACCGGGGACAGACTTGGCCTCGGGACAATGTCCTCAGTCTGGAGACTGTCCCCTGAAACTGGGGATGTCTGGGCACCCAACCTTTACTTATACTTAAAACATTGATATTGATGTAAATGTTCTGGCTTCTGGGCAGGCAGCTTCTACACCCCAGAGGATCTCCACAGTCTCCTTAGCTTGCAAAAACAGGCCTTGTCAGCAGCTGATTTGGCAGCCAGTCTGGCTGCCAATCCAGCTGTTGATAAGGCCTGTGTTTGTAATTAACACTAGATGTGAAATGGACCTTTAATGTGATTTTTTCTAGTCTATTCACATTGTTGTCAAACGAGCCCTAAAGAAGGGGACACACTTGGACCCCCCGATACACATTGGCTACTTTTTGGATTGTCCCCTGACATTTATTGGAATAAAGTTGTATCTGGACCATTTAGCATTTGTGTGGCGTTTGAATTTTAGTTTTGGGTTTTAATGTTATTGATGTCAGGTCCCAAAACTGAAGCTTTGTACACTTGTATGTCCTGTATTCTTGTTCATACAGTTTGATCTCTATTCTGTTGAGGTCTCCTGTGTAAAAGATAAAATGAAGGAGCTATTTTGAGACTATAATCCTAGTGTTTCCTCTTGCTTCAGTTTAGCAGATTTGACGTTTACAAACACCCTGTACAGCCTAGCATAAGGTGCTACAAACAATCTAACAGCCATTCTTTTTTGTAAACCTCCATCTTCGCCCCACACTTCCAAAAATTTCTCTTTGGTTGAGTCCCTGACCCAGAACAAATATTTTGTATGCAAAAAAAAAACGCAATTTATAAAAAAAAAAATGACCATCAGTGAAAGAAGGGATATTGCAGCAAGTTGCTGCTCTTTTCCAGTTCAGGTTAAAAAAAAATGACGATATATTCGATTGGTTGCCACTAGCAACACCGATATTTTTCTGAAGAAAGTGCTGTGAAGAGTTTTAAAATACCATTTTAGTGCTTCTCCTCACAGGCACATTTATTGGGAAAATAAAATCCGCCAATTCAGAGCAGCAAAGCAGGCATAATGTAATAAAGGTTTGCCCATATAGATGTCAGCTTGTGTCAATAATTAAATCTATAAATAGATTTCCATTTCAGTTTACTCCGCTGCTTACAGTTTCCAGGCTCTGTAAAATTCATGTGATGGAGCTGAAGTATTTCAACATGACTTCACCACCTGCTACCCCGTGTTTAATGCTTGCAGATACAGATCGCTGCTTGTTCCTGCCATCCTGTGACAGCATTCGTTGGAAGAGGCTTGCCTCGGGAAGTAGCAATGTATGAAGAATACAGCGCACAGCTTGGAAAAGAGACAAAATACACAAAATATATTTACACCACTGAGAACTATGCAAAATCAACTCCAGTCATACAGTCACATCAAAAATGCTAAAAAGCTATGGGCCCTGGCTGAAATGATACAGGCTCCATAGGCGTGCGCACAGGGTGTGCCAGTGGTTCCTGGGCACACCCTAATCGCCTAGTGCTCATTATCGCTCCGTGAAGCAGCAGGGAGATGGGAAAGATCTCCCTCTTACTGGCTCTGTCATAAAAGAAGTGCTTACGCAATTCTCTTTCACTGTGCTGGCAGAGAGATCAATGTGCAAGGGCCATATATATATATATATATATATATATATATATAGACATACACACATGCATGTATGTTTGAGCTTTGGGGTGCACACACTAATGCAAAAGGCTGCGCACACCTTTGACAGTCTAACTAGCTCTTATCACATGAACAAGGCCAGGAGAAGTATGGCATAGCTACGAACTTTCTCAAAGAGTCCACCTACAGCACGTTCCCATGAGGGATCTTCTGCATAGGTAAGATGAAGAGTTTGTTCACACCAGGTGTGGTGCAGGAACGTGCACAAAATTACACATTTTCCTGCATGAAAACAATTATTTCTTCCCCACACATCTGGCAAACATGCATGCATTGGCAGCTGCTAAAACCCCATGCTGTTTTTAAAAATCACGCCTGCACTTTTTTTTACACATTCTGGCATGTTTGCAAGCCCATGGAAATTAATGGGCTGCTCCATACATGCTGCACAAATATGCACAGGAGCACACACGCTCAGATGCACCTCTGTGATGTGCATGAGCCCTATAAGATGATTAAACCAAGAACAAAAATGTAAAAATGCTTACAGTTCTTTTTTAAGCCAAGCATATTTTCAGCAAACACAAAAAATACCTGTTTATTCTGCTAAAATGCATTGTTCTTGTCACTTCCTGCGAGCTGCATGGAAGAGTTTCTACAATTCTAGCTATCCTCTGCAATCCACCAATTGCCCCATCCACCGTGCAGAATGTGGTAATGTTAAATAGGGAATGTACAGTGCAGAGTGTATGGCAATGGGTTGTATGTGCAGGAAAGGAATACGGGGGTATTATGTGCAGGAGAGGAGTGCGGAGTGCATGGGCGTCCGCAGAACTTTTTTCAGGGGAGGCATAATTTTAAGGTCACCCATGCTCCGCCCCTTTTCAACAATGCCATGAAGGGGAGGGGCTTAGTCATTATACTTATTTTGAGTATTTATTTTTAAAGGGCAAATAGCAGCATTTATTTTTAAAGTATTTATTAACCCTCTAAAAAAAAAATGATCCTGTTCCCTTAAAGCATGTTATACAGCACAGTGCTTTGCTGTGTAATTTGGTCCCTTCTATCACCTAAAATACCTGGCTGATCCTGCCTGGCTATGTCCTCCCCGCTGTAAACTGACCACAGTATACCCTGGCTACTGAGCCCTGGCACCGTGGTCAGTTTACGTGTCTCCATCATCCACAGCTCTCCTGTCCTCCTCTGTCCTCGCCCCCCCCCTCCCTGCCTGTCTGCTCCTGTGTCAGTGCCCGCCCCCCTCCCCTCCTGCTACTGTAGTTTCATTTAAAGTTTCATATCCCGTCTACAGTCTGTTTAATAATCCTGTGTGCCCCTGTGTCTGTGTTTTATAAAAAGTTTTCAGAGCGCCAATCGCCGCTCACGTGACCTCCCTCCTCCTCTCCCCCTCCCCTCCTCCTCCTCTCCCGACTGACGTCAGCAAGGAGTACTCAGCCCCGTCCGCGGTAGGTAGCTGTCAGATGGGCAAAGGAGAGAGCCGACGAGTGACATGTGCGGAACTCGGAGATATATAAATTGGTAAAGAACGGCTTAATTTTTTAAAACACAGACATAGGGGCACACATGATTATTAAACAGACCAGACAGGATGGTATAAAGTGGCCACCTTAAAGGGGAAGTTGAAATTACAGGGAGGGGGCATTTCCCCCCCCCCTTGCCCCTACCTGCGGATGGAGTGTATGGTGGCAGGTATGTGCAGTAGAGGAGTGCAAAGTGTATGGCGGCGGGTAGTATGTGCAGGAGAGGAGTGCAGAGTGTATGGCGGCAGGTATTATGTGCAGGAGAGGAGTACAGAGTGTATGGCGGCAGGTATTATGTGCAGGAGAGGAGTGCAGAGTGTATGGTGGCGGGTAGTATGTGCAGGTGCGGAGTACAGAGTGTATGGCGGTGGGTAGTATGTACAGATGAAGAGTGCGAAGTGTATGGCGGTGGGTAGTATGTGCAGGGGAGAAGTGCAGGGGTGGGTAGTATGTGCAGGATGGTGGACAGTGTTGGTAGTTTTTTATTTATTTATTTATTTTTTACAATTTTATTTTATTTTTTATTTTTTACAGTTTAATTTTTTTAGTATTTTTTCTTTTTTTTTTTTCAAAATGCTTTTTTGAGGGCCAGCGGACAGTGTCAGTATGGCAGTGGATAGTGTCAGTGTCAGTAGAGCAATGGACAGTGTCAGACTTTTATTTTTATCATTTTATTTGTTTTATTTTTTAATTAATTTTTTACAATTTATTTTTGTATTATTTTTTTCACAATCATTGTGATACATCAGTGTCTCAGTAAAGCAGTGGATGGTGGATGGTATTTTTTTTTCCTATTATTTTTATTATTTTTACTTTTTATTATTTTTTTTATTTGTTTTTTAATAATTTAAATTATTAATTAATTAATTAAATTTAAACGTTAGCGGCTCCTCCCTGCTCTCCATCTTATGCGGCATGACAATCTCATATGAGTGGACCAAATGTAAAATCCCTTCCCTGCTTTGGGACAAGTCCGCAGAGATTAAGTTGGTCCAGCCTGCAACATAAGGCCAGTGTTTGGGGAGCCGACTTTTTGTCCCCTAGCGCTGACAGCCTGAACTGTTGGTCACCCGGCTTGGCGATCTGCCCTTCAGGAGTCTATTCTTCATTGTTAAAGTCTGCAAAGTATGTATTGGAAGATGTATCTTTGTCCATATTCCTGACGAAGCAAATTCTGCTCTAGCAGTCCGCGAAGCGCGTTGAATGTTGGACGCCTTTCTGAGATTCATCTTTACATGCTATGTATATTATATATGTGCATATACAATGTTGTCCTTGTTCATGTTGAATTTTATATGAATCCCTTGTAATAAATTATTGGATTTTATTCTTTGTGCTTGCCTCTATTACTACAGAATCCACTCCTACAAAGTCCCATAGCTATACAAGACATAGATTGGATATTGGGACCAGTCATTTTGTCTTTTCAAATGATTTATATGACTTTAGGGATGTGAATTTATTGGACAGACTTGATCATATATATCTTTACAAATTCGTTTTATTTATTTTTTTATTTATTTATTTTACAAATTCATTTTTTTGTACAATTGTATTTATTTTTTTATTTTCACAATGCTTTTTTTTTCTTTTTGGGAGGAGGGGGTTGAGTCAGTGGATGGTCTCAGTAGTTTTTACAATTATTTTTTATTTGGATGGTGTCAGTAGGGCAGTGGATGGTGTCAATAGTGTTTTGTTATTATTATTTTATTTTCTATGATTTTTTACAATTTTACTTTTTGGTATTTTTTTTATTATTTTCGTAATTTCTTTTTCACAGTGCTTGGGGGGGGGGGTGTCCAGTGGATGGTGTTAGTAGTTTTTTTTATTGTTATTTAATTTTTTTTCTATTTTATTATTATTTTTGACAATTATTTTAATCTTTTTTTTTTCCACAATTCTTTTTTTTTTGGGGGGGGGGGGGGTGGACAGTGTCAGTAGTTCTTTTTTATTAGCTCTCTGATGGAGGGCTTTGGTGAGATATCAGGGGTCCTCAGCTGCATTGAAGATTAATAAACAGGAGACAGAGGCCCCAGTTGTGATGTTTATGATACTTCAGTCATGAATGGACAGAGTCAGAGATCACTGACTCTGTTCATTCAGAAAAAGGAAGCTGCCAGTAAATGACATATTTCCCAGCCCCTTCCTCCACTCTCCATCCTGACACAGCAGCCGGCGGGAGAGGAGAGGGGAAAGCCTGCAGCGCTGCAGGGAGATGAGGGGAGGGCCAGAGGAGGACACAGGGAGACAGTCGGGGGGGTGATCAGTGCGGTGGTGGGGGCAGTTACAGGCACCGATCTCCCTGTATGACTTTCAATGAAGCAGCTGACAGCTGCGGGAGGGAGAGGAGGAGAAGCTTCTTCCTCTCTGCTTCTCTTCCTCCCCCTCCCACGGCTATGAGCTGCTTCATTGAAAGCTATACAGGGAGATTGGTGCCTGTAACTGCCCCCACCACCGCACCAATCACCCCAGACTGTCAACCAGGGATGGATCATCCATGAGTACAGTGTGGGTCAGAAGACAGTGCCCCCCTCCCCCCTTGGGGCCCATGTTTAGAGAACACCCTGCACCCCTGTATGATACGCCACTGAATGGAGGAATGAGGGACCCAGGGACAGGAATTGTGCTGTCTGCAGGATTACCAGGTGAAAATAAAGCAAAAGGAGCTTGAAAAAAGAAAATAATGCAGCCAACATACTGAGGATTAGTAAGTTGCAATGAATTACATTTCTGTTTTTGAATTTTGATACGCTTTAAATACCCAAAGTGGAAGATTCATGGTAGAGGATGTAGATACATAACTGCAGCTCCTAAGCTGCTACAAATAAATCAAATCAGTGTACAAAGCATGCAATATCACAGAAAAATCACTGAAAGTAATACTTAGTACCCAGTAATAGTGCTATATCACAGAAAACAGGCACTGAACCACTTAATACCCAGTAATAGTGCTATATCACAGAAAACAGACACTGAACCAGTTAGTAAAGGCAAATGTAATGCATTTTCATCTTATTTGGTTGGTAACGAAGTAAGCATAGACATGGATATACAATGGTAATAAGAAATATATACATACAAGTTGATCAGTAATAAGGACTGGGCATAAGGTGACACTTGGCATCTAAATCAGCATAAACAATAGCAAGGTCACCTAAAGTGCAGCAGTGAGCCGTAATAAAGCTTGATTTACCGAACACAAGGAGCTACTGTATACTGCCAAAGTGCATTAATGGTTACTATGCTAGGCCTAGACTGAATGGATGTGCACTGTCCATTGAAATGAAGGAAAGGGGAGAAGGAAACAAAGAGGGCTTACAGGATGGTTTTACGGTAGTGGCAGTCCTTTATGCTGTTCTTCTGCCGGCTACTATTGGGTCCTTTTAAGAAGCGATGGTGCACTTAACTACATTTTAGATAAACCAGCATGCAGTATAGGTGCAGTAAAAATGCAGCAAAGTGTGGTATAGGTGCAGCATACTTAATTTCTTGTCTCCAGTAACTCACTTCCTTGGCCAGCAAACTCACCTGACCTAAACCCCATAGAGAATCTGCAGGGTATTGTCAAGAGGAAGATGAGAGACACCTGACCCAACAATGCAGATGAGCTGAAGGCCACTATCAAAGCAGGCTGGGCTTCCATAACACCTCAGCAGTGCCACAGGCGGATTGCCTCCATGCCACGCCGCATTGATGCACTAATTCATGCAAAAGGAGCCCCGACCAAGTATTGAGTGCATACTATACTGTACATGGATATACTTTTCACTCAGTAAGCCAACATTTCTGTATTAAAAATCCTTTGTTTTTATTGGTCTTATATAATATTCTTATTTTCTGAGATACTGAATTTTGGGTTTTCACTAGCTGTAAGCCATAATCAAAATGAAAAAAAAGAAATGCTTGAAATATATCACTCTGTGTGTAGCGTACCTTTATAAAATATAGGACTTTTACTTTTTGAATTGAATTACTGAAAAAAATTACCTTTTTGATGATATTCTAATTTTATGAGATGCACCTGTATATGTGCACTTAAAATACTTGTATGCAGACTGTTTCTTTGCCCTATATTTGTTACTCTGTTCAGCCAATCCTTTGATTCAAAGAAACATGCCACTTCAGAGACTACTTCAGCTCTGTAGCTTCCTGTGATTACTCCCTGCCTCCTGTCTGTTCATTGAACAATTAATAAATATCATTGCATTGCTGCAGCACTTCATCTGCTACCTTTCCTGTAAGATGTCTAAATATCACATCTTCGCACCCCAGTACCTGAAACATGTTAACAGCACTGTGCAATACAGTTTGGCTCATAATTCTTCAACCTCCACACTCCACACTAGATTTCTGCTGTGCAGCATAGTATGGAGAGTGGCTATAAAGGGTCTATTTTCACTTTTCTGTTATTGTGCATGTGTCTGGGATAGAAAGTAAGGGGAAATTTCCCCAATGGAACAACACAACAAGAAAAGGATCACTGATCAGCAAGAAGGATCATTACTCACCTAAAAATACATAACTTGCTGGACCCAAGAAGCATGGCTTTACTGAGGGCAGATCACGTCAGACTAATCTGATTGAATGTTTTGACCATATAAGGTTAAGTTCACACTGGCACTAAAAGCAGGCGTTAGAGAGACGTTAAAAACGCCCTTCAAACACCTATGTAGAAGATACAATAGACAGCAAATAGTACTGTTCACACTATCAAAGCATGCCAGTCTAATGTTCATACTAAAGCTCATTAACGCGAGTCTAATGCCCATACTAACGCTATAGGAGCCTTAGAAATGTTGTCAAGTGTTAACAAGCCCTTACCAATGTTTTGGACCAGGGAGGTGCTGTGGACATGGCATATATTGAGTATATATATAGCATATGTGGATTTCCAGAAGACATTTGAAAAAGTTCCACATTATGATCTTATACAAAAGTTGTACAAGCTAGTACTTAGACCCCTTTCACACGGGCGATCCGATCAGGTCTGCCTGTCAGTTTTTAGGTGGACTTGAGTGGACCCTCAGACACCCCCCACCATCTGATCAGATCAAATGAAATGGGATGTAAATGGGCAGTCAGTCTGTTTCCATCCAATTGCCCCATAGAGGAGAGCGGGACTGTGTCTGTGTCTGCTCTGCATAGCGGAGCGGATATAGACCTGTCATCCACCTGCTCAGCGGGGATCAGCAGAGAAATACCCCACTGAGCAAGCGGATTATGCTTCACGGAGGCGCCCATGTGAAAGGGGTCTTAACTCTTGGGTGGTACTGGGGAAATGCAGTTGGCTAAAGGGTAAATACCAGAGTGTGGTTGTAAATGGGGTTCATTTGGAAAGGAGACCAGTCACTAGTGGTGTACCACAAGGCTTTGTACTGGGTCCTTTTCTATTTAATCTCTATGAAAGTGATCTAACTAAAGGTTTTATGGTCTTTTTGCTGATGATACAAAGGTGTGTAGGAGGGTTGATATCCCTGGAGGTGTCTGTAATATGGAACATGATTTGGCATTGCTGGAAGATTGGTCAAAGCAGTGGAGACTGCAGTTCAATGTTTCCAAATGTAAAATAATGCACCTAGGGGGAAAAAAATCCCTTGAGCGAGTACAACATTGGGAATGCAGTGATAGCTAGCACTACAGAGGAAAAAGATTTGGGGGTCATTATTTCAGATGATTCCAAAATGAGCTAAAAGTGTGACCAGGCAGGGGGGAAAGTAAATAGCATTCTAGGATGCATCACTAGAGGGATCACTAGAGGGATCACCAGCAGGAGGAAGGAGGTCTTGATTCCCCTATATACAGTAGATCTTTAGTGAGACTTCATTTCTGGATTTCAGTTCTGGAGACCTCACTTACAAAAAGATATTGATAAGATAGAACGAGTCTAGAGACGGGTAACAAAAATGGTGAAAGGTTTGGGGGATAAAACATATCGAGAGCAACATCAGGAACTTAATATGTACAGTCTGGAGGAAAGAAGGGAAAGGGGAGACATGACTGAAACCTTTAAATACATCAAGGGGTAGAATAAGGTCCAGGAGGGCAGTTTTATCAATATAAAACCAAAACCAAGAAAATGGGGACATGACTTTAACCACTTTGCCCCTGCACTATAGCCAAAAGACAGCTACAGCGTGGGCTTAAAATGCCGAAACGGCATACATAGACGTCCCCACCATTCTCACGCTCCTAGGGACGCATGCACAATGCGCTCTGTGATCACCGAGTTCTTGGGACTCAGCCAATCACAGCAGCCTCCTTACCACGTGATCAGCTGTCAGCCAATGGCAGCTGATGATGGAAGAAAACAGAAGCAAATTTCTGCATAAATCAGTTCCCACCAGTGTCACCTATAAATGCCAATCTGTGCCCCTTAGTGCCTACTGATCAGTGCAACCTCTCTGTGCCACCTATCAGTGCCCACCCATGCCACCTATCAGTGCAGCCTCTTCAGTGCCCACTAGTGCCGGCTCATCAGTGTCCATCCGTGCTGCCTCATCAGTGCCCACCAGTGCCGCCTCATCAGTACAGCCTATCAGTGAAGGAGAAAAATTACCTGTTTGCAAACTTTTATAACAAAATAAGTATTTTTTTGTTTGTTTAGCAAAGAATAGAAAACCCAGTAGTGAATAAATACCACCAAAAGAAGGATCTAATTGTGTGAAAGAAATGATAAAAATTTAATTTGGGTACAGTGTTGCATGACGACTCAAATGTCCTTCAAAGTGTGAGATCGCTGAAAACTGAAAATTTACCTGGGCAGGAAGGGGGTATACAAGTGCCCAAGTAAGCAAGTGATTAAAGTAACTGGAGGAAAGCTCAAAACTAATCTTAGAAAGTTTTATTTTACTTAAAGGATAGTTGAGGCTTGGAATAAACTTCCAGCAGGGGTAGTGAGTCAGTCAACTGTAAATGGCTTCAAACATGCTTGGGACAAACATAGATCTATACTCTAGACAACAAAAAAGTTAATAAAAAACAAACAAACAAAAAAAAGTAAAAAAAAAAAAAAAAGTCAGACTCGATGGACTACGCGGTCTTTTTCTGCCGTTACTTTTTTATGTTTCTAAAGAAAACTGACAGGTCACAGGTCTCATCCTCATTCTCCCTCTACCCATAGTAAAAAAAATAATAATAGTTTTATATATACTTTAACCCACTAGCACCTGTGCAAAACTAAAATACCAGCTATGGATGGTGCTGGGCTTTAAAACTATATGTTTTTTTTCCATTAGACCAGTAATGATGTATATATAAAGCATTCTCATGATTTTAATCTCTTTTCAATTGTCACCGGATAAAGCAGAAAGAGATGGACGACATCTACTGTACAAGTTAAATATTATGAACACTTTTATTCCTCCCTGGCAGATGCGCTGACCGTGTTCTGCAAATCAGACAGAATTATGTCTGCAAAGCTCTCGGTGGGACTTTTGCAGGAGAAAAACCAAGCTGTGACAGGACTTCTTAATCTAAATTTAGCACCCAGGTTGCCAGAAACGGCAGCAATTGAACCTGCGAAATGCGTGTCCCTTCTGCGGGGAGATAATGAATGTCGCCATTAGTGGCATTATGGCCTCCTTGGTGGTTTCAGGTTCTGAGATTCTTCGCACATACAAAGGACACGGCCGCAGTTGAAGCCTGATGCGCTATAATAAGATTCCTTCTTTCTGGCCTACAATGAATAGCACAGCAAAGAGCGCTGAAGTGCATATTAAATGGTAACCGCCGTGTATTTTCTGTTAGTTGTTATTACAGGAATTTTTGAAGTATCTTTTTTTTACATTTCACGCTGTTCTACATTTCCAAAGGGCTTTTTCCTATTTAGAGAAATGGTGAGTTGTCCCTCTAGTGGCCCTTTCTTTATCAGCCAGTGCAGTAAGTATATTTGGGACTAACTGAAAATTTAACAGGATAGGCCATCTAGAAAAAGTATTACTTTTTGCCACTGAAATACATCAAACAGGAACACACTGTTTACAGTCCTAAAACTAGCAAAGCCCTAAAAGAGAGGAAGCCCCAAATCCCAAAAATGCATTGACTATGTTTTATGTAACACATAAAGAAAGTGATTGTTGTTCTTCAACCAGCTAGACTTTCTATTCCCACATGGTGCTCCTCACCCACCCAAATAAAAATCTTATAGAGGTCCTAATGTTTACACAGTAACAAAATGTTTGGGGTGGAATTCAATTTTAAAATGATCAGTAAAGTGCTGTAATAGTAAGCTGTAAGGAGTCTGCAGCTGCACAAGGAAACTAGGACCAAACAATATACAGTAAACCCCCCTCCATTGCGGGGGTTAAGTTCCGGACCCAGCCGCGAAAAGTGAAAATCCGTGAAATAGAAAAACCCTATTAAAATGCATTGTAGGCATGTTTTTTTTTTACTGTCACTGTACGTGTAAAAGCATTTTAAGGTCTTTAAACACACTTTTAAAACAATAGAAACTCATTTAAACACATAAAAGATACTGAGAGACAGAGCAAGAGCTATGGAAAACACAAAAATATTTCATTTTTAATGATTTATATAGTAAAATAACATTACAAAAAAAAACGCAATATACCGGGACCGCAAAAACTGAACCGCGATGGAGCGAGGGTTTACTGTATAATGAATGAAATAAGTTTATTAACAGAAAGCAAAAAGACATGCACACACCAGCAAATAGCGAACATAAACAAGTGACCCACATCAGTAGCAAAAACCTAGCAAACTATCTACAATATGTACAAGAGGTAAAAGCAGAGGTAAAACTGGCAATGCAAGAAAAAGGGATAAAGACTGGGTACAGGAACAAGGAGCAGGAATAAAGCTGCAGGGTACACAATGTAAGGCTAGTATATATACTGACAGTGCCCGTAGAGCAATGGATAGTGTAAGTAGGGTAGAGATTGATGTCAGTAGGGCAGTGGACGGTGTCTGTCATTTTTATTTTTATTATTATTTTATTTTTTATTATTTTTTAGCTTTATTTTTTTAAATTATTTTTTCACAATATTTTTACGAGCCTAGTTAGGGGGCTTTGATGAAATATCAGGGGTCTAAATGGGGGGAATCTGAACCACATAGGATGAGTAGGATGTGCCCAGGCACACCTGACACACCCTGTGCGCACATCTATGGAAATAAGGATCTGGCAGCATACATGGCAATCAAAATATTGATGCAAGTTGCAATCGCAGAAGTGGGACTTAAGTAACCTTCCAGGGAGGTAGACACCCCCTGGTGGTCACTGGAACTACAGCTTTCAGCCCAGAGACCCACAGTGCCACCAGCAAGTGAACCAGGTCCTCACATAAGCAGTACAGTGGGTATACAAAATCATTGAGTTGGAAAAAGGATCACCCCCTTGTGTCAGTATTTTGTTGAACCACCTTTTGCTTTAATTACAGCCTTTAGTCTTTTGGGCCATGTCTCTACTAACTTTGCACATCTAGACTTTCAGACGTTCAGTTAAATTTGATGGCAACCTTTTGTGAACTGCAGTCTTCAAGTCATTCCACAAATTTTCAATGAGGTTTACATCTGAGCTCTGACTAGGCCATGCAAAGACATTCACCTTTTTCTCCATCATCCATTGTGGGGTCATTTTTTCTGTGTGTTTTTGGTCATTGTCATGTTGAGCTGTATTGGATTTCCACCAGACATATCGTTTGGTGTTCAGGCCAAATAATTCAATTTTAGACTCATCTGACCATAACACCTTTTTCAATTAGGTCTCAGAATCTTTAAGGTGCGTTTTCACAAAGCTCAGTCGTGACTGCATGTGGCCTTTTTCGGGGAGTGACTTTTTCTTGCAACCCTTACAAGCACACAATGACCTCTCTTTGTCATAAATTCCTGCAACTGCTTCAGAGTTGCTGTAGGCCTCTTGGTAGCTTCTCTGATCATCTTTCTCCTGGCTTTTTAATCCAGTTTGGAGCAACGTCATCACCAGAGAGGGTCTGTGTTGTGCCAAATACCTTCCACCTTGATAATGGACTTCACTGGGCTTCTAGGCACTGATAACGCCTTTTAAATGTGTTTTTAATCCATCTCCTGACTTGTGCCAGTCCACAACTTAATCCTGGAGATCTTTTAAAAAATTGCCTTTCAACCCTTATTTGACTGTTTCCTTCAGGGACTGAAATGCTCCAGGAAAGCTCTTTTCATGCTGGACTAATCAAAAACAGCTGATCACAGTTGAAAGTTAAATGGCTTTCTGTGGCATTGAGAAGGTAATTAGCTACACCTGATTGAGTTTACAAGTCATTTTTAGGAGGGGTGATCCTTTTTCCAACTCAGTGATTTATTTATTTTTTCTGACATGTTGGTGGTATATCTTTCACTTGGATGTTATAAGTTGCACTGAGTAAATACAGGTGAATAAAACAAAAACTGTGCATGTCTTCATTTCAGGCTGCAAAACAACAAAATGTGATTATTTTAAAGGGGGTGATTCTTTTCTATACCCACTGTATACACTGTGCTATATGGTTCATTCATAACTACTTTTTGTTGCTGGAGTTACACTTTAAAACAAAGTGCACTTATCCTGTTTGTCCCCTTCCCCTGACCTAACCTAACTCACCTCTCACTCCACATTTACATTCTTACTTCGATCAAATGGTGGTGGTTACGCTGTTTTTTTTTTACATCCAGCAGTGCATTTTTCCATCAACGGTATCTTGATTTTGCTGACGGCAAACAAACCGATCCATTTGTAGCCCTAACATTAGGCTGATTGTCCACACATTTAATGTTTTGGACCCTATGCTACCCTTAATAAACTCCTGGTGCATTCTCATTGTGGGATACATGACTTCCTATTGATGGAACAGACTTCTTAAACTCTGACACCTAATGTGATTCAGACAATCCATACCCTAAAAAGGTTAGGTTGGATTCTGAAACCCCCCCCTCCCAAAGAAAACCGTGTTGTAACCAATATAGCTTGAGTGTCTACGTCTTGTCCTAATTATGGTCCAAGACACTTCTCCAAAAAAACTTCCCTGCTCACAGATTTGAAGTTTACAGTCCCGGAGGCATCCAACCTTTCTGCAGTTCTGCATGAGTTCTGGACTGGATGGTAGCCTCCCTCAAAGCACTCCTACTTAAAAATGTCAGACCCCTACAACACAACATCCTAAAAGGTCATTCTTTAGATAAGCGTATTCACTTGACACTCAAGAAAAAGTAATCTCTGGCATAGTGGCTCAGGAATCCAGCTCTGAAGTGGATAAAATGCTTTCTACCTTTGTCTTGGAAGATCATCAAAATTGATGCCAGCTTGGAGGGCTGGGGAAGAGTGATCCATTTGAACAGGATTCAATCAAACAACCCCACAGATGTGGCCTACACCAATCACTAGAAAGGAACCAGAAGTCTTGCTGTGGCAAGTGAGGTTGAAAGTTTTTTTGCCTAGGTAGGACTATTTGTTCCAGCCTTGTCTGCCATTCACTTTAAGGTATGAACATTTGGCAGGCAAACTACCTTAGTTACGTGCACCTGCACCCAGGTAAATAGCCTTACACCCGGAAGTGTTTCAGGACCTTTGTCACCTGCTCTTCCAGATAGATGGATCTTCTATCTCAAGGTCAAGTTTATCACTTTAATAGCATGCCTGTTGAAAGACAGATCTTGAGGGATAAAGGTCCCTCAAAGTCAATAATTACTATGCTTTTAAAAGCTTGAAAATCTGCCTGTTGTAGGGTCTACTATAATACCCGATGTGAGGATAAACATTTTTCCCCAGAAAATGCTCCTTTTTACAATCCAGTTTAGATCAAAAATTGGCCTTGAGTACCATCAGATTTTGGTCCTTGGGATCTTATTTCAAAGACCGCTAACCTCCCATTCTTTAGTCAAGACTTATGTACAGGGCATCTCCTATGTTGCCCATTTTGTGAGATCTAAATTTGGCTCTTTCGGCCTAAAGACAACCTTTTCACTCTTACTTACAAGGTTGCATGTTTTGTGTCTAAGCTGGCAGCTTTATTCTGTAAAGAACAATTTTTGGTCTTACACACAGAGAATGTAGTATTGAAACCTAGATCCTCCTTCCTTCTTAATGTTGTTTTGGCCTTTGACCTCATCCAGGACATTGTTCGCCTATCTTTATATCTAGCTTCAGTACATCAAAAAGAGACTTCACTGCCTGGGTGGGATTCATGCTGTACAGGTTTATCTCCTAGCCACTGCTTCTATTAGAAAGACCGAGTCTATATTTTTTGTCATAAATGGCAGTCCCCATTAAACCTGACTCTTTTTTCTGACTTCCTGATTTTGCGTTCCAAAAATGTTTCTATGTCTCAGATAGATCATTATTCAAGTAACTATAACATTTAAAAATTGTGGGCAGGCAGGCTATTTATTGCAGAACAGCCTATTCTGCCACCCATGAGGGACCATGCAGACATCAGAGGAGGTAAGTAATAGTTTGCTTCTGGTTTAGGGACAAGGCACAGTCTACTATGTCTGTGAGTGCCTCTTGGAAATTAAGGCAATAATTTGTTTACAAAATTTGCAAGGCTGCCTTCTGGTTTTCCATTCACAAGTTTCACAAGATAAATGTTCAGGGGCCACCTGATGCTAGCTTTAGGCATAAGGTCTTTCAGACAGCTCTTTGAGCTGCAGGCTGCCTTGGTTTTATTCTGTTTATTTTTTGACCACATATTAGTGTTTCGTTTGCTGTATTACTTACCCCCTCAGTTGGACTGCTTTTAAAATGATTTAGAATTAGGGCTCTTTCACACGGGCGGTCTGATCAGATCCGCTTGTCAGTTTTTTAGGCGGATCTGATCGGATGCCCCATTCAGCCCTATGGAGCAGCGGATGTCAGCGGTGACATGTCCGCTGACACCCGCTGCCATCCGCATCCGATCCTGTCCGTGAAATCCGGACGGATGGAAACCCTATTTTCCATCCGTCCTGGGGATCGGATTGGATGGGATCGGATGAGAGCAGACAGACGGTCCGCTCTCATCCGATCCTCCATAGAGAGCAGCGGGAGCTGTGACACCTCCCTCTCCGCACTGCAAGTGGAGACGGAGCTGTCATCCGCCGGCTCAGCAGGGATCGCGGATCGATCCCAGCTGAACAGCACGGATCCGCCTATGGAGGCCGACCGTGTGGAAGAGCCCTTAGTCATGTGTTTCTTAGGCTCCAGTCAAACCTCAGCATTTTGTAGCTTGAAAGCTCAAAGCTCCAAAGCACTGGATGACAAAAAATCAATTATTCTCTATGGAGTTAATTCACATCTCCACTAGAAGTCGACTGAAGCTCAAAAAGGCTCTGGAGCTTTTTTTTTGGGCAGAATTGTGCGGTTTTTTTTTTAGCATTTTTTGTTCCACAGAAATGCATGGAATTGCTTGATTTGAGCGTTTTAGTGCGTTTTTTCATGAGTTTAGAGTGTTTTCCTGCTCAAATGCAATATTGAAATGCAATATTGAATTATTAATAAATATAGAAAATATCTGGCGCTATAGAAATCCTGAATAATAATAATTATTATTATTAATAATAATAATAATAATAATACAACTATTAATAATGATAATAATAAATAAAATGCATAAATAAAATAAATAATAGATAAATAAAAATAATAAACAAATAAATAAATAAAATAATAAAAAAAAACCCTAACTCAATCCTTAACCTTAATATTAACCCCTAAACCTAACCCTAATATAAACCCCCTAATCCTAATATTAGCTAAAAAAAACATAGCAACAAGTGATGAAACAGATGACTTTTTTCTCTTTTGGCTACTTAAGAAATGCCAAAGCTCAAAAACGCTTTGGAAACACAGTACAATCAATAGAGAACCACTAGCAGGCGCACTATACCACATGCACCACGCACTCTTTTTATTCGGGGGAACTGATGCAATGTAATCTATAGGGTCAGAAAGGAATTTTGTTCACATGATGCAAAATGGACCACAGTTGATTGATAGGATGATGTCTTACCCTTTTTGTCCCAAAACTGCTGGAAATTGTTGGAGGTTACATAGGGTTGAAAAAAAGACAAATATTCATCAGGCTCAGCCAAAGTAATTTGCTGCTGGAGCAGTTTTGTTACACCTCTGGTGTAAAAGCCATTTTCTTGTGCTTGCAGAAAAGAATGATTCCAACCTGCTCCTTTGTCCTACTTTACCAAGATTTAGAGGAACCAAATCATTAATTGCTGATGGCTGACACTTCCTAATGGCCTAATTTGGAATTTTTTAGCTAATAAATTCTTGGTTCCCCCAGCAGGAAAAGAAGTGTTTATGCAAAGATCATTTCATAATAAGCAGCCAGTGAGCACAGAGACGCAATTCAGATTTCTCGCAAAAGATAGAGGACCTGTCCAGACAAGATAGAAATAATTAAAGCAGGAAGGAGGTGACATTTCATGCATGTAAGAGCTGTAATTGCACTCAGAATATTTCATATGGGTGTATGGGGAGGAGAAGGTTTTAGCTGGAGTAAAAACCCCTCAGGGAATGTTCCCAAGGACTTGTGTGAAATAATAGGTATCGAGATTCTGAATTTCATTTACTCCACTTCTGCCAATTCCAAAAAAGTTGAATTCGGCAGGGAGGATGATAAGTGTAATGTTGGCCTTCGCTTCATTTCATATGGCTGCAAATCCCTGGAGCCTTTCAGTCAGTATGCCAAAAAAATCCTGCCTGGGCCTTACCACTGGGAGCTATTAGAGTGATAAAATGACGGCAGATGAAGAGCCAGCAGTCCGCCTCGTGGAGTCCAAGGAAGAGTATTAATAATTCAATTACATCTCCCCAGAATCCTTACCACTTAAGGAAAAACTGTAGCACAGTCTTAGTACCTTGAATCACCACTGCAATGTAACTGAAAGTTTGCTGTCACTTTTTTGATTGCTGTTTCATATTTTGATTATTGTGTTTCACAAACAGAATTGTAAATACTCCCTCTAGTGCTCAGCTGCATTTCAGGAAATGTGATCATTCTCCCTGTTTAAAGTGTATTTTCACTTTTGCAGCCGAATTGGGATAACACCCACTTTATTATTATTAGATGTCCCATTCACATAGCATAACTTAAAAAATAAATAAATAAAAATTGCTGCTTACCTTTTTTAGATGCTCATTTCTGAACCCTAAGTAGTTTTCTTTGTTTATGAGGGGGCTGGGCAGATATCATCATTAAAGTGGTTATAAAGGCTTATAGTTTTTTTTACCTCAATACATTCTCCACATTAAATTAAAAAAAAACCTTCTATGTTGTACTTACCTGAGTTCTATCTCAATCAGAAGCCATCAAGTCAAAATCAAATCCTGTGGGGAGGGAGCTGGGGCAGAGCCACTCTGTGTGTGTCAATAGACGCACATAGCCCAGGTCGAGATTGAGCCCACACATGTGTCACCATGGAGAACAACTTCCTATTGGTGGCACACAGAGAAGAGGAGGAGCATAGAGCTCCTGCTGGGAACCCAAGAGAAGGAGGATCAGGGCCGCTCTGTGCAAAACCATTGCACAGAGCAGGTAGGTATAACATGTTTTCAAAAATTGTGGTTGTTGGGGTAGATGTTGCGGACCTATGATGGAATACCTGTGTCTATATGTACAACTAAGTGTATATAGTAAGTATTGTATTCACCGTCTTAACCAGAATAGCATACATGGGAAAAAGTGTTCTGCATAGGTCGCAGAAAAAGGTTGGTTGTATAGAAGGTGGATGATACACAAGGTAACACATGAATGATGTGATAATAGGTGAATTTATTGTGATTATATTGTGTGAAATGCAAACTATGCAGTACAGGTTATGGTATTCAACGATAAAAATACAAGAACCAGCCGGTGCAAAAAATAGGATTACTTATCAGGGTGGAAAATTGGGGATGTAGGAAGTTCACATGGAGTATCTCAGAATTGAGCTTATTCCTCTCACATAATTATGTGTGGATAAAGGAAAAGGAATTGGCAGCACTCCAGGTTGAGTCAAAATCCAGATTTATTGACTGGACATCCAAATATGATAATCGTGACAAGGTAGACGCGTTTCACACACTGACTGTGTGCTTAATCATTAGTAATGATTAGAAGTGATTAGAAGTGAACAAAAGACCAGTCAAGAAAATACTAAATACTAAATGTTGCAGATGAATTTTCAGCCAGCAGGTAGAGAATTTGCTTCCTTTCACATTTTTACCAGGCAACCCAAAACCAAAAATGTAATATTTAGCAGCTTGCCAATCATTAGATGTGACAGCTACATTTGTTTTCTTTTTTAGACTTTTCCCCTCTGTTTTCACTTGGTGATCCTGCCAGTAACACACCTCCTATATTAGTTTACTGATGGTACTAGTAGGGTTTTGCATCTGGGATTCACATTTTCTTTTCCCTCCTTGTTGCTATTTTTTTTTATATACCTCTATTGCACTTTTATCACTTTATATATACTCCTCTTGCCCCATTATCACTTGCTATCAATTGATATCATTGCTTGGCTTACTATGTAGTACTCATGGTCATCTTCTTCCACACCCCTGTGGGTATGTCAACTTTCTCACTTCTTTTCATTCATTTTCCTTTTTTTTTTTTTTTTTTTTTCATATAATTTCACCTACGGTTTTACTGTCCAACCGATTTATTCATAGGGGTTTTCTGCCCTGCCTCTTGGTCACCCACCTACCCCCAGCTCCTCCAACAAAGATAGCCTTTGCTGTGGCTACTCTTTTTATTTATTTATTTATTTATTTATTTATTTATTTTTATGAGGAGGTAAGTAAAACCTTGGACAGAGGGGTGGCTGTGGACGTAGTATAGTTGGATTTTGCAAAAAGCGTTTGACACAGTTCCCCACACATGGCTAATGTGTAAGGAAAAGTCTACAGGCTTGGAAAGATCAGTTTGTAAATGGATAGAAAATTGGCTAATGATTAATCATTAACTATTAATGGTTAATGATTCTTACTATGAATGGTCTAAGGTTATCTGTGGTGTACCCCAAGGTTCAGTGTTGGGACCCTTACTTTTTAATATCTTTATAAATGATATAAGGTCTGGGATTAAAAGTACAATTTCAGTCTTTGCAGATGACATCAAGCTTTGCATTGTAATAACTTCTTTACAGGATGTCTCCAACTTACAAGCTGACCTCAAATATGTGGCAAATGAGGTTTATGTTGATAAATGTAAAGTGATGCACTTGGGGGCTAAGAAAATGCATGCATCATACATATTAGGGGGAGTAGAACTGGGGGAATCCATAGCGGAGAAGGATCTGGGTGTTCTGGTAGATCATAAGCTTAATAATAGCATGCAATGCCAAGCTGTGGTTTCCAAAGCAAGCAAAGTTCTTTCTTGTATTAACAGAGGCATGGACTCCAGAGAGAGAGATATAATTTTGCCCCTGTACAAATCATTAGTAATACCTCATCTGGAATATGCAGTTCAGTTTTGGGCACCAGTTCTCAAAAAGGATATCGGGGAACTGGAGAAAGTGCTGAAAAGGGCAACCAAACTGATAGGCATGGAGGAGCTCAGCTATGAGGAAAGATTAGAGGAACTGATTTTATTCTCTCTTGAGAAGAGGAGATAAGGGGGGATATGATCAACATGTATAAATACATAAGGGGTCCGAATAGTGAACTTGGTGTTGAGTTATTCAATTTAAGGTCAACACAGAGAGCAAGGGGGCACTCTTTATATCTAGAGGAAAAAAGATTTAGTCTCCAAATATGGAAAGGTTTCTTCACAGTAAGAGCTGTGAAAATGTGGCATAGACTCCCTCCAGAGGCGGTTCTGGCCAGCTCAGTAGATTGCTTTAAAAAAAAAAAAAAGCCTGGATTCTTTCCGAGGTGTAAATAATATAACTGGGTACAAATATTTATAGGTAAAGTTGATGCAGGGAATATCCGATTGCCTCTCGGGGGATCAGGAAGGAATTTTTTCTCCTGCTGTAGCAAATTGGATCATGGTTTGCTGGGGTTTTTCGCCTTCCTCTGGAACAACCACAATATAGTTGTGTTTTCTTTACTGTTTTTTGTTTTTTGTTGGTTGAGCCAGATGGACTTATTTATTTTTTCAACCTGACTAGCTATGTAATTACTCGCAGCATCTGAGACTTAGATGTCATCTCTTTAATTGTTTCATGTTTTCTTGAGTTGTATCCAATTTACTTCCACGTGAGTATATTCAGCTATACATTTTGTTGGACCCCACTCATTTAAACTGATGTACCGCCTAAATTAATTTGTTATTATGTTCTCCATTAACTGTTGAACACAATTTCAATTTATTTACAGACTGACATGGTTTTTCCATAGATGCACAAACTAACCAACTGCGGCGCTCTCCTGATGAAGTGGGCATTGGCCCACGGAATGCATAAAGATTACAGTGTCTGCAAATTAATTATGATTCATGAATTATCCTGGCATTTTGAATGTACAGTACATTGGTGAAACAGTGATCTCACTTGTATACAATGAATGGGAACATATACCTGTAGTTTTTTATCTAAATATCTAAATATATTTTGTATTTTTACACATTTGCTGTACTATTTTACTGAGCACCACTCTTCAAAGTCCCTTGGGCAAATAGTCTTCTTTGGTTGTTATGATGTATTGCGGACTGAGTGCTGCCTTGGTCCAAGCACCGGGGGGCCTTTATTTTTTTTCTGTCAGAATACTATAGCTCCACCAGAGATATTCCCCCATCATCACTGAATGTGTGGATGGGGGAATCAAGCAATTTTCTTTCCTTCATCCCATGGTTGAAGAAATGAAAATTGGTTGTTGTATGACCTGCCTTAGTTCTTCTATGCTATGTAATGTTTATAAAGGGGCAGGGAAGTTGTGTGTATTAAAGCACTGTCTCTCAGTCATGCCCATCCAGTCTGTCCCTTATCTCCATATTGACATATTTTCAAACAATAGAAGATTCCCACAGAGTACTATGTATACTTTTTTTCCAAAGAAAGAACAAAAAAGTTGGAAACATAAAATGAAAAAATAAATAAGTATACTACAATACATGACTGGGAACACAACAAACATTTAGTGGGGACTTCTAAATTTGACTGCAAAGGTGGAAATACATTTTAAAACTAAACTTCAGAAATTAAGCAAAATTTCAGATTAAGCAAAATTGACAGATATATTTAAAAAAACAGTTTATCCGTGTCTATAACTTTATCTATTCATTGACGCAAGTCAACCTGGTGAAAGACCCCCAACAAGCTCTTCTGGGAAAACCGATTGCGGGGGCACCTAAACATAACAAACGTCTTATAGCTTTTGTGTTTACAGCCGCTAAAATTGCGATCGCACGATCATGGCGCACCCCTGTAGTACCGTTCGAGCTGCTCAAAGCCAAACTGACCTGGATCATGATAAATGAACGGATGGTAGCATTACTGAATGATAAGATGAAATTGTTTGACAAGACCTGGGACCCTTGGATCCGATATTTGGCCGACCCCTCTTAGGGGGGTTTAGGTGCCTTGGTCCCTTCGGACCGCGAGCTCTGGGGGCTCACCCCATTGGGGGGTGCTGGACCTGGATGTCGACCCTTCCCTTTCTACCCAGCCGCTATTGCTCTCTTTCCCCGCCTCCAGTCCCCTCCTTGATACTTCTCTTTGCTTTTCTATGCTTTTTGGATCCCTCTTTTCTGTCTTGTCTCTCCTCTTCTCCTTACTTTCCTTTTTTCCGTCAGTGCACTGATAGCAGGATGTCGCCTCCCCTAGTTAAGTACACTGGATTGGGGGTGGGGGTTGGGGGCTGCCTCCCCCTGGGGGCGCAGTGTGTTCCCGTAGGGGTGCCCGGGGGGGGGGGACCCGGACCGTCCGCTCCTTAGTGTTATGGAGCGGGGGCTCTGTACCTACTTTGACTTGGTCGATTTATTATTGCTTTTATTGTCATGTTCCTCTGATTCCTGCTGTTACCGATATCTGTATATGCGTTTATCATGTTTTATGTTTACTATGTTCTATACTGCCTTCAATTTGTACGGTTGAGCCGAGTTGGCTCATTTTGAACTGTTATACCTTTTCTGAAAACTCAATAAAAATCATTGAAAATTAAAAAAACAGTTTATAGCCATAATCATGGCATTCACTGTTCAGACCAAGTGGGACTGCTTCAGACACTGAGCCTCTCATCTACTATGGACATATCTGGTAGCGACAAAGGAACCCATCCTGATACTCAGAAAATAACAGACTGTAGTCTATACACTACTTCATATATGTTTTATTTAACCCCAGACATCAGCCAGTATGTCCCTGCCTGAGAACTGCCCCTACGGATGCGTTTTATCCTAATGGCCTTAATCGTAGAGATACATTTAACCACTTCTGGACCGGAAGATTTTCCCCCCTTAATGACCAGGCCATTTTTTTGCAATTCTGCACTGCTTACTTTAACTGACAATTGCGCTGTCGTACGATGCTGTACCCAAATAAAATTGATGTCCCTTTTTCCCACAAATAGAGCTTTTTTTTGGTGGTATTTGATCACCTCTGCGTTTTTTATTTTTTGTGCTATAAACAAAAAAAGAGCGACAATGTTGAAAAAAAAAAAGAAACAATATGTTTTACTTTCTGCTATATAACATTCCCAATACAAAAAAATTTTAAATTAATTTTTTTCTTCATTTTAGGCCAATTTGTATTCTGCCACATAGTTTTGGTACAAAAAAAATACCAATAAGTGTATATTATTATTTTATTATTATATAGTATTTATATAGCGCCGACAGTTTACGCAGCGCTTTACAACTTGAGGGTAGACAGTACAAATACAATACACTTTAATACAATAGGAATCAGAGGCCCTGCTCGTTAGAGCTTACAATCTAAGAGGGACGGTCAAGGGATACAAGAGGTAATAACTGTGGGGGATGGGCTGATGGAGAAAATAAAAGTACAGTTGTTAGGTGGTTGCCAGATAGGTTTCTCTGAAGAGATGTGTTTTCAAAGATCGTCTAAAAGTAGACAAAGTAGGAGATAGTCAGACAGATGGAGGTAGAGCATTCCAGAGGATGGGAGAAGCTTGGGAGAAGTCCTGGAGGCGAGCATGGGAAGTAGTTACAAGGGAGTTAGAGAGGAGGAGGTCTTGGGAGGAACAAAGAGAACGAGTTGGTTAGTATTTTGAGACCAGATTAGTGATGTAGCTGGGCGACAAGTTATAGATGGCTTTGTAAGTTATGGTTAGTAACTTGAAATAATTTGTTGGTTGAGTGGCAGCCAATGGAGGGATTGGCAAAGAGGAGTAGCAGACACAGAGCGGCAGACATGGGAGTAAGTCACACATGTGCAAGTCACAAGCAAGTCTCAAGTCTTAACCTTCAAGTCTCAAGCAAGTCCCAAGTTACTGTAGTGAAAAGCAAGCAAGGCAAGTCAAGTCAAGTCATTTATTTTGGTCAAGTCACAAATCAGGTCAAAATACTGATCTACCCCAATTTTCACCTTTAAATCCGTTAAAAGTCAGTGGTCAGGAAAGGTTTTGTTTTATTTTCAACATTAACAAAACTGCTTAGTGCTTTTTTCTTGGCATACTAAAGAACCACTTTGAATGCCCAAACAGTACAAAATCCTTCGTCCATGTTTCAACACCACAGTCACTAAAAACATGTTAGGTATTTCCATTGTTAAACAGCCAGTGTCCTAAAAATTAGAACACACTGAGGTGTTTTAGGTGACTGTGGTGTCAGAAACATAACAGGCACATTCATTTTGCTTTAACACATCTTGAGAAAATGCAAATATTTAATAACTTAAAAAAGTCATTTCGAGTCATATGTCTCAAGTCAAAGTCAAGTCTCAAGTCATGAATACCAAGTCAAAGTCAAGTCGAGTCTTTTATTAATTTTAGTCAAGCAAGTCTCAAGTCCTCAAACTGGTGACTTAAGTCTGACTTAAGTCAAGTCATGTGACTCAAGTCCCCCACCTCTGCAGAGCGGTTTGCAAGGTGGATGAGCCTGGCAGCAGCGTTCATGATGGACTGAAGGGGGGATAGTCTTTTTAAAGGTAAGCCAATGAGAATGGAGTTGCAGTAATCGAGATGAGAGATGACCAGGGAGTGGATTAGAAGCTTTGTGGCATCATTGGTTAGGAAGGGGCGTATCTTGGAGATGTTGCGGAGGTTGAGGTGGCAAGCTTTGGACAGTGACTGGATGTGTGGCTGAAAGGATAGTTCAGAGTCCAGGATTATACCTAGGACCTTGGCATGGGTGGACGGGTTGATAGTTGTGCCGTTGATGTTGGCAGAGAAATCAGGGGAAGAGGACCGTTGGGGAGGAAATATCATGAGCTCGGTTTTGGATAGGTTGAGTTTGAAGAATAAATAATCCGTGGGGGGATCAAGTATGGCCACTTGATTTTTTTTTTTTTCACTTCCTATGACCCTCCCATCTACATACCCTTGAGTGGCCATACTTGATCCCCCCACGGAACATTGGATACAGTACCATTGGGATAGGACCCTACTACCGGACCCCAAGTTAGGATACCTGGGAAATCCCGCGGACCCCACATCACATTTCCCCCAGGAAGGGAACCACCACACAGAGCAAGGACCAGCGAGACATATCCACAGTACCCGCTCTATACCCCTGTGTGGGGTGGGTACATCTGGTGAGTAGGTTTTTTAATAGGAGCCATCCCGCAGCTCACAAGTCACCCACCTTGGGGGTCACTGTAAGATACCGCTCACCTATTTCACTGGGCACATTCACCAATTCATGGACTTATCCCAGCATATGAACTGATCGATTATCACTCATTGTTGCACTTTGTATAAAAGTTTCCCGCACATTTACTTTTTGCACATTCCCCATTCACAGACTCATTTTTTATATATGAAGTGTAAATATCACCTCTTGTTGCACTTTGTATAAAACTCTCCTGCATATTTGCACATTTATTTATTTTGTATAATAGTTTCCCGCACCTTTTTATCATTGAGAGATTGGATTCACCTGGCACCATTTGTTACCTCATTTATAGTATTTATTCACTCATTCACTTATTTATCTATTTAAGGCTGTCTATTTTGTATTTATTTTGTGGATTATTTATTCCAATTGTCATTTAATATTGTACACATATACAAAGGTATTTATTTATTGTAGCACCTTTTGCACTTTACACTACGCCATCTTGTGGCCATTTTTCATATTTTTATCATTATACATTTTTATATCTTTTTCATCTCATAATACATGTTTACATATTTATTCCTTTATCACATTTCTATATTTTAGCACCTATTTGCACTTTATAGAATAAGCAGTGCCATCACCTCCATTCTCACATACTTATATAGCCTTTCGGCTATAGTTCAAGTGAGGCTGCAGCTTATCAGTGCACATTAATTTATCCTTTGATTCCTTAGCGCGGATTTAATTATTTACTTATCCCCTAGCACTAAACCCACAGTACAGGCCCCCTAGCACTAATCCCGCAGTACAGGCCCCCTAGCACTTATCCCGCAGTACAGGCCCCCTAGCACAAACCCCACAGTACAGGCCCCCTTTCAATGCAGTGACAAGCGTACATGCCCCCTTTCAATGTAGTGACCAGCATACATGACCCCTTTCAATGTAGTGACCAGCATACATGCCCCTTTCAATGTAGTGAACAGTATACATGCCCCTTTCAATGTAGTGACCAGCGTACATGCCCCCTTCAATGCAGTGACCAGCGTACATGCCCCCTTCAATGCAGTGACCAGCGTACATGCCTCCAATGCAGTGACCAGCGTGCATGCCCCCAATGCAGTGACCAGCATACCATGCCCCCAATGCAGTGACCAGCGTACATGCCCCCAATGCAGTGACCAGCGTACATGCCCCTAATGCAGTGACCAGTGTACATGCCCCTAATGCAGTGACCAGCGTACATGTCCCCAATGTAGTGACCAGCGTGCGTGCCCCCTTCAATGCATTGAACAGTGTACATGTCCCCAATGCAGAGTTTAGCGTGCGTGCCCCCTTCAATGCATTTAACAGTGTACATGTCATGATGTCCCCAATGCAGAGTTTAGCGTGCGTGCCCCCTTCAATGCATTTAACAGTGTACATGTCATGATGTCCCCAATGCTGAGTTTAGCGTGCGTGCCCCCTTCAATGCATTTAACAGTGTACATGTCATCATGTCCCCAATGCAAAGTTTAGCGTGCATGCCCCCTTCAATGCATTTAACAGTGTACATGTCATGATGTCAGATTATCAGTGCACATTAATTTATCCTTTGATTCCTTAGCGCGGATTTAATTATTTACTTATCCCCTAGCACTAAACCCACAGTACAGGCCCCCTAGCACTAATCCCGCAGTACAGGCCCCCTAGCACTAATCCCGCAGTACAGGCCCCCTAGCACAAACCCCACAGTACAGGCCCCCTTTCAATGCAGTGACAAGCGTACATGCCCCCTTTCAATGTAGTGACCAGCATACATGACCCCTTTCAATGTAGTGACCAGCATACTTGCCCCTTTCAATGTAGTGAACAGTATACATGCCCCTTTCAATGTAGTGACCAGCGTACATGCCCCCTTCAATGCAGTGACCAGCGTACATGCCCCCTTCAATGCAGTGACCAGCGTACATGCCTCCAATGCAGTGACCAGCGTACATGCCCCCAATGCAGTGACCAGCATACCATGCCCCCAATGCAGTGACCAGCGTACATGCCCCCAATGCAGTGACCAGCGTACATGCCCCTAATGCAGTGACCAGCGTACATGCCCCTAATGCAGTGACCAGCGTACATGTCCCCAATGCAGTGACCAGCGTGCATGCCCCCTTCAATGCATTGAACAGTGTACATGTCCCCAATGCAGAGTTTAGCGTGCGTGCCCCCTTCAATGCATTTAACAGTGTACATGTCATGATGTCCCCAATGCAGAGTTTAGCGTGCGTGCCCCCTTCAATGCATTTAACAGTGTACATGTCATGAATCTGTCCCCAATGCAGAGTTTAGCGTGTTTACCCGACTGAGAGCAGTGCACTTACCTGGAGGCTGGAGCCCTGTGAGTCACGGCGGCTTCTCCTCTCTCCGACTCCGTCCTCTTCGTTCTGCGGGAACCGGCGGAAAGGCATCTTGGCCTCTCCTCTTCTTCGTTTGGCGGCGGGCGGCGGGAAGGTGAGCGGCGTTTCTCCCTCTCTGCCTCTCCTCTTCTGCGGCGGGCGGCGGGAAGGTAAGCGGTGCTTCTCCCTCTCTCGGCCTCTCCTCTTCTGCGGCGGGTGGCAGGAAGGTGAGCGGCGCCGGCTTCTTCTCGATTCCTCTTCAGTGGCGGGAAGGTGACCGGGCGGTGACGGTGAGTGACTGATGCACGCACCGGCACCGCCCCCAACGAGGTCAGCAGGGATGTCCTGAATCATGATTGGTCCAGGCTGGGGTCTGGACCAATCATGATCCAAGACATCACAAAAGGGGGGTGGTGTAGCGCAGTGCTCTGTGCCACAGTTACGCCCCAGAAGGCCGCCAATCGGCGTCTCTGCCAGGTGGAAAACCCCACCCCCCCATAGCCACCAATGAGTCCGGCGCCTCTAGTGGGCAAAAAAATTGATATTTTTTTTAACTTTTTTTTTTTTTAATCTTTTTTTTTTTTTTCTTTTTGGGGGGGGGGGCGGCGCCCCTGCGCCCCCTATTGGCCGTCCGCCACTGACCTGTGGATATGGGTTGGTAAGTGGGGGAGGTTTCCGAACATTGGAGATCTACTTGTGAATTGTATCTATCTTATTTATGAAGTGATTGGCGATCTCCTGGGCACTGAGCGAGTTAGAGGGTGGAGTTGGTGGAGGACAGAGTAGAGAGTTAAAGGTAGTGTCAGAATTATTGGGGCATATTAAATAGAAGAAAAATGGAAAATATGTCATATTCTGTTTTATATAGAAATTTTGAGCAGTGGCGTCCATGTTGTAGAAGGTCACTGAAAGTTCAAACCTCCTTTTAGGAAAAGTGTCTATTCAGGAGATGTTTAAAAGGTTTACACAGACATGCTGTTAAATAAATAGTTAGCCTGTTTGACTTTCTTTAGATAAAGTCTAGCTGACGCTATACCAAGGTAATCTTATCTGTGTGTGGGACCATAAAACACAAGTCAGTATTTTCTGTGTTTAGACCCATTTAAAAATAAGATTTACAGATATATTATAATTCTATATAAAAGAATATTAACAATGAAGTATATATATATATATATATATATATATATATATATATATATATATATGGATAACATACATAGATATGTATGTAAACATTCTATATTAAAGTTGTTTCATATTCTTACTAAAGAAAAGTTTTAACTGATGTTGATGACTCATTTCTGTATGTCAAGAAAGACTTCATGTTAATCCTTTGTAAGAAGCATCATAAAACTTTTCTGTCCTTGCCAGGAGTCTAGTCCAGAAGGTCTGGATTATAAGCTCTTTGTCAATATAAGGTTCAGAGTTTATTTGTAGGTAAATAATGCTGTTATACTGAATTAAAGAGCAACACAATACTGCCATCTTTGCTGACTGCTACTAATTGAAGTCTTAGGTTTAAAAGTCATTTTCAATATATATATATAGATATATTAATAATATTAAAAATGGTGTTACCAGATTTAATCTTTACCTAGATACATGATGGAGATTAGATGGGACATGTATATTAGATGAGAGTATGGATAAATTATTATGTTGTTTTTATGATAGTCTTAAATGGAGAAATCATCATTTAATATTCAATATACTGGTCAACCAAGAGGTGTCACCCAATGACATCACCAGTTAATGGATAAGAATGTCCCAACCAATGGGGATAATGCTCCTCCCTCTGGGTTTAATTTATGGTAATTTTAATAGTCCTTTGTTCAATACCATATAAAAAGGAGAACCCAGATATAACACAGGACATTACACAACATACATTACACATACAACACACACGCTACTACAGCCATGCATAGAATCATCTATACATACTCCATTTTGCTCCATCGTGTATCTGAAACTTTGAGAAACGCCAAACGAAACTCTTCCCTAACTGGCCACCATCATGGGAAGGCAGCCATCTTAAGGACACTGGTAACGACCATTCTAAGCTAGCAGCCATTTTAAATATCGTAAATATACCTTGCTGTGTTATTTGATATTATTTAATATCGTTTATGTACTTCCTTAAATGTTTTACATTTCATATTTAAGGGTAACGAGATTACAGTCCCAGCCGTATTAACCATATGTAGATTTTTCTCTAAGAGCTGATTTTTGTTTTTATACATTTTTATTAATATCAGATTCAGCGCATATTGGCGTATTAGTGTTTCGTTTTGCATGGCCTATTCTCATTCCATCTGCAGTGAAGTGACTATCGGCTGTGCATTGCGCAGACAATTGTGGTCTGATTATATAGAATATTCATTTATGGTTTATACTATACCTGGAGAAAATGTAATCTTGCTTTATTTTTACTTTCATTATTGAGCTACACATTCATTATTGAGCTACACATCACATTGCATTCATCGTTTAAGTTTTTATTTTATGTAAAGTTATCTTTTTGTGTCATCTCAAGTCTGATCATTTATTGTGAATACATGTCTTGTGAATAAATATTCTTATATATTCCATGCTGTAGACTGTTTTCACTAATATTGGTATATGCTTTTAAAAAGAAATTAATCGATAAAAAGAATTCGCTACATATTGATTTTTGGAAATAAGTTGAGATTCTCCTACCTCACAGATCTTTGCTTTTTGACATAAATAGACACCTTGTATAGTCAGAGCAGTATAAATATTCTGACAGTAGAGAAGAGATGACGGGGACTAGAAGAGAATGTTTGTATGAGCGTAGTAAAATAGGTTTGCTTGGCAGTGAGGAGGCAGAAATAATAATTTAGAAGGGCATATTTATATTTGTTGAAGTTTTCCAGGGACTTAGTCTTATGCCACAGGTGCTCAAGAGCGCGGCTACGTTTTCTGAGACTTCAGGTGTCATCTGTTTGCCAGGGTTGTAGCAGTCGGGGCTGAATTCTGCGTGTAGTGAGAGGAGCGAGCTTGTCTAGGGAGGATGACAGTGAGCTGTTATAGATGGAAGTGGCTAGGTTGGGGCATGACAAGGGTGATATTTTGTCATATAGATGGTCAGTAGCAGAGTAGAGCATCGAAGGGTTGAGGTGGCGAAGGTTTCTACGGGTAACTTGATTGTATCAATACGGGTATATTGATTGGTTTGTGCAAAAGTTATCACATCTACAAACTAGGGAAAAGATCGGACAGCTAACTGACATTTTTGACACTTTTGGGAGGACCAGTGACATTACTACAGTAATCAGTGCTAACAATATGCACTGTTACTGTAATAATGACACTGGCAGGGAAGGGGTTAACACCAGGGGTGATCAAAGGGTTAAATGTATGCCTAGGGGGTGTTTTCTAATTCTGAGAGGGGTGGGCTTATGGAATCAACACAGGGACCTGTGTTCCTAAATAGGAGGAACAGAGGAGCCCTGTGTTGATTGCTGACAGTAACAACGGTCTGCCATGTTTATATACCGTAGATCAGCTTCCCCTCCCGCGAAACACGGCATATGGGTACAGCGATTCATGCAGCTGTGCCACCTTTCCGCAGTATATCTGCAGCAGGTGGTCAGCAAGAGGTTAAAATCATGACATGATTACCGCAAACCAGTGAAATACTAAAAAAAAGTGAACCTTTTGCTAAATAGGTGAAAAGATGAGAAAAGACAAAAAGCAATTCTAATTTCCAATATCCCACTCTGTTTACAGGGTCCTGTTGCCTTGGTCCCAGTTCTACAATGACAGCTTCTGGGGAAGAAATCCATATCAAGGTGAAAAGCAGCAATAAATGTTTACAATGGTAAATGAAGAGGGAGTGATTTACATCCTCAGCAATTACCCATGTTTGTTGTGGGATGCTAAAAGATTTGATTCGGCGATCACCTTAATTTTTCACGTTCGTGTTTGCCAACTACAGTGCCACAAATCATAACCTCTCCTGAACAAAGAGAGGGAAGAGAGGGCAATTAACACATTTCTGTCTCTCCACATGAAATACTGCAAGTGTTTATCCCAAACAATTTGGAAATGATTATTTGTTTGTCACTGTTGCTCCGGAGATGGAGGAGGCTTCACTAATTGTAGACTGTGGAAAGTGCCTGATGCCTTGGCTTGACTTATGAAGTTTCTCGGGCTACAGCTAAATTCAGAAAAATAGGCCAGCTGCAAACTAATTAGGTGGACTCATCTGATGGTTCCCTGCTGCTTTCCTCCACCTTACATGCATAGATTTAGGACACTGGCCTGTGTGTGTGTGTATATATATATATATATATATATATTTTTTTTTTTTTTTTTTTTTAATTCTTTTTATTATTTTCAGAAGGTAGAGGGTTTAACAAAACAGAGCCTCTGTGCATTCCCCCGGCTCAAACATAACATCGAGATAGAACAAATGTCTTAAGACTACCACAAACGAAGAAAAGAAAAAACAAAACAAAAACAAAAAAAAACAAAGTCCAACTGCCAAGAGACAGGACATTGTCACTGCATATAGGCACTCTCACTCCACCACCTCCCAATTAAATAAAATTAGTACCTGAATACATTCTCTGACTCAGTAAAGATATATAAGAAGGGATTTCATTTAATAACCCTTGGGGTTTAGGATTATGTGGGTATGGGAAACCACATAGTGATAAGATCTTCTAGGTTTCATTGGTATAAAGAGATTCTGTCCAGATGTTCCACACTTTACCAAACTTGGCTGGGCAGCCCAGTGAGGAGTAGGTGGTTTTATATAATGGGATGGCATTATTTATCAGAGACTTCCAAAACTTTAACGATGGTGCCTCATTCAACTTCCATTTAATCACTATGGCTTTCCATGTAGGAGTAGGCCTATAAGTGTTTTGGTTGCCTAGGGAGCCCACTAGGCTGAAAAAGCATATTTCAATGGACAATTGGATGTGGATAGTAGTTAAGGAGGAGATAAAAATCCGTAACCTCTACCCGAAACCCTCTCACTTTGGGACACGACCAAAACATATGTTTGAAGTCAGCCGTGGTTTCCGTACATCTCCAACATTGGGATAGGTACCAGGCCAGGATATATTTTGTTTAGGCAATGCAGTATTAGGTAGGCCTTGTGAACTATTTTAAATTGGATTAGGCGATCTCTGACCGACACTATTGTTGGAAGGGGTATTCCCATATATCTTCCTAGGTCTCCGTATCCATTTTAGGAATATCCGCTCACCATTTGGAGTGTAAACCCTCCAACCCAAAATGGACCGAGGGTAATAGTGTTTTATTTATATCAGATAATGGTTTCTCTAGTCCAGTTGCCTTGAAGAAGAGTTGGTCCCTGAGTACCAAATTGAGTAGAAAAGGTGTGTCTGAGTTTTAGGTAACAGAAAAGATGGTAGTTAGGGAAAATGTACCTATTCTTTAAGTCATCGAAGGTCCTTAAAGTGTCACCTACACAAATATGGTCTGATGTTCTGTACCTATATGTTTAAAGAGAACTTATATGGCTTTGCCAAATAGTAACCAATACCCAATGGGCAGGTTTTTTAATGTATTTTTTTTTTTATCAGACTACATTTACAAAATAATAGTGGATACAAGAAAAGTCAAGATGTCATTTTAAACTGGGTAGAGGACTGTCTGATTATTTTTTATATATATATTTATTGAAAAACAGAATTGTGTACAGGATAAACATGACACAATATATATTCATGTTATGAATAGTATGTATATGAAAATTATGATATACAGCACAAGAAAATGAAAACAACAACGTTATTAAACAGGACGACTATAGTTGCGTTTATATGGGTAGGTTGTCTCGCATGGTATGGGAAGAGAGAACCACCCTATGGGTCGGATGACTCTATACTGGTCTATGTGACATCAAAATAACCAATCTAAATGTATGATAGAACTATAAGTCTTTTGAAACCATTGCTTAAGCCAAAAGCGGGGGGGGGGGGGGGGAATAATAAAGCGACAGGATAACTAGATCAAATGTTATTGCTGTCCTTCCCTTCTAGGGTTGCTGGGTTATCATGCTGTACCTCTGACTTCTGTAGTTTCTCAGTCACTGATCTAGGAAAGAGTATAAAAGTTCTGATTTCTCTCTGACTTTCCTGATCTGCAAACCTATTCAGGGTCAATGGCTCAGTATATTGGAACCAGAGAGATCAGCAATTTGGGCTAATGTTTTTTTTTTTTTTTCACTTTTAAAGTCTTTGAAAGCTAGAATTGTCCTTTTTATTTACAAAGATGATGATTGCCTCTTTATCTAAAGATTGTGTCCTCTGAAATAACAGACTACTGTATATCTAAGACCTAATGTCTACTATGTAAATCAACAAACCATGCATTAGATAGAGGAAAAGGCGGCAATCGGAGCCGTCTGCCACGTGCATCAGAGTCCCCGCTGCCGAGTGGGGGTGGGAGCGTGTCGCCGGCGGCACGTGTTCGCCCCCTAGCTGCAGGCACACGACCGACGTAGAGCTACGTCGGTTTGCGCAGGAGGGGCTGCCTGCCGCAGTAAAACTGCAGGTAGGAGCGTGAGTTTAGCTGAGAAAGCCCCTTTTCCCCTCCTAGACATAAAATAAAATAATTCCCATGAAGACTCATGGAATGCATGAGTTAATTTTGGCTTAGGCCAGAAACCAGGAAGCGTCTGAAGAAATGTAAAAAACATTTTTTAAAACAAGTAAATATAATATACCATGGGTGTCCAACCTTTTGGCTGCTCTGGGCCACATTGAGTGTAGAGAAATTTTCTCGGGCCGCATATAAAATATATACTATAATTAAGGTATATAAGTAATGAAAGCCACGGCATCCTTCCCGCGCCGCCTCCCCGCACTAATTTACCACAACTAGAGGATGATCAAATGAAAAGGAATCAGTATACAGAGGTTTACTTCTTCTGAGAGATATTAAAGAAACACTCTAACCACCATGACCACTTCAGTGATTTGAAGTGGTCATGGTGGTAGAAGTCAGAAACACTGCACATGCTGGGATATTTACAGTTATGTGCTGGGAGCTAGTTGCACCCCTAGCACATATGACTTAGGCAGCCAGAAAATGTCATGTCCTTATTCATACATGTATGAACAAGGACATGACATATTATGACAAAACACAATTAGTTATTAAAAAACATATTGCAACAATTTACACAAGCTAATGCACATACCTTTTCTACTTATTTTGCAGACTGCTGGCGGATACTGCTGGTGCGGTTACTGCTGGCGGTTACTGCTGGCGGTTACTGCTGGCGGGTACTGCTGGCGGGTACTGCTGACGTTTACTGCTGGCGGGTAATGCTGTTGGGTACTGCTGATGTGGTTACTGCTGGCGGTTACTGCTGGCGGGTACTGCTGGTCATGCGGGTACTGCTGGTCATGACGTCGGCTACTGCTGGAGGAAGCAGCGGCTGCAGTAGAAAGCAGAGACACTGCTTCCTGTATGGCTCCTGTCACAGGTGTAGTGCATTTCATATCACTCCACCTGTGACAGAGCCGGAACTATACAGGAAGCAGCGGCTCTGTCACTGATTTCAGACATCCTAAGTCTCCCGCGGCAGTCAGGAGATCACACGGCACTTGCAGCCTAGTGCGTGTCCATCCAGTGCAGCCTAAACAGTGCCCATCCAATGCAGCTTTACCAGTGCATGTCCATCCAATGCAGCCTGATTGGTGCCCATCCAATGCAGCCTCACCAGTGCATACCCACTCCAATGCAGCCTGATCAGTGCCCACCCAATGCAGCCTCACCAGTGCCCATCCAATGCAGCCTCACCAGTGCGTGCCTATCTAATTCAGTCTCACTAGTGCATGCCCATCCAATGCAGCCTCACCAGTATGTGCTCATCGATGCAGCCTGATCAGTGCCCAACCAATGCAGCCTCACAAGTGCATGCGCATCCGATGCAGCCTGATCAGTGCCCATCCAATGCAGCCTCACCAGTGCATGGCCATCCAATGAAGCCTGATCAGTGCCCATCCAATGCAGCCTCACCAGTGCCCATTCACTGCAGCCTCACCAGTGCGTGCCTATCCAATGCAGCCTCACTAGTGCATGCCCATCCAAGCAGCTTCACAAGTGCGTGCCCATCCAATGCAGCCTGATCAGTGCCCATCCAATGCAGCCTCACCAGTGCATGCCCATCCAATGCAGCCTAATCAGTGTCAATCCAATGTAGCCTCACCAGTGCCCATCCAATGCAGCCTCACCAGTGCATGCCCTTCCAATGCAGCCTCACCAGTGCGTGCCCATTCAATGCAGCTTCACCAGTGCGTGCCCATCCAATGCAGCCTGATCAGTGCCCATTGAAAGCAGCCTCACATGTGCATGCCCATCCAATGCAGCCTGATTAGTGCCAATCCAATACAGCCTCACCAGTGGCCATCCAATGCAGCCTCACCAGTGCGTTCCTATCCAATGCAGCCTCACTAGTGCATGCCCATCCAAGCAGCTTCACAAGTGCGTGCCCATCCAATGCAGCCTGATCAGTGCCCATCCAATGCAGCCTCACCAGTGCATGCCCATCCAATGCAGCCTAATCAGTGTCAATCCAATGTAGCCTCACCAGTGCCCATCCAATGCAGCCTCACCAGTGCATGCCCTTCCAATGCAGCCTCACCAGTGCGTGCCCATTCAATGCAGCTTCACCAGTGCGTGCCCATCCAATGCAGCCTGATCAGTGCCCATTGAAAGCAGCCTCACATGTGCATGCCCATCCAATGCAGCCTGATTAGTGCCAATCCAATACAGCCTCACCAGTGGCCATCCAATGCAGCCTCACCAGTGCGTGCCTATTCAATGCAGCCTCACTAGTGCATGCCCATCCAATGCAGCCTGATTAGTGCCCATCCAATGCAGCCTCACAAGTGCATGCCCATCCAATGCAGCCTGATCAGTGCTGGTCCAATGCAGCCTCACCAGTGCCCATCCAATGCAGCCTCACCAGTGCGTGCCCATCCGATGCAGCCTCACCAGTGCGTGCCCATCCAATGCAGTCTGCAATTAAGAGAGAGGAGAGCCACTGAAATACACAGAGCAGGGATCTCCCGCTTACTCGGCGACTGCTGTCTTACGAAGTCCTGCCTCCTGGACTGGCTCCTATGATAGACGTTACCAATGTGCTGTCTATCATAGGAGCCGCTCCAGGAGGTGGGGCCTCTTATGACAGTGGAGGCCGGGTAAGCAGGAGATCCCCGCTCTGTTTGTAATCCGCCGGCGCTTGTCACCCCCCCCCCCCCCGCTCCCTCCCCTCCGAGGCAGCCTCTGCCTACAGTTAGTTGTAAGCCGCTGTGGCCGTGCCCCCTGATTAGACTTCCTTCCTCCCCAGCAAAAAATAAAATAAAATAATTGTCAGGTGGCAGTGGGCCGCATTACCTGCAGTTCCGGGCCGCAGGTTGGACATGCCTTTAACATACCTTTCTATCAAGTTACTAACACTAGCAGCATAAGGATTAAAAATAGTTAATGTTGATGGAAAGAGTTTCATTTGGCTTTAAAATCTAAAGGCCCCCACCTCAATACTTTTTTCCGCAACTAGATGTCCTCAGTGTTTTGGCTGGCATCATTCAACCCCTTTGTTCTTGGGTCAGGCTGTCATTGACTCTTCACATCCTGTAACTGGTCAGTGAAAGGAGAAGTAGGAAATTGATGAGCTCATGTCTCTGTCACTCTGCTCTCTCCTCCTAGTAACACGTTTCTTGTCAACATATAAACTGATTGTCTCCTCTTCCCTTCCACACTTTGTATAGGGACTGCAAGAAATACACCGTTTGCTTTAAAAAAAAAAAAAAAAAAAAAACTTTTACGATGTATTGATGATTATGAAGCCACATTAATCTATTTCCTTTATATCTGCCTGGAGTTCATCTTTGAAACCAAAATGTACAAGAAGATGTCACATCTATATGTTATTTTGAAAGTAATAAGAATCAATAAAAGTGAAATGTAAAAACTGTCCAGTAAAATTCTCAGTAGCGGTTTCTGCCTGTGCAGAAGAAGCAGCAACCTCACTGAATGATTCTTTTTATGACATGTTTATGGCTGTACTGCTTCAGGCATTGCTGTGCAGCTGTAAAGAGTCTCAACCATTTTCACATTAAAACCATGTATAAGCAATTTCAGCTGAAGATCAGCAAAAAATAAATTAAAAAAACAAAGGGCGTTATAGTACAAAAATGGAGCAGAAGTGATTTTTTTCTGTGTTGCTGGCCTATTCAAAATGCATTTAACATGTGTTGCAGCACGTTACTGCAATAAAAAAAAATAAAATCTATTTGAGGGGAGGGGGACGAAAAGCCTTCCTTCTTTACTTGATAGATTTATTGGTACCACATCCTCTAGTGTTATGCCTTGTACACACGCATCAATTATTGGCCGGGAATTTTCGGCCAGGGTCCGATCGGCCGATTTTCGGCTTGTTAGTATGATGCTTTCGACAACCGACTCCGACTTTTCGGCCGAATAAAATCTGGTGTGCAGGCTATAAAATTTTTGTTGGCCGTCAACACAACGGCCGATTTTCCGTCAGTCAGTACAGATTTCGGCAGACAAAAATCTGATGAGCAAGACTGGGCATGCTCAGAGAAGAAAAAACACACGGAAAGTAAACCAGCACATGACATCACTTCTGAAGTAGATTTTTGTTGGCCGAGAAAATTCGTGTGCAGTCTAGAGCACATTTCAACCAACAAAACACAACTCTGGACAAAAGTCGGACGATCGGTCGGCCAATAATCGTTGCGTGTGTACGAGGCATTACATTAACTAAAAAAAAATGACAGCCCTAACCAAGAAACAGCTAAGTGTGATTTTAACGGTATCACACAATATGTATATTAAAATACAATATCTTTATTAGTATAGAAGTAAAAAGAAAACATTTTTAAAAACCAAAAAGAAAGGATAAATTGCACATTAAACATACAGTAAATCCCACACAATCTGCAGTTACACCTATAGAAAATACAAGGTGACATGACCCCAAGCTAAAGCATTCACAGGGGGTCATACATATATTTTCTTATACGCGGTTTGCAGAACATAGCCCACTTCTTCAAGAGGAGCAATACTTTTATAAGCCTGGAAGTAAAAAAAAAGGCATCAACCAACTTAGATTCAACAAACACATTGCGACATTACACAGCATGTTTATTTTTGTGTTAGGTAATATAAGACAGACTTAATTTCCAATGAGTGTGTTCCTTAGGCTGGCCATACACTATACAATTTTCTTGTTCAACTTTCCTTTAGATTTACCAAAACCATGTAATATAGGGTCAAACCTAAACACTTTCAATTTGTATGCAATCAGGCAGGCCCTTGCACTACATAGTTAAAGGTAAATCTAAAGGAAATTGAATAAGAAAATTGTATAGTGTATGGCCAGCCTTAGAGGCTGATTCATACTACCTGCACAGCAAAATTTAAACATTTACCATACAGAGTGTGTTGGTGGTACTGGCAGGTGTTTTGGCAGGCTGTTGCCTTGCAGTTTGAAAATGCAGAGCTGTGTTCACTTTTCTTTAACCACTTTACCACCGGAGGATTTTGCTGTCCTGCGTCCAGGCCACTTTTTGTGATTCGGCACTGTGCAAATTTAACTGACAATTGCGCGGTCATGCAATGCCGTACCCAAACAAAATTTACGTCCTTTTTTTCCCATAAATAGAGCTTTCTTTTGGTGTTATTTGATCAACTGTGCGATTTTCATTTTTTGCAATATTAATAAAAAAATGCGACAATTTTGAAAAAATAACAATATTTTTCTACTTTGACAGTTAAAAAATATCCAATATATTCAATTTTTGTCATATATTTAGGCCAAAATGTATTTAGCTACATGTCTTTGACAAAAAATTCTCAATGAGCGTATTCTTAACCGCTTTAATACCGGAAGATTTTACCCCATTCCTGACCAGGCCATATTTTGCAATTCGGAACTGCGTTACTTTAACGGACAATTGCGCGGTCATGCAATGCTGTACCCATATTAAATGTGAGTTCTTTTTTTCCCCACAAATAGAGCTTTCTTTTGGTGGTATTTGGTCACCTGTGCGATTTTTACTTTTTGCGCTATAAACAAAAAAAGAGCGACAATTTTTAAAAAATAATATTTTTCAAATTTTTTTATATGAAATTCCCCCCCCCCCCCCAAAAAAAATGTAAAAATCAAAATTTAACATTTTAGGCCAATTTGTTTTCTGCTACATATTTTTGGTAAAAAAATTAGCAATAAGCATATTTTGATTGGTTTGCGCAAAAGTTATCGCAGCTACTAACTACGGGAAATTTATGTCATTTTTATTGTTTTTTTTTTTTTTAACTAGTAATGGCGGCGATCTGGCGGCGATCTGCAATTTTTTTGCGGGACTGCGACATTGCGGCGGACAGATCGGACCCTTGACTGACATTTTTTGACACTTTTGGGGGTACCAGTGACATTACTACAGTAATCAGTGCTATAAATATGCACTGTTACTGTAAAAATGACACTGGCAGGGAAGGGGTAAATTTTTATTGGTTGATCAAGGGGTTAATGTATGCCTGGTGCTTACTAACGTGTGTGGGGGGAGAAGACTGTGTAACACAGGCACAGATGGCAAGTTCAGTTATACTGAATCCTGCAATCTGACCCTGCCTGTCACTTAGGAGATCCGCCTGCTTTGTTTACACAAGCGGGCGGATCTCCACACTCGATCCCCGACGATCGGGGAAGAGCGGCGGTGATCACCGCCGCTCCTCCCCTGGCCCGGCTCCCGCTGTAACTGAATACAGCGGGAGCGAGGCTCCGGCGGCGCGCGCGCGGCGCCCACAAGGGGAGGAGTAGGCCTACGTCGCTGGACGGTATCGAGCCACTTTGCCGCAGTACGGTCAACGTGACCGGTCGGCAAGTTAACTTTATTGAAATGCCCCAGTGTGGCATTTCATTCATTCATTTTTATGCATTAAGGCTCTGTTCACACTATGGCATTCCGGATCACGGGGCGGAATCGCCATGATTCTGGCCGCTATTCCAAATCTCCACATATTGCAGGACGCCCTTGCGATCTCTGTTAATTTCAATGGCACTCAAATCGTGGCGTGATTTTGTTGCCCCCACTAACTTCTTTTGGGTTTTTAGACGGGGGGTCTCACCACTTGAAACTTATTGGATTTATGAGTTGAGATCTTTCTCTCCTTACAGGATGAATGTTGAGCGGGATATCAACTCATTTATCAATAAAGCTTAATATACAATACCCAAATTTGTCAGTTTGACATGTTTGGGTGGTATCTATTGAATTTATCTTGTTGTGTTTTATATATATATATACTTAACATATTTTTTTTATTTATCAGTTTTAAGAAAAATGTTTGGACTTCTTTATTTATACAATTAAGGCATTCCATATTGTATTAGAATAATATTATGTTTTCTGCTCTCATTTAGGTTTTTACATTGGATAGGTAGGGCTGAGCTCATTTAAATGTCCCCATCTATAGTGAGGTTGATTTCGGACGAGACTGTCACTTCCCTTTCTGTGATCTGTTGGTCCGCCTAGGGAGGGTGACGATCGCGTCGAGCAAGTTTGACACATGCGCTTAGTGGTAATCCATACGGCGCATGCGTACAAGGTCACATCCAGATTACATTGTGTGTTCACATATTTGATCCAAAACGAGGCTTGGATAGCGCCACCTGAAACTCACACAGGGAAATCCAAGATGAGGTTTGGAGCGGACTCCAATAATCGGAGTGAGGCTTGGTGCATACATGAGAATCCAGAGTGAGGCTTGAAGCTCAGTTTATACTGCCATGTTCATTATCAGGAAGTAATTTTCCAGGATGGATTTGCGTGGGGGGACAGCAATAAGGGTAATTACTGTAAATGCTATATATATAAGCAATGGCCAGCAAGTCTTCAGACCCTAGATGATGTCTTTGAAGACAAAATGCATTGGGTTTACTTATTATTGAGGCCAATGCACTCTAATCTTTTATGCTGGATAATGTTACAAGTGCTTGTTATGCAGATTTGATGTATGTTTTTTACCTTCTTTAATACATATTGGGTGATACAGTTTTGCACTATGTGGAGCATTTTTCTTTATCCTATGGTTCCACATACCATTTGATACCACACTGCAAGGAGTGGATGCATCGCACTATCCTGTTTGGAACAATTTTGGAGTCATCCTCTGAACATATTCTAAACGTGGTTGACCCAGTACCTGTATGGGTAACTGAGTCCACATGTTCTGGTAAGCAGCGATTTCTACAAGTGGTGCAGGTTTCACATTGAGGATTGAAGCACAGAATGAAGGCCTCTTGATCCCTTTAGGGAAAGAGAGCCTTGATTGCTGGGGGCATGGCCAGGGGGCTTGGATTAAGCAAACTGGTTTGGACAATGGATTGGATGGAGCCTGGGTATGGGGTTGGGCCTGAGCTCAGATAAATATCTTCCCCAAAGGAATTCTGGGTCTTTTAGAAGAACGTGGCTGAAGAGCTGCCCACCCCCCAGCCCCAATTTTCAGGTGGTATGTCACAGCTGTATTGGCGGTTTTGACCTTGCCAGCAGTTACAGTTATGGCAATGGGTTATGCCCTGGTTTGTAATTTGGGGGGTACGCTGTCTGTCCCTGCACTGATGGTAACGACAGACCCCTTCCTCCCCCCCTTTTTCACCCCGTTTTGTATTTAAGTTGTTGATGACTAAGAGTGCTCGCAGTACAACTGTGACTGGCACTGGTCTAAAAGTTTTCTTGTTTGGAATTGGAAAATAAATAAAGCTGTGGCCTTGCCCTTTCCAACTCAATCGTTGTAAGAGTGGTTTTTATGGGGAGGGGGCAAGCGGAATTAGTTATCAAGCTAACATGGTTACTGACCTATGCACCTCAGTAATCAAGTGGCACAGTTTATTTCTACACTATTTCCTGCACTTAGACTCATGTTTTCAGTCCCTGGATTTTATCAATTATCGGATTGCACTGTTTTTATCATGTTTACTGTGTATTTTTGTCGTTTTTTGTACTTTGCACAGTTTTTACATTGCTATATTTGCACAAATTATTTATGTGATATTTGTTGAGCGCTAAACTTTTCATTGTATTTGTTTATAACAATGTTATGTCTATTGTAGTGTGAGCAGCTAGAGATACAAATTTTTTTGGGATTAGCGCAGTTTTTGCACATTTACACATTAACTTCTTTTGGGCGACAAGTGTCCCGCGATTCTGTTTGCACAATTGTACTGCGATTAGTCGGGCGACAATCGTGGCAAAAAGTCGCCCGGATTTGAGTGCCATTGAAAATAACCGGATTCACAAGGGCTTGCCGCAATTTGAAGTAATTCAGAATCGCAAGAAGAATTGCGGCGATTCCGCCTGTGATCTGAAATGCCATAGTGTGAACAAAGCCTAATGCTGGCCATACACTATACGTGTCTGAATGTGACATCAGTCAGAGGTATGTTCCTACAGATTTCAACGTCAAAAGTCCTCAGTAGCTTAAAGTGATTGTAAAGTCTTGTTTTGTTTTTTGTTTTTTTTAAATAACAAACATGCTATACTTTCCTCTTCTATGCAGTTGGTTTTGCACAGAGCAGAGAATCCTCCTCTTGAGTGTCCCCACAGCAAGCAGCTTGCTATGGGGCACCTGAGCCCAATCACAGCTCCCTGTGTCCATTCAGATATGGTCCTGGGACCTGACCTGCCCCCTATCTCGCCTGATTGGCTGACTGACTTTGATTGACAGCAGCAGGAGCCAATTGTGCTGCGCTTCTGTCTCAGCCAATGAGAAAAGAAGTCCCGGGCAGCTGAGATGGGCTCTGGTAAATATTAGAGGGGCTGAGTGGGGCTGCTGCAAACAAAAGGTTTTTTTTTTTTTATAAAAATGCATAAAATGCATTAAGATTAAAAAAAAAACCTTATGCCTTTACAATTCCTTTAATTTTTTTTAGAAATGTTTTATATTACACCAACAGCCCAGGTATTTGTATTAGATTTCTTTCTTTCTATGCACCGTGCACCACAACTGAGCTGCTATATGGAGAAACACAGAGGGAAACAGAGCTGTGGTGCAGGTGGAAAAACTCAGACACTTTGCAGATTTCCGTACTGCACCACAACACAGACTAAAGACTACATTTAGGTGTGAACAGTGCACATAGTCAAATGATTGTTTTCTGTGTGCCGTTATGAAGATCGGCATTTTTCTAGTATAGAAATACACAGGTCTCCATACAAGTGTGAGCGAAAAGTGTCTCTGCGTTCTCATTAGTCACCTGCATTGCAATAAACATTGTTATTCCAAATGTTATATTGAAATGAGAACAGTTACACGCCAAACAAATGCATAATCTTCCCTCCAGGTTGTGATTGTTGTTTTCGAAGACAGCAATTTCCAACACACACAACATAACAATTTAACGGTGGAAATTGTTGACGTCCAATATAATCAGCGCTGCCGTGCTGCTGTTTCGCCTTTCCAACTTAACTACGGGGACTAAATACTGCAGGTACAGAGTGATTACAGCTGCTCCACTTTAAACAGCATTTCTACGGCATCTGTAATTGGAAACGCCATGGGAAGGGAGCATTACAGCCTCTCTGAGGCGGGGGGGGGGGGGGGACGCCAAGAGGAGCCGTCATTTTTACAGGAGAATCAATAGTCGCTAGACAACGCGCCTTCAAAATTCTCTTCACACACGGATTAAAGACCCTGCCCTTTTCAAAAGCAGACTTGGAAGATGGCGTGATGTTTCAAGTGGCGCTCGAGTGTCTGCACAAAAAGATTTGTTTCATCTGCGCTGTAAGAAAACATAAAATGTCCCATCTATTACGGCAGTGAAAGGGCTGAAGAGCAGGCTGGGAATTATGGAAAGGCATGTCGGAGATTAAAAATACGGATTAGACAGATTTATTTTAGAATTCAATCGTTGCAGTTTTTCAGCGCTGAGCCAATTGTCATAAAGAAAAAATCACAAATTTATTAAAATGGCTGAATGTCAGCTCATTTGCCTTTTCTAGGTCTGACTGCATTTACCATCATCTACACCCTAGTTTATAATTATCATATTTATCGGTGTATAATACGCACCTTCATTTTAAGTGGGAAGTTTCAGGAAAAATTAATTTTGAATAATTAAAAATAACAGCACACAGCCCCTTTCATTATACAGCCCACCTTTACATTGCACAGCCCCTTTCATTATACAGCCCCCCTTTACAGCACGCAGCCCCTTTCATTATACAGCCCCCCTTTACATTGCACAGCCCCTTTCATTATACAGCCCCCCTTTACAGCACGCAGCCCCTTTCATTATACAGCCCCCCTTTACATTGCACAGCCCCTTTCATTATACAGCCCCCCTTTACAGCACGCAGCCCCTTTCATTATACAGCCCCCCTTTACATTGCACAGCCCATCTTATTATACAGCCCCACTTTAAATTACACAGCCCCTTTCATTATACAGCCCCCTCCCCCTGCACAGTACAGAGCCCCTTTCATTATACAGCCCCCCTTTACATTTCACAGCCCCCTTTACATTACACAGTTCCCCCCATGCACAGTACACACCCCCTTTTATTGTAAAGCCCCCCCCCTTTACATTGCACAGCCCCCCTGCACACCAACAGTCTCCTGGGACAGCCCTGCCAGCTTATTTTAAATTGAAAAAAAAAATCACTGCCAGCCCCTTTTCATAGATAGATGCTTCCTACATTGTGTCACTGTCATTGTAAACCAATGCCTCTAAATACCTTGTTAGCTCCGTTCTTTCATGGCCGATCACGTGACTGCTCTCCTATGACGTTTAATGGCCGGTCATGTGATCGCTCTCCTCCACCAATCTAAAGCTACACTCAGAGGAGGAGGAGGAGGAGCAGGAGAAGAAGAGTGGCCAGAAAGAAAGAAGCTAACAAGGTATTTAGAGGCACCATGTTTCAATGACAGTGATATAATGTAGGAAGGATCTATAAAAAAAGGGGCTGGTGGTTATTTTTTTCTTAACTCCAGAGTAAGCTAGCAGGGCTGTCCCAGGGCCAGGAGAGGTGGGGCCGCCCGGCCTGACATCCCACATGTGTGGCACCTGGGGCGGACCGCCCGATCCCCGCCTCCCCATTGGTGGTAAAAAAAAAACATATTGGCGTTATACATTATTGTTTGCATTAACTTTTCAGGGGAAAAAAGTGCCTGGTATATGCCGATAAATACGGTAACTGTAGGGGGAATCTGCTGTGAATGCAGGAGGTTAATGCAATTAACAAACGCATCAGGATAGACTCCTAATTTGCATGGTATCATATGGGCAGAAATTGTAAACTAAGGAGACCGAGCAGAATCAAACAAATTAGGTCTATATATAGAATCAATAACAAACATGAGGCCCCCTAACTGAGCATCAATTAAATGCCATTTGTAAAGTGTTTTTGTCTAAATACACTTACAGGGCTGGCCCAAGACATTGTGCTGCCTGGGTTCAAGAATAAAATAAACAAAAAAACACGCCCACCAAAGGGCCCCATCCATTTTTTTATATCATGTTAATCAAAATTAAAATAAAATGTATCAGGAAGTGAGACTTACATGCAACAGCACCTTGTCTAAATGCAAAATTATATGACATATCTCCATGTTACTGCTCCCCATCTTGTCGCCCTAGGGCAGTGATGGCAAACCTTGGCACCCCAGATGTTTTGGAACTACATTTCCCATGATGCTCATGCACACTGCATTGTAGATGAGCATCATGGGAAATGTAGTTCCAAAACATCTGGGGTGCCAAGGTTCGCCATCACTGCCCTAGGGCATCCATGGGTGCAGTGTGTGTCAGCACAGAGGGCCCCACCCCTCAGGGCCTGTGTGCAGTGAACATGTTGCACCCATGAGTGATATGCCACAGTGGTAGGGCTAAGATAGTATAGGGGTGGGCTAGGGCAGTATAGGGGCAGGCTAGTGTAGTATATAGGCAAGCTAGGGTAGTTTATAGACAGACTAGGGCAGTATAGGGGCAGGTAAGGGTAGTATAGGGGCGGTATAGAGAGGTAATTTATATTACCTATCTGTTGCTCTCTCCCAGTGCTTCCACAGCCTTCAGCGACTATCCTCATGCATGCACCGTAAGCAGGCCAGCTGCACCTTCTCCTTCAGTTCCACCCAATAGAAATGCAAGCCCCGCAAGCTGTGCTTGAACATAGGCTGCTGGTGGAGCCGGTGGGGAAGGGATCTTTCATTGCTCTCTGTCTCCTGTGGATACCCAGCTCCCGACAGCACACACGTGTGCTCAGGCGTTTAACAGCCGGTGTTAGACTGTGTGCGAGCACTCTCGCCTGTCAACTATGAGTATGCGTTTTAAGGGCAGCAGGGCGGCCTTTTTTACAGGGCAGTGGAGCAGCCCAGGGGGCAGTTGTCACACAAAAAACTACTGGAAAAAAATCCTTGGCTTCAATTTGCTGCCCCTCTCAAAGTTCTGCCTGGGTCCAATGGACCCAACGGACTCATGGTAGGGCCGGCCCTGTACACTTGGGTCAGTTTGAGTTAGCAGAACTAGAGGTGGGAGGAGATCCTCCTCTGAATAATGTAGCTGTAAATGTGCATTGATATTAGATCTAATTAGTAGGAGATCAAATTACACAGGCTATTCACAGCATAGTAATGTAGCAGGTTTTCCAGGACAGTGGCCTGATGTGGGTCTGCCATTGTTACCGGTTACCTCTCCAGCCCATGTGAGCTGCGGCCCTGGATGTAGAGACTGAGACATGGATAACTCCGGCATCTTGGTTTTGTTGTTTTTTTGTAGATAAAGGGGATGGGAGAAGGATATGAGTGGGATACTCCTTTAGGCTTCAACTATGTACACTTGGGACTTGGCTCCTGAAAAATGCCCAATGGCAGGGCCATCTTACCGAATGGGCACGCTGGGCAGTTGCCCGGGGGCCCCACTTGCCCGGGGGGCCCCACCTGCCAACCGACCCAGCCAAGCATTAGTCCCTGTCGGCCCTGCTTTGCTGTCAGGCCACTTGTGCCATGGAGGGGGAGCCCACAACTGCAGGAATGCCTGTCCGCCTCTATGGGAACAGGCACACACAGGACAGTCGAGTCTGACTCCCGTCTGTGTGTGTGTTCACCAGACCCAGCAGCCGAACTTGGAAGCTGTCATTAGCCTGGCACTGCTGTACCAATAAATATCGCCTTATCGATAATTTTCATTTTTATTCTCGTGGGTGATTGTGTAGGCAGGGCCACAGTGCACAGCATTGCCCGGGGACCTTTAATGCTCTTAAGATGGCACTGCCCGTTGGCGCTTCTGTGACGCCAGCCGGCACCAGCCGACGCTCACCAACTCTGAGAATACTCTGTAGCTAAATAGAAGTGCTGAATCCTTGACTCAAAGTCCAAAAGATCCAGGACTGTGAAATTGTAGAACCACCGATACTGTTACACTGCAACAAGTCACTGAATACTTCCCTTCTGCCTTGCTCTGGCTTGGGGTAGTATAATGTAGAACTGTAAATCCCAACTGGCACTCTCTCTGTACAATTTAGGGCCCAATAGTAGGTGCCCCCTTTAACTTGAATCCTCCGAGGTTCACTGTCTATATACCCCCCCTGTAACTTCAGGGTCCTAAGCCTAGGTACCCCCTTTTCCGCTAGCTGGCACTGGATCCTAGAACCTCTCCCGGAGTTGTCCCCTTTAACTCTGGCAGACCCCCAGGGGCAATCCTCAGTCAGTGGCGGCTGGTGCTCAAATTTTTTTTGGGGGGGGCGCAAAAAGAAAAATGTAATAGGCATTGCTTCGTGGCAAAAAATGCGGTCAAGTGTGAAAGTAAATAGTATGCAGTGGGCAGTATATGGGGGCAGTATACAGTGGGGGAGCAGTTAGCAGTTTACGGGGGGCAGCGAGCAGTATACAGGAGGGAGCAGTTATCAGTGTAAGGGGGGTACAGTACAGACTCCCCCTTCAGCAGGCACACCTGGAAACCATGACACCCTGACTAAATAAATCACAGCCCTGCTGTTAGGCAGACAAGGCCCACTATACCTTTACCTAGCACCTACCTGTAGAGTGCTACAGTAATAAATATGCAGAAATGGAGAAGAACCACTCTAAATATGTCAACTGTTTATTTCAAGTAATGAATATCAACTATTTATATGCAATATTTCATATTTATCTGAAATGTACAATATATAAAATATAAATAAAACTTAAATATATGCAAAAATACTATGCATTGGTTTAGTGTTTAAAGGGGAACTGCACCCGAAAGGAAAGTTCAACTCAATGCCTCCTTTACCCTTCCTCTTCTGTTTTTGGCACTTTTTTGGGGGGTGGGGCAAGTACCTGGTTTTGACAGGTGTCCATTCCCAATTTCAACTTCCGGTCAGATCTCCAGGGCAATCCCTCGGAAGTCGCCCCCCGCCCGCAACCATTTGAGACACTACACAGACTATTCACAAAGAGAAGAGCAATCACAGCTGACTGCCCACAGTAGACTTCCAGGGGCAGGAATACGAAAACTGGCAAAGAATCGGTTCAGGTGAGCATGTCACTGGACCCCTGGACAGATCAGTGTCCTTTTATTGAATGTCAGCAGCTACAGTATTTTGTAAGCTGCTAACTTTACATGTTTGTTTAAATAGGGTGAAGAACCACTTTAAATACCCAAGACCTCCCTTGTTCTGTTTAGGCCTCCTGCTGTCCAGGTCTTCACATGCTAGCTAGGGTGTCTTCTAGAAAAAACTGTAGGGTAGTGGAGATCCCTCTGTCCAGCTTCTCGCCTTCCTCACCTCCAGTCTGGAGGCAGAGCCAGGTCTCACGACATCCAGCCTTAGCACTCCATCTTCCACCCGATGACAACCCCCACTGGCCAGGCTCTTCAATATTTATGGGCCAGTCTTGCCACCCTACCAGGCCTCCTTCCTGGGAATTGGTCAAAACTCCCATCAATATTCAAACCCTGCCTCCTTATCTCCGCCCACTAGTTTCTAGAAGTTTTCATGGACCTCCAGACCTAGGGGTAGGCGATGGGAGAGGCTTGGTCTGCAAAGCCTTCCAGTCTGACCTTAAGCTGAATCCACAGCAAATTCAGACTCACACAAACTACTATGAGTTAACAATAACTTACCTCACTATCATGGCCAGATCTAGGGGGGTGATAGGGTAGGCTGTGCCCCCCCAAATCTCAGTTGTGCTCCCCCCCCAAGCCACCTGACTACCCCCTGCACCCTGGATGCTATGCCCGGCTGCTGAACTCCTTTCCCATTACAGCACAGCATGCAGCTCCTCCTCCCCACAGTAAAAAGCTGAAATTACAATCCTTTACACACAGCCAGTCAGCCACGATCTTCACAGGGTGTATCTGGCTACTGCAGCTACACTGCCATTCAGGCCGGGAAATTTGACAGGTCAGAATGGCCAGAGATGTATAGTAACTAAGTAGAACTACTTCACTACTGTACTTAAGTACCGAAAGGCGGTATCTGTACTTTCCTAGAGTAGAATTTTTTTCTCCTACTTCCACTTTTACTTCACTACATTTTTTCAATGATTTCAATACTTCTACTCTGATATTTTTTTTTTTGTGCTGCATAGTTACTCGTTACTATTATAAAAATTACCACTGCCAGAACAGTAGATGGCAGGTTTCATGAAGCTCAAAATATGTGTATTATCAGCACATACGAAAATAAATGCTACTGTATGTATAAATAAAAGCTGCATTTGAAATAATTTAAAACAATATGATGTTCAAACTTTTTTTGAATTCTTTCTTTAATAACTACATAACACAGTACTTTTTTTTTTTTTTTTTCAAAACTACTGGTACTTTTACTTTCAGTACTTGAGTAGCAAAATTTTTTAAAAAACTACTTGCAATACTTAAGTACAAAAAATGTTGAATACTTCAGTACTTCTACTCAAGTCACTTTTTGATTGAGCACTTCCACTTCTACTCAAGTCACTTTTTGATCGAGCACTTTTACTTTTACTCAAGTATGGATTTCGAGTACTTTATACAACTCTGAGAATGGCATAAAAGCAGCCAGCTACACCCTGTGAAGATTGTGGCTGACTGGCTGTGTGCAAAGAAATGTGATTTCAGCTCTGTGTAGTGTGGGGAGGAGGAGCTGTGTACAGCGCTGTGATGGGAAAGGAGCTCTGCCAAGTCCCGGTCCTCTGACTCTCCAGGGGTGATCCCTGTCCTCTCTCTCTCTCTCTAGTGGTGATCCCTGTCTTTCCTCTCTTCAGTGGTGATCCCTCCCCTTTGCCCCTCCAGCGGTGATCCCTGTCATCTGCCTCACCAGTGGTGATCCCCATCCTCTGCCTCTCCAATGGTGATCCCTGTCCTCTGCCTCTCCCGCAGTAATCCCTGTCCTCTGTCCTGCCAGCAGTGACCGCCATCCTCCACCCTGCTTACCCCTGTCTTCAGCTCGCCCCCTGCTGACCTTCCATCCTTTACTTTCTGACTCCCTGTACACTGGCCTGCTCCCTCCTGTCCTCTGCCCTACTGAACCCTGTTCACTGCCCTAAATACCAATAGCCTCTGTACACTGACCTACAAACTGCTGATCCTATTCTCTGCCCCCTGACATTTTTTAATGTACCCTCACTCCAGACAGGCTAGATCTGGCCCTGCTCACTGCACTGTACACTAGACGGGTGTAGCGGACTGCCATTTATCTGATAATGCAGACTTACTTTCTGCTCCTTTAGACTGTCTCTGCATCCTTCCAGTGTTGGTTTCAGGTTTCATGCATCACACTGCTGAGGCGGAAAGAAAGGCATTATGGGAACTGTAGTCTTTTTCAATGTGATGATCATGTGGCCGGATTACTCAAGAAACTGCCTTTCCCAGAAAGCAAGGAGACAGTGGAGCATTTTGGGAGGAGCTATAAAACTATCTGCCAAACAGACTTGAACTCTCTTGCCTCCTGGGATCCATCATATGCACATCTCTCTGCTGAACAGAGAGAGAGAGAGAGATAGCAGGCTGTGGCCTGCTGCACACCTTCTATCTGCCTGCAGACTCAGCCCTGGTGGGACGGATCGCTGCAGCATTGCTGATCATGTGAGGTCGGTGGGACTCCCAGAGACAGCAGAGCGCAGCCATCCTGAGGCCACAGAGCTTTGAGGATTGCCATTGCCTGTTATTCCAGGACCCTCATTGATGGACACCAGGATTTGGTGAGAGAACACCTGCTCAGAGCGCAGACACTACAGTTCTTGTTACACTGAACAAAGACATTTTGCAATTGAATCAGCCACCAGATCTTTCAGGATAATCAACTGTTCTGCATTGCTTGGTATACACATATTCATATTGGGGACTGTTCATTTAATGAGCTCCAACTGCCGGTGAAGATCTTAGCAAGGCCTTGCAAGTAGGACATTGCTGCATTGTTGCTCTTAAAGGGGACACCTTACTGATATCTAGATTATCTCATCTCTCATTAGGATACAGTAATTATAGGCCGGCCCGGGGTTCCCCTCTAGCCTGAGTGCATCACAGTAGTAATATATAGTTTTCTGAGAGATTCACATGTATATTTCAAGAGATTGTGTCTATTAGTATCATTTGGTGTTATTAAAACCTGTCTTTTTGATGTAAGTTCAAATGAACCCTGGCGGTTTATCCAGGTTCTAATTTACTAATATAATTTTGCAAGTTCTTCTTTAGAGTAAAGTTAAAGCTCATTCATATTGTGTCAGTGTGTTATTTAAAGTTGTACATTCTTAAATTACCAGGTGTGCCAGTGGGTCGGAACTTGTTTTTGGGGTTGAAAGGCAGAGTGCGGGACCTGTTTTACTTAAGCGGCTCCTGCGGGGGTAGCGCTACACGGGGATACAATTGCATTTTTGTCTTTAGGTGTAATTATCCTAAAGGTGAAGAGCACTAATCAATGAGTCGCCATACTAAGCAATTTCCCATCTAAAACATTTTTTTCAAATGATCTATTTTGTTATTTTTTCCAAGTTTTATTTTGAATATTATGAAGTGAAGGAAATAACATTTATTTTTACAATTTTAGTAAACATTTGATAATTTTACATAGTTTATGGTCTTCTGAGATATCATTGTACATGATTATCTGAGGTAACCTGGACAGGTAGTAAAGTGTCCCTGACAAACAAATTGGTAACAATGCCAGCCCTGGCTTATGCCACTGTACATGCAATGCACCAATAGCAGAATGCACCTTGCCTGCTAAAGATGGCGTATGTGTGTCTTTTAAATACACTGCCATACATATGCAAGTTGTCATAAAGTACACCACCTGCAGAATCCAATATACAAGTGACAGCTTCTGGTACAGATGATGATTAGGTTCTAGGATTTATTACAGTTGGGATGACAGGCTTATTAAACACTGGTATTGTCCAGGTGTGTCGGCAAAGCCTGTTCTCCATATTAATGTCTAAACAAGGAACAGACAGTGAGAACATTAATATATCAATCACCAAGACGTTAGGAACTTCTGACAAGGCTTCATTCACACCCGAGTGGAAACCCAACACTGTTTTTGAGGTGCGACCATCTGTGTTGAAAGGTGAGGGAAGAAATTCAATTATCGTGGATTCATGTCTAACAGCATTTTACTATATCTATTGTATTATGAAAAAAGTAAGGAGGTTGGCATAAACACATTTTTTTCTTTAGGTATTTAATATGCGAACTATGAAAATAATTTCTGTAAAATGACACCAAGTTGGAAATTTAGGTCACAATTTTTTTAAGGTTCTTCCTATCAGTCCAGTGATGTCACAATTTCCTTCTCTTTTCTTTTAGTGGCAACTGTTGCCTGCCCTTATTCCTGATAATGCATTAGAACTATAAGCCTGGGCTGGCAAGATGGCATTCCCCAGGGGGCAAATCCATAGCAGCCTAAGTTTAGAGAAAGTGGGTTGAATGGCACTGGCCGTCATTAAGACTTGCTTCAGACCTATGCTTTGCGTGCGCACATCATATGTAGAGCAATCCATTAATTTCAGTGGACTGCCTTACTGGTAAGAAATGCAGAGAAAGAAGTCCTTGACCCTTTTTTTTTTTTATCTCACTGCACCAAACGGCATGGTGCTGCTTTTAACATGCAAAAACATGTACATTTGTTGATGTTTGAGGGAGCAAGCAGAGAACACACATAGGCGGATGTGAATGAGAACAGTGTATTAAGAAAGTCCCAACAATGCACAATTAGGCTAGGAGGGTAGGCACAGCCAACCGATACCACTTACGAACTGCAGAAGGAAAGCATTTGCTTGAAATGAAGCCTGACAGCTTCTGCAATAAGGAGTGGAAATGTGGCATGGCTAGTCCACACCCAATTGGGAGGCTTCTTAAAACTGAGGAAATATATAGTCACTGCACTGTCCCTACTGCTCTGGAACCTTTCCCTACCTGTGAACACTCCCTGACAGATGAGGAACCTGTCCCTACACTAACCACTTGCAATTGCGCTCCAAACCGCGGGAGCAGTGTCTTAAATAGACACTGCCCTGACCGAAGATGGCTGCCGAGGCCATGAGGGGCAGTAGCATCCAATCAGACAGCTGTTCCCCTGATGACCGCAGGAATTCTTTCCCCAACTGGTGTCCGTGAGCGTTCCTTGCTGGGTCCGCCGCACCGCTGCTGACTTTTTTTTACTCGAGTCTCACTTTCTCTGAGACTCACAAGTCACGACCAATCCCCGACTCGATGCGATGGCTCAGGGGCAGAGCCTTGCAGCCTCTGCCCTCCCTCAGCTCGGCCTGAGTCCCGCCTCCCGCTGGGCTCTCAAGTGAAGTGGTGGTGGCGAGAGAAGAGAGAGACACCTGCCTGTGGAGTGATCTCTTGAAGTCAAGTCACTTACTAAGAGGGTCGGATCTATTCAATGGGGGGAGGGACCTGCCCTGGCCTGCCCTACTCTAAGGGGGATCTTTAATGGGAGGGGGACCCTGGACTGCTCTGAGGGGGATCTTTAATGGAAGGAGGACCCTGGCCTGCTCTAAGGGGGAACTTTAATGGGAGGGGGACCCTGGCCTGCTCTAATGGGAATCTATAATGGGAGGAGGACCCTGGCCTGCTCTAAGTGGAATATTTAATGGGAGGGGGACCCTGGCCTGCTCTAAGGGGGATCTTTAATGGGAGGGGGACCCTGGCCTGCTCTAAGGGGGATCTAGAATGGGAGGGGGACCCTGGCCTGCTCTAAGGGGGATCTTTAATGGGAGGGGGACCATTGCCTGCTCTAGGGGGATCTATAATGGGAGGGGGACCCTTGCATGCTCTAAGGGGGATCTATAATGGGAGATGAACCCTGGCCAGCTCTAAGGGGGATTTATAATGGGAGGGGGACCCTGGTCTGCTCTAAGGAGGATCTATAATGGGAGGGGGACCCTGGCCTGCTCTAAGAGGGATCTATAATGGGAGGGGGGCCCTGGCATGCTCTAAGGGGGATCTATAATGGGAGGGGGGCCCTGGCCTGCTCTAAGGGGGATTTATAATGGGAGGGGGGCCCTGATCTGCTATAAGGGGGATTTATAATGAGAGGTGGACCCTGGCCTGCTCTAAGGGGGATCTACAGTGTATGGGAGGGGGACCCTGCCTAGCCTGCTCTAAGGGGGATCTATATGGGGTCCGTCACCCTGGCCTGCTCTTAGGGGATCTATGGGGGACCTGCCTGCCCTTGCCCTTTGCTAAAGGGGGATCTATGGGAGATGGGGGACCTGCCTGCCCCTGCCAGCTCTAAAGGGGATGTATAAATATGCCTGCCTGCGCTAAAGGGGATCTATGGGGGACCTGCCTGCGCTAAAGCGCTAAAGAGGGATCTATGGGGGACCTGCCTGTCCTTGCCTGCTCTAAAGGGGGATCTATATAGGGAACCCTAACCCTGGCCTGGCCTGCTCTAAAGGGGGATCTGAGGGGGACCTGCCCTGGCCAAAAAATGTAAAGTAAGAATTTTGAAAATCTTTTAAACCGTTTATAACAGTATACCACAAGTAGTCTATATATATGTTATTTTGAAATGTATTTGTAATTGTAGAACTAGGCCATAGAGTAGACAGTGTTTTTTGATGGGTTTAATTTGAAATGTACCTCGGTGTCCTTCACTAAGGTCTGTATTTTGGAAAATGTCCACCACAGCCTTGGTCCGTGCCTATCCTTGGTGGGGAGTATAGACTGCACTCGCCTACGAGCACTACAGCTAAAGCTGTTTTTTTTTGTTTTTAATACAACTGGCCTCTAGATTTTCGAAACTTTTACTGCCGTCTGTTTCAATGACTCCATCAGGTGTGATGTGAATGGCATTTAAGGCCAGCTGGAAAGGCATGTATGTGCTGTCCAAAGCTGGCACAATGGGATGCCATAAAACTGGGCAGAAGTGTTTAGGTCCAGTAAGATTCCCAGAAGTGTTTTTTTTTTTTTTAGAGAACAGCTGGATGTGAGCTGAAGGCTGCTGGAAACCTCCTAAATAAGAGGTTCTCCCAGATGAATACTGGCCAACATTCCTGGGAAAAATTGTCCTGTAACGAAAAGAAAAAAGATTGTGAGCTGTGCATGTCACCAGCCACAGCAACTTGTGTGCTGCCCTTATTCCAGATATCACATTCTGTGGGGAATGAGGTCAGGACAGTATTTAAAATGGGCATTGACCTGCAAAAAGACATTTAGAGGTTGATTTACAGTGGAGGCTGGTGATAACATTTTTGAAGAGGCTTAAACAAACCTCTCCAGATCCTTACCTGCAAACGGAGCTTCCAGCCTGGGCTGTCATGGCTCCCCTGATACTCAGCAGCTACTGTGTTCCAAATCTTCAGCCTCCTGATTAGTCGGGACCAGAAGCCGGAAACAGGAAGTGACGTAATGGCAAATTTTAATTCGCTAAAATGAAAAGTGGGAGGGTTTTAAAGCGCAATGCTCTGCTCCCTGAGGACAACGTAAAACAAGACAACTCTGGTTCTAGGCTCTAATTAGGTGGTTGTTAAAAATTGGTGGACCTAATGGACACCTATTGGTCCAGCACCCTGCACTGCACACACATAGAATGATTTATTTTAAATAAATGATAACATGACTAACATTTTTTTTAACTTTAAGATGTTAAAAAAATGTCAGTCGTTTAATCATTTATTTAAAATAAATTGTTCTATGAACTTTGGGAGAGAGGCACCCCTGTGCCCCTTATGGACTGGCGGCCACTGTTGATTTATAATTTACATTTGTTCTGTGCGAATGGGGCAAAAAAGAAAATGTTTGGCTATAGCTTGCACTATAGCTGATTTTTACCTGATAGATGCTCATGACCAGTGCTGCCTACCCCCCTGAAGTGAAATTTACTGACAGGACACCTAAACTTACAAACGGCACCAATTTTTTACTGGCAACAGAGCCACATTTTTTACTTTACTATTTTTTAGGGCGGAGTCTGTACGTCACAACGTCACTTCCGGTTAAGGGCCGTGGAACGCGGAAGCATCCCGGCGCGAACGCTTTATCTGATCCTGATCATTCCAACGAGTGAGTGCACATCGTATTTCCACTTTCTGTATTTACTCTTCATTCACAATGGGGTTTTTTCTCTGTTGGAGCATCTAGAGCAAGAATATCGGCTCGCTGCTCCCCCTGGAACGGAGGAAAGATTCCCTTAAAGCGGAGTTCCACCCAAAAGTGGAACTTCCGCTTTAAGGAGTCCTGACCCCCCGACATGCCACATTTGGCATGTCATTTTTTGGGGGGGGGAGCGGGTACCTAGTTTTGACAGGTACCCGCTCCCACTTCCGCTCGGAGCGCCGCGGCGCCCTGAGCGGAAGTTCTCCTCTCCCCCTCCCTCCCTGCAATCTTCTGGGACACGTCAGAGGTCCCAGAAGATTGCCGGCCAATCACGGCGCGCAGCGCGACTCGCGCATGCGCAGTGGGTACCCGGCTGTGAAGCCGCAAACTGTAACAGCCGGGTGCCCACAGCAGTGATGCCGGCGCCGAGGGAGAGGATCGAGGCTTCCGGCGGCCGCATCGCTGGACCGTTGGACAGGTGAGTAAATGGCTGGAACTCCGCTTTAACCACACAGTCAGTGTGGACAGTGCACAGGTCGTATGATTGACACGCCACCCAGTGGCGGTTTTGGATTTTGCACATTTAGTAATTTCACCTTTTACTTTATGATGTTCACCATTGGTTAATCACACATCCTTTGGCACATATATCAGGCAATTTTTGTCCTGGTTAACATCTTACAATTTCCCCTTGTTAGTGGGAATGAATATTATCTTTTAACAATAATTCACAGTGTATATGTCGTTTGGTTTTTATTCACTATCACATTCCTTTGGTTGTGAGTTTAGATAACTTTGTATTGCTTGAATAAACAACCTTATTTTATTTCACCACTCATTAATTTCTCACTGAGTCTTTATCCACGAAAGTTTGGGGCACATTGAAATTTTATTTATTTTTTATATGTTTAATCACATTAAGGTAGCGCCGATACCAATCGTCACTTATTAATTCTCTCACATTTTTTACTGCCACTGCAAAAAAGTACCTAAAATGTATTAAACTATAAACCTGTAACTATTACTATTAGCAAAGTTTTAAAGTTAAATAAAAGTCACATACCATATTTCCGATGAAGGTCAGGTTAATATAACGCAGCTAGCACAGGGTTCCCCCATACATCAGAGTCTGCAGGATTCACCCTTACAGTGCAAGGGAATGCAAAGGGCAATGCTGCAGATCATGATCTAAGGGGGAATTCTGATGTAAGGGGGGGGGGGGGGGCACTGGTGACCACAGACCATCTTACTGTATATCAGAGTTCACTGCGTTCCCCTTTACATCAGAGTTCCCAAATACATCAGAGTCTGCAGCATTGCCCTTTACATCAGAGTTCCCCTTTATATCAGGGCTCGCAGAGTCCTCCTTGCACTGTAACCCCCTTACATCCTGTAGACTCTGATGTAAAGGGGAATTCCGGGAACTCTGATGTCGAGGGACTCTAGTGACCAGAGACCACCTTCCGCATAGTGAATACACTAAGGTAAGGGGGGGTAATGATATAAGGAGGAACCTTTATATCAGTGCCCCATTACATTATTGTATTCACTCTGCATGAGTGACCTCTCCCCCCCCCCCCCTCAGACTGGCCTGGCCATGCTGTTACTGACCTCCTCTCAGGTGCACCGTGCAGGGCCTATCCATCTCACTTTTGACTCCAATCTAGGCTTCCCCTCAGAGACTGCAGACATGATACAAGACAAGAGATGGTCAGAGATAGCTGACATGACACAGAAGTTGGTTAGAGGATGCAGACAGGATACAGGGTGATACAGGTGATAGCCAGAGATTGTGAAACTTTTGTCATTACTGTATGTAAAATCTCACCACTGTCGTTCTCGTCTGGTAACTGCTGTGCCTTCTAACTGTCCTCAAGTGTGGATATCACATACATAGCAGCCAAGCCATGAATGAATTGATGAATGTTGCAGGGGCCCAGTAGTGGGAGTCTCCAGCAGCCATGGATGGATGGTGCAGGGGTACAGTGCTGCCGTGGTAGTGGTGGGAATCCCCAGAGGCTCCTCCAGCCATGATGCAAGCTGGAGTCGGGTCTTGTGTCCGCTGATGTGTTCCCAAAGCGCCACCACTGAGACCGAGTGCCGACTGCAGTGATGTCCATTCAAAAATGGCACAAGGCGGTGCCATTACCTCACTGACTCACCGTACATGCGCCCGCCTGGTCGAAAAATGGGTGAGCATATACGAGCTTGCCCGAACTCAGCAGGCTTTGGAAAGGCACATGTGCAGTTTCACTGTTGGCCCACAGCCATATTTTTTACGGGCACCGCTGCTTGTAACAGACATTTATGAGCAGCCTGAAAACGGGTTGAAATTTATGGGCTGCCTGTGCATTTACAGGCGATTGGCAACACTGGCCAGTGCATTTAACAGTACCTGTAAATGGAACTGTCATAAATGATTGCAAACTGGCACAGATAGATAGACCTGTCGCAGATCATTGGAACTGTCCTGAATAAATGGAGCTTTTACAAGTAAGTAAAAGTATCATGAATACGTTGACCTGTCAATATACAGTAAGTGGAATTGTAACAGGTTAGTGGACCTGAAATAAAACTGTCACAGGTAAGTGTCACATAACATTGGAAATGTCACAAATATGGAACTATCACAGGTACAGTAAGTTGTCATGGTCATGGAAAAGTGGAACTGTAACAGGTAAGTAGAACTGTCATGGGTAAATTGATCTTTCACAGATAAGTGGATCTTTAACAGGCAGGTGGAACCTGTTGATCTGTCACAAAAAAGTGGATCTGTCTTATATAAGTGTCACAGAAAAATGTAACTGTCATGAATAAGTGAAGCTGTCACAGGAAGTGAAACTGTTACAGATAACAATAACTATCACAAGTAATGGAATTTGTCACAGATAAGTGGAACCACACAAGTGGACCTGCCACAGGTTAACTTTAACAAGCAAGTGAAACAATCACAGGCAAGTTGATCTGTCACAGATAGGTTGACCTGTCATAAGTAAACAGAACTGTCACTAATAAGTAATCTACCACTGGTAAGTTGACATGTTAGAGATAAGTGGAACTATCACAGGTAAGTAGGTCTGTCACAGGCAAGTGGACTTGTCATATAGCACTACCCCCCACAATGGTTGCAGATGATTGGGTTCCCCACTCCTGCACAGCCAGACAACAAGCATTTGGAACAGTCTTTTTGAAGGAACAGTCTTTGAGCTTGGTTTTTATTAGGGGTAACAATTCGGATGGGGAATGGGAATTATGGGATGCCCAGCTTGATTGCAATAAAACCAGGGGAAAATTCCTCCCTATGTTCACCATCCTGAACTGACCAAAAAGATGCAAAAGCCCCTTAAAGACTAGGAACTCTCAATCCCTTAGAAAGTTGCACAAACTGTTGTAGGCTGCCTAGCGGAGTATCTTCAACTCCACTGTACAGCCGTGGCCAAAATTTTGGAGAATGACACAAATATTCGTTTTCACAAAGTCTGCTGCTTCGGTGTTTTTTAGATATTTTTGTCAGATGTTACTATAGTATACTTAAATATAATTACAAACATTTCATAAGTGTCAAAAGCTTTTATTGACAATGACAATAATTTAATGCAAAGAGTCAATATTTGCAGTGTTGACCCTTCTTTTTCAAGACCTCTGCAATTCGCCCTGGCATGCTGTCAATCAACTTCTGGGCCCCATCCTGGCTGATAGCAGCCCATTCTTGCATAATCAATGCTTGGAGTTTGTCAAAATTTGTGGGGGGGGGGGGGGTTCACTCGCCTTGAAGATTGACCACAAGATCTCTAAGGGATTAAGGTCTGGGGAGTTTCCTGGCCATGGACACAACATTTTAATGTTTTGTTATCCACTTAGCCACTAAGCCACTTAATTATCACTTTTCCCTTATGGCAAGGCACTCCATCATGCTGGAAAAGGCATCGGTCATCACCAAACTGTTCTTGGATGGTTCGGAGAAGTTTCTCTCGGAGGATGTTTTTGTACCATTCATTATTCATGGCTGTGTTTTGTTCTTAGGCAAAATTGTGAGTGGGCCCACTCCCGTGGCTGAAAAGCAACCCCACACATGAATGTTCTCAGGATGCTTTACTGTTGGCATGACACAGGACTGATGGTAGCGATCACCCTTTCTTCTCCAGACAAGGTTTTTCCCGTATGCCCCAAACAATTGAAAAGGGGATTCATCAGAGAAAATGACTTTACCCCAGTCCTCAGCAGACCTTTTGCAGAATATCAATCTGTCCCTGATGTTTTTCCTGGAGAAAAGTCATTTCCTTGTTGCCCTTCTTGACACCAGGCCATCCTTCAAAAGTCTTCGCCTCACTGTGCTAGCAGATGCACTCGCACCTACCTGCTGGCATTCCTGATCAAGAACTGCACTGGTGGTGCTCGATCCCAAAGCTGAATTAAGTGTAGGAGACAGTCCTGGCACTTGCTTGGTTTTCTTGGGCACCCTGAAACCTTCTTTACAATTGAACCTCTCTCCTTGAAGTTATTGATGATATGATACATGGTTGATTTAGGTGCAATATTAGTAGCAGCAATATCCTAGCCTGGTTATCCCTTTTGTGCAATGCAATAATAACTGCACGTGTTTCCTTGCAGGTAACCATGATTTAAAGAGGAAGAATGATGATTTCAAGCACCACCCTACTTTTAAAGATTCCAGTCTGTTATTTTAACTCAATCAGCATTACAGAGGGATTTCCAGCCTTGTCCTCATCAACAGTGACACGCGATGTCATCTGGTCCTTTTGTGGTACGGCTGAAATGCAGTGGAAATTATTTTTTTTTGTGATTATGTTAATTTTAATGGCAAAGAGGAATTTTTTAATTAATTGCAATTCATCTAATCACTCTTCATAACATTGTGGAGTTGCCATCATAAAAACTGAGGCAACAGACTTTGTGAAAATTATTATTTGTGTCATTCTCAAAACTTTTGTCCACGGCTGTAGACACTGATTGTAGCTCTACTACCTGCAGGAACTACCAGCCCACCTGGCTGCTTTTTCACCAGCCCCCCCTGGCTGCTCCTAAGATCTCCCAGGGCAAGGGAAAGGAAAGATTGAAACACAACGCTGTCTTCCAGAAAGGCTTTCTACATGTGGCAGTCTCTCCCCTTGTAAGTCCCTGATTGTGCTGATGTACTCACACTGTCCTCCTTGCTCCCACTGTTCCTTAGGCAAGATTCCTTTCAAACCGCACTGCTGTCAGGATCCTCCCAAGCCAGCCTGCGCAACAGCCCGAGGAAAAGCTCCCCCCCCCCCCAGACCAGGAGTTACCCTCTAGGGCCACAGACAGTCTCCCTAGCACTCCATCTTTTACCTAGCTCCCCTTCCAGCATAACTCATCCATATTTAGGGGCTGGCTCAACCACCATGCCAGGCCCACTGCCTGAGGATTGGCCAAGTTTCCCTAAGTATGCAGATCAACCTTCCTGGCCTCCGCCCACTAATTTCTAAAAGTTTCTCCTAACTTCCAGAATCGGGGGAAGGCACCAGAGACCTGCCGGTGTAACGTTAAAAAACCATACCCCGTGAAGAAACCATACCCCTCGTCACTTCCGGTCTGAAACAGCAGAGCAGCGCAGCAGAGCAGCGCAGCAGAGCAGCGCAGCAGAGCGCATGCTCAGAGCCCCGGAGACGTAATTGAAGAAGAAAGAAGTTCACAAGTGCGCATGCTCGGAGGGTATGATATGTTAATGGCACTAATACTTGCGGCGGTAAAATTAAAACAGTTCTGCTGCAACATCAATCATCTCCTCTCCTCTCCCTGTCACTTCCCTGATCTCCCCTAAAAAATATAAAAGCGGCGGCGGGTGTATAAAATGTAAGTGACGGCGATCTGTGCTCCGTGATCCGCTTTTATATTTATTAACCGAGATCAGGGAAGTGACAGGGGAAGGAGCGGACATGAGGCATGATGCAGAGGAGCTGTTATAATGTAACCGCCGCAAGTTAAACTACCGTGAGAAATCCATACCCTCCGGAAGTGACGAGGGTATGGTTTTCTCACGGGTATGGTTTTTTCACGGAACACCGGTACATCCAGCCTTACCCAGAAAAAAGACTAATTTTATCATGAGTCAATAAATTTGCCTGCACTATTCTAGCAGCACACTACAGCATACTACACATGGATAAGTGGAAGGGTCACAAATACGTTACACGCAGAGCTCTCAGAACTGTCACCCCACGCTGGAACGGAGACTAGATCTGTCACAACTGTAGCTGCCCCACAGGGGACTGCAGCTGCTGTCTAACATGTCCAATAGAACAGTGTGTCACTGATTGAACCTTCCACCATATTTATACATTATATCTTATTTAAGTAGGTTCACTCTGTATATATGAAAGAATATCATATTGATAATTTATACCTTTTTTCCCCACTGCTACTGACTGTTCATAATGTTTCTACACGTCGTTTTTATACACAAAACTGTACAGCAGGATAAGAGCATGGAGGGGTTAGTAGTGGGTTAATATTTCCTGTATATGTTCTGACCACGGGCAACAACCCAGTGTGTGAACCTGTATCTTATGTCATCTCTAAAGATATCAACTTTTTTGTTGTTGTTCGCCACCAAACCTCATGGGATTGAGGCTTCCCAGGAATCTTGTAACCGAGAACTTGCTAAAATGTTCAGTGTTATAAATGCGTAGGTGGCATGTGACGTGGGGCTCCTGGTAATGGAAAATTACCTTGCTGCAATAATAGGGAAAACTACTTTATAGCCCCAAATATTATTATGTTGCCAAAGCATCAAGTCTGAGAAAAGATATGTTAGTTCTAATGGTTTTTCTATGGCAGTTTAAATATATTTTTGATATATATATATATATATATATATATATATATATATATATATATATATATGTGTGTGTGTGTGTTTGACCTGTTTTACTTTGTGATTCTTTGAACATATCAGGTCCTGCTGAGATATGTTCTTGTTGGAAGCAAAAGTGGGCCAAACACTGCTCCAGCATCTAACAGCAAATGTTTGAGTAGCTCTGCACTCAGATGCAAAACACATTGTTCATAGATAGAGCCCATCCACAAGAAACCCTTAAAGTGTTACCTAACCCAAAATAGAGAAAAAAAAGAGAAACAGACTTTCCTGATACCAGGGATCACACATTTATCCAAAAATGACAAAATTTCTTTATTACATAATAAAAAATACAAATGCTAAAAACAAGAGGGGAACAGAATCCCAATATATAGTGTAGCATTGCCCCCTTGAGGACTGCTGAACTGTTCACCTTGGGATCCCCCATGGTTACTGTTAGCAACTGCAGCATGCACAATTTAACTCTTTACTCTTTGGCTCAGTCAATGAACAGTTCTATGGGAGAAGGGAAGAGTGGGATACTCCAACTTGAACTATTCACAATAGATGAGGACTTCTATCTGAAGATGCAGCCAGGCTGCTGATTCACCTTGCCACTTAGATGAATTTAAGGTTAAGTCTCTTTGCAGATGACTTGTTAGCAGTTATCTTCGGGATACACTCCTAGTACCCCCCTTCACTCCAACTTCTGACAACCGTCCTCTGACTATCCTACACCAGGGTGGCCCCTCCTGATCCCCAGGCCGACTGCCTGTGACCGTGTGCTACTGCTACAGAGGAGGAGCCAACCGCCACCCTCCCTCCGGGACTCTGCTCACCAGCAAAAGACCCCGCAGCACACGTGCTCCTGGATTCAGTCTGTGCCAATCACTGGGGCTGTATCAAAGCCTGTGTACCCATTGGTCAGATTTCCTCCACTGTCCAATATGCCTCCCTATTGGACCAGTGTGAAACACTCCCTAGACCGGATGAATCACACACTGAGCACCATGAGCAGACCTAACTCACAGATCCTGCTCTCTTGTAGGCAGAAAGCAATATTGAGTTGCCTGCTGCTCCTCTGATAGGCAGACAGAGCCAAAAACTATACTCTCTCACTAGCACCTACCTAGGAAGGTGCTACAATAGTAATATCTCTTATGGTCATTCTCATTCAAGTGTACAATTCAGGAGGTTATACATAACTCCATGGTCATAGAATTCAAAAGGTCTATGCGTTTTGCATAAATGCTTCCTCAGGGCCTTTTATCAAAATCAGATGAGAATGACCTGTCTAAAAAAATGTGTTACATATAGTGTTTGCCTGAAAATAAGCCCTGGTCTTATATTCATTTTGGCACCAAAAGACACAGTGGGGCTTATTTTCGGGGTAGGTTTTATCTACCTCCCTGCCTGTCAGGATACTCCTATGTGAACCTAGTTTAGTGTTTGTAAAATCCTAGAATCCATTTTATGACTGTTTTATAAAATGTCTAATGTGTGTTTCTGTAATCTAATAGTGTGAAATACCTTCAGTACAGCGCCGCTCAGCTAATCTCCGCTCTGCTCTCCTCTCCTTCTCTTCTCATAGCTATCAATAGGAGATCTCAGCCCCTCCCCTCACAGCGGGTCACAGAAGCGCTGAGCATTATATTATAATTGTGTGAAATACCTTCGGTACAGTGCCGCTCGGCGCTCAGCTGATTTCCCGCTGCTCTTCCTTCTCTACTCCCCCCGCTGACAGCTGGGGGTCACAGAAGCGCCGAGGTATCTCACACTATTATAATATAATGCTCGGCGCTTCTGTGAACCGCTCTGAACACTGCAGAGGGGAGGGCTGAGATCCCCCACTGACAGCTATGAGAAAAGGAAAAGAGCAGAGCGGGGAATCAGCTGAGCGCGGTGCAGCGGTGTACCGAAGGTATTTCACACTATTAGATTACAGAAACACACACTGGACATTATATATATATAAGAGTAATAAAGTGGATTCTAGGATTTTACAGACACTAAGCTAGGGCTTATTTTCGGGGTAGGGCTTACATTGCAGCCCTGCCCGAAAATAACAGTAGGTCTTATTTTCAGGGTAGGTCTTATTTTCATGGGAAACACGGTATATGTAAATTACAAAATAATAATAATACATCCAATATAATGCCTAATAATCAGTACACACTCACATGTCACACTAGAGCAGCTAAAGAAGACAATAATGGATGGCGGCCAGTAGCAACCTATAGCCTAGTTTTATATAATGCCTTGATTGCCCGATTTAAGCCATGCTGTCATCTGATTATTTAATTGGGTTCTCATTCCCTCCCTTTTTCTTGGAAAAGACTCATCTGTTGAACCGCTCTTGGTTCCTTCCTACATATCTCTGTTGTATACAACAGATGTTATATACAACTGGGCTATAAGTTGCAACTAGACGCTATCCATCATTGCCTCCTTTAGCTGCTCTAGTCTAGAGTGACATGTTAGTGTACACTGATTATTAGGCATTATATAAGTGTCCCTTGTGCTGATTAAAATAAAAATAAATAAACTAAACTAAGTTCATAGGCATTTTTTTTATTTTATTTTTTTATTTTGAATAGAGTAAGGAAGTATTATAACCCTTGTCATGTTTTTTTGCCATCTGTGTCCCATTGGGGAGATTTCCCTTCACATCCTGTGCTAAGCCAAAACCGGAAGTGAGAAGAAATCACCTCAATCCCTCAAATAAAGGGAATGTCTTGGGGACTCCCAGGTCTTCAGAACTAGTGTCCTCATTGGAAGGTTTCCCCTCAATTACTGTTCTGGGGACAACCCAAAATTTTGAATTTTCTTTTACTTTCAATGATAATGGTAAACAGGACAATAGAGAGGGTGAATCTCCCTTACAAGGGTGGACATAGCAAAAAAAAAAAAAAGACAGATATTTTAAATTATCTGCTGTCTGTCCAAAACTAAAAAACATAACTTTAGTTATACTTTAAGCTTTCATTTTTAGTAATAAAGATAAAGAGATCTACAAAACCACTAAATGTTCCCTTTAAAGTGGTTGTAAACCCTTACATTTACCCAGTGAAGTGACTGGCCACAGGTGATACATATAGATGAAACAAAACCTTCCTACATAAGTTGTATCTGTTTATCTGCAGCCTTTTTTTTTTTTTTTTTTTCTCCACATCCGTTCTGAAATAAGGGGGCAGAGAGCTGGAAAGACACACTGCAGAGCTCAGTGAGAAGAATTCTGAAAGCTGATTGGGGGCAAGGGACACACTCTCCTTTCCACAACACACAGGGACAGAGCTGAGGCTGTCAATCAGCTGAAGTTACCTCCCTATCACTTTTTTTTTTTTTCTCTTGGTTTCACGAAAACTTGTCAGAAGTGACTCATACTAATAGCAGAGGAACAGAGACGAAACTTAGTGCTATTATTTGAGACAAGTACACACTAGAGGGATATGCTTTGTTCAATTTTTATGTCTGTGGTTTACAACCACTTTAAGATGCCTGTGAATATTAAATGACAGCCTCTTGATTGATAATGGCATTTTCTGTTTGATCAAGAGACAAACGCCTGTGGGGCACCCCGTAGGCAATGCCAACCATGGCTTGGTGGGGATGAGGGTGGGGGGAGAGATGGGCTTGGACATGTTGGAAAGGCTTTTTTGATTGAGTTTGTTTCTTCAAATAATACCTCAATTTTTACACAACACCTTTTCCACCCCTCTTCACAGGCTAAACAAAATAGCTGCAGAATGATCCCGGTTAGTTAGGGACCCAGTGACCAACATCAATCCCTGAAGACTTGCAAATTTTCCAAATGTGGCTATTCTCTGATGTCTATGACATTTAGAATCAGAGGTTGGCTCTATCCAAAAAAGCAAAGACCAGTCAGCACTGGTAGGACCTCCCATGATGAAAGACACCAGAAGCATAAATGACAGCGCCTTGCCCAGAACAGAATATCAGATCCAAGGTCAGATAGCAGAACAACCTCCTATGCAATCAGACCGACCTGAAAGACACAAAGAAGTGCAATTACTGATGCCTGCTTGCATCACTTGTAGGCATAACTGGTAATATAATTAATTGCCATTAATTAAGATATGAGGTTCTTTTTTTAAACACAAAATTTGGAGCAAAGTCAGCACTTTGGTAATTATAGAAGAATAATGAGGATAATTAGCATTCAAAAATTGTGAAGCAATCTCCCCAGTGTCAGAAATTCTATATGACTAATCTGTACAGATGTATCATATATTTATGTTGTTTTACACAAGACGGTGGATTATCTTTCCAAGCATTTTTTTAACTCAATTACTTTTTCTATTAAAAAGTTGTATTTGAGAATGGAAAAGGCATAGGCATGCAGATTATAAAGAATACATAATCTGTTGTATACATTTATTGTTGGGCTCATACAGCACGTGCAGCAACATAACTAAAGGGTTATTCAGGCCCTTTGTGTTTTTATTATTTTAGGGCTGTGAAATAAATGTGGGGTGGTTTTTGATCTTACCTATTTATTATAAATATGTATTATCTTCTCTATTCCTATAGTTAGCTAATCTATCAAAGCTCTGATAAGGTTACTGGTGAGGATATAATAACAATGATAGCTTTAAAAACAAATACACTGCTTAACCAGTTGCCGGCCACCAGCCTCAGCTCCACGAACCGACATAACTACATTGCACGCGCCCGCTGTCCTCACGATGTTCTGATTCAGTTCAGAACCGATCAGTCATCAGGTCCAGGCCAATGATTTTTGGCCTGCACCTGATGTAATGTAATGTAAACACAGGCACAGGAAAAAATGCAATATTCTCTCCTGCAGCCCTTTTCGGTTCTAGCGTGAGAGAAAAGAGAATCAGACGATGAATACACATAGGCACTCATTTACCCCCTGATCACCCCCCCCCCAGTTAACCCTTTTACTCCCTGTCACAGTGTAAACTATATACAGTATACAGATAATTTACTGATCACTGTATTAGTGTCACTTGTGACTTCAGTTAGTGTGAGAGGCAGTTATTGGCAGTTAAAGGCAGTCCCAGATAGGGGATATATGGCAGGTACCCTAAACCTAATAAAGATTTAATCCCCCTGATCACCCCCAGTTAACCCCTTTATTGCCCTGTCACTGTGTCACTATTACAGTTAGCGTTAACGTTAGCATCAATACAGGATAGCGTCAGATTGCCCGCCGCTTATTTAGTAATACATTTTAACCCTTTGATTGGTAGTGACACACACACACACACTAAACATCTCCATTACTAGTACAGTGTCGGAACAGATCAATATCGTTGATCTGATCAGAACTATACTAACGTACCCAATAGTTTAGTATAGTGTTCCCAAAAAGCAGCGTTAGCAGGATCAGCCCGACACCTGCCAGCACCTGCGTTTAGCGCCCCCCCCCCCCCCCCCCAATAAGTGCAAAATCACCATATTACTGTCACTTCCAATACACAGCACACTAAACCCCAGCATTAGCAGAGTCAGGCCTGATCTAGCAGTTACATTTTTTGGTAGCGAATCAAACAGTCCTTGACACTAGGTACCTTTAAATTTATTGTCCAAAATGTCCAAACATAGGTACACCAGTGAAGATGCTTACACAATGCTGAGCATTACAGATGAGAGCGATGCGGAAGCCTCACTGTCAGAATCAGGCTAAGTATTCAAACCTGTAGAGAGCAGCGGCACTCTGACAGATAGCTCTGACGATGGAGTAGTGGTCCCTGTTAAGGTCAGGCATACCCGACCCCGTTCTTCTGTTGCTTAGGTGCAACAATCGCAGGGTTCTTGTATGCAGCAGAGTGTCGGTACTAGTGCCGCTCAACCTTCTGGTGAACTGGCAAGCAGCAGCGGCCTAGTACATCCTGGTCATAGTCAAACCAGCACTGCAGTAACACTTGGTGACATGGCAAGTCCCATAAGTGCAGTTCAAGCTGGTGAAGTGGCTAGCACAATTAGTGTCCTGCAGCCCCCAATAATTCGAAGACAGGCCTGTAGAGCTCTTCCTGATGTGCTTGCACATACTGATTGGGAGCCCATCACTTCTGCAGCGCCCCCATTCACTGGCCAACCTGGAATTCAGGTGGAAACAGACGATTTTACTCCCCTTGAGCTGTTTTTCACTGAAGATCTGTACAGATATATTGTGGACCAAAGCAATTTATATGCCGATCAATTCCTCAACGCAAATCCAAATTTGACCCTTGCCAGAGAATTTGCATGGAAACGTATCACTGTTTCCAAATTTAAAACCTTTCTGGGCCTATCCCTACTCATGAGCATTACGAAAAAGAGTGATTTGCGGTCATATTGGTCCACTGACCTAATTCATCATATACCCGTGTTCTCCACTGCCATGGCTAGGACTAGGTATGAGCAAATCTTGTGGTTCATGCACTTCAGTGACAATGAACTCTGTTGTCCTCGGGGTGACTGGCTTCACAAAATTTGGCCCATCATAAATCACTTCAACCAGTTGGTTGCAGCCTTGTATATGCCCCAACAAGCTGTCTGTTGATGAGTCCCTGATTACATTTTCTGGCCACCTTGCTTTCAAACAGTTTCTCCCCAGCAAGCGTGGCAGATACGTGGTCAAGATGTATAAGCTCTGTGATAAGACAACAGGTTTTACATGTAGTTTTCGGATTAACGGGGAAAAATATAGCAATGAGGAGCCCCCCAACTGCCCAGACTACATGGGGAGCAGTGGCAAGATTTTTTGGGACTTGGTGTCATCCTTATTCAGAAAGGGGTACCATTTATACGTGGACAATTATTACACAAGCGTGCCACTTTTTAGTCACCTTTTTGATTTTGGAATTGGCGCATGTGGCACCGAGCGACCTAATCGCTGGGGCTTCCCCCAGCTGCTTTTAGATTCCCAACTTAGACGGGAGAGAGAGCTTGCTTGAAGTGTAATAAATTGCTTGCAGTGAAGTGGAGGGACACACAGAATGTTTTCGTTCTGTCCTCCATTCACGAAGATATGACAGTACAAATTGCAAAGGCGACTGGTGTTGTTGAGAAGCCCCTCTGTGTCCACAAAAACAACCTTAACATGGGAGGAGTGGACTTCAATGACCAGATGATGGTGCCATACTTAATTCCCCGTAAGGTCAGACTCTGGTACAAGAAAGTGTCTGCATAGTTATTCCAATTGGCTCTGCTGAATGTTTATGTGCTATACAAGGCGTCAGGACGAAGTGGATCCTTCCTAAAATTCAAGGAAGATATCATCACAGCCCTTCTCTATCCAGAGGATGCTGTGGCCCAGATATAAACAGCGCCATTGGGAAATTGGGAAAGCATCTCATCACACCAATCTTGGTGTGGACAGATGCTTTAAGGGCAGAGGAGAGATCTAGAGTTCAATAGACCCCAATTTTTTTTTTTAAAAAGTATACCTGTCACTACTTGTTGCTATAAAAGGGGATATTGAAATTCCATGTGATAACAATAAAAATGATAAAAAAAAACAAAAAAAAAAAAAAAAAAACAAAACAAAAGGGAAGGTGTCAAAATAAAATAAAAAAGCAAAATAAATAATAAAAAAAAAACTTCTAGCATCGGTCTGGTGTCATATGTAAACAGCAATGGCAGCATGCATGTGAGGTATCGCTGCGAACGTCAGATCGAGGGCAGTAAATTTTGCAGTAGACCTTCTCTGTAAATCTAAAGTTGTAACCTGTAAAGGTTTTTAAATATGTACGTAGTTTGTTGCCACTGCACGGGAGTGCGCAATTTTAAAGCATTTCATGTTTGGTATCTATGTACTTATCTTTTATACTTTCCCAAGCAATTGGGCAATATATAGTGTATTTGTGCATTAAATTTTAAAAAAGTGTATTTTTTTCAAAAAAATTGTGTTTGGAAAATCTCTGCGCAATTACTGTGTGACAAAAAAAATTGCAACACTCACCATTTTCTTCTGTAGGGCCTCTGCTTTAAAAAATATATATATTGTTTGGGGGTTCAAAGTAATTTTCTAGTAAAAAAAAAAAAAAAAAAGGTTTTCATGTAAACAAAAAGTGTCAGAAAAGGCTTGGTCTTCAAGTGGTTAGAAGAGTGGGTGATGTGTGGCATAAGCTTCTAATATGGGTACAGTTCAAACGCCCCCCAAATTACCCATTTTTGGAAAGTAGACACCCCAAGCTATTTGCTGAGAGGCATATTGAGTCCATGGAATATTTTATATTTTGCCACAAGTTTTGGCAGTATGACATTTTTTTATTTATTTATTTTTACACAAAGTTGTCACTAAATTAAATATGGCTCACACATGTCATGGATATACAGTATGTGGAATGACACCCTAAAATACATTTCGCTGCTTCCCCTGAGTACAAAGATACCACCAGTGCTAGGACAAGGTCATGAGGTGCCCAGGGCGAAGATGGCAAACTGCGCCCCCCCCCCCCCCCCCCCCCCGTTCAGCTGCTTGATCATTCTTACAGGCTTCTACTGGCTTGCTCATGTGATAGGGGATGGTCCCCGGCAGTCTCTATGGCTTTTGGAGGCCGGCGCGAGATTTTATCGTCATTATGTCGTCACGTCCAGCCCGGCAGTTGTAAATACTGCCGTGATCTCGGATAGAAAGGCCGTGATCTTTTTTTTTTATCTCAGTCTTTCCTGCCTAGAGGAGAGATGTAGGGATTTATAAACCTCAGATCTCTTTGTAAAGAGGACCTATCATGCCCTGTTCTTATTACAAGGGATGTTTAACATTACTTGTATTAGGAAAAAAAGGGTTAAAAAAATATATATTTAAAAGGAAAGTGTAAAAATATAAAAATAAAATAAACAATAAAAAAAAAATGTTTTAAAGCGCTCCCGCGTGCTTGCATCCAGAAGCGAACGCATATGTTCATTGCGCCCACATATGTAAACGGCGTTCAAACCACACATGAGGTATCGTCGCACATGTTAGAGCGACAGCAAAAATTCTAGCCCAAGACCTCCTCTGTAACTCTTACATCAGAGTACTCACTGGGAGGCAGAGGAGAGAAGGGAGGGAGTGGATGGGATGGGATGCATGGGATGGATCAGGCTCCATCTTTCCTCTTCTGGTTGCTAGTGTTCAATCTTCCCACCCACACATCATCTTCTCTGAGGCAGAAAACTGTCGGGGAGTGTTGGCCGGGGCAAGCACAGAAGGAGAGGGCGGAAGGAGGAGGAGCAGAAGCATCTCTCTCTCCTCTCCTCTCCTCTCCTCTCCTCTCCTCTCCTCTCTGTGGGGGATGGGGAAGTGTCAGTGCAGCGGCTCTATCTGGCTGTGATCCAAAAAAAAAGGCTGGTCTGCTGTAGGCTTGTTCCGGGTGCAGGAGCGCACTCGGCACATCGTTGCAGGAGGTGCAGCTACAGCTACTAGCGGCCAGATCAATTACACACACACAGTTGTCCAGCCACTTTTTAGAAGTACACTTCACTGCGCCCTCCCCTCCAATAAATTGTACCGCCCAGGGTATCCACCCCTTCCACCCCCACCCCCCACACTCCTGTACCGGCTCTGGATACGACATATGTGAGACTTTTCGGGAGCCTAGCTGTGTACGGAACCCCAAAAACTTATCACTGCCTTCAGGTTTTCTAAGGGCAGAAATTGCTTATTTTACTTCCTCACTACCTATCACAGTTTTGGAGGCCTTGCTGAAATGTCAAGATAGCACAAACAACCCCCCCCCAAATGACCCTATTTTGGAAAGTAGACACTCCCAGCCATTTGCTTAGAGGCATGTTGAGTTCATGGAATATATTTTATTTTGCAACAATTTTCGGGAAAATGAAAAAAATTGGGGGTTTTTTTTTACACAAAGTTGTTACTTAAATGAAATATTGCTCGAACATGCCATTGCTGTATGTGGAATGACACCCCAAAATACATTCTGCTGCGTCTGCTGAGTACGGGGATACCACATGTGTGAGACTTTTTCGCAGTCTAGTCGCATCATTTGGGGGGGGGGTTTGTGCTGTCTTGGCAGTTCATGGCCTCCATAAGTCTATAACAGGGGTCTCCAAACTTTCTAAACAAAGGTTCAGTCTACTGTCACTTAGACTCTAGGGGGGCCAGACTGTGGACATTGGGAATAAAAAAATGTCCCAATGTCAGTGGAAGAAAACAATGCCCCATCGTTGGTGTCAGTGGGAGGAATTGTGTCCCTTCAATTGTGTCATTGTTAAGAATTGCATCTGGCCCCATTGTCTGTGCCATTGGGAGAAATTGTGTTTCATCATTGGTGTCATTTGGCCTCACTGTTGGTGTCATTGGGAGGAATTGTGCCCCATCGTTGGTGTTATTGGGAGAAATTGTGCCCCATCATTAGTGTCATTGGAAGGAATTATGCATTATTGTTGGTATCAGGGGATGAAATAGTGCCCCAAGGGCCGGATAAAAGCAACCAAAGGGGCGCATCTGGCCCCCAGGCCGCAGTTTGAAAGCCACTGGTCTATAGTGTCTGCAGCTACATCAGCTAGGTTATTATTAGCTACTGCTTGTTAATAATATGTAAATCCGATGTTTGAATGGACAAGTCTTTTCGCATAGGAGATGTCAAGGGGTAAAACTTCTCAGATTGTTATTGCTTTGTTTCTGCTAGACAGATTTCCTCTTATTTCCTGTCCTGATGACGATGTTGTCACTGCAACAGGAAGTGAACAGAATCTCACTATACTAAACCAATGGCAATGAAAAAGAAATGTTAACCTTCCGTGCTCTGCCCAACTAAAAGCAGAAATATATACTTGACCACAGGTCGCATTTAATTTCTCAAGTTCTCCTCTGAAACAGACTGTTGTGCTATTATTTCAAAAATTAAGTTTACAACACCTTGGAAAGCAGAGCCAGGTAATTACCCTCCAACTGAAACACTGTTATATTCAATTTTAAACTAAAACATAGCAAATTCCTCAGCACATAAAAAATAATTCTATTTCCATTCACAACACACAACTTTAAAGGCATTCAGTTCAGTAAATGTCACATCTGCCGTAATGTGCGTTCTACTGAATCGTTTTCCTGCTGTCGACATTGTGTACGCATAATAAATTATTCAAAGCATAACGATGGCCCAGGTGCTACCTACTTTCAACTCCAGTTTCTTTACTCAATTATTCATAAATACAGCCCGCACCTGACAATACACAAAAAGTATCATTAGTCACTTCTCATGCTGCTGATAAATGATAATGACCTGACCCAATTTATGTGGTGCCACCATGTTGTTCTTCGAGAAAGGCATACAGCCTAAATTCCAGGTGCCGCTGACCACTTCATACATCTACATGAATTTTAGAAGGTTTAAAGAGAACCAGTCACAACAGACTGTGTGCAAAAACCTTAACCGTGTGCCTAATGGGCACTTTTACCCCCGTTCCTGCCAAGGCCAATTTTCAGCTTTCAGCACTGTTGCAATTTGAATGACAATTGCGTGGTCATGCCACACTGTACCCATATTAATTTTATATAATTTGTTTCACACAAATTGAGCTTTCTGGTGGTATTTAATCACCACTGGGTTTTTTATTTTTTGCTCTACAAGCAAACAAAAAAAAAAGGCCAAAGACTTTTTTTTATTTATTATTTAAACATTTTTCTATATTTCTGTTATCAAATTTTGCAAATAAATAATTTTTCTTCATAAGTTTAGGCCAAATTGTATTCTGCTACATTTCTCTGGTAAAAATAACCCAAGTTAGTGTTTATTACTTAGTCTGGAGGAAAGTTATAGCGTCTACAAACTATAGTATATATATTAAAAATGATCAATCCTGATGTACTGGCAGCCTAATTTGAGCAATACAGTGTTACCATAGTAATTAATACTAGTTTTGGTTATAGCAGTAAATTTTAAGCTCTTTGGCATTAACTCGACTCGCCATGTTTGGAGTAAGAAAAATGCTGACTATGACCCTAAGAACACCTCCCTACAGTCAAGCATGGAGGTGGAAACATGATGCTTTGGGGCTGTTTCTCTGCTAAAGGTACAGGCCGACTTTGCCACATTGAGGGGACAATGGACGGGGCCATGTATTGTAAAATCTTGAATGAGAACCTTCCCTCACTCAGAACAATGAAGATGGGATATGGATGGGTCTTTCAGCATTACAATGACCCAAAACATACCGCCAAGGCAACAAAGGAGTAGCTCAAGAAAAAGCACATTGGGCTCATAGAGTGGCTAAGCCAGTCTCCAGACCTTATCCCATTAGAAAATGTATGGAGGGAGCTGGAATTTTGAGTTGCCATGCGACAGCCAAGAAACCTTAAGGATTTCGATAAGATCTGTAAAGAAGAAAAAATCCCTCCTGAGCTGTGTGTGCAAATCTGGTCACTAACTACAAGAAACCTCTTATCTCTGTGCTTGCCAACAAGGGTTTCTCTGTCAAGTACTAAGTCCTGTTTTGCTTGAGAATCAAATACTTATTTTACTCACTGACCTGCAACTCAGTTTACAACATTTGTTTTATGTGTTTTTTTCTGGATTTTTGGTTGATATTCTGTCTCTATCATTTAAACATATTGGACTAGGTGGGACTTTATATTAGACCCAAGCTGTTGTTGTCCGGCGTCTCCATCCCTATAACAAAACACAAAATGAGGTTGAAGGATTGTAAGAGGTGCATGAAAGTCAGCCAGCCCCCAGTCTGATGTACTTACCCTCCAGTCTGTCACCAACCAAATAAAACCTGTCTCTTGGTACAAAGAACAGGGGTTTAGTTGACACACATTTGCAAACGCATTTGAAAGCTGCAGAGCCACTTCACGGTACCCTGTTATATCTGCAGTCCTACACTCTTAATTTAGTGTCCTCACACTGGAGGCACATGGCCGCTAATGGGTGGATGGGGGAACAGGTGAGAGGGAGACAGCCCAACCTCCCCCAACCCATCCTCATCCACGACTGGCTGTTGTCTCAAAGACTCAAATAATTAGGTTTATAACCATGGTGCAAACTGGAAAAGACCAGCTGAAAAGCATTACACCTCCATCCCCTTGGTGGATGCAGCATATAGATAGGAAGGGACCTGCTTGTCTCACATAAAGTCCCAAAAGGAAATTAGGGATTTCAAAGGCAGTGAGCTTTACAGGCCATGCCCCATACATAAAATCCCTTCCTATCTATATGCTGCATCCACCAAGGGGATGGAGGTGTAATGCTTTTCAGCTGGTCTTTTCCAGTTTGCACCATGGTTATAAACCTAATTATTTGAGTCTTTGAGACAACAGCCAGTCGTGGATGAGGATGGGTTGGGGGAGGTTGTGCTGTCTCCCTCTCACCTGTTCCCCTATTCACCCATTAGCGGCCATGTGCCTCCAGTGTGAGGACACTAAATTAAGAGTGTAGGACTGCAGATATAACAGGGTGCCGTGAAGTGGCTCTGCAGCTTTCACATGCGTTTGCAAATGTGTGTCAACTAAACCCCTGTTCTTTGTACCAAGAGACAGGTTTTATTTGGTTGGTGACAGACTGGAGGGTGAGTACATCAGACTGGGGGCTGGCTGACTTTCATGCACCTCTTACAATCCTTCAACCTCATTTTCTGTCTCTATCATTTAAAATACACCTATGATAAAAATCATAGACCTTTCATTTCTTTGAAAGTGGGCAAACTTTGAAAATCTGCAGGGGATCAAATAATTGTTTTCCCCACTGTATAACATAAAAATTCATAAAGTCAGTCCATGTGTTTATAGCCACACTATGCACAAGCAATACCAAGTGTCAAAATAAGATAAATCCTTAAAGCAAAATCGTGCGTGACTTCTTGTTAAAAAGCGCTTTGTCCCATACTAAGGACTGAATGTGCTTCCTAGGGAGGGGGGGGGGGGGTGATCTCATATGCTGGATTCCGGTTCTCCTGTCTCAAGTATTGACGTTCCCATCCATGGGGACATGAAAAGAAGAATCGCTGGACATGGTGCTTAATCCTTAAAATTTATTTCAAATAAAACAGTTCTTACAGATTTGCACTCACTATATTCTGGTGCTTCCAGCGCACCACATTGTACAAACTTTTATGACACATCCAGTGTAAGCGAGATACAATCAGAAATCCTCACACTGTTATAGTTACCACTTAGGGTAGCTTGGAGAACATAGTGATTTGTCAAATCCCCCTGAGGAAGCCAAGTGACCCTGTAGCGTAAACCATAGGAGAGGGGCACTGATGACGTCACAATTCTCTCAAAGCTAGCCCCCAGGGAGCACATTTAGTCCTTAGTATAAAACAAAGAGCATGTAACAGTATTTGTTCAGATAATAAGGTGAGAGTACACTTGGCGTAGGAAGCACAGAAGCACAAATTTTATTTAAATGTGAGCACAGCACTGTGGGATTTAACGAGAAGTCATGCACAAATTTGTTTTATGGTTTTATCTTATTTGGACACTTGGTAGTGCATGTGCATAGTGTGGCTCCCTGATGTTTGCCTTTCTAAAGCTACACCACCCCACTATTTGTATTTTTCAAGAGACATAATCTTACTGGGAGCAGCGTTCTCAGCTTTAAAAGGCCCTGGGTAGGTCACTATTAACATACCACCTATTCCTCCTCTTCTAGGGGGGTCAGTATTTTAGTCCATAAAGTTCTGCCCTCTACACTCTTAGACCTTTACCTGGATCCAGAGGGGAAATATATTTTTATTCATCCTCTGATAGTGATAGAATAAAATTGATTCTTGTGAGGTGTCAGATTTCAATGGTAGTGAGCCCTTGTTGATTGCCAACTTAGGGTTCCTGAGGCTGTGGAGTCTAAGCCCCAGCCTGCTTCTATATCAGGGCCCCTAATGGTGGAGAAGAACTTGCAGCAAGCTGGAACCAGGTCGCAGCCCCCAGGTACACCCAGTTGAGAATGAAGAGACCACTCATGTGCAGAGTACAAATGGCAGGAGATAGAAGAGAATCAAGACACAAGCTGAGGTCAGGGCGGGCGGCAAACAAACACAAACGGTCAGGGGCATATTTACCACGAGGCAAACAAGGCAGTTGCCTAAGGCAGAATTTTTCAGGGGGGTAATTTCTGTACTGGAGAGATGCCTGCAGCTGCAGTCATCACCCCAGTATCATTTTTTAGAGCTGGCGGTCGGCTCTCTTGTAATAGCAATAGAGTGGCTTACTAGCCGCTCTATTGCTATTACAAGCAGTTGTAACAAACAGCTCTGCTGTTCGTAACAGTAAACCGGAAGCATTGACATGACATCACTTAGGGTTTACTTGGAAACCATCGGCACTATTTTTTTTATTTCAAATTTTTTTTATTAGAATTTTAAATACAGTACAGAAAAAAAAGATGCTTAAATACGATGCATACTAAAATTCCAAACATCAACAACAAAGGAAAAATGCCCATTCTCATATATTCAAGATGGATAGCATCAAACACAACCATATATAGCATCAGTATAAGAGGTCACTGTTAATTTAGTAAGTTATAAAAGAAAAGAAAAGAAAAGAGAAAGAAGGTGAAGGCATTAGACCCTGCGGGCATTCATTTTGTATGTCAGCCAAGGTTCCCAACGCTGGTTTAATGTATTTTGGGTCCCATCTCTGTATGCCCCTATGGTTTCAAACTGGAAAATGATGTCCAACTGACATTTAAGTTCAGAAATACTGGGGATCATCGAGGATTTCCACTTTCTAAGGATCAGAAGCCTTGCTACTGCAAGTATATTGACCACAATGGGTCTCACTTGAAGAGGGTATTTGTCAAGATTAAGGGATATAATTGCTTGTTCCAAGTTTTCTGTAACCCACACTCTAGACACTTCAGCAAGAAGCTTGAATACTGAGTTCAAGAAACTTCTAATATGCAGACAGGCCCATAGCATGTGGGGCAAAGTTCCCACTCTGACGTAGCCCCTCCAACAGGAACTATCCCCATCTCTAGCAAATGTCGCCACAGTATAAGTAGTGAGGTACCATCTCAGGAGGATTTTTTGACCCGTTTCCCAGTAATTTGCGCATCTTGTGAATTTCTGATTACAATCAATTGCCTTTTGCCACTGCTCCTCCGAATAAGACGTTTGCAGGTCTATTTCCCATTTAATCAAGGGGGGGCTCTTCGAGAAACTGTTTTTTGCTTTAAGATCAGGATAAAACATTGAAATACCTCTTACTCCCTTAGATTTAGAGTTCCAAAAGGACAACACCAACGCAGGAATAGATATGGTTGTTACAAGGTGCTGGGAGAGGTACACTGCTATACTAGCATATGTCAGAAAGTCGCTAGAGGAAATCCCAAATCTGTGTTGCAAGGTTTAAAATGGGAGTAATTTACCATTGGAAAGTAAATCTTCCATACTGCGTATCCCATGGGATAACCAATGTTTAAGGAACAAATGTGGCAATATAATTTGAAGGGGCTCTATAGGGAAGGGAATTTGAGTGATTTGGGATGTTTTGTTGTGGAGTTTTAGATAAGATGCTAATGCAGTCATTGCTGCTTCTATAATTGGGTTAGTCTGATGGGTGACTTTGAGCTTAGTCAGGGCTGTGATAAGAAAGTTCCTTAGATTGCCAGATGGGACAGAATCCTGCTCTAGTCCACACCATAGTTTGATATTGGTTGGGACACCCAAAATTTTAGTTGATCTAGAATAACCACTGTATGATAGTCCTTGAAATTAGGGATCCCCATACCACCCACTTTCTTATGTTTCATAAGCATAGAAGGTGCACATCTCGGCCTTTTGCCCAACCATACAAACCTAGATAGAGCAGCCTGCTATACGAAAACAATTTGTCGGGGATGCATATACGAAGGGTTCTAAAGTAGTATAAAATACGTGGAAGTATGGACATTTAAAAGCGGCAAGTCTGCCCATCCAGGAAAGATAACATTTCTTCAATCTTTCCAACTCTGTGTGGATCAAGTTCAAAAGAGGTACAAAATTAGCTTCATATAAGTTGGATAGGGGTGACACCATCTTAACACCTAAGTATGTAAGTGCGCCTTGGGCCCAAGAGTATGGAAGGGTTTTCTACCCCAGCAATTTAGTTTGTTCAGATATATTAATTCCTAAAATGATGGATTCACTTTGTAATACGAAACCTTGTGGAATAAGTCAAGAATTGCATGCGCTCTAGGCAGGGAAAGAGCTGGATTGGATAGGGTCAAGATAATGTCGTCTGCAAATAATGAGACGGTATAAGTTTTGTCCCGAACCGACCTGCCCGCAATCAGAGGATCCATGTGGAGCTTTTCAGCTAGCGGTTCTATGAGAAGGGCAAATATTAAAGGTGAGAGAGGACACCCCTGCCTCTTAGAGCAGCGTGGGTCCGCAGGTAGAAGGGCCATGATGTCACTTCCTGGAGACACTGTGTAATAGAAAGGCGACGCGTTGCGGAGCATGCGCTCCTTCTTCAGGCCTGCTCTACCACCGCCGAGTGATCAGCACGTCCCCTGCCATTCCACAGGAGATTGCAGCTCATCCTCCACAGCACCAGCTCCGTCGGGATTCCGGAAGGACCCCTCCCCTGGATGAACACTGCCCAGATCCTCCACTACATTGAGATGCCTGTTTTTATCGTACTCTTGTGAGTAATATTCTTTTAATTGTTATTAAAATTTTGCATTGCTACACTTAGATCGGCGCCCGTTTTTCTCTTCACTAAAGGCATCTGCAATGTCCTTAGGGTTCGTAAGGTTGGTCCCGGAGGACAGGTTGTGAAGATAGGCTATTTTGTGTTTTAAAATTTTCTCTTTAACTTGACCAACTTAGCCAACAATTTACCTGTCTCGTTACCATTACAGTAACGGTTGGATTTTAAAGTCCTAAGATGCCTATCATGCTGTGAGATGAGCTGACCATGGGGGAGGCCTGATTCTTGTTAACTTTCTCCAGGTTTCTTATGTTGGTTAACAGATCATCAAGTCGCTGCGTCCTGGACTTTTCTGCCTCGGAACTCATCTGAAGGAGTACGCCTCTCACATATGCCTTGTGAGAGTTCCACATAGTGAAGGGATCAGACACCGAATTTTCGTTCAGGGCAAAAAACTCCCTAATACACTTCCCGACTCTTTTCCTATTTGCCGGGATTGACATTAGGTGGACATCATTCATTACGCCAACGATTAGCTCTAGTAGTCACACAATCACCTCTCACAGTGATGGATACAGGCGCATGATCTGACCACGTAATATCATGAATTTTAGATTCACAAATATTCTCCAAGAGAAATTTATCCACTAAAAACAGATCAATGCGAGAATATGACAGGTGAGCCAAAGAAAAGAAGTTAAAATCCTTCTCAGATGCGTGCTGACAGCGCCAGACATCATAAAAATCAGAAGAAAAAATATAGTCCTGAAGAATCGAGGTGACAGACCAATGTCTTGAGGGATCAGACATGTCAAGAGATTTGGACCGGACTGCATTGAAATCTCCGCAGATGATCGCATTCCCATGGGGCTGTTACTGGATTTTTGTACATATTTTTCCTCAAGAGAGTTGATATTAGGCAAGTGGACATTCACCAAAGTGTATGATTTATTGTTGATCTTGCATTTCAAGATTATTAACTGTCCCCAGTCATCTGTTTCCTCAGAGATCAGTTTAAACGCCACAGTGTCTCGAACTGCAATGAGCACCCCTCTTTTCTTAGTTGCAAAACGGGATTGAAAAATGTGTGGAAAACTTTTGTGAGTGATGTTTGGAGGATTGGTTTTCTTGAGATGGGTCTCCTGGAGGCACAAAACATCACCATGTAGGCGTTTGGCTTCCGCCCACATCATACTATGCTTTGCTGGGCTGTTGAGGCCCTTCACATGGAAGGAAAGTACTTTAAACTGCATGTTGGTAGGCTAGACCTCCAGCGATGGCAATCTGAGTTCGACAAATGTGTATCCTTGGTCCCTGAAATATCACCGCTGTATAGCCAAGGTAATGGTCAACAGTCACAGTCAACTGAGCACCTGAGATGGGCAGGCAATAAAGAATCCGGAAGACACAAAAGGGGGAACGAAAAGAAAAAGAAAAATAAGTCCTGATTTACGCTCCAAGGAAACGAAATCCGGGCTGAAACCTGAACAGATAAAAAAAAGGTGATTCACTTTTGAATCTGAGCAGATAAATATCCGCTAGTATTGGGGTACAATAGGGTAACAGGTGTTAACAAGAACCAGAATAAGCCCTTAAAGGCCACCGGAGCCGATATGACAATAGATTAGAATAAATAATGAAGAGCATTCTTGTTGATGATACAGAGGTCTTCTGTTTATCAACTTGGCACTAATACATCCTCTCATTATTTCACTATATAGTTTTGGGCTATGGATGGACCAGGACATCTAATGCTTTCCATCATAAGTTGATGTTCTATGATATTCAAGTATATATATTTTTTTGCAGAGCGATTCTCTTTAGAGCTCTGCGGCCCATTTTCACTCCATTTCCTGACCTTGGACGCTGCACCTGACCGCTGGGCTTTCCATTCATTCCTTTAACATCTATTTTGAGATCCCCAGGTTAGGAATTATAATATAGGTTTGTTTTAAAAATAATCAATCCCCTATGCCACCACAGATATTTAAATCTATTTCCTTACCCTAGGAATCAAAATCGCTAATATGGCTAAATTGGAAATGGATGTTGATTTTATCAAGCAATTATGAGTATCAGTTAAATTACTGACCTTGAGATATATCTCACCTACTTAATTCACTTCCAATTGTATTTATTTATACCTACCTATTTATCAACTCCTTGTCGTTTTTCTTTTCCCTTTCCCCCTATCTGCTTTACATGATTCCTTGGCGGTTCTTTTCTTGGGGCGACACCACATCCACCTGGGGGGCCACATGATGTGGCTGGGCTCAATATCATCTGGTGGTGGTGGCACTGCGTGGGGTGAGCACGATCGGCAACAAATCTGGAACTGACGCTAAAGTGCTTAAATATCTTTATATTTTTATATTTTGATATTGATGTTTTATTTGTTTATCCATTACAGTTTATGTTTATAATAGAAACTTCTGAAGAAGCGGCTGAGAGCCGTGAAACATGTCAAGTCTCTGGGTGGACATGGACCAATTTCCTATCTACTAACAAGGAGTATTTGGTCTGATACCAACCCTTGGACTACCATCTATCAGTCCATGGTCCACCGTAATATATCTGTATTATTGTTGATGTCTTTTTTTTTCCAATCAATAATTTTTATTAAATTTCAAAAAAAAAAACAGGTGAAAAGAAAACAGAGAATCACATCAAGCAAAGTGTGATATCAGAAAATAACAACAACAAGGTAGAACATTTTCCAATAAAGAACATACTGGTATTCAAACAGTAGTTATAATCTTCATACTAAATTGCGTTACACAACACAAATAAAGTGTAACACTGTATAATTTAACGACGGGACTAGAGGAGAGGTGTCTGACCACCCCCTATGGGAACAATGTCACTAAGCCGTAGGTCGCCGACTTCTCCCCTCATCTCCTAGACAAGGATAAGTAGGAGTCAATTAACAATGAGCTAAGTTATAAGCTTCTAGTATCATGTGTTAAATAGGGCCATGCCAACCAATTTTTTTGCAATTTGTGGTATGTTAAATTGTTAAAAGATAAGGCTTCTTCTAACTTGTAGTTTTCGTTAACAAGTGTTATTACTTCAGAAAGATTAAGAATATCAGTGGATTTCCACTTTTGCAGAATTAATGTTCTGGCTGCTGAGAGGAGATGTATAAATATTTGTCTGTAGATTATTGGGTATAATTCAATGTTTAGATTCAACAGTGCCAATTTTGGTTTTGGAGGGGCTAGGAATCCAGGGATTGATGCTATACATTTGAAAATTGATTTTCAAAAGCTTGTAAGGGACTGACACTCCCAGAGGATATGCTGTAAGGTGCCCACTCTACCACATTCTCTCCAGCATAGTGGCGAAAGGGAAGGATTCATTTTCGACAACCTATAGGGAGTGAAATACCATCTATTTACAATTTTTGTCAACATTTCCCAATGGTTAGTGCAGTGAGATAGTTTATGATTTGAGCTGATAGCTATTTGGGGTAAAGGAGTTATTTAGCGTCTTTTCCCATTTTAGCATATGTGGAGATTTGGTTTCTAGGGAGTCTGATGTTAGGCAGGAGTATAAAAGAGATATGCCTTTAGTTAGGGGTGGTATTGTGGAGATAAAATTCCATGTTTGGGAATTAGATGTCAATTCTGAAATTGGATGTTTGGCTAAAGCGAAAACAATTTTTGATATGGTAATTGACAAGTCTTGAGGGAGGGAAAATTCCTGGATAATTTCTTCTGAATCCTTAAGCCTACAATTTTCAAAGAATTGTGATGAGTGACAGACCATAATCCCCTAATTTGGTGACATTGAGTTTGTTAATTTTAGCTTCCAATATCTTAATAGGGATGTCACAGGTTTGGAAGAGGTTTACTTTGGTTGATATTTTTGAAACTTCTCTCCAAGCCTGCAAAGATGCTTTAACTGTAATTGGTATGGTGGGCCATTTCCATGGTATCCACAAGTCGCTCTGAACCAATATTGTTAGATTTTTAGTAGGCACTAGGTGCTCCTCAATTAATGCCCATAGTGGTGTTTCATTACTAGTAGTCCAATGTTTTAATTGGTCCAGTCTTGAAGCCCACCAGTATGCTTGTAAATTGGGTAGTCCTGCCCCTCCCATTGATTTGTGTGTGGTAAGTATATTAAAGGCTATACAAGCTTTCTTCCCTGACCATATAAATTTTCTTATAATGCTAGTAAGGGCATTTAATTGTGTTTTGGGCATAGGGACGGTTAATGCTCTAAATAGGTATAATATTTGGGGAAGGATAGTAATTTTAATCACTGCCATTCTTGCTCCCCAAGATAGGTCTATGTTAGAGAAGTTTTTAAGGTCTTCAGAGATTTTTTTGCTTCAAGGATTTTAGATTCGAATGGATAAGGTCAGAGGTTCGGGGAGTGATGGTAATACCAAGATAAGATATTTTCTCATCAGTCCAAGGGAAGGGGCAATTTTCTAGTAATCTTTTTTTTTGTATCTGGACTAACAGTCAAATTCAGTACTAATGATTTGGAGTTATTTATTTTATAATAAGAGATCTTGCTATAATGGGTGAGGATATTATGGGTTGCAGGTAGGGACGATTCTGGGGATGTTAACATCAGGATGAGGTCATCCGCGAATAGAGTAATCTTGTGTTCTGTATCGCCAATAGTGAAGCCTTTTATGGTAGGTGAAGTTCTTATTGCTTCGGCCAGTGGTTCGATGGATAAATTGAAAATTGTAGGGGAAAGGGGGCAACCCTGTCTGGTGCCGATTGAAATTTTGATAGGTTTCGAAAGTGTTCCAGACGCAAAAACTCTGGCTGTAGGTTGGGAGTAAAGTGACATAATTGCTGAGTAAATATTACCCTCTAGACCAAATTACATAAGGCAGATGACATGTATTCCCAATTGATCCTATCGAACGCCTTCTCTGCGTCTAATGTAAGCAGCAGAGAAGGCGTCCGACATTTTTCTGCAATATTTAGGACATTAACAATTCTTCTGGTTGCATCCGATGTTTGTCTTCCTGGGATGAATCCCAACTGATCTTTCTGGACCAGAGAGGGAAGCACTTTTTGCAGACGTTTGGCGAGCAGTTTGGTGAATATTTTGAGGTCTTTATTTAACAGCGAGATCGGTCTGTAATTTTCTGGTAGTGAAGCGTCTTTCCCCTGTTTTGGGATTGTGGTAATATATGCTCCCAGCATTTCTTTTGGGAATGATGATGTGTCTACTGCTTTTTGGAATACATCAAGTAAAAACGGCGTGAGGGTGTGTTGAAATAATTTGTAGTACTCACTTGGGAAGCCATCTGGGCCTGGTGATTTGCCTTGAGGAAGAGATATTATTGTCTTTCTAATTTCGTTGACGGTTATAGGTGCATTGAGCATTTGGAGTTGTGTTTCAGAGAGACAGGGCAGATTGAGATTTTCTAGGAAGTCTGAAATATCTTTATTTATGGGTTTTTGGGTTGTGGGGTCTGATTCTAAATTATAAAGTGAACAATAGTAGTCAGCGAATTCATCCGCTATTTCTCGGGGGTGAATCAGGTTGCGATTTGTTTGTTGGTGTGTAAGGTGGGAGATCCTAGATTTGACGGGATTTAAGTCTATTTGATAAAGTTTTACCTATTTTGTTGGATTGTGCATAGCACATTAATTTAAGTTTCCTAAATTGAATGTCGTTTTTTTCTATTAGGATAGAACGAAGTTCTAATCTTAGGTTGGCCAAGATTTTTGTAATTTTGGCGTCTGGGAGACTTTTGTTTTTGGATTCTAGATCATGAATTTGGGATAGGATGTCTGAAAGTTTTTGATTATATTTTTTCTTAAGTTTTGAGCTCTGTTGAATGCAGATTCCCCTCATGAAGGCCTTATGTGCTCCCCAGAGGCTCCAAGGGTCTGATACCGAATTTGCGTTTAGTTGGAAGAATTCAGTGAGATGTTGAGAAATATGTTTCCTACAAACATCGGACTGAAGATTTCTAATGTTGCAACGCCATACAGGGTTGGCTCCCCTGGGGATTCCCTCATCCACGGTCACCTCCACCACCGCATGGTCAGACCACATGATGTCTTTGATGGCCGCGGACGAGATCATTCCCAGAAGCTGCAAATCAGACACAAACATATCCAATCTTGAGTATGTACGATGCCTGGAGGAGTAAAAAGTATAGTCTTTTTCCGATGCGTGAAGACACCTCCAAACATCGTACAAGTTTTCCTTATGAAACAAACCCTGCAAAGAGATTTTTCTGTATCTTGGAGAAGAGGATGTGTCCAGGTCTGGGTTGGTTGTTAGATTGAAGTCCCCGCAGATCATAAGATTACCATATTTAACTTTGGAGATGGCTTTGAGAGTTCTTTTGAGAAATCTCAGTTGATGCGTATTAGGAGCATAGATTGATGCAAGAGTCATAGGTAGTCCGTTAAATGATCCTGTCATAATAATATAGCGACCATCTGGGTCAGTTACTAGATCCTTAAGTTGCCAGTTAATCGTATGCTTAATCGCTAAGAGGATTCCTTTTTTCTTCACTGATGATGTAGCTAAATAGATGTTGGGAAAGTGCTTATTAGAACATTTAGGGTGGTTGGACGTCTGGAAATGTGTTTCTTGTACTGAAATGATATCTGCATTTGAAGACTTGGCTTCTTTCCAAAGAGCGTATCTCTTGGCTGGATGGTTTAGTCCGTTTGCATTTATTGAGATTATTTTAAATGGCATGTTCACATACAAAAAGAATTTGCTGGAAGAGTTTCGGGGTGTAGTTACCAATCAATGGTAGTGTACTTTGCTTATATCTTGGGTCTCGTGAGTGTTGTTTTGAAAACGAAGGTGATACCTTGTCATTGGAAAACAAAACAAAACCGGAAAAGGAAAAAGTAAAGTATAAAAATAGAACAATGTAAAAAAAGGACCATAAGGGTGGTCCGAGATCGACAAAAAAGGTTGATATCCTGTGTGGATATGGGGCCATGGTGGATTTTTTATTCCATAGGCCTAGAACCGGTATGGTGCTGGATTGAAGTGCTGGGAGATCCATCCTGCATCTTATTTTTCTTTTTTTCAGATCTTCCTAGAGACTACTTGCCAGTCTCCACTGGTGGATAGAGGAGTAGGAGCTCTGTAATGGGAGTCATCGGTAGGAGGAACGATGCCCCATCTTTGAAGTAATGAAATTCCTTCTTCCAGAGTTGAGATTGAGGTGGTGGTTCCATTGCGGGTTATAGAGAGGGTTGCCAGATGCTTCCACTTGTGTAGAATTTTGTGATTTCTTATCGCCTTTGTGATCGTTGCCAAGTTCCTTCTTCTCTGAAGGGTGTGCCTAGATAGGTCAGGCAATATTTGGATCGTTGAAAACTCAGCTGGTAGATCAGAGGATTGGCGGAACGAGGACATGATTTTCTCCTTGGAATGGAAAAAATGTACTCGCAGGAGTACATCCCTCGGTACTTCTGGCGCTAAGAAGGCTGGTTTGGGCAACCTATGAATTCTGTCAATCATCCGGTCTGTATCGGATAGTGTAGGGACAAGCGTAGAAAAAAGTCGGTTGGCATATTGTTCCAGTTGCTGCGGTTGTACAGATTCCGGAACTCCTCTCAGTTTCAGGTTGTTCCTCCGTGATCTGTCTTCTAAATCCGCAACCTTGTCTTTAAGCCACAAAATTTCCTCAGAGTGTTGATTATGGGCTTCAACCATTGTGTTAAAAGACAAAGTTTGTTTGCTTATAGAGGATTCAACTGTGTTCACTCTGTCACCCAAGTTGTGGACTTCTTGTCTGTATTGCTGCATCAAGCCCATTATGTCTGCCTGAAGCGAGGATCTAAAAGAGTGCAGCATTTCTTTTAGCATGATATCAGAGACAGGGCGTCCCTCGGTAGGGAAAGATGCGAACTGATCTTGTTGGTGCGGCACAGAGCTTGAGGCATATGGTTGTGGTAGATCCATCCCCTGAAAGTGACCCTGACTCTGTTTGGCTGGGGATATGATACAGGGTTTATTTTTAGCTGGGCTTCTTGAGGAGGGGGATTCAGGGGATGATGTTCCTGAGGAATATTCACTATCTGGATTTGCTATTTGACGCACTGGCTTTGAGTTGTCCTTTCTTTTACTCCCACATGCTGCATGTATATTAAATTGTAAGTCTCCACTGCTGCTGTGGTCTATTTGTTGTAGCATAGGTGCATGAGAGGTATGGACGTGGTCAATTTTAGTCAGTTTTTGTGTTTCTTTGCACCTGCGGGTCATCCCCCCTAAATGTGTAGGGTGGGTGGGGATTAAAGCGAATATTCTATATTGCAGGGATGGATGGATGGATGTCCGGTTCACTTGGCCACACTTAATAATCAATTCATGCCGTCAATTGCTACTAAATCACCACTACCATTCCCAGAGATATCATGTAGTCTGGGTAGGCAGTGTTAGAGTTTGTGACTATATTAAGTTAATGCAGGTAGTATGGTACTGTATATCCACTTGGGGGAAAGGTGGGAACAGTGCTGTATAAAGGAGCTTAGGAGATATATTGTGAGTGCTTCGGCCGAGTGGGATGTTTGAGGCAGTAAGAGGCAGATCTGGTATTAGAACAAGTGTCCTGAATGAGAGCGGCCTTACCGGATCCCCGCCGCAGCGTTCGGTTCCCACCGCAGGAAAGTCCGCGTTGTTCGATCGGCTATTTTCTCCTCAATTTTTGTCAAAAAAGTGTCCCAAGGTGTAGTAAGGGAAGCTTGGGTGTTCGTTGAGAGGTTATTTGCAAGAGATTGAGAGGATTGCAATGGATTGTGAATATCCAAAACGGAGCTCCTCTCCTCAGCGTCTTGCTCCCTTGGTTTCCGGACACGCCCCCCTATTGTTGGTGTTTTTGATGCACATGTTATATGTGATATATGTATTAAGTATGATACTCATAGAATCTTTTATCAATTGAATGTTCTTTCTTTTTTTTTGTGGATAAAATATATTATATTTTAATCTATTGTCATATGTCCTTGTTGTAATTTTATTCTTATGGCACCATTAAAATCCTTTGCCCCCCCCCCCCCTTCCTTTTCTCTCCATATAATTTGGTGATGCAGTCATGATGGCCTAACTGGCCGGGGTGTTATTTTGGCATCTTTCACCCTTGACCCATTGGCCCTCTCATGTCTGCCCCACCATATTTTCGTGGAATATTTTGAATTTAATTTGGATGAAGGTGCCTTTAATACCCCTTTTTAATATACAGCCTTGTGCATTAGATTTTTCCATATCTTTAAGGGTGGTATCGAGAACTGGCTGGTTAGTGGTGGGGAATGCCAGAATAGATTCATGCAGTTCTTTGGTATCATCTAGAGCAGGGATCCTCAAACTACGGCCCTCCAGCTGTTGCGGAACTACACATCCCATGAAGCATTGTAAAACCCTGACATTCACAGACATGACTAAGCATGATGGGAATTGTAGTTCTGAAGGCTTCATTGCAGTAGTGAGGACATATCCAAGTGTGTCTATGCAAAGAATGTGCATTACAAGAATTGTGTCTATTGGAAGAATTTGTCCTCATGCACACGAAGGTCATCATACATTGTCCAGAACTGGCCACGCTGGCGCCGATTAGCGATCACAGGATGGACCCAGTATTGTCGATCCCTCGCTTCCTCCTCTTCCTCCAGCATCAGAAGTGCAACTGATGCACAAAACATAAATCTGTATTTGTCGGCCATTTTAAAGACAAAAGCAGGAGAGCACACAGTAATACACAACCTCACACAGACACCAAACACCATCACAAAGTCCTGAGGAGGAGGTCCCCTTTTTTTTGCAAATGTTGTAAAAAAGCACGCTGCTTTTCATTGGTCACCTAAACCCGTATAAATACACAAAAACGCCTGTAAAAAACACCTATAAAAACGCCTGTAAAACGCATGTAAAAACACCTATAAAAACCCCTGGAAAACGCTTGAAAAACGCCTATAAAATAGCAATGCCTAGATGTGAACGTAGCCTTAGTCTTACCTAGGGCAGCACAAAACCACAAAACCAAAATTCACCACTGCAAACGGTAGACAAGCCAGGGTCGGGACACAGGCAAGCAGACCCAGAATACTCATTAAAGCGGAGTTCCACCCTAAAATGAAAGTTCGGTCCATCTTCTTGCTCCGGGTCACCTGAAAAACAGGTAAATACTTACCTTGTTTAGAAGATAATATACTTACCTTACTTCCTCTTCCTCCCCTCGGCGGCCACGGCGATTCGTCACTTCCTGGCTTTGCAATGATTCCTGGGAGCTGAACGTCATCGCTCCCAGGAATCAATGTGCCTGCACCGGCCCCGACGTCAGTTCCGGTGCAGGCGCCGTCATACCTTGCTAAACAGCTTCTGGGCAAGCCCAGAAGCTGTGCAGGGATGACGCTGCAGCCCCCCGGAAGTGACGGAGGGGCCGGCGCAGTGCATCGTGGGACCGAAGAGGACGCAGAAGAGGATCGCGCTGGCTTCAAGCTGCCCACACCTGAGATGGCAGCGCTGGAGAAGACATTTTCAAGGTAAGTATTTCTTCTTGCAGGTAAGTGCAACCCAGGACAGTTCACAGGCTAGCCATTGTGGAATGTACTAGCCCTGACTGTCCCGGGGGTATTTTTATGTATTTTTTTTTGGTTTTAGGTGGAACTCCGCTTTAATGATAGGGAACAGGCACTCAGAGAACTGTGATGTTTCTCTGGCAAGGAACATTACACTGAGCACATGTATACATATATATAAATATACATATATATGTAGCACCCTCCTAGATGGTTGCTAGGAAAAAGCATTATATGCTCCATCTGCTTATCAGGGGAGCCTGATCTTCTAGTTTTGACTGTTGCATGTTCCCATGTGTGATTCACTGGGTCTGAGGGAGTGTCCCCGCTGTATCCAATAGGGGAGCCTGTTGGACAGTGGAGGAAACCCAGCCAGTGACACATAGGCTTTTGTGGGAGTCCCAGTGGGAAGTCACAATTGCAGTGCATCCTGGGATTGCTCATAAAAGCCAGGGGGACATGTGACAGGGCGTCTTTGGCAGAAAGGAGAGTCCCAGGAGGAGGCTGACGGCTGGTCTCTCCTCCTGCTGCATGAGGAAAGTGGTCTTAGGCAGTCGGCCTAGTGAACCAGGTGTGTAGCTGAGCTGCAGAGGATCCTGTAAAGCTGACAGTGGAGCTGCTGGCAGAGTCTGCCGGGAAAAACAGTGTCCGTGAGTACCAGGGGACTTGCCAAAGGGTCTGCCCAGGAAGGGGGATCACTCCAGTGAAGTCAGAGGATAAAGAGTCAGCTCACGCAGTGTGTCAAAGTAAAGGGGGTACCGTGTAGAACCCTGAAGAATAGGGACAAAAAGGGGATGCCAAGTAGGACCCTGAAGAGTGATTCACAGTACAGTACAGTATGCTTAATTCTACTTCACTATAGTGGCAAGTGAAGCAGTGGCCTTGCCGCATCCAGCTAATCAGAAAAGTCCCAGTGATTGTGCATAGTTATTCAGTTGGAGTATCCCACTTATCCCTTCTCCCATCCCAGTTCTGAAATAAAACAACAAAAACCAAAACCCCTGGACTGTTTTCTGACTGAGCCTAGCACTTAAAATATGCTATATTGTCAAGTTGTTTCTATGGGTAACCAAGGGGAATCCATAACCAGCAGCTCCCACGGGAGTAGTGCTACATATATATAACAGGGAGGTGACCCAGGAAGTAAAAGAAGGGAAAATAATATAAATCCACGGTAAAGCAGGCAATGCCCGTAGGTGAACAGAGAAGCCAGCAGCACATGTGAAAAGTGAAATGAAGTCAGAGATCTAGCAGAACATTGCAGGAGGAGGTAAGAATTTCACAAACAGAAATCTGCAGCCTAGACCGTTATATGAGGATATGTATCCCCCCTTCAAACTAACATGTCTGTTCTCACTAAAATAACACAGATACTTGCACAATACTCCACACAAAACTTTAATATGGCTCTTGTCTGCTCTTAGACAAGCTCTCCCATGTTAAGGCTGTAGACTCTCCACTCTCTGTTGAAAGGATGTCTTTGGGTGATATATAGCGCGGGAAGTATCCACAGCAGAAACGCTTTACTTGTCACCAGTGGCGGCTGGTGCTCAAAATTTTTGGGGGGGCGCAAAAAGAAAAATGTAATAGGTATTGCTTCGCGCCAAAAAACGCAGTAAAAAAATTGCGTGACTTTGAAGCTGTGCCCCCTTCAATGCAATGAACACTGTGCTGTGCCCCCTTCAATGCAATGAACACTGTGCTGTGCCACCTTCAATGCAATAAACACTGTGCTGTGCCCCCTTCAATGCAATGAACACTGTGCTGTGCCCCCTTCAATGCAATGAACACTGTGCTGTGCCCCCTTCAATGCAATAAACACTGTGCTGTGCCCCCTTCAATGCAATAAACACTGTGCTGTGCCCCCTTCAATGCAATAAACACTGTGCTGTGCCCCCTTCAATGCAATGAACACTGTGCTGTGCCCCCTTCAATGCAATTAACACTGTGCTGTGCCCCCTTCAATGCAATAAACACTGTGCTGTGCCCCCTTCAATGCAATGAACACTGTGCTGTGCCCCCTTCAATGCAATGAACACTGTGCTGTGCCCCCTTCAATGCAATAAACACTGTGCTGTGCCCCCTTCAATGCAATGAACACTGTGCTTTGCCCCCACAATGCAGAGTTCAGCATGCATGCCCCTTTCAATGCAGAGCGCCACAGCATTGTCCCCAATCACTGCAGAGCGCCACAGCATTGTCCCCAATGATTGCAGACTGCCCACAGCATTGTCCCCCAATGATTGCAGAGTGCCCACAGCATTGTCCCCCAATGATTGCAGAGTGCCCACAGCATTGTACCCCAATGATTGCAGAGTGCCCACAGCATTGTACCCCAATGATTGCAGAGTGCCCACAGCATTGTACCCCAATGATTGCAGAGTGTCACAGAATTGTACCCCAATGATTGCAGAGTGCCACAGAATTGTACCCCAATGATTGCAGAGTGCCACAGCATTGTACCCCAATGATTGCAGATTGCCCACAGCATTGTACCCCAATAAATGCAGAGTGCCCACAGCATTGTACCCCAATGATTGCAGAGTGCCACAGCATTGTACCCCAATAAATGCAGAGTGCCCACAGCATTGTACCCCAATAAATGCAGAGTGCCCACAGCATTGTACCCCAAGGCGGCGGGTTCTTCCCTCCTCGATCCAGTCTGTCCTCTCTGCGGCGGCTGCGGGAAGGTGAGCGGCTTCTCCCTCGTCCTCCGAGCGACGGTGACGGTGAGTGACTGACTCACGCACCGGCACCGCCCCCATTGTGACGTCAGGGATTGGATGTCCTGGATGATGATTGGTCCAGGCTGGAGACTGGACCAATCACAGCCAGGATATCAGAAAGTGGGGGTGTCCAATCGCAAAGACTTGCGCTCGGGTTACGCCCCCAGAAGGCAGCCGATCGGCGCCTCTTCTGGGACGTAAACCCCCCCCCCCCAAGCCACCACTTCCATTACAGAGGCCGGCGAACCCAATTTTTTTTTTTGTAAAACTTTATTTGTTCGCTTTGTCATTTTTTTTTCTTTTTTTTAGGGGTAGGGGGGCGGCGCCCTGGCGCCCCCTATGCACGGGCCGCCACTGGCCGCCACTGCTTGTCACTTGGCCAGTTTTTCTACCGTGTCTCGTATTGACCTGACCTAGCAGCCCAATTCTTTCTTGGGTCCAAAAGGCCTCTATCCTCCCCATGGCATCCTGGATCATGCCCCCATACTTTTAAGATTGCATACTGACTTGCTCCCAGTAAATTTTCTTTGAAGGCTATCCCGATATTGGATCGCTGACGATCAGGTTGTCAGGGAATCCCTGTGAGATGTCTGGGGCGTGGCCGTGCACAGGCTATTCCCAGAAGAATGACTAATGGGGGTGGCGCCAGACAGGCTATTTAACCACTTAAGCCCCGGAAGATTTTACCCCCATTCCGACCAGGGGGTATTTTGCGATTCGGCACTGCGTGACTTTAACGGACAATTGCGCGGTCGTGCGACGCTGTACCTAAACGAATTTGGCATCCTTTTTTTCCCACAAACAGAGCTTTCTTTTGGTGGTATTTGATCACCTGTGCGATTTTTTGATCACGCGCTATAAACAAAAAAAGAGCGTCAATTTTGCAAAAATAGCAATATTTTTCACATTTTTTTATATGAAATTCCCCAAAAAAAAATGTAAAAATCAAAATTTTTTTACTTTTTCGGCCAATTTGTTTTATGCTACCTATGTTTGGTAAAAAAAATCGCAAAAAGCGTATTTTGATTGGTTTGCGCAAAAGTTATCGCGTTTACTAACAAAGGGAAAGATTTCTGTCATTTTTGTTGTTTTTTTTTTTAACGTGTAATGGCGGCGATCTGCGATTTTTTTTGCGGTACTGCGACATTGGGGCGGACAGACGGGACCCTTGACTGACATTTTTGACACTTTTGGGGTTACCAGTGACATTTCTACAGTAATCAGTGCTATATATATGCACTGTTACTGTAAAAATACACTGGTAGTGAAGGGGTTAACTTTATTTGGGAGGGAGGGGCTGTGTGTATCCCTAGGGGCGTGCTTTCTACTGTGATTGGCTGGGGCTTGAGCTGTATGGACACTGATCAACGGATCTACATACTAGATCCGAGTGATCAGTATCCTAACAGCAAGGAGAATGACAGGTGGCTTGTTTACACAAGCTGCCTGACATTCTCCCTCTCCCCCGCCGATCGCTGAGTGACCGGCGGACATCGGGTCCGCCGGTCACACGCGCGGGGGGGTCCGTAACCACGCGGGAGCGGGAGCACGCCTCCGGGGGCGCGCGCTCGCTCCCTAGACCCTCACAGGCTAGTGACGTAGCCCTACGTCACTTTGCCTGTGAGGGGCTGACTGCCGACGTAGATCGGCGTTAGGCAGTCGGCAAGTGGTTAAAGGAAGTTCAATCCTGTTTCCTGTGCTGACTGATCTTCAGCTGTTTCCTGTGACCTGATGATACCTGTATGCTTCCCTGTTGCTGACCTGGCTTGTTCTGAACTTGGACTTGGATTCTGCTTCTGCTTCTCTGCTAAACCTGACCCGGCTCTGTCCCTGACTTTGGCTCTGCTTACGATTTGGTACCCTGCTGCACCGCCTGTTGATGACCCTGGCTTTCCTACTACTCTGACTCTGTCTCAAACCTTGTCTCTCAGAACTACCCGAGTGCTTGCCTGGCTATCTGCTGCACCTGTTCCATACATCATTGAATGTTCCAGTTTCCGGGATCCGGACAAGCAGCCTATCCTGATCCATCAACAACCACGGGCACTCGTGTCCCTCCTGGCCTTTGACACCCTCTGTCTCACCTTCAGTGGGGTCTGGGCCGGAGATATAAGAGAGGCCGACCTCGTCAACTCAGACTCCTCCCAGGTACGTGACACAGGTTGAACCTGCGGTGGCTTCAGCCATACAGGATTACAGACGACACAACCAACATACCTTGGCCCGAGGTAGTCTGGTATGCGTATAAGGTTTATGTCCATGGTAAATAACATTTTACTATTGGTAAAATCTGTAAGGATTCTCAGACCACTCTCTAAGGCTAGAACTCAAACCCTAGAGCAGGGGTCTTCAAACTACGGCCCTCCAGTTGTTTGGAAACTACAACTCCCATCATGCCTATTCTTGTCTGTAAATGTCAGAGTTTTGCAATGCCTCATGGGATGTGTAGTTCTGCAACAGCTGGAGGGCCGTAGTTTGAGGATCCCTGCCCTAGAGCATGGGTGTCCAACCTTTTGGCTTCTCTGAACCACATTGAGTGTAGAGAAATTTTCTCGGGCCGCATATTAAATATATACTATAATTAAGGTATATAAGTAATAAAATGCCTCCACGCCCTTCCCTCGCTGCCGCGCCCCCCGCACTCATTTAACACAACTAGAGGATGATCAAATGAAATGGAATTAGTATACAGAGGTTTACTTCTTCTGAGCGATAATAAAGAAACACTGATCTGTAGTGGTCATGGTGGTAGGAGTCACTCAGAAACACTGCATATGCTCCCGTTCCCCCTCTGAGGCAGCCTCTGCCTACCGTTAGTTGGAAGCTGCTGTGGCCGTGCCCCCGACCTGACTTCCTTCCTCCCCAGCAAAAAAAATATTGTCAGGGGGCAGTGGGCCGCATTGCCTGAGGTTCCAGGCCGCAGGTTGGACATGCCTGCCCTAGAGTCTTCAATATGCCAACTCCAGGGATGAGGGACTATATAGAGATATGCAGGTAGTTTAAAGGAAGGCAATGGTATTACGAGTGGCTGCTTGAAAATAAAGATCCAAAACTCCAAACAAAAAATGTAATATATTTCAGTTTACCAATAATTAGATGTGGTGGCTGCATTCGTTTTCTTTTTTTAGGCTTTTTTTTTTCCTTCTGTTTTCCCCTGGTAATCTTGCGAGTAACACACCACCTGTATTGTATAGACACCATTCAAAATGAAAGAGAACAAGAGGCAGTTTTTGACCTCAGCATTGTCAGTTGGGGGGTAAGGGGAGTGTTAAAAGTATGAACAGATTTAAATACAATAACAAATTGAAGCCAAACTCCAGCTAATACTTTATAATTAGTTACAGCATATAGTTTTCTTTTTCCTTTTGGGATAAAAGTTTTTCAAAAATAAAAGCGGACTATTTTAAGCACCCCTGCCAAATTTAAATGGTTTGTCTCATCCCTATAACTGCTAATGAGCTTTTTTTTTTGTTTAAAAATAACAGACGTACTGGCTGGATAACTAGATGAAAATAGAAGAAAGCAAGCCTAAAAAAGAAAACTGATGCAGCCATCACATATGACGTGATTGAAAAGCTGCAATATAATAAATGTTTGCTTTTGAGTTTAACCACTTCCAGCCCGCCCTATAGGGAATTGACGGCGGGAAGGTGGTTGTATTACCCTGACATGCCGTCATATGACGGCGGCAGGATAACGCTCCTGGGGGCACGCAGAGCGGCGATCGGTGCTGCAGGTGTCACTCTGTTCTCCAATCTCGGTAAAGAGCCTACTGACGTAGGCTCCTTACCCTGTGATTAGCTGTGTCCAATCACAGCTGGTTACATAGTAAATAGGAAGGGGCTTGATCGGCTTTCCTCAGTTCCTGCCTGACAGGCACGAGTAGAGGAGAGCCGATCTGCGGCTCTCCTGACGGGGGAGGTTCTGCACTGGTAATCAGAGCATTGATTACCAGTGCAGACCCTTGGGGGGTTGCCACTAGAGCCACCAGAGATGCCCACCCATGACCCCAGGGATGCCCACCCATGACCCCAGGGATGCCCACCATGGCAACCAGGGATAGCAATCAGGGTTTAGGGAGCCTGCCAGTGCCCTCCCCATCAGTGCTGCCCGCCAGTGCCCTCCCCATCAGTGCTGTCCACCAGTGAATGGGTGTGAAGTAACCTTAATAGAAAAGTTACCTATAGCGCTTGCTCAATAATAAGGTGCATAAATATTTAATATAAACAATGCTAATATACTTCAGAATAAATAAATAAATAATAATAATATAAGTGCTTGAAGTAAAGTGCATAAGTGTTGGTGCAAAAAACAGTGTGAACAAATTAAGATCAATTTACCAATTCAATAGATTGCACACATAAAATAAATCAAAAAGGACCAAAAAATTCAAGTTCATACGTAGTGCATGAGATATGTAATAATCTCATAAATATTCCACACAGTTCATAAATAAAGGTGACTTCTTGTGGAAAAAGTTCAAACGAATTATGTAACTCTGTGCAGTGCAGGAGATAAAGTGCAGGTGCTCAGTGCCAGGCTTTCCAATCAAATATTGGTGTCACTTGGTTTCCACCGTGGCTAGTAGTAAAAATGCTCACTCACCAGAACAATTGGGTCTTATATGCCTTATGGCATTAAGACCACATAGGCGTAAATGACCCCAGGACCAGGATGGGTCCCCTCCGGGTGGGTGCCTCCGCTTACTCCAGTGGTAGCTATCGCTCCTCCGCTGCCCTTATCCAGCTGGGTATGTTAAAAAGAAGGGAGAGCTCCGAATAGTGCAGTATCGTTTAAAAGGATATTTTATTGCACATAAATCCAAAAAAGATAAGTTGCACGATCAAAATACAAGTGTACAGAGTAAAAAACGCAGTCACATATGGAGCTGTGGAGTGGAGAGCGGTAACTACCGGTTTGCGTTCCACCCTGCTCGTGTGACGTCAAGACGTGCGTTCCATCTTATGCGTTTCGTCATTGGCTGACGTCTTCAGAGGTGGAGCCAAACGCATCACGAAGCCCTTTTATACTAAAGTCGCCACTCTTCACTCCGCCCTGGATGTCTAAGCCGGAAGTCGGTCCACGAGCGTGTCCCCGCAATGTTGTTAAGACACAGCAGGAACTCCTGCGTCTCCCACTTCCGCCCGAATTTGACAGAGCCAGCGAATACAATTTTATAAATCTGCAATTCAGGCATTTTAATTAGTAAGGTTCCATCTTATTTGTACATATATCTGTACCCTTCACACCTCATCAATACGTTACATTTTCTAATAGGTATTGTGTAAATAACATTAATTAAACCTGACCAAATATAAATCCTATGTTCATTGAGTAAGATAAGAAAAATAGATATAATAAATAAATAGAAAGTGGAATATAAACTGTAATATATTAATTTTAGATTTATGGATCAGGGGATATAAGATTATATAAAAAGAATTGGCTTAATAAATTAAAAAGGCATTTAAAAGTATAAATTGTTATAAATAATTATAATTTTTTAAAACATTCATTATTGACTCCATTACATATGTTTCCAATATTTCCTATGGACAGATGATAAGTTGTTGTGATTTTTTAATTATAATTAATTTATTATTTAGTAAATCATATTTATCATTTAACTTAATTAAATATAATTCCAACGCTTACTATGGACAGGTTTCAAAACTCCTCAAAGGCCAGCTGCCCACCAGTGCCCATCATTGCCATCTATCAGTGCTCATCATTGCCCATCAGTGCCGCCTATCAGTGCTGATCAGTGCTGCCTATCAGTGCCCATCAGTGTCACCTATCAGTGCCCATCATTGCCCATCAGTGCCGCCTATCAGTGCCGCCTGTCAGTGCCCTTGAATGCCACCTATCAGTTCCAATCAATGCCGCCTATCAGTGCCAATCAATGCCGCCTATCAGTGCCACATATCAGTGCCCATCAGTGCTGCATATCAGTGCCGCATATTAGTGCCACTCCATCAATGCCTCCTCATCAGTGCCTGTCAGTGCGGCCTCATCAGTGCTCATCAGTGCAGGAAAAAACATATCTATTTCCAAAATTTTATAACATAAACAAAAAAACTTTTATTTTTTTCAAACTTTTCGTTTTTTTTTAATTTGTTTAGCAAAAAAAGAAAAAACCTTGCGGTGATCAAATATCACCAAAAGAAAGCTCTATTTGTGGGGGAAAAATTACATAAATTTGGTTTTGATACAGTGTTGCATGACCGCGCAATTGTCATTCAAAATGCAACAGCGCTAAAAGCTATAAATTGGCCTGGGCGGGAAGGGGGAAAAGTGCCTGGTATTGAAGTGGTTAATACTGCTTTAAAGGGATCAAAAATCAAGCAGAGCAGACCACTGTCCATAAAGCCACATGTTTGCATCTTAGCGTCCTCAAAACTAGATCATGAGAACCCAATTGAAAAAGGAGTCAAAAACATAGCACCTGAAAACATAGCACCCATTCCCTTATTCTATAAATCCCTTATTCTATAAATCTAAAACATTTTACAGAACAAAATAGAATAATAGACAAATATAAAGTCATGTGATAGTAGTCTATCAGCAATTAAGAATCAGATCTATCTCATGCTCTGTTTGTAATAATTATATTATATTATATTATTGGGATCGGTGGTGATACCTACTATTTTCACGAGTACTCGCGAAAATGCTTCTAATACCAAAACCGATACTTTGCAGTGCGATTTGCATCAATACAAAATGAATAGGCGCTAATTGCAGTGCAAAGAATCGCATGCGATTTGAACAGAAATGCAAAGCGATTCCTGTGCGCATTGCATGGGATTTCCCCCACGGCTCCTGTGTGTGTGAATCCAGTACAGAAAGCGAAGCGCCATGTAGTGCAGCAATAGGCAGTTTATTAAAATGTTATCACAACTCACAAAGTAAATATCTAGTCAAATCCATATCTACAGTGTCCCCTTCCCAGGTGGTCTGCCCCCCCCCCCCAAGCTGACATCACTTCTGGCTTATATCCACAGGAGTCCTGGGATTTCTCCTTCAGCCCTGTGAGCACCTCCAGCGGCCATGGTTTGCCATCACTGGTGGAACTGGGACACTGCAGATATAGGTTTGACTAGATATTTACTTTGTGAGCAGTGATAACATTTTAATAAACTGCCTATTGCTGCAAATGGCGCTTCGCTTTTTGTACTAGGTTCACACACACACACACACACAGGAGCAGTGCCGGAAATCGCATGTGATTCAGACAGGAATCGCACTGCATTCCTGTTCAAATCGCATGTGATTCTTTGCAGTGTGATTTGCGCCCATTAATTTTGTATGGGTACAAATCACAATGCAAAGTATCAGTACTTGGTATTGGCGAGCACTTGACCGAAAGTATCGGTACTCGTACTCGCAGATAAAGAAATGATATCGGTGCATCCCTAGTAATAACGATAATTTCTGTCACACTATTGAAATATTCAAGCATTTATAGACAAGGATAAGCTATTGAATAAATGCTCATTTTGTTTATCTGGGAAATGAGTCCTTTACAACGTTTGAACAAATGTGTTTTTCCCTCCTTACGTACAACACAGGCAAACACAGAAGGATTGGCAAAGTTCAAAGTCTGGGTTCAGCCATCCAGGGAGCACTAGAAATAACTGTTTTTTAATGCAGAGTGCTGGCTGCTTCTTCCACACAAAATGGCTGAACAATTGTAAAAAAATAAAAATGGATGAACTTTAGAAGAAAAGGCCAGGGCTCGAGAGACGGTGGAGCGTACAGCAACACAACGCGGCCTCTGGAGGTAATGAGAATTTCTGACACTTTTAGCGTGAAATGGATGCCTTCCAAACACACAGAAATTCTTTTCCGTATGTTTCTCGCAAAATGTCAAAGAGGGGAATACATCTTCCAGACAGCGCTGAAGAGACTTCAAATGTTTACATCCAAACAAGACTACTATATAACATGCCATGCAAGAGGCGCATACAGATGACACACACCAAACAGGCCGACGCCAGGGGGGACAGATTTTGCATCATGTATGAGTTAATTGGAAGTGCTACTTTTCTTGTTATATGATTATCATATAATATACAGATATTCAGCCCAGCGAGCACATTGGTGGGTTTTGATACCTAAGTCAGTGTTGTATGATTGATTAACAAGTGCTTATATTTTGGATTTCTCTTTTCAGTACAGTGGTTAGTGGTTGTAATTCACTGACCAGTCTTAGGCGCGGTTCACACTACGTCGCTCCGACTTAGGGGGCGACCTGTGAAGTTGCGTGCAGCGCGACTTCGGCGCAACTTCGGCGCGACTTGCACGAACTTCATAAAATGAATGTCTATGCAAGTCGCTCCAGGTCGCCCCGAAGTAGTACAGGACCCTTTTTTTAAGTCGGAGCGACTTGTGTCACTCCTATTACAACGGCTCCTGTACCAGTCAATGGACCGTGACAGTGCGTGACTTGTCAGGCTGACCAAGTCGTCTGACAAGTCGGACTAGTGTGAATGGACACTTAGGCTTTGTGTTTGTTTTTGTTTTTTGTTTTTTCTTTAGTGGATTTTAAGTTTTGCAGGAACACACTACTGTCCATTTAACATGGTTTCCTATGGGTCATGTTCACATCTGTGCATTTTATCAAAAAGGGCCAGGGAGTTTTCGTTTTTTTGTTCCAAAGGGTTCAATGGATCAAAAACGCGCATTGAAAAACAAAATTCACCTGGAATATGCAAACTGCAACTTGCATAGGTGTGAACCAGGCCTAAGGTTGGATTTACACTAATGTGATTTTTTTTGTTCATGCTTTTTGCAGAAATGCATTTCATTTTTATTTTATTTATTTTTTTACTTCAATTGATTTTTATTTGGTTTTCACAGAAAAGAAACAATCACATGAAAAACACAATAGATTAACGCAAGATGATAATAATAGAAAAGGGAGAAGAGAAAAAGAAGAAAGAGAAAGAAAAAAGAGAAACTATTGATGTAGTATGTTGATCACAATACATTATGGCATTATATATAGCAAGAACAGGAGACAAGGAAGTCCAATACTGTACACATTCAGGACCCAGAGACTACCTAGGGGGTGTATAGGAAATACATAGGAGATACCCCAAAAGGAGAAAGAAAACAAAAACAAAAAATGCCAAGACAGGTACCGAAGGAAGCACCATCATACTCTGGGTCTCACCATCCACCCGCCTCAATTCTACCGTTAGACACTATGAAAATAGGGGCTTTGTTGCCAGAGAAGCCAAGCTGTATGGAATTTCTTACCACGACACACTGAATAAGCATATGTCTTTTCCAAAGAATAGTGCTGGTTAACTAAACCCATTACCTCTATATGCGAAGGGGCTATAGGTTGTTTCCAACATCTAGCAATTACCGTTTTAGCTGCTATCAGTATATGTATAAATACTGTTCTGATATCAAATGGTATATTTTCAATACCCAAAAATAGTAGCGCTATTGCGGGTTCAGGTTTAATCAATATGCCCGAAACTTCAGAAAGTACTTCAAAAATTTTCCTCCAAAAACTAACAAGACCTTTACAGGACCAGAATATATGAAAAATTGTGCCAGTTTGGTCACACTTGCGCCAGCACAATGGATCATATTTAGGGTATATTAGGGACAGGCGGTAGGGGGACAGGTACCATCTAGTGACTATTTTTTGAAATTGTTCCCAATGTGTTACACATTGTGTTGCTCTATAAGACGTTCGTATCGCCCATCTCCATTGCTCATTGGAGAAGGACATACCGAGGTCTCTTTCCCATTTCTTCATGTACGATGATTTAAAGAATGTGAGTTTCTGCTGTAGTTGATTATAAAACACTGATATCCCTTTAAGCTTAGAGTTTGGGTCTGTAAGATATTTCCAAAGTAGTTGAGGAATTTCAAGTTTAGGGAGTGGGTGTTTAGATATAAAGCTCACTATACTAATGTAAGCAAAAACCGCCTGGGGGGTGAGTGAAAATTCTTGTTGAAGGGCTGCAAAGGACTTAATAGTATTATTTTGGTATAATTGTGTCACTGTGTCGATACCTGCTACCACCAATTTATTAATATGAACATTAGGGAGCAAGATACACATTGTCGATAGGGGTATGGGAACTGATATATTATTTGGCTGTGATTGTAACTGTAATTGAGCAATTAGATGGCGCCAGGACTGTAGAGAGGCTCTTATTGTTAACGGAAGGGTCTGGATTGTTATAGGTTTCCACATATCTGCCAGAAGTAATGTGTATAGATCCTGTGTGTTAGATAGTGCAGCTTCAATCGGAAGCCACGGAAGAGATATTTTATGGGTTCTATGGGTAAACCAATACTGTAAAGGAGCCAAGCGAGATGCATGATAATAGTCCTCAAGGCTTGGTAGTCCTAACCCACCAACTGATTTGTGTCGTATCATATGTAGATATGCACACCTTGCACGTTTCCCCTGCCAAACGAAGGTGCGCAGGAGATTGTTGAGCGAATTAATATAGTGTTTAGGAATATGAGTCGGAAGGGCGCGAAAAATATACACTATCTTAGGGAGGCACGTCATTTTAAATGCAGCTATTCTTCCTGCCCATGATAGTTCCGTCTTCTTTAACTTATTAGTATCATTGGAAATGGAAGTTATCAGTGATCGCAGGTTAAGTGTCTGTAGCCCTGAAGTTGGAAATGTCAAGGTTATACCCAAGTATTGCAAAGCTTGGGGGGTCCATGTATAAGGTAAGTTTTGCTTAAGATGGCTAAGTGCGTGGCCCTGTATGCCCATATTTAGGATGACTGATTTATCGAAATTAACCTTATAGTAGGAAATATTACTAAATGTCTGTAAAGTATCATGGACAGCAGGTAAGGACACGATGGGGTTCGTCAAGCTCAGAATTATGTCATCCGCAAAGAGCGTGATGGTATGTTGTAGGTGCTGAAATTTAAAGCCAAAGATCCTAGGATTTTGTCTTAACGTTTCCGCCAAGGGCTCGATCAGTAAATTAAATATCAAAGGGGAAAGTGGGCACCCCTGGCGCGTGCCATTTAATATTGGAAAAGTTTTGGATAGGGTGCCCGCAGAGAGCACTCGAGCAGTTGGAGATGTATATAAGCTCATAATAGCCGAAAAAATCGGTCCAATAAAACCAAACTTTCCCAATACTGCCCTCATGTACCCCCAATGGACACGATCAAACGCCTTCTCTGCGTCTATTGATAAGAGCAGAGAAGGCGTTTTAGTGCGCTCTGCCTGATGGAGCAGGTTAATAACTCGCCTTGTAGCGTCAGGGGCCTGTCTCCCCTTGACGAACCCCATCTGGTCCTCCTTTATCAAAGTAGGTAGAATTAATGCAATCCTATTGGCTATAAGTTTAGTGTATAACTTAATATCACTGTTCAAAAGAGATATCGGCCTATAGCCAGCAGGATCAGAAGGAGATTTACCAACTTTAGGGATTGTGATTATATTAGCTTGTAACATTTCAGTGGGTAATGTACCCATCTTGACAGTTTTTGTGAAAAGGTTCAACAAGTGGGGTGCTAGTTGATCTTGCAAGGACCTGAAATATTCATTTGTGAATCCATCAGGACCTGGAGACTTATTTAGGGGCATAGTTGCAAGTGTATCAGTCACTTCTTTGATAGTGAATGGTCTATTCAGTTGTGCTAATTTGTCGGTCGGCAAGATCGGAAGATGGAGGTTATGTAAAAAATCGCAGATGGATGCGTCCGTCGGTTGAGGGGTATCTTTGTCTTTCTTAAGACTATATAGGGTGCTGTAGTAATCAGCGAACGCATCTGCTATCTCTTGTGGGTGTAAGTGTTTGTTACCCGTATGTGGATGTACAATACCTTCGATTCTAGTTTTAACTCTCTTCGTCTTAATCCTAGATGACAAATATTTGCCTGCTTTATTATTTGCAGAGTAATACTGCATGTGAAGGTGTGCTAGCATGTTTTCATGACGTTCCAACAAGAGTCTTCGAAGGTCAGCACGGAGAGACCTCAGTCTTGAAGCATGAGATACTGAAGGGGTCTTTTTATTCGCAGTGTCCAAAATTTGGACATCGCGAATAAGATCTTCCATTTTGCGATTGAACCTCCTCCTCAGCTTAGCCCCTAGCTGAATGAGGAGTCCTCTCGCAAAAGCCTTATGTGTAATCCACAACAATGCCGGATCTATATCCGGTGTATTGTTAATAGAAAAAAATTCCTCCACCTGGGCTTTCAAGGATTTGAGAGATTCAGGATCTGATAAAATGGAGTTGTTACATCGCCATATAAGTGTAGTTGGAGAGACAGGGCGGTGGGACAATGACATGTGAATTGGTGTATGGTCTGACCATGTTATCGGAGAGATAGATGTATGAGTGACATATGATAGTGTTTGTATGTCAACTAGAAACATGTCAATTCTACTGTAGGAATTATGGCTCACAGAAAAGTATGAATAATCCCTCTCCTCTGCGTGCTGGTAACGCCACACATCGTGGAGCCCCTCAGCATGGATGAATGTAGCCAAGGAAGGAGCCGAGGATCTTCCCTTGGATGAAGCATCCATACCGTGGTTTGCCACCATGTTAAAATCTCCACAGACAATTAATCTTCCTGATTTAAGTTTGTTAATTTTTACCCACAGTTTACGAAAAAACCTTAATTGGTGCGTGTTAGGGGCATACACATTTACTATGGTGTATAGGCAATTATCGATAGTGCAGTTAAGTATAATATAGCGACCTTCTGTGTCCAATACCACCCTATTGGAGATGAAAGACACTGAATCTCTAATTGCCACCAATACTCCTCTTTTTTTTTCCCCTGCTGAAGATTGAAAAATGTGCGGGTAGTCCTTGTGGGAGCATCTCGGGCTGTGATCAAGCCGAAAATGTGTCTCTTGGATAGCGAGAATATCTGCCCTATGAGAGCATGCTTCCTTCCACATGGAGTACCTCTTAACGGGGTGGTTCAACCCTCTAACATTCAAAGATAATAGTTGTAAGGACATAGTAGTACATTCTATTTTGAAACATGGGTTGTAGATACATATTAAAAGAATAGTACCTTAGATGTCTATTAAATTTAATAGCCTCTGGACAGTGCCAAATTACAATTAAGGTGGTTCGGTCCACATGGGACAAAAGGTGAGAAAAAAGATACCGTTCGTCCGGTCTTAAGTGCCGGTCTGAAGGGTAAGCCAGAGCATGATGGTGCCTCATATCGATCGTGGCATACAGCTTCGCATACTCCTCGTGGACCTGTTCTGCAAGGGAAAGTAAAAGCAAAAAAGAGCAGTGAGAAAAAAATAAAGGAAAAGAAAGAAAAAGGTAGCATATAAACATACAATCTATCATACAGACAAACACTACATATAAAAAAATAAAAAAGAACGAGGCCCAAACAGACCAAGTGCGCAGCTGTAGCTGCATCTTCAGCTGGAGAAAAAAAAAGCACGATGTAGAGTGCTTATTCAAAAGGAAAAAAGAAAAAAACACGATGTGGGGTGTTTATTCAAAGACAGGGAGTCTCCCTCCGTCTAGCTCAAAAAACAAAAATAAAGAAAAAAAGAAAATGGTAGTCCTCATTTATGACGTTGAGTAGATCTGGAAGAGCGATTGGCTACTTGCCAATCTGGTTGCAAATGTTGTGGTTTCTGATCGTCACTGTCTTCCGGCGGATCTATTTTGTCCGGGAGGATGTTCCATTGGCGAAGGCTTCTTAGCCCTTGTTCCTTAGTAGTAATCTGAAAAGTTGATCATAAGTGGGTCCCGCATAGCTTAGCCGGGTATTTCCACTTGTACAATATTTTATTGTCACGAAGAGCTTTAGTTATTGTGTTAAGATTGCGCCTCAGTTGAAGGGTGTGCTGGGAGTAATCCGGAAGGATCTGTAGTGACGCGGCCTGATCGGGAAGATGTTCCTTTTTCCTGAAGGTATCCATGATTTTTTCTTTCACTAAAAAAAAGTGAATTCTCACCAATACATCTCTGGGGATCTCTTGGGATATAAAGGAGGGTTTCGGGATGCGATGTACCCTATCTATGATAAGATCAGAGTCCGTGAGATCGGGCATGACTTTGGAGAAGAGATCGTGTACAAATCCTGATAGTTGAGACGTTTGTATAGATTCAGGGATTCCCCTTATTTTGAGATTATTACGCCTCGATCTATCCTCCAAGTCTGCTATTTTGGTTTGGAGGCGCAGTATATCTTCTTGTTGTGAAAGGTGGGAGTCAATTAAAGCGTTATGAGATTCGACAAACTCTCCCATTTTTGTCTCAACTACATCCACTCTATCTCCCATCTGGTGCAATTCCTTATGATAATACTGAATTGATGTTAAAATGTTGTTTTGCATAGATGTGTGGAATATTGATAACATTTCCTTCAGTGTCGTATCTGATACTGGTTGACCCGTAGTTGGGAGATGTATGAAGGGATCTGGTTGTGGTGTAAAAGCCCAATCACCCTGTGGATTTATGACATTGCTGCGCCTCTCCGTGGATGAGTTGCTATGCTGCTGGGTACCTTTAGTAAGAATAAAAAGAAAAGAGAAGGCGCCTGGCCCTTTAAATAAAAGATTGTTGAACCTGCTGCCCTTTTAATTGTAATAAAACAATAAATAGGTATATATCATAGGTAAAAAGGCGCTGGTAATCTTAATATATCACGTGTTATAAAAATTAATAGGTGATTTAAAGTGTAATATATGTGATTAAAAATTGCTACAAATATATATATGATCTACTATTGGTGCAATTAGCAAAGAAAAGTGCATACCAGTGCAATTTCAATTCAGAAGTGTTTGTGCTTCTCAAAGTAAATTAATCCACAAAGGTGTGGATCAGTGAACCAATAAATAGATATATAAAGAATTCCATACAAAAATCACATAAGAATATATAAAAATATAAATATATAAATGTGCTCCAAGTAGTGTTTAAAAGTCCAGGCAATAGCATGCAATCAAAATTGTGCTTGATGGATTCTTATTAATCCCTTCACAGTGCTCCAGGTGCTGGGATGTGACAACCTTCAATTAAGAAGTGCTTGTGCTTCTCAAAGTAAATTAATCCACAAAGGTGTGGATCAGTGAACCAATAAATAAATATATAAAGAATTCCATACAAAAATCACATAAGGATATATAAAAAAATCACATAAGAATATATAAAAAAGTATAAATATATAAATGTGCTCCAAGTAGTGTTTAAAAGTCCAGGCAATAGCATGCAATCAAAATTGTGCTTGGTGAATTCTTATTAATCCATTCACAGTGCTCCAGGTGCTGGGATGTGACAACCGTGGCCTCTTACCAGCTAGCAGCAGGTCACAAGGACCCCCAACGCCTGTGATCCCTTTATTGGGTGGATCAGACCTCTCCTCGATTGCTTGGATCTCTGGCTCCTATATTACTCGAGTTGGACCATGTAGTCCCCCCATACACATAAAGATATAGAAGAACAAATAGCCTCCAATAGTGAAATACTGTTTTATTCTCCAAAAAACATACACTATAAGGTGACAATTAGCCTCTTACTATTTGTTGTGCCCTCCTGGCACTGGGCAATTCGGCAGTACAAAATCGTTTTTTTGGGTCTTAGGAAGATATTCTCCGGGGATCTGCAGCACCCTGTATCTCCTTTCCCCCTTTCTTTGTATTGCGGCGGTGGATGTGTATCCCAGCATTCGGAACAGAGGCTGGGCTGCAGATCCCCGGAGAATATCTTCCTAAGACCCAAAAAAACGATTTTGTACTGCCGAATTGCCCAGTGCCAGGAGGGCACAACAAATAGTAAGAGGCTAATTGTCACCTTATAGTGTATGTTTTTTGGAGAATAAAACAGTATTTCACTATTGGAGGCTATTTGTTCTTCTATATCTTTATGTGTATGGGGGGACTACATGGTCCAACTCGAGTAATATAGGAGCCAGAGATCCAAGCAATCGAGGAGAGGTCTGATCCACCCAATAAAGGGATCACAGGCGTTGAGGGTCCTTGTGACCTGCTGCTAGCTGGTAAGAGGCCACGGTTGTCACATCCCAGCACCTGGAGCACTGTGAATGGATTAATAAGAATTCACCAAGCACAATTTTGATTGCATGCTATTGCCTGGACTTTTAAACACTACTTGGAGCACATTTATATATTTATACTTTTTTATATATTCTTATGTGATTTTTTTATATATCCTTATGTGATTTTTGTATGGAATTCTTTATATATTTATTTATTGGTTCACTGATCCACACCTTTGTGGATTAATTTACTTTGAGAAGCACAAGCACTTCTTAATTGAAGGTTGTCACATCCCAGCACCTGGAGCACTGTGAAGGGATTAATAAGAATCCATCAAGCACAATTTTGATTGCATGCTATTGCCTGGACTTTTAAACACTACTTGGAGCACATTTATATATTTATATTTTTATATATTCTTATGTGATTTTTGTATGGAATTCTTTATATATCTATTTATTGGTTCACTGATCCACACCTTTGTGGATTAATTTACTTTGAGAAGCACAAACACTTCTGAATTGAAATTGCACTGGTATGCACTTTTCTTTGCTAATTGCACCAATAGTAGATCATATATATATTTGTAGCAATTTTTAATCACATATATTACACTTTAAATCACCTATTAATTTTTATAACACGTGATATATTAAGATTACCAGCGCCTTTTTACCTATGATATATACCTTTAGTAAGAAGTTGGATTTCTTCTTGTTGCGCTTCCTCCTCCCTCCTTGGTTTAGATTTAGCGGGGCTCTGCATTGAAGGTGATGCAGGGGAAGAGTCTGTTGAGCGTGCTACTCTCATGGGTGAACTGTCTGCCGGCTGCTGGGCTGTTGTATGACCTGCCTCTGGTGTCATCTCTAGAGGGCGAGATGGTTGTGACCCATAAACGCCCCTGCCGCCATTTTGGCAGAGCCCCGGCGCTGTTTGCGGTGCTTGCGGGTAAAACTCAGATAGTTTACGTAGTTTCACGGCGGTTATTTTCCGTCTAGGCATGGTAAACAAGCCCAACAGACCTCCTCCGATATGCGGTCTCTGTATATGGTGGGCGTCTGGCTACAAAGGAATTGATAGGTAAGTAGGTAGGTAAGTAGGTAAGATTGTGGGTCAATTTCGTCAATATCCAGCCACTCTATGTAGACCGATATGCAGCAAAGGTAAATGTGTGGCCAAAACGAATTTCTCACGACAGGGCAATATGTAGAGAGAACAAAGCTCTCTGTGTGTCTTCTGATGGCCCCCTAAAGTCCGTGGGTAATATGCTGCCTTTAGTAGTGTAGCCGTAGCCTAAGTATGTCTTTTGCTGTGAAGCAGACTCAGTATGTGCCCTTAATACAAGGCTTCCGTTCACTGCTAGGAGATGGGATAGGTCAAGACTAACCCTGCCTGTCTGTCTCCAGCTGTCCCCGCAGCGTCTCTCAATGCTAACCGCCCTACACTCTGCGCTCCACACCTCTCTCGGTAGACTCGGCAATCAGACTGAAGCGCCGATGGGATGAGGCTGCAGCGAGCTGGAGCTGACTGCTACGAGGCTCCCGCGGCGGGCTCCTGCGGCGGGCTCGTGCGAGACAAGACGGCTGCGGGGGTGTAGCCAAGGCACCCAGCTCACTCGATCCCGATCCCCCCTCCAATGTCCGAGGTGCCCCGGAGCAGAGAGAGCAGCGAGAGGCAGCCGGCGGCGGGGCAGTTGTCCGGGCAGTCGTTGGCAGGCAGCGGATAGGCGATCGGCGGCTTAGGCAGGTAAGACTGGGTACTCAAACAGCAGACAGCATTTAGGCTGGTTCCATCTTGCCGTGTCGGGCTATGCAGTTAGGCAATATTTAGCCTGGGCTTTGTCGCGCCGTGTCGGGCTGGGCTAGCCTCTATCTCGCCTGTAGCTATGAAAGAGCCGACGAAGTGAGGAGCTCCCTGTTCACGCGGCCATCTTGGACCGCCCCCTCCTCCTACCCTACTCCTTTATTTTTTAACATGGGTTCCTATGGAACACGTTCACATCAATGCATTTTTGTGCCTCTGCATTTTTGGAAAGGGTCAGGGACTTTTTTCCTGCACAATGCAGTGTTTTGCATGTAATAGACTTCAATGGACCTGCATCTGCAATTATTCTGGGTTTAAAAATTCATGTGCTTTTGAAAGACAAATAACCTGAGCAACACAAACTTTACAGGCAGTTAAAGCGGAGTTCCACCCTAAAATTATACTTACCTCCATCTTCTTGCTCCGGGTCACCTGAAAAACAATTGGATAATCGCAATTTTTTTTTTTTTTTTTTACTTACCTCGTTAAGAAGAAAATATACTTACCTTACTTCCTCTTCCTCCCCTCGGTGGCCACGGCGATTCGTCACTTCCTGGCTTGCAATGATTCCTGGGAGCTGAACGTCATCGCTCCCAAGAATCAATGCGCCTGCACCGGCCCCGACGTCAGTTCCGGTGCAGGCGCCGTCATACCTTGCTAAACAGCTTCTGGGCATGCCCAGAAGCTGTGCAGGGATGACGCTGCGGCACCGGAAGTGAAGCCGGGGCAGTGCATCGTGGGACCGAAGAAGACGGAAGAGGACACAGAAGAGGATCGCGCTGGCTTCAAGCTGCCCACACCTGAGATGGCAGCGCTGGACAATACTTTTTCAAGGTAAGTATTTCTTCTAAAAGGTAAGTGCAACCCGGGACAGATAAGAGGCTATCCATTGTGGAATGCACTAGCCCTGACTGTCCCGGGGGTATTTTTATTAAAAAAAGCTTTCCCAGGGTGGAACTCCACTTTAATTCCGAATTAGACTAGACTACAGTAATCCCAAAAATGGTTTGCCTACCTTTGGAATGTGCAGAGAGGTCTAATGTGTACTAGATAAATAATGTATGTATGTCCTGACTTTGCATATGTATGTGCATGTGGGCGGTGGAGGTGGGGGTGTTGTGTTTTTTTAAAGTTTACAATACTTTTTTTTTTTTTTAGGATTTTACTTTTTTTCCCCCCTTTATCAACATAAAGGGGTAAGCCCTAAAACACTAATGAAGTTTGACACCCCAAACTGTGTGGAAAGAGTGAAATAAAAAATCATATTGCACACAATATCATCCTCATTGTCTCCAGATTGTACAAGTTTCTATTGGGGACAGTCAGAATTAAATTTCATATCTGTTTTTGGAAGCAAAGAAGGTACACATTGAGGGAATAAAAAAAAAAAAAAAACAAAACACAAGACACGCAGATCAGTTTGACTGGAGGACAAACATCTAAACTAGGATCTGCACAAACCTGTTAATGAGCCCAGTCATAAATGGCTGTCTTAAACTTACATATGGCTAGAGACTCTTAATACAGCCCTGTCATAAAACTGTCTTGTTATATACATCTAGTCTAGGTATAACTATCTTAAGTCTTGTTATTTTTTTATTTTTTTTAATAAACATATTATACTTCCCTCCTCTGTGCAGTTGGTTTTGCACAGAGCAGCCTGGATCCTCCTCTTCTTGGGTCCCTTTTCACTGCTCCTGGCCCCTCCCTCCTGTTGAGTGCTCCCCACAGCAAGCAGCTTGCTATGGGGGCACCAGAATCAAGCTGCAGCTCCGTGTGTCCATTCAGACATGGAGCTGCCATTCAGCCCTGCCCCCTCTCTCCCGATTAGCGGCCAAGGGACTAATGGACATTGCTGGATAGAGATGGGGCTCAGGTAAATAATACAGAGCCTGCTACACAGAAGGCTTATCCCAATGCATTCTGTGCATTAAGATAAAAAAAAAAAAAAAAACTTCTGTCAATGTCATTAACCCCAGACTATGAAAAACGCTCTACACGTTATATAAACAGTGTGAAAACGTACAAAGCCACTAAAGCACTTGTTGTGTGGAGTGAAATATACCTGCTGGACCCTTCCCCTCCTATCTTTCGTGTCCCCCATTGAAGCCTATGATTGCATAGACCAGCTGGTGTCCTCCAGCATGCTCAATTTCAGTTCCCATGTAAACTATTTATTTCCTCCTTTTTCTAATCTGTGCAGCCCACATGATTAGAGTCACACATGTGAGTGCATGCACAGTGGTAACTGACACTCACCTCCCTCCTCTTCTCCATGTCCTCCATGTCCTCCTATTTCACATCACTTTCTCTCTTGTCTGGGTCACCTATAGCTCTATGGGCTTCTACACACAGCTGCCTGAAAACCATTTTCACTATGTAACTATGTAACATTTTTGTTTCTATTGCTCTACAGTAAAATGCAGTTTATTGTTTTCAATAGCCTTGTGAATACAGACATGTAAACACACTCTGCTTTTTAATCAAAAAAAAAAATCTGAGTTGCCAGTCAGTATTTGAGTGTATACTTGCTAATACACTCCAAAGCCACAGATGCTACTTGTGTGCATACAAATGCACGCAAGTGATCTGCAGCCCATGTTTTTTAGTGTAGCACCCTCCTAGATAGGTGCTAGGCAAAGTAAATCTGTGGCCCTGTTCTGCTTATCAGGAGGGCCTGATCTGTTAGTTAGCCTGTCACATGCTTCCAGGTGTGGTCTGTTGAGTCTGGGGAGTCTCCCCTCTGTATCCAATGAAGGATTTTGTTGGACAGTGGAGGAAACCTAGCCAATAGCACACCAGGGTTTATGACTGTCCCAGTGGGAAGACATTGCTGAAAAGCATCCTGGGATTGGGAATAAATAATAATAAAATAATAAATAATAAAATAAATGTAATCCACAAAGATCCTGGCCCAGTGGCCCAAGGGATCTAACATAGCAACAGTTTTCCAAAGACCCTGGCCCAATGGCCCAAGGGGTCTGCACTGAAACTTGAACACTTTCAACAGAAACTGGTAAATTCAGCATTACATTTATTACATTTATTTTCTCCCAACAGTTCCTTGGTCAGTTGCGATGGCCAGCCCGCCAGATATACACATGTAGCCTGGTTGCATGGCTGGCATTGTTCAAACTGTTATTTGTTATTAAAGTTCTGCAAAGACAGTGACTTTGGAAGTATGGGAGATGTAGTTCCGGGAGGAGCCAGGATCACAGACTGCTATGAGAGAGACTCTTCTCCCAGGGAGCAATGGGATGCGCGGAGCTTGCTGGGGGTGTCTTTATAAAGGGGGGCGGGATCCCTTTTCCCTCTCTTGCCTCAAGGACAGCGTGCTGGAAAGAAGGGGAATCGCAGGAGGATAGGCCGAGGCCTAGTGGCGGACATCGGAGCTGAAGCAGGTGGTGTGAGTGCGGTGAGGTGAGGAGTCCCGGTGTGGAGTCCCGGTGTGGGGACCGAGCGGAAGGTTGTTGGACAGGCAGAAGGAGACACTGAGCAGAGAGGGGGCGGGGGCAGAGCGGGGCCTGGCTGCAGCGAGGAAGCGGAGTTCCTGGTTTGGGTGAGAGACCTCCAGTATCTACATCTGCACTACTCACAGACCTAGGCTGAATCGGGGCAGGACTGCTAAACTGTTTCCTTAAAAGAGGCCATACTAACATATAGTTATACCACTGGACACTGCTGTTACACATATAGTATGAGGTGGGTGAACTAGGCCTTAAGCCCTCTATCCAATCCTAGGATGTTAATCTGTTGAGACGCATCAGGATCTGTTTGCATACATCTCTGTGGATTACAAATATTGACTAATTTGGGGGATCACAGTTCATCAGCATGTGCATAGTCTTCACCAGCAAGGAATTCCTTGCTGGTGAAGACTAGTGAGGCCTCACTCTCCAGGAGACTCTTGCAATTCAACATTAAGGGGGCCCCCGTTAGTACACAGAGTGCTACTCTGATTGTAAAGCTAGTGTTGTTATATTGTTTATTCTACATTAGTCATTAAGTGTAGTTATTCTTATCTGTGGTCACTTTCCAAGTACATTATAAGATTCAATGTGTCTTTATTGTTGCTGAACGCAGTCCTCTGGCATACATATGCATTTATTTGCATATGTATGTGTGGCCTGTGTTCCAGATCCTGAGTGCTGAACCAAACCTAAACCCTTGGTTGGGAATTCAGGATCTACTTCCTTGGCAACATTTGCATTATCTTTGATTCTGTTTGTATACTCTTGTTTTATTTCAAAAACTCAAAAGCAGTAAACGGATTCCTCACTGCAATACTTGTGGTCTCAATCATTCAGAATGACCAAACAAATAGTGTCAGTTGGGTTGGAGCAAGCTCAGGGTGAAAGAAGTGAAGAGGATACCCACACAATAAGCCACTCCCTTGGGAGCAGGGCTACATTTGGGGGCTCGTCCGGGATGTCCAGTGCCACTTCTGCCCTGAATGCCCCTCCTAGAGGGCCAGTAGCCAGAGAAGCAATGAACCCTGCCCTTGCCCGGTCCTGGGTACTGTATCAAGGAGCCAGTTTGGATAAAAGTGTTGCAGAGTCTGTGAAGAGGCAGAGGTTAAGTGAAAGTTTGAGGGGCCCTGCAGCAGAAGTGATCCAAAATCTACGGATGGGGAATAATAACTGTACAGCTAATGATTATCTGAAAGCCCTTTTGGATGTGTTTGGGCGGGTGGAGAAGACCACTGATCTACTCTATGAGTTCAACCATACACACCAGCAGAAGGGAGAAAAGTTATCGGAGTACATCTCAAGGGTAGATAAGATGTTACACCAAATCCTCCTGCGGAAGGGTGTCGACCCTAAAGATGCTGACCGAGTACGCCTGGATCGAGTATTGTAGGGCGCTCAGCCCAACCACCCGATTGTCTTAAAATTACTACTCAAAGGGGTCAAGGATACTCCTACTTACCCGGAACTTATGCGGGAAGTTCGGGAGGAAGAAGCCTTGCTTGAAGAGAAAAACCACGGAGGGAAAGAGCCATTAAATAATGAATCTAAAAAAGAGAGAGCCTCAGCCCGGCGGCTACGAGTAGAAAATAGCCTCTCAGAAGATGAGAGCGAAGCTGAAGTGGAGTCAGACAATCCTGAGGAAGTTCCAGAGAGTAGGGATACACAGGGGGTCGGTACCTCCACTCCGCTCCAGCAGAGAAGGCCTGGAACCCCAAAGACCAAATCTGTTAAGGTGCAAACCATTGAGCTTCCTGAAAGAACCAAACCCCAGAAGGCGAAAAGCTTCAGTAACAAGGTCTGTCGAAAACTGTTCCAGCCCGGCAGAGAAGTGGTACCCAAGAAACTAGTGGGGCTGTCTCCAGTGGTACCACTGCAAGTGGAGGGCATTTATACTAAGACCTTGTTGGACACGGGTGCTCAGGTGACCTTGCTATACAATGACTTCTACCGGAAGCATTTGAGACACATCCCTCTGTGCAAGTTAGAAGTACTGCAGATCTGGGGTATAGGGACCCAAAAGTTTCCCTATGATGGGTATATTCCCATGAAGATATCATTTCAGCCAACAAAAGGGGCGAAGATGGAAGTGTTCGATATTTTGGCTGTAGTGTGCCCTCGACCTTCAGGTGCTAAATAGAATTCTCTGATAATTGGCACAAACACGGATTTGGTTCGGCGGATGCTCATCCCTTTAGCGGCCCAAGGGTCTAAAGAGGAAGAGGTGCATCCTAAGCTGAGGACAGCTTTCCAGCGAGTGCTGCAGGAGCAGAAGACCCCAGTTAAAGAAGTGGGGAAGCTCTGGAGGTTGGACACCAAGGAGCGGGTGTTACAGCTGGGAGAAAGAACCTGCATGAAGGCTGTGGTGAAGTTGTCATGGGATCAACGGGGGCCCTTTGTGATAGCGGAAGGGGATCTGTTGGCAGAGGACAGCGGGATTGAGCTGATGCCGGAAGTGGTCCCAACCAAAGTGCTATAAAGAAATGGTGGGAAGATTCCTGTAAGTGTCCAAAATGTTACCACCCAGCCAATACGTCTGAAGCCCAGGATGGTGTTAGGACATGTGAGTGCTGCTTCCCCACTAACCCCTTCTGAGATGAAGGAAGAGAAGGAAAAAGAGAAGGAGTCAGAGGGTACTTCCCCCTACTCGCCCAGCTGTTCCTTTCAAGTGGGGGGAGCAAGTGAAGACCCAGTTGTCTCGGTGGGAGAAATTATTTTCAAAAAATGATTACGATGTGGGCTGTGCTAAAAGTGCCCAACATTGGATCCGTCTCAGTGAGGACAAGCCCTTCAGGGAGAGAGCCAGGAGAATACCTCTGAGTGACTTAGAAGACCTCCGTGAGCAGTTGGCAGAACTGAAAAAGTCAGGTGTTATACTGGAGTCCCGTAGTCGCTATGCTTCCCCCATAGTGGTGGTTCGCAAAAAGAATGGGACCCTCAGGATGTGTATCAACTACCATACTCTGAACCATCGAACCATCCCGGATCAATATACCACCCCTCGGATAGAAGATGCTTTGCAGTGCCTGTCAGGAGCCAAATGGTTCAGCGTGTTGGATCTGAAGAGTGGGTATTATCAAATACCCATGCATCCTGAAGACAGAGAAAATTGACCCATATCTGTTTTGGAAACTGGAAGACCCCACATTGATGACCCCGGCCTCTTCCTCTCTGTCCACACTGACTGCAGGGGCCTCTGCGGCCGCAGGCCATCTTTCCTCCTTGATAGAGATAGGGGCAGACCTTGTCTCTGCTGCTGTCACCTTCGGTGCATCAGGTCGCCACCTCCTGGCCCTCTGTACCTGCATGCACCCTCTGCCTAGTGGTCGGGTCCCTCCCAATGCCAGAGCTGTTCCACTGCCAGGTTGCATGGCCTCCAGCGGCATCAGGACTCTAAATACAGCCCTCCCGCCTCCGCGGAGGGGTCCCGACTCCATGAGCATCATGACTGTAGTGATTCCCGTCTCCCACGACACACACAGCTGTCTGGGCCAATTATTCACTTCTCTCCGCTAGCAGCAGCAGATAGTCGCAATGCCTGCACTGACTCCATGCCCGCACTCCCATGGTCACACTTGCACACTGGGGACATAACAGGCCTAAGTGCTCCACTCCTCCTCCGGTGCATAACGCCAGTCCTCCATCGAGCATCAACCATATGCCAGTATCCCACACGAATGAAGACCTCGGCTCTCCGGTCTGCCCCAAAGTCTGCCCAGCAGGTTCTCTGCCAGTGAGTGAAGTGACTGCAGTTTAACTCTTCCTGGTCCAACCACTGGCACCCCCTTTACACTTTAGGGTCCTCTCACTAGGCACCCCCTCTACACTTCAGGGTCCTCTCACTAGGCACCCCCTCTGAAATACAGGGTCCTCTCACTAGGCACCCCCTCTACACTTCAAGGCCAACACTGGCACCCCCTTTTACCACTAGCGGGCTCCCGGATCCCTTGGACCTTCACCAGAGTGTTCCCCACTGCTAGGCAGACCCCCAGAGGCAGTTTACAGTACTCATGAACTGGGAATACTTTCCTGAAACTGGACCCCCTCTGCTCCACTGGTCCTCGGCACACCGGATCCCCTCTGCAGCTCAGCTCAGCTCACTCTGTCCCCTCAGGCAAGCCGCCCGGGACACCCGGTACAGCCGTACTCTCCCTCCTGGGACTCTGCTTCCTGCCAAATATGCTGCGTCATGCGCTCCCCTCAAACTTATACCCACTTCCAGAATCCTGTGCGGCAGAATCTTCCTTTCTGGGGTAGATACAGGACTGAATGTGCCATCGATTGGGTTTCCTCCACTGCCCAATGAGAGCCCTCTCTTGGAGCCAGTGGGGAGACTCCCCAGTCTCAATGGCCACACCTGGAAGACATGACAGCCCAGCTGAAAATCATGGCCCTGCTGTTAGGCAGCTAAGGCCTACTATACTTTACCTAGCACCTACCTTGTAGGGTGCTACACTAGACTGTAATGTTAACATTAATAACACATCACAGGAAGCATCCTCATGGTTAACAGAAGACAGACTCAGAACTAGACTTGAAAAACTTAACATAAATAAGTCACCGGGACCAGATGGCTTACACCTGAGGGTCCTTAACCAGCTGCCGACCGCCCCATGCAGATTTATTGCGGCAGGGCGGCTCGGCTGCGCATAATCACATAGATCTACGTGATTATGTGCACGCGGTCTCAGCGGCGTACGCGCACCGTCGGAGCCTCGCCCCCGCTTTGATTAGACACAGCGGGAGCCAGACCGAGGGAGGAGTGGGCATGATTGCCTACGGCCTCCCGTGATCTTCACAGAAACTGACAGGAGAGCCGCCTACCTATGTAAACAAGGCAGGCGGCTCTTCTATCACACAGGCACAGAGAGATCATGTGTTTCAGCTAAGCTGAAACACCAATCTCTGTGTGCCTGTCACAGAGCCTTTCCCCCCCACAGTCAGTAAGCACAATTAGGCATACATTTAACCCTCTGATCACCCCCAGTATTAACCCCTTCCCTGCCAGTGTCATTTATACAGTAACAGTGCATATTATTTAGGACTGATTACTGTATTAATGTCACTGGTCCCCAAAAAGTGTCAAAGATGTCAGTTAGGGGTCACGATCTGTCCTCCGCAATGTCGCAGTCCCGCTAAAAATCGCTGATCGCTGCCATTACTAATAAAAAAAACTACAAAAATCTATTCCGTAGTTTGTAAACGCTATAACTTTTACGCAAACCAATTCAAATACGCTTTTTGGGATTTATTTTTTACCAAAAATATGTAGCAGTATATGTAGCAGTATATGTAGCAGTATACAAATTGGCCTAAGCTGATAAAAACATTAGATTTTTTAAATTGGTTTATTGGGAATGTTTAATAGCAGAAACTCAAAAATATTGGGTTTTTTTTTCAAAATTGTCGCTCTTTTTTGTTTATAGCATAAAATCTAATGTGATCACCTCTGCAGATCACCTGCAGAGGTGATCACATACCACCAAAAGAAAGCTCTATTTGTGGGGAAAAAAAGGACATCAATTGTCGCAAGACCGTGCAATTGTTAAAGTACTGCAGTGCCGAATCGCAAAAAATGGCCTGGTCATTAAGGGGGTAGAACCTTCTGGAGCTGAAGTGGTTAAAGAACCCAGGTGATAGCCAGACCATTGTTCCTAATTTTTATGGATTAGTTTACTGACGGGAATGGTACCAGCAGATTGGAAAAAAGCCAACGTGGTGCCAATATTTAAAAAGAAGCCGAGATATATCCCTGGAAACTACAGGCCAATTAGCCTAACATCAATAGTCTGTAAGATATTGGAGGGGATGATAAGGGACTATATACAAGACTTTAGTAATGAAAATGGTATCATTAGTAGTAGTCAGCATGGATTCATGAAAAATCTATTAATCTTTTATGAAGAAGTGAGCTGCCATCTAGATAAAGGAAGGCCTGTGGATGTGGTGTTTCTGGATTTTGCAAAGGTATTTGATACAGTTCCCCACAAATGTTTACTGTACAAACTGAGGTACGTAAGTATGGACCATAGTGTGAGTACCTGGATTAAAAGCTGGCTTCAGTGGCGAGTCCAAAGGGTGGTGATAAATGGGGAGTACTCAGATTGGTCTGGTGTGGAAAGTGGGGTCCCCCAAGGATCTGGCCAGGGACCAATCTATTTTAATTTATTCATAAACGACCTAGAGGATGGGATAAACAGCTCAATCTCCGTATTAGCAGACGATACTAAATAAAGCAGGGCAATAACTTCTACACAGGATGTGGAACCTTACAAGAAAACCTGAACAAAATAATGGGGTAGGCATCTACATGGCAAATGAGGTTTAATGTTGAAAAATGTAAGGTAATGCAAATACGAAAGCAAGTTCTTCACTAGGGGGACAGCCTTTGGGGGAATCTAAGATGGAAAAGCACCTGGGGTCCTAGTAGACGACAAGCTCAGCAATTGCACGCAATGTCAATCTTCTGGAAGCAAAGCCAAAAGAATACTGGCATGTATTAAAAAGGGAATTCACTCCAGAGATAAAACAATAACTCTCCCACGCTACAAGACTCTGGCACGTACAATTTGTGCCTAAAAAATCCCACTCTCAGGGGAACCTTTTCCTATATACAAGACTCTGGTCCGGCCGCATCTCGAGTATGTCATCCAGTTCTGGGCACCGGTCCTCAGGAAGGATGTGCTGGAACTGGAGAAAGTCCAGAGAAGGGCAACAAAGCTAATAAAGGGACTGGAGGATCTCAGCTATGAGGAAAGACTACAAGCATTGAACTTATTCTCTCTGGAGAAGAGACGCTTGAGAGAGGATATGATATCAATGTACAAATACCATACTGGCAACCCTAGCATAGGGAACAATCTATTCAGTGAAATGGAATATAAAAGGACTCGTTGCCATTCGCTACAATTAGAAGAAAAGCAGGTTTAACCTTAAATTGTGTAAAGGGTTTTATACTGTCAGAGCGGTAAGGATGTGGAATTCTCTTCCAAAAGCAGTGGTGTCTGCAGGAAGCATCGATAGTTAAAAAAAAAACTCCAAAATAGGCACCTTAACGACCACAACATACAGGGGTATATAATGTACTATTGACATAAACACACACACACACACACTCATCATAGGTTGAACTGGATGGACTGGTATCTTTTTTCAACCTCACTAACTATGTAACAGAACTGCTGGAAAAATTTTTATCAGAGCAGGCAGCCAATCAGCTGCGGCGCTGATCAGTATCACTGATTGCCCTGGCCAGTGCCCACTGATTGCCCTGGCCAGTGCGCACTGCAGCTGGCGAGGCTGAGGCTCGCTTAGTGTACAGCCAGGACAGCCTCCCTACCTCCCCCGCCCGCCAGCTCTACATCCAGTACAAGTACATCCAGTACAAGGAGGGAGGAGGAGGTAGGCTAGTTCTCCTCCACATCCTCTCCACGTCCCTCTGTGCCTGTCCACAACCCCTGGCATGCAGCCCATGCTGTGCCTGTGAAGGGGTTGTGTGAGCGGGAAATTTAAAGCAGCTGTCTGCCTGAGCGTGGGGTGAGTGAACTCTCCCCTCTCTCTCTTTCTTCCATATGCCATAGTGTTCCATCCTTCCTGCCTTCCATATGTCTTCACGTAACTCCCAGCCACTCTGCGATAACTATCCAGGGCTACAGCAGGAGGAGCCGAGCTCTCCCTCTGATGTCAGCTGGGAGTCACGTGATCACCAAGCTACCACTCAGCTCCTCCCACTGTAGCCCTGGATTGTGTTATCAGAGCTCCCAGTAGTCATGTGACCAGCCTGAAGCTACTTCACAGAAAGGTATTTATAGCCTTCGTTTCCTACAAACACTTATACAGTGCAGGATGGGAACTTGAAAAAGAAGGGCTGGCAGTGACATTTTACTATTTTATTAACAGCAGCAGGAGGGGGGGCAGAGACACAGACTCCTGAGCTGACAGGCAGGGAGGGGAAGAGGGAGAGCAGAGAGGAGACACAGCGGATGAGGGGAGGGCAGAAACTGGCAGGATCAACCAGGTTTTTTACAGTTCCCAAACACTGTGCGGTTTAACCTGCTGTAAGAAAACAGGATCTCTTTTTTTTTTTTTTTTGGGTAACAAACACTTTAAACACTTTTACCACTTTTTTTTTTAAATCTTTTAACTCTTTGTAAACCTCCAAAAAAAACTCAAAAAAAAAAACCTAAATCACAAAGGCATAATGAGCTAGTATGCATCGCATACTAGCTAATTTTGAAATACTTACCTTAGAACAAAGCCCCCGCAGTGCTGCCCGCTCACCACTGACACGGCCGACAGGTTCACCCATTTTCCTTCCAGGTTCGCGTCCTCCAGCCCCCTGATTGGCCCAAGGCGCAATGACGTCACTCCCGCGCATGCACGGGCAGCTGTACATCAGAATGCATGCGCCAGTGATGTCACTGGCTGCATGCAAAGTAAATATCTCCTAAACGATGCACCGTTTAGGAGATATTTACAGTACCTATAGGTAAGCCTTATCAAAGGCTTACCAATAGGTACAAGTTACAGAGGAAGCTTTACTTCCTTTTTAAGGCACTGTACACTTAAGCAGAGCACTGAACTTCATTCCAGCATTTAGACATAACAGGTTAAAGTAAGGCCCGGAGCAAGAGCGGAGAGAATAGTGTAGGGCCAGCATGACTAGGTGGACAGGGGAGTGGTAGGGGTTAAATTAGTAGGCACAAGTTTAGACAGGGTGTGTTTATGGAGGGGGGAGCCTAGGTTGTTTAGGTTTAAGCTTTAGGGGGAGGTGGGGCTGGCAGGCAGGAAGAGGTGGGATCTGCTGGGGCGCCAAAAAAGTCCCCTCACTCGGTAGAAGCAGCGTCCTGGTGAGGTAGGGTCAGGCAGGCTCCTTCCCTCCTTCCGCGCCTGTGCCTTCCTGCTGTCTGTCACGCTGTGCCCGGCTCTCTCTCCCGTCCTCAGGCTTCGCATCGGGCCATCCGGCTGCCGGCTCCTCTCCTGCTGTCTGTCCCGCTGTGCCCGGCTCTCTCTCCCGTCCGCAGTCTTCGCATCGGGCCATCCCCCCCTCCGGCTGCCCCTTCCCCCAGCAGGCTCGCTTTACGGCCGTCCCGCTCTTCCCCCTAACTGGGTCACAGTGCCTCCACCGCGTTGTGTGCGGCGGGGCATCCAGTCCCCCCCCCCTCCCCCAGCAGGCTTACCTCCCGGCTGCACAGTTCCTCTCCCTCCTGCGGTGCACACGGTGCCAGCCAGCTTGCATCTGCAGCTTCCTCCCCGCCCTGTTTTCAGCCGGCCTTCTCCCCCACATTAGCCTGCTGTCCCTTGCTTCTCCCCACCAGGATGGTCGAGCTGGATGGCTTGCTCTCCTACCTCCGCACCGCGGCTGCGGTTCATGGGGCGGCCTGGGTCCAGGCTCAGGTCGCCGCTGTACTGGGAGAACAGAGCCCGGCTGCGATGGCGGGGGGGCGGGACTCAACTCACGCTCGGAGAACCAGGCCTCTGGAGCGTTTCTCCCCGGACCCCCCCCCCCCCCCCCCCCGTGCTGGAAAATCCATTAGGAGCCCCAATCGGGACCCTCCAGGGCCGCCGGCGAAGCGTGACGCTGCTTCGGCTGGCGGCGCGGCTGGGAGGAATCCTCGGCAGCAGCGGAGCTCAGGGGGTGGGAGGGTAGGAGTGCCTCAGTGTCCCCTCCCCCTGGGCGGCAGTCGGGCAGGAATGCGGACTCCTCCCCTGAGGTTCCCAGTGTCGGGGAGGAGTCTCGACGGGGGAGGAGCAGTGATGTGGCTGCCGGGCCCTCCGGTGCCTTGGCCGGCAGCCCCCATAGGTGCCCGAGACCCACTAGGCCCGGGGCTTTAGATCAGCAGAGGGACATGGGTCGTGCCACAGCGGGCGCTCCAGGCTCAGGGCGTGCTGCCGGAACATCATCTGGAGGCGGTACCGGTGTGCTGGGATCTTCAGGACAGCCACACGATTTGTGGGCATCCGGGGGCAGGCCCCCTGTACAGCCCTCTGCGGAGGCATCTCCACCTGCGATGGATCGGTCGGAAGGCGAGCTGTCGGTTTCGGACGAGGAGGCGACTTTGAGCGGCCCAGCTGAGAGGGCTTCAGGAGCAGCGGCTGGCGGGACCACCCCCGGGCAGCCCGGTGAGTGTGATACTTCTATGTCTGTTTGGGATTCTTTGCGGGAACTGTTGGGTTTAGGTGGGGGCGGCGCGTCGGGGTTGCGGTTGCCCAATAAGGGGGGAGGGGTCAGCTCTCCAGTTGGCAGGAGGTAAACCTGTTGCTGTGGAGTCGGAGGGGGCGTTAGTTTCCTTACTTTCTGGTCTGCGGGAGCTAGTCGGGCGCTTTGACCTGCAGGGGGGTGCTAGCCCCTCGCCAGCGGCTGCGTTGGTCCCGCCCACTTCCAGGGGGGTGACGGCGGGGCTTGGGCCGGCGCCTGGGGAACATGGGGCAGTTGGCGTGCAGGCCGCGGTGGTCGAGCCGTCGCCGGAGGCCACTTCCACATCGGTGGGGGACGCGGCAGGGGGGACAGAAAAGGGGGCTGTGGCTGGGGACAGTGCCAATGCAGGGGACACGGTCCGGTTGGATGACTCGGTGAGGTGCGAAGTCTACGTTTGCTTCGAGGGACCGTTGGGTGCGCATCTGAAGGCGGAGGTCAGGGAGAAGATTGTCAAGGGTGAGTATGTGGAAATCTTTACTCTGTTGCCGCTGGAGAAATTCAACTTGGATAGGATCAAGCCGGAGGAGAACAAGAAGGAGGATGAGGAAAAGCAGCGGTATAGGTTGATCCCCCGCACTTTCGCAAACTGGATGCAGGCGTTCGCGATTCTCGCTAGCATGATTGGGGAGAAGAATCCCGAACATTGTTCGGCTCTCTTCTGTTACTTCGATGCTATTGGTGAGGCTTACAGGGTTTATGGGGGCACGGCGTGGCTGCGGTATGATGAGCAGTTCCGTCAGCGGAAGGCCATCCGACAGTCGCTGCGTTGGGATCACAAGGACATTAGCCTCGGGATGCGGCTTATGTCGTCGGCGCGGACTCCCAAGCAGTTTTTTCCAGGGGGGGGGGGCGGCGGTTCTTCTACCCCCGGGCAGTCGGTCACAAAGCGGTGGGGTTGCTGTTGGCAATTCAACGAGGATTCATGTAAGTTCGGGGGGTCCTGTCGCTACAAGCACGAATGCTCGGGTTGCGGGGGTGCCCATCCGTTGTCCCGCTGTTTCAAACGGGGAAAAGGCCGTTCCGGGGAGCCTGGTCACAAAAGGGACGACGCCGGTGATCTTGGAAAAGATGCTGCCTTTTCTACGTAGATACCCTGATCGAGCGGCGGCTCAACTCCTGGAGACTGGTTTTTCGGCGGGTTTTCGTATCCCTTGCTCCTTGGCTACCATTCCCCCACATGCGTGGAACTTGCGTTCTGCGCTGCAGCATACTGCGGTGGTTTCTGACAAACTAGCGAAGGAGGTGGCGTTAGGTCGTATCGGTGGCCCTTTTCCCTCTCCTCCATTGCCTAGTTTGGTGGTTTCCCCGCTGGGGGTGGTGCCTAAAAAAGAGGCCAATAAGTTTCGCCTCATTCACCATCTCTCTTTCCCGAAAGGGGGGTCGGTGAATGACGCGATTGATTCGGCAGCCTGCACGGTGGCTTATACGCCGTTCGATGCGGCGGTGTTCTGGGTTCCGCGCTATGGGTGGGGGGCACTCATGGCGAAGGCTGACATTGAAGCCGCCTTTCGGCTGCTTCCGGTTCACCCGGACAGCTTTCACCTGTTGGGTTGCCGGTGGCAGGGGGCTTATTATGTCGACCGCTGCCTCCCTATGGGCTGTTCCATTTCTTGCTCATTGTTTGAGACGTTCAGCTCTTTTGTTGAGTGGGTGGTACGGGACGTGTCGGGGGCGAATTCCCTCATTCATTACTTGGATGATTTCCTTTGCGTGGGTCCGCCTTCCTCCAACATGTGTGCCATGCTTCTTGCTACGTTGCAGCACATCGCGGTTCAGTTTGGGATTCCGCTTGCGCCGGAAAAAACTGAGGGCCCGACCACGATGCTTAGCTTCTTGGACATTGTGGTCGATTCCGACGCTATGGAATGTCGCTTGCCGGAGGGCAAGCTTTCGGCTCTTAAGTCGGAAATTTGGGGGTCTTGGGCCTTCGCAAAATTCTTTTCGCTGCTGGCAGTCATTGTTGGGCAAGCTGAACTTTGCGTGCCGGATTTTGCCCATGGGTCGGGGTTTTTGTAGGAGGCTGTCGGCGGCCACAGCGGAAGCAACTTTGCCCCCGCACTTCACCCGACTCAACAAGGACCATAGGGAGGACCTGCGACTGTGGCACAGTTTCTTGGTCGACTACAATGGGAGGGCATTGTGGATGTCGGGGCCGGTCAGCAATTTTGATCTGGAGCTGTATACGAACGCGGCGGGTTCAACTGGTTATGGGGCTTACTATCGGGGTCGGTGGAGCGCGGCGCCCTGGCCTGCGTCATGGTCGGAGGCAGGTCTCCTTCGGAACATGGTGCTTTTGGAACTGTTTCCGGTGGTGCTCGCCATGGAAATTTGGGGTGACGCATTCTGGGATTTGAGGGTTCGTCTGCACTGCGATAATATGGCAGTGGTACAGGTGATTAACCACTCCTCGGCTTCCTCCCAGCCGGTTGTTCGGCTGCTGCGGCAGTTGGTGTTGCGTTGCCTTGAATTGAATATTTTTCTTTATGCTGTGCACATTCCGGGGGTGGTGAACACGTTGGCTGATGCCTTGTCTCGCTTTCAGTGGGACCGGTTTTGAGAGTTGGCGCCGGAGGCGGAGCAACATGGGGTCCCATGTCCCGATTGGCTGTGGGAGATTGCCTTGGGGTCATCGCCGGCTGGATCCAGCGGTCGGTGAGTGAAGCGACGTGGTCAGCATATTCCAAAGTATGGCTCGAGTGGTGGCAGGTGCTGCGTTTGGCTGGATGACTCAGATGTTCGGTGGGTGGTTCTTTACTTTATGGCGAGACAGTTTGAGAAGGGGGGGTCAGCACCCGCCGTGGCTCGCAAGTTGGCCGGCTTGGCCTTCTTGTTTAAGTTGCAGGGGTGTTACGATTTTACGAAGGACTTCGTTGTTCGGCAAGCTCTGAAGGGGTATGGGCGGGCCCATCGCCGTAAGGACGGTAGGCGCCCTGTATCCTTTCCCCTATTGCTGGATATTTCCGCTACCTTGGGTACACTGTGTTTTTCCGTTTATGAGGTCCTCCTGTTTCGGGCAGCGTTCTGCCTGGAGTTTTTTGGGGCTTTTTGGATTGGAGAATTGGTGAGCCCCTCTAAAGGAGTTTTGGGGGGCCTGTTGGCGCAGGATGTGTCCTGCCGGGAGGAGGAGGTTAGCCTGTTGCTCCGTCGGTCCAAAACGGATCAGATAGGTAGAGGCGTGCGTATCTGGTTGTTTGCCGTGCCGGCATCGCCTTTGTGCACGGTGGGCGCTGTGCGTGCTTTTTTGGCCGTACGGGTGGGTGGCTCATTTTTAGTGCATGCTGATGGGGCTTCCTTGTCCAGATATCAATTCATCGGGGTGTTCCGTAAGTGTTTGGGTGTCTTGGGTTTGGATGCGAAATGCTATGCCTCACGCTCCTTCCGCATTGGGGCGGCCACGGAGACCGCCGATGGGGGTTGCATGAGGATGCGGTTAAGCGCATTGGTAGGTGGGATTCAAAGAGGTTTTCGTTGTATGTTCGTCCTCATCTGTTGTAATTGTCGTTGGGTGTACTGGTATGTGCGTCTGTGTACTTACGAGGAACCTGCTGGGGGTTGCTGTTATTTTGTTTTTGTTTCTTTCAGATGAACCATGCCTCGTCTGGATATTGGGACACTCCTATGTGTTTTGGGGTGCCAGGCGAGCAGACGTCCGTCCCGGTGGTAGACAGCTAGGGTTCACCAGACAGGAAGCCTACGTCCGCTGGTTGGGGGTGCCGGGTATGATGTGGAGCAGGGTGGTGCCTGAGGTTTATAAATTTGCTCGGTGGGACAGACATCCAGATGTGCTGGTGCTTCATGTAGGGGGTAATGATTTGGCGGTTAGATCCATGCGGGAACTTATACGGGACATCAAATTGGATTTCCTGCATCTACGTGTGTCGTTCCCGGACCTGATCATTATCTGGTCTGACATGGTCGCCCGTACTTCCTGGCGTTTGGCCAGGTCGGTGGAGCGTGTTAACAGGGCCGCATTAAAGTTAACAAAGCGGTGGGCAAATTTGTTTGTCGTAATGGGGGCGTGGTCGTGAGGCATCTGGAGTTGGAGGTTGAGACCTGGAGGTACTTGCGGGGAGATGGGGTGCACCTAAATGCCGTGGGGACTGACTTGTGGGCTCTGGGGTTGCAGGACGGTATACAGAGGGTGTGGAGGGGCACTCAAGGGTAAGGCTTCACCCTTGGCGTGCTGTGGCGTTTTTTGTTGGTCTTTGCTGGCAGTTGCAAGAACCTTTAAGTCAAGGTAATGGTTCGGGACCCACTGGTGGTAGGTTCCCTCTGGTGCGTTCCAGTTGATGTCAGTGTTGTCTCAGAGCTGGCGTTTTGCGGCTGGAGGCCTAGTATGTTTACGTGTGCCCGCAGTGTAGTATTTATCTGAACATTAAATGGGGGGCCTCAAAGACCAACAAAAGCTTTAACTGTTTTTTTTTTTACGTTTCTGTTTTAAGGAATGTTTTTTTCCTTTATGTTAATTTATGTTAATTTAATTTGTAATTGGTTAATAAAAGGGCTGCTATGGCCAATTTTATGCCACTCACGGTGTCGTCTCGATTATTGGGATAAGGTAAAGGTGAAAGGGTGCAAGTGGGTGGTGGGTTGACCGTTCAGCCAGGTTTATAGTGACATCTGTTCTACACTAGTCAAGTAAGGCCCGGAGCAAGAGCAGAGAGAATAGTGTAGGGCCAGCATGACTAGGTGGACAGGGGAGTGGTAGGGGTTAAATTAGTAGGCACAAGTTTAGACAGGGTGTGTTTATGGGGGGGGGGAGCCTAGGTTGTTTAGGTTTAAGCTTTAGGGGGAGGTGGGGCTGGCAGGCAGGAAGAGGTGGGATCTGCTGGGGCGCCAAAAAAGTCCCCTCACTCGGTAGAAGCAGCGTCCCTCCCTCCCTCCCTATTGATCAAATCTATTTGTTCTGGTTTCTTGGTGGGCGTTTGTTTTTTTTCTTTGTTTTGACAGGTTTGCCTGGGATGTCGTGGCAGCTGTGGCGTTTTTTGTTGGTCTTTGCTGGCAGGTGCAAGAACCTTTAAGTCAAGGTAATGGTTCGGGACCCACTGGTGGTAGGTTCCCTCTGGTGCGTTCCAGTTGATGTCAGTTTGACTGGAAGGAAAAATGGGTACACTGCGGGTAGAGTGTTGTCTCAGAGCTGGCATTTTGCGGCTGGAGGCCTAGTATGTTTAAGTGTGCCCGCAGTGTAGTATTTATCTGAACATTAAATGGGGGACCTCAAAGACCAACAAAAGCTTTAACTGTTTTTTGACGTTTCTGTTTTAAGGAAGGTTTTTTTCCTTTATGTTAATTTATGTTAATTTAATTTGGAATTAAAGGGCTGCTATGGCCAATTTTATGCCACTCACGGTGTCGTCTCGATTATAGGGATAAGGTAAAGGTGAAAGGGTGCAAGTGGGTGGTGGGTTGACCGTTCAGCCAGGTTTATAGTGACATCTGTTCTACACTAGTCATGCATAAAAATCATTAAACATAGCAGCCCCTAACGTATAGCAGCCATCAATGTTTAGCAGCCGCCAAAAGCTGTTCTACAGAAGTAAAAAACAGCAAACCCAGGTATTAGAGCAGCCTTTCTCAACCTTTCCAACACTGAGGAACCCTTAAAAAAATAACTTTCAGGTTTCAGGGAACCCCTGATAAAAATCACTATATCTACAACTCATAATACATTAGTATGATGGTCAGTGGGAAGAATGCTACTTACACTGGTGGTCATTGTGAATAATTACCTCCTTCCAGATAGTTAAAAAGATCAATGATGCCAGTGGGAACTTAACTGAGAGGCAGAAATTACTCATTGCCCAGGGAACCCCTGGCAACCTCTGGAGGAACCCTAGGGTTCCATGGAACCCTGGTTGAGAAACCCTGTATTAGAGCATTTAATAGCAATCTAAATCTGCAAAGCCAGGAAAGACTCAACTTTGCACAGCAACACCTGTAAATCAGACCATGCATTAGCAGTACTGCAGACAAAAGAAAACCTGTGAGACATTAATGAAACAAACAGAACTATTAACAGCAAATTAACCTACTTTGGCAGCCTGACATATTAACCGCATAGTGATCATGAAAAACCATGACAGCCTATGGTTTAGCTTACCTACCTGTGCACAGGGTCGGCCTTAGGTGTTCAGGCGCCCTGTGCAAGCTAATCTTGTGGTGCCCCCCAATCCTCACCCCTCGCCCCCTGATCACATAAACACACACAAAGAGGAAAAAAATATTCTCTCGCCACCTGTAAGAAGAATCAAGCGGCTAAACTTCAGCTATGATTGTTCTTATGGTAAAGGGAATCGCCGGAAGAAAATAATGATACAGTATCTGAATGATGCCTTAATCTTCAGGTATCATTGAGATATACCCACTCAAAGCCCAGGACGATGCAGAGGCCGCGGGCATGGTGCAGGTGATGCAGGGGCAGCGGGCATGGTACAGGGGATGCAGGGGCCGCGGGCATGGTGCAGGAGATGCAGGGGCTGCGAGCATGGTGCAGGAGATGCAGAGGCTGCAGGCATAATGCAGAGGCTGCGGGCATGGTGCAGGAGATGCAGGGGCCCCGGGCATGGTGCAGGGGCAGCGGGCATGGTACAGGGGATGCAGGGGCCGCGGGCATGGTGCAGGAGATGCTGGGGCTGCTGGCATGGTACAGGAGATGTAGGGGCTGCGAGCATGGTGCAGGAGATGCAGAGGCTGCAGGCATAATGCAGAGGCTGCGGGCATGGTGCAGGAGATGCAGGGGCTGCGGGCATGGTGTAGGAGATGCAGGGGTTGCGGGCATGGTGCAGGAGATGCAGGGGCCGCGGGCATGGTGCAGGAGATGCAGGGGCTGCGGGCATGTTGTAGGAGATGCAGGGCTTCGGGAATGATGCAGGGCTGTGGGCATGGTACAGGAGAGGCAGTCCTGCAGGCATAGTACAGGAGATGCAGTGCTTTGGGCATGGTACAGTAGATTTTTCTGGAGAATCTCCTGTACCATGCCTGCAGAACTGCATCTCCTGAGGAGATGAAGGAGCTGCGGAGGGGTCTCACTTACCATTTGGTGAGACGCCTTGGCTTTGCATTTAAAAATAGCGCTGCCCGGCGCCAACATGTCACTGCGCATGCGCCGTCCTCCCGAGAATAGCCGAGCGTGTAACCAATAGTGTGTGGGGCCATAACTCACTACGGAGGAGGGACTGAATCAATCCCAACAAACAACAAGGCAGAACTGTTTTACCTGCATCCAGACACCAGTATCCTGCACCCCAGTACTTTCTTCAGCTCCGTGTATAGAAAGAAGCATGGGATAACTCATGATGACCATAATGAGGATGGTATTGACACAGCCCCAAAGGATCCACAATGGCTCAAAAGTGATATGGTCCACAAATATTTAGACAGAATAAGGGTGGATAAAGCGCCTGGACCAGATGGCATCCACCCTTGAGAATTGAGCGCTGTAATTTCTAATTTTTAGGGACTTGTTAAAGAGGAAGTAAACCCTCCTCTGCAAGTTGTACCTATAGGTAAGCCTATGATAAGGCTTACCTATAGGTACTGTAAATATCTCCTAAACATGTACCGTTTAGGAGATATTTATCTTACATGCAGCCAGTGATGTCACTGGCACATGCGCTCTGAAGGAACGGCCGCTGGTGCCGTTCCTTCAGAGCCCCGTGCCGTGACCGTAGGCTCCCGCGCCGCCGAGCACGTGCACGCTAGTGACGTCACCGC